>NW_028258139.1:36215576-36828692 GCF_053883595.1 Heterocephalus glaber
AACACCTGTGAGGGAATAGCTCTCAGGCCAGAATGCATAGGGCAGCCACACTGCCAAAATGATTCTGAGTAAAGGGAGATCTAGACCTCCTGGAGATGTCCAGGAAGTGTAAGAAGCAGCAGGGAGTTGGGTGTAGCTGGTGGGAACAGTGGGGAATGCAACTTACACCTCCAACTATGTTATATTCTTACTTGGAGGGGAAAAAACCTAAATCAAAACTAGAGGGCAGGCTCCAATACTGAGAGGGAGGAGGAGGAGGAGAAGGAGGAGGAGGAGGAGAAGGAGGAGGAGGAGGAGGAGGAGGAGGAGGAGGAGGAGGAGGAGGAGGAGGAGGAGGAGGAGGAGGAGGAGGAGGAGGAGGAGGAGGAGAAATCATGCAGTACTACTTAAATCAGTTTTCCTGCTGGTCTATAAATGATAATGGTACTGTGCTTGCTTAAACAACCTTCATATAAATTAGGTGCCATATTTGTACTTCTTGCACCCTCTAGTAAATGATTGTTATCAATGGAAACTACCACTTCAGGTAAATTAAGGGGATCAAGAGATGAGTGTAGGGGGAGAGAGGGAGGAAAGAGGATGAAAAAAGCAATTAAGGTGTGTTGTGTACATGCATCGACTCCACATAAGGAATGTGAATATGTGCTATAAACATGTACTAGTAAAAAATACATATTAGAATTACTTAAGAAATGGGTTTCTTTAGTCACTAGAATAATGTCCTTTCCAATGTCTAATGTACCATTGCTTTTTTCACTATTTGTTGCTTTTTGTCTAACTAGAAGTTCAATTTATTTATTTATTGTGGAGACTGAACCCAGGGCCTTCACACTAAGCTACATCCTCAGCTCTTTTAAAATGTTTTTCTTCTTATACAGAGTCTCACTGAGTCACTAAGTTGCCCAGGCTGGACTCAAACTATCCTCCTGCCTCAGCTTCCCAGAGTGAAGGGATTACAGGCATGGGCTCTGGTTGCACCCTAGTTTTTGCCTTTCTAAAAACCTAGTTGGTGTAACTGCTCAGTAGTTGGATGGCAAAACACACCACTGCCATCTGACCTTTGTAAAAATGGCTAGCAGATGCTGGTGCCCACCACTATGCTCCTAAATGTCCTCGCGCACAGTAGCAACTCTGACACAGCATTCACAGATAATTCTGTTTTGTAACTGCCTCACCTCTCTGGAATAAAACAACTCTTTATACTGTTCACGTTGACATTGCATTCTTATAACTCCTTCAGAAATGCACTTTACACTTTGTCTAGTTCACTTTTAAACATTTGCTATCAGAAAAACTGTCCTATTAATTTAAAATAATCTATAGCCAGCTGTGGTGGCATGCACCTGTAGTGCCAGCTACTTAGGAGGCTGAGGCAGGAGGGCCCTTTGAGCTCAGGAGTTTGAGGTCAGCCTGAGCAACATGACACCTCAAGAAGAAAACCCAAACAAACAAAGGGGATTTAAAATAAAATAACCCTTTCAGCCAGGAGCTGTGATCTAGAGCTGAGGCAGAGGCATGGCAAGTTTGAGGCCAGCCTGGGCTACTCAGCAAAGGCCCTACCTCAAAATAAAAAGTAAACAGGGCCAGGGGTGTTTTTCAGGGGTGGAGTGCTCCTGGGTTGTATCCCCACCCCAATACCAAAATACAACCTTTTATTTTTCTTCAAATTATATTTCTTTTATTTTATTCATTAAGTGTATTGGTACATTTTGGGTATACAATACGATGACATTCATCATTGGGAATTTGTACCTTCACATGATGTATCTTGGTTCTTATTTTTTTCCCCATTCCTCTGCCCTCCCTTCAACTCCTCCCTATTTACAAAGACTTTGTTTCCATTTTTTCCTTTTCTCATATTTATGCCTTTCCCTTCTTTCCTTTCCCCCCTCCCTCCCCCTCCCCCTTCCCCTTTGGACCTTTTCTTCCTATTTCACATTATCTATTACACATTTTGGTCCTTATTTACACCTTCAGTTTCCAGAGAAACTATTTGGTATTTACATATGTATGTCCTATTTATTTCACTTAAGAGTATGGCCTAAATGTGCATCCATTTAGTTATAAATGTCTCTAGTTTCTCATTCAAATTGTATTTCTTGACTGGATGTTTTATTTAAATAACCAGCTTACTCCCACCCCTATTTTAACAAGTGCAGAAGTTGCAGTATTTGGAGTTATATTAATCTGTCACAGGTCAGTGGTAAATAAGTACATTCTATTCTTTTGCAGAAAAATCTATGGGACAGACATAAAAATTGGATAGCATGGACTTGCTAATGACGGATATAGGCCAGCTGACAAAGCTAATTGAAGAAACATATCACCACCACCAGAACCCATCTTTGCACTTGTGGCCCTAGTGGGCCAGTTTCTCTTCTCAGAGAACAGAATGAGCCAGTGATGGAGATGATAACCTTCGTGTCTTTGTCTCTCCTTGGAAACAACAGGGAACCTCCATTCCCAAAGTGCTCTGGCATCTACTCCAGCCAGTAAGCTTGCTCCTTTAATCTTGGATGATGAACACCACTCCCAGCCCAGAGGAAGGGGGCTTCTGGGCCACCTTTCCACCACTCCCAGCCCACAGGAAGGGGCTACGGGGCTGCTGTTCCACAGCTCCCAGCCCAGAGGTAGGGGCTTCCAAGCCGCCCTTCCACCACTCCCAGCCCAGAGTTAGGGGTTTCTGGGTTGCCGTTCCACTGCTCCCAGCACAGAGGAGGTGAGCTGAGTGGGCGCCAACAGCACCCCTGCCATCGAAATGAGAAGACATGTAAACAAGTCTCAAAAGCAGACTTCCAGATCACCTACAGCAACCCCAAAGGGAAATGAGATGGAATACTCTGATACTCAACAACCTGGACTCCCTGAACTGGCAAAAAAAGAGAATCTGTGTAGCACCGAGACATAATTCCATTTTGGGCTGTAGGCAGGATAACTGGGCTAACCAAATGATTTTTCCCTAAAATTACATAGCATTGCTCCTGACAGATCTGGAAAAAATGAAATCAGAAATAATTTCTCAGATAACAGCAGAGATTGTACCCATAGTACAAGACATAATTAATAAATCTAGAGAGAACACAGATTAAAAAAAATAGAGGAGCTGAGGAACATGATGGAATCCAAACATCAGAAACAAATGGAATCCATAAAAGAGATGCAAACAGATTTCCAGGAGATTCAAAACTCCACTGAAAGTCTACACAGCAGAATGAGCCAATATGAGGACAGAATTTCAGATATAGAAGATAAGATTGCAATTAATGACCAGGAAAATAAAAATTGCTTCAAAATTGTAAGGACCATGAGAAATCAATCCAGCAGCTGCTAGACGATGCAAAGAATAACATAAAACTGATTGGAGTCAAAGAAGAAACAGGAGAGAGTGCAGATGACATAAAAAACATTTCACAGAAGTGATGGCAGATAACTTCCCAAGCAGGGGAAAAGAACTTGACATACAGATAAGTGAGGCATATAGGACTCCAAATAGCCTTGATCAAAAAAAAATTTACACATAGGCATATAATTGTTAAGTTTCCAGAAACCAAACAGAAGAACAAAGTTCTACAAGCAGTTAGAGAAAAGAAACAAATCACATACAAAGGAAAGCCCATTAGAATCACAGCAGACTTCTCAATGCAAACCCTCAAGGCAAGAAGAGCTTGGAGTGATGTATTCCAAGCCCTAAAGGAAAACAGCCTCCAACCCAGATTGATGGACCCTGCAAAACTATCTTTCAAAATGGATGGAGAAATAAGATACTTTCATGACAAAGAGCACCTTAGGAACTTATGAATACCACACCAGCACTCCAAAGAATTGTAGATAATATCCTAGGAACAGACAATGAAGATCACAGCCCCAGGAAGCACAGCAGAATGAATCCATTCAGTGTGACAAGAAATTAAATGTAAAGAGGGAGAATCCAACAGAAAGAGAAAGTCATGACAAGCATAAGTCAATACGTATCAGTTATAACCATCAATGCTAATGGTCTCATTTCACCAATCAACAGAAATAGACTGGCAGAATGTGTCAAGAAGCAAAATCCAACAATATGCTGCATACAAGAAACACACTTAATTCAAAAAGAAACTCATAGATTGAAAGTTAAAGGGTGGAAAACAATACTCCATGTGACGGGAACCCCCAAAAAAGCAGGAGTAGCTATCCTCTTTGCAGATCAAGTAGATTTCAAACCAACACTGATGAAGAGAGACAAAGAAGGACACTACATCCTTGTAAAGGGAATGATCCAACAGGAAGAGATGACAATCATAAACATCTATGCACCAAACACTAGTGCGCCCAACTATATAAAACAAATACTAACAGACATGAAAAGTCATATATGCACTAATACAATAGTAGTGGGGGTCCTCAATACCTCAGTGTCACAAATAGATCAACTAGGCAAAAAATAAGTAATGAAACACTAGAACTCATCCAACTGTTGAACAAATGAACTTAACAGATGTTTGCAGAGTGTTCCACCCTACAAAATCAGAATACACGTTCTTTTCAGCTGCACACAGGTTGTTCTCCAAAATAGACCACATATTCATTCATAGAACATGTTTAAGCAAGTGCAAAGGAATTGAAGTTACCCCCTGTATATCATCAGACCATAGTGTGATGAAATTGGAGATCAATAGCAAAAGAAATTGCAAGAATTTCATAAACACATGGAAATTGAACAACTTCTGAATAACCCATGGGTCACAGAGGAAATTAAAGAAGAAATCAGACAGTTCCTTCAAATAAATGACAATGACAATACAACATATCAGAATATATGTGACACAAAGCAGTCTTATGAGGAAAATTCATGGTAGTGAATACTCATATTAGGAAAACAGAGCCAGCCCAATTAAACAACCTGATGCTGCACCTCAAGCTTCCAGAAAAAGAAGAGCAGGAGAAACCCAAAGCTCATATAAGGGAAGAAATTATAAAGATCAGAGCAGAAATCAATGCAATGGATACAAAAAATTAATGAAGCCAAGAGTTGGTTCTTCAAAAGAATAAACAAAATTGACAAACCCTTAGCCAACCTTATCAGAAAGAGGAAAGAAAAGGCCCAAATCCATACAATTAGCAATGAAAAGGGTGGAATTACAATGGACCCAGCAGAAATCCAGGGGATCATCAATACCTACTTCAAGAACCTATACACCAATAAGATGGAAAACACAGAAGAAATGGACAGATTCCTAGATATGTATGAATTACCAAAGTTGAATGAAGAAGATATAAAAATTCTAAACACCTCAATATCAATGAAATTGACAACATAATTAAAAACTTACCAACTAAGAAAAGCCTAGGTCCTGATGGCTTCACTGCTGAATTCTATAAGACATTTAGAGAGGAATTACTGCCACTACTGTTTAAACTCTCCAATGAAATTGAAAGAGAAGCAATACTCCCGAATTCATTCCTGGAAGCAAGCATCACCTTGATCCCCAAAGCAGAGAAAGCCCCAACCAAAAAAGAGAAGTATAGGCCAATCTCACTAATGAATATAGATGCAAAAATCCTTAATAAGATCCTGGCAAATTGAATGCAGAAGATCAAGAAGATCATACACCCTGACCAAGTGGGATTCATCCCAGGGATGCAGGAATGGTTTAACATACACAAATCAATCAATGTAATACACTATATCAATAGAGCCAAGGACAAAAACCATATGATCACTTCAATAGATGTAGAAAAAGCATTTGACAAAATCCAACACGCATTTATGACAAAAACCCTACAAAAAAGTGGAATAGATGGTCTCTACCTCAATCTGATAAAAGCCATCTATGCAAAACCAACAGCCAATATCATACTAAATGGACAAAAACTGAAACCCTTCACACTAAAATCCGAAAGAAGAGAAGGATATCCACTATCACCACTCTTGTTCAATATAATTTTGGAAACATTAGCCACAGCAATTAGACAAGAGAAAGAAATAAAAGGAATAAAGAGAGGAAATGTAGAAGTCAAATTATTATTTGCAGATGACATAATACTCTATATAAAAGACCCCAAGAACTCCACCAAAAGTCTTCTAGACTTAATAACCAAATTCAGTAGAGTAGCTGGATAACACAAAAATCAATAACTTTTCTCCACACAATCAATAGACTCATTGAGACAGAAATAGGGCAAACTATTCCTTTCACAATAGCATCCAAAAAACTGAAATACCTAGGAATCAACCTAATATAAGAAATTAAAGACCTCTTCTGAAAACTATAGCACTCTGAAAAGAGATTAAAGATGATATCAGAAAATGGAAAGACATCCCCTCCTCTTGGGTAGGAAGGATTAATATAGTGAAAATGGCCAGACTTCCAAAACTGCTATACAGATTCAATGCAATTCCAACTGAAATCCCAGCAGCATACTTCATGGACCTTGAGAAAACAATCCAAAAATACATTTGGAACAAGAGACCAAGAATAGCAAAAGTAATTCTAGGTAACAGAGACATGGCAGGGGGTATCACAATCCCCAACTTGAAACTATACTACAAAGCTACTGTAATAAAAACAGCATGGTACGGGCAAAGAAACAGACCTGAGGACCAGTGGAACAGATTAGAAGATGCAGAAACAACTCAGCCACCTCATCTTTGATAAAGAAGCCAAACACCCTCACTGGAGGAAAGATAGCCTTCTTAATAAATGGTGCTGGAAAAATTGGGTTTCAACTTGCCAAAGATTAAAACTAGACCTATATCTCTCACCATTCACTAAACTAAAATCGAAGTGGATTAAAGATCTAAATATTAAAACAGAAATGCTTAACTGGCTGGAACAGAAGTTAGGTGGAATTCTTGAAGACATTGGTGTAGGAAAAAATTTTATGAACAAAACCTCAGTTGCCCATGAACTAGCACAAACACTCAACAAGTGAGATCTCTTCTTATTAAAAAGCTTCTGCACAGCAAGAGAAACCACCAATAGTGTTAAAAGACAACCCACAATGTGGGGAAAAATCTTCACCTGCTGTTCCTCAAAGGTCTACTGTCTCGAATCTATAAAGAGCTTAAAAAAATCAGACCTCCCAAATTTAAAGACCCAATCTGAAAATGGGCATCTGAAATGAACAGACATTTCTCAGACAAAGAAGTAGAAATAGCAAATAAACTTATGAAAAAGTATTCAACATCACTGGTCATTCAAGAGATGCAAATGAAAACAATGCTGAGATTTCACCTCACTCCAGAAAGAATGGCTGCTATCATGAAATCAACCAATAACAAATGCTGGTGGGGCTGTGGGGAAAGAGGAACCCTGCTCCACTGCTGGTGGGAGTGTAGACTGGTGCAAGGACTGTGGAAATCATTATGGAGATATCTGGAAGTCCCATTTGACCCAGCTATTCTCCTGCTAGGTATCTTCCCCAAAGAATGAAAAGAATCACACCACAGTCATATATGTGTATCCCTATTCATAGCAGCACAATTTGTAACAGCTATAACTTGGAAGCAGCCCAAATGCCCATCAACTGGAGTCTTGGATAAAGAAAATGCGGGCTTTTAAAAAATAAAATGGAGTACTACTCAGCCATAAAAAATGAGAAATTAGAGACATTTATAGCTAAATGGATACACATTGAGGTGATACTCTTAAGTGAAATAAACAGGACACACATGTATAAATACTGAATAGTTTCTCTAGTGTAAGAAACTGAAAGTGTAAATAAGGACACAAAGTATAATAGATAATTTGAATAGGAAGAAAAGGGGCAAAGGGGAAGGGGAAGTGGGAGTTATAGGGGAAAGGAAAGAAGGGAATGGAATTACTATGAGAAAATGAAAAAATGGAAACAAAGTCTTTGTAAATAGGGAGGGATGGAGTGGTTGAAGGGAGGGCAGAGGAAGGGGGAAAAATAAGAACCAAGAGAGATTATGTAAGGGTGCAAATTTCCAATGATGAATGTCATTATTTTGTATGCCTAAAATGTACCAATAAAGTAAAATTTTAAAAAAAATCTTGGATGATGGATAGCACCTTCCTCACAGCTTACACCAATGGGCACCATGTCTTCATGATTATGGACCTCAATTCCTTTTTTTTTCTTTTTTTTTTGGTACCAGGGATTGATCTCGGGTCCTTGTGTTTGTGCAGCAGGTGGCGAAACCACTGAGCTAAATCCCTGGCCCAATGGACCTCAATTCCTTTTCCTCTTTGCCACCCCAGGCTTATTGACATCCATGGTTCATGATTTTCAGTTTGTTTCAAATGCAAAAAAACACAGTGGGTTGGCACCTTTTGAGATTAATTAGGTTTCTTTGCATATCAGTAGAAAAGTGGGGTCACCTTTAGAGCACAGCCAATAAAATGAGTTCCTTTATTAGAAGACAGAACAATTATCCCCTTGGAGCTCCTCTCCCAGCTCACAATCAAGTGCTTCTCAGAGCTGGGAGGCCTTCTTTTGAACATTCTTCCCCAGGGATGAGAGGTGATAAATTTTCTCCTTCTCCCCCAAACGCAGTATTTCCGAAATTTACAACAGCTCTTCCTCAGAATCTGCCCAGGTAGGCAGACCGCTGGCCAGTCCTGTGCTCATGAGTAACCGACAGAACGGAGCCAGCTGTGTTTAAAGCTGAGCCCCCTCCTTCACCACGTTGAACCCATACACTCACTATGCCTGTTTTCTCCTGCTTCATCCTCAACAACTAAATCCTTCCCAACATCACTTTCACAGGTCCCAGTTGCACTTACTTTTGACCTAAACTTCTTGCACTGTCTTAGCCCTTTTTTATAACTCTCATTTTTTTTTTTTTTTTTGCACTTCCCCCTTTTTCTCTTTGCTTGGGCTTTGTCCTGGTCTCTGTTATCACCACCTCAAAACATGTGGACAAGGTTACCAACCCCTTCTGCATTGCTAAACCCAAGATGTTTTTCCTATTCTTGTCTCATTTGATAAGTGAGTATTGATTTTCGTAAGGACTTTTTCTACAGGGTGCTGGGGGCTGAAGTTAGGGCACAGAACATGCTAGGGAAAGTACAGTCTTCCCCTGAGTTGTTTCCCTGGTCCAAAACCTGACACGTTTGAATATTGTCTCTTTCCAGAAACAATACTGTTGGCTTCTCTTAACTTTCTTCTTACTCTTCTCTCTTTCCATTCATCTCTTTTTTTTAATTCCTTTTGATACTGGAGATTGAGCCAGGGGCACTCTATGACTGAGCTCCAGCTCCAGCCTTTTTTATGTTTTATTTTGAGAGAGTCTCCCTAAATTGTCCATGTGGGGTGGAATTTGCAATCCTCCTGGCTCAGCCTCAGTCAGTGCTGGGATTTCAGGAACACACTACTATATCCAGCTTTTCCCTGTCCTTTTAGGTTCATTTTCCTTTGTAGGGCCTTCTTTTCTCTCACTTTGAACTTGTTGTAGGCAATCTTGCCCAAATCAGCAGCTTCTTTTATACTGACACTGGCACATGCACACCCTGCAGTCAAACTTCACTGGCCTAACATAAAGTGAGTTTGATCCTGTTCTCATCTACTGGATCCACACCCAATGTTCAACTTTTTCAGCAATGAAAAGTCACCTCCTTCCGTGCATTTCCAAATACAGTCACAAAAACCAACAGAAAACACTGGCCCCTACGGCAGTCCTCAAGTCTTGTTGATGTCACCTTGGAAGAAAATTTGCCAAGTCTTTTTTCTCCTCATCCCAGTTGCCACCATTTTAATCAAAATCAGTCTCTTGTTGTACATTTCTTTGTCTGAGAGACTTTTCATTCCCATAATAATTAGCACTTGTGGGCTAATTATAGTCATTTGGGATTATAATATTTAGTAAGGCTACACTTTATTTTAAATTTTATTTTATATACAAAAGCAATATAAATATATCTACAGTATATGTTTTGTAGTACTAGTAACTATTGCACCCTGGAGCACTGAGCTACTTCCCCAGCCTTTTAAAAAATTTTTAGCTGTGCATAGCAGCTCGTGCTTGTACTGTTAGCTGAATGTACAAGCTCATGCTTATACTCTTAGCTGAATGACTTGGTGTCTCAAAATTTAAAAATTTTAAATGTAGCTCTGGGGATTTAGCTCAGTGGTGCCTTTGCCTGTCCGGCAAGCGCAAGGTCCTGAGTTCGATCCCTGGTACCAAAAAAAAAAAAAGTTAAAATGTAGCTCAATGTGAAGGCCCTGGATCCAATCCCAGTACCACAAAAAACATTTTATTTTCAGTCACAGTCTAGCTAAATTGCCCAGACTGGCCTCAAACTTTCTATCCTCTTGCCTCAGCCTCTTGAGTAGCTGGGATTATAGGTGTTTTGCCACCATGTTTAGAAAGCATTAAATTCCTTCTCTCCTCCCTCTTCCCCTCCTCTTGAGACTGGATCTCACTCTGTAGCCCAGGCTGATCCCTAACTCTCGATCCTCCTGCCTCTGCCTCCCAAGCCCTGGGACTGGCATGCACTGCCATGCCC
This sequence comes from Heterocephalus glaber, assembly GCF_053883595.1. Classification (NCBI taxonomy): domain Eukaryota; kingdom Metazoa; phylum Chordata; class Mammalia; order Rodentia; family Bathyergidae; genus Heterocephalus; species Heterocephalus glaber. Next base: position 36,226,028 of record NW_028258139.1, read on the forward strand.
AGCTCCAATGCTACAACTTTTCAGGCCTGGTGGTATTCCACCAGTTGCATTTCTAAAATGTTATTGTTATTCTCCTGTAAATCTAAGTGTATGTCTATTCATCCATCACTTTTATACTTATTCTATAAGCCTATATCCTCAAATGCCTTAGTACCAGGAATAAAAAGCACTTAAAATATGTTAGATGAATGAATAACTGTTCCAAGTTTCTTTTCTCACTAAACAATTAATGCTTTCCATTTGAAAGCTTCGGGTGTGATTCCCAATAACAAACTACAGGGCTTCCTTCTATAGAGTTAAGGTTCTAACTCATTCAGATTTGTACTCTACAAATCATGGCTGCTGGACAAGGAAAACGAGGGCAGAGAAAACACAGGCAGAAGCCCCAGCACACGCACACACTGTGCTTTGTAATGACATCTGTTATGAAGGCCTGGCCCACTTGCCTGATTCTGCGGTAGTGAGGCTTGCTTGAACCCCGGGCCTCTGCACTGAGCTACATCCCCAGTCCTTTTTTATTTTGGGTGGGGGCTTAATTTACTGCTGATAACTTAAAAACTGAATGATGTGATGAGAGTTTATAATGATAATAAAGCAATTGATATGGCATTTGGTGCTTTTTGTGGAGTGCAAAACAGGACGACAGAATCAATTCAGAAATACCTGCAATGAATTCATTTACTGTCAAAAAGACTGCTGAGGGCCGGGATTTAGCTCAGTGGTTCTGGCGCCGGCCTCGAAAGCGCAAGGTCCCAAGTTCTATCCCCGGTACAAAAAAAAAAAAAAAGACTGCTGACTTATCCCTACTTCATGGCGATGGCTGCTCACGCAATGCTTGAGACATTCAGGGCAGGCTCACAATGAAAAGATGGTCATTTTCTAGCTCTGGATATTTACTGTGCTCTGCAATGTTAAAAATTCCCTCAATTAAAAGGTGGAAGCATGGGCTGGGGATTTAGCTCAGTGGTTCTGCCGCCTGCCTCGCAAGCGCAAGGACACGAGTTCAATCCCCAGGACCAAAAAAAAAGTCAAAAGGTGGAAGCTTGAGTTGCCTGGCCCGCCCCGCCCCGCCCCTGGGGCGGAGCTCTCCTTCGTCCCCGCCCCGGACGCCCGCAGCTCAAGTGCAGTGTCTTTCTCGCTGCCCGTCTCGGTTGCCGCTTTCCCTGCGCACGCGCAACTGCCGCCGTCGCCACCGCCACTGCCGGAGTCCATGGCCGGGACGCGCTGGGTCCTCGGGGCGCTGCTCCGGGGCTGTGGCTGCAACTGCAGCAGCTGCCAGCGCACGGGCGCCGCCTGTCTGCCCCTATCCTCGGCTGCCGGTCCTTTCCCCGCAGGAGTGTCGGGCCGCCGCCGCCTGCTGCTGCTTCTGGGCGCCGCGGCGCAGACGCGCGGCCTGTACCCCGGGCCCGCGCGCTCCGGGAGGCTGGCGGGGACCCCGCCCGCCGCCGCCTGCTACTCGTTCCTGCGAGCCCCGCTCCTGCCCCAGTCGCTGGCGGCCACCGCGGGCCCGGCGCGCGAGGTACGGGGCCTGGCGGGCCGGGAAGCAGGGTCCCTCGTTGAAGGTCACTGCCGCACTTCCTGTGACAGGTCCGGCTCCGCAGGACCCGGGCCGGGCCGGGGCCGTGCTCAGCTGGTTCCGCTGGTTCCGCCCGGTCGTCGTAGTTCCTCCTTTCCGGTGAGCCGCGGCGGGGGGCCCGGGACTCGGCGCTTGATGCGCATTACGTGGCGCCCTCGCAGGAGCCCTGGCACCTGACGGCACCGCGTGGTGCCAGGGTACAGCCAGCCTGAGGAGATTTTGCTTTTTGTTGAATTTATGGACTCGGGAGCCCGATTAACCTGGCTGCTATGTGTAGGGGGTGAGCGGATTGAACCTTGCCCAGTACTTTCAGGGCCCTTTGTAAAAACTGGTGATGCTTACGGAATTCTGGGAAATTGGAAGAGTTGCCTTAAAACAACTCTTTGTGAGCCAGCTTTAAAAACATTTTTTCCCCTGTGAAATTAACTACAGTGATAATCTTTTTGAGTATTACCGTGTGTGAGACGCTGTACTTATATTTATCATTGGGTCCGTAACATTAGACTTAAGTTTTCATGGAAACGGAGAATGGAACACATTTGTCTATCTTTAGCATGGTAGATTGCAAGCCTTCAGGGGGTGAGGAGATAACTGAGGCTTGAACCCAGGTCCTTCACACTGAGCTACATCTCCAGCCCTTTTTCATTCTGAGACAGTCTTGGTTAATTACCCGAGCTCAGTTTGAACTTTGATCCTCCTGCCTCAGCCTCTCATAGTGCTGGAGGGATTACAGGCATATACTACTGCACCCCACTGGTCACAAGTCTTAAAGCCTTAGTGATCTTCCCAGTTTACAGTTGTAGTGCTTGTTGTCCACCTTTGGCTTAGACTTAATGAAATAGAATACTTTAGGTACGCTCAAGTCCCTGTTACCTCCCATGGCTGTTGCCTTCTGTGGTCTCTCCCTTTTTCTGTTGCTCTGACAGTTTCCAAGGCCTCCTACTGTCTTGTTGATTTATCCACTCCTTAATGTCTTTAATAACTTCCTTTTGCCTGTCCAGGGAAGGGCTTCATGTTGAGCCCGCACTAAGGCCCTCTGCTACATGGTTCCAAGTTCACTTTACCTGCTCAGCATCTTTGACACCCGTTTTTACCCTGCAGTTCAGACAAGTGGGATTTCCGGTTTTCAAGTGTGCCTCTGCTTGTCCTGCTTCTTACCCTCACCTCTGCCTGGAATGGCCAGACCTTCTTATTCCTGCAAGGCCCATCTTGCAGTGTATCCTGGTTCTCTTTCTGTGTTGCATTCCCACATTTTGTATCTTGATTATAGCACTAAAGGCATCTTGTCTTCTAGGTAGTGAGCTCTTTGAGATGAGGTCTAATACAGTGCCCTGTGAGGAGGGTGCTTTTGAGTATTTGTCACGTTGAAGGGACCCTCCTTTTTGACCTAAGTCACTATTATTAGGAACAATTTTAGGCCTGATGAATAAGCCCTGAGTGTAGATTATGTCCCGCCAAACCATTAGGATACACTTGCTTATTGGTTTAGGATGTACAATTTAAGCTAAAATAGGCTGAGTTGGATTTGTGAAGTTTCTTTCCTTTGAAATAATTCTAATATGTAGAGCATCTGTTTATGGAAATAAACATTTTCTAAGTAAGTTGACAGAGGAATATTTTTACATTTCTTCATCTCTCTTGAAAGGAGTCCAAAGCCACCTACCTGGAAGAGCTCACTGTGCTCCAGGAGTATGAATTGGCCCCCTCCAAGTTAGGCGAGGAAGTGGATGATGTGTTCCTCATTCGAGCCCAGGGACTGCCCTGGTCATGTACTGTGGAGGATGTACTTAACTTTTTCCAAGGTATGTCTTTCTCTGTTTTTTAGGTAGGGTCTTGCTGTGCTGCCTGGGTTGTTCTTGAACCCTCTAGCTCAGTGATCCTCCTGCCTCAGGCTCCTGAATGCTGGGCCTGCAGGCCCATCCCACTATGCCCAGGTTTTATATATGTTTTAAGTAGGTCATTTTTTTCCCTTTTTTAGTGTTGGGGTTTGAACCCAGAGTTCTCCCACTGAGTTACATCTGCATACCTTTTAAAAAATATTTTATTTTGAAATAGGGTCTTGCTAAGTTGTTAAATGCCCAGGCTGGCCTCAAACTTGAGATCCTCCTGCCTCAGCCTCTCAGAGTACTAGGATTATAGGTGTGTACCACTATGCTCAGTGTAAGTGTATAATTTCATTTGAGTAAAGTACAGCTAAGACAGCTAAGCTGGTAGCCTTTTTGATGGCTGGGCACTCTTATTCTGGGTGGTTACAGATTCTTACCAAGGGACACCATGGATATATTTGTGATATATACCAGATTTATTTATTTATTTATTTATTTATTTATTTATTTATTTATTTATTTATTTGTTGTGGTACTGGGGATTGAACCTAGGACCTTTGCACTGAGCTACATTCCCAGCCCTTTTTATTTTGAGACAGGGTCTCACTAGGTTCCTCAGTTGAGTTTGAACTTTGATCTTCCTCTTGAGCTAGAGTAGAGGAATCACAAGCATGTGCTACCATGCCCAACCTCTACCTAATTGAAAGACTCTAAATGTAGCTGGATGTGGTGGTGCACAGGTCTGTAACACCAGCACTTGGAGTCTGAGGGAGAATTGTTGGAATTTAAGGCCAACCTGGACCACATAGCAAGACCCTGTACCAAAAAAACAAAAAAGGCTTTGAGTGCAACAAAAGTAATGTTAAGACTGTGGTATGAAATCAGTTTTCTCAGAAGTTTTAATATGTATATAACAAGCCAGGCCTGGTGATGCATCCCTGTAATCCCAGCAGTCTAGGAAGCTGAGGCAGGTGGATTGAAAGTGTGAATCCTACCTGGGCAGCTTACCAACATCTGGTCTCAAAATAAAAAATAAAGGGCTGGGGATGTTGCTCAGTGGAAAAGCCCTGAGAGCAGTCACCAGTACTGCCAAAAAAAGTGTGTAACAGCTAGCCAAACCTGTTAGTGGAAATACGGGATTGAAGGGGATTGTTTATGAAATACATTTCAAACATAAGATCGCTTACATGGAATACCCATGTTTGGGAGGTTTACCAATGTATGGTTAGTATTTCTTTTTTAAAGGGGTATTTTATTTTTGACTGTGATTTAAAAATTCCCTCTTAAGAGGCTTTTAGATGATTCTCTTTTAAAATGTAAAAGAATAGCCAGGCATGATGGTGCATAGGTATAATCTCAGCTCAGCACTTGTCACCGAGGCAGGAGGATGCCTGTGCTATAGAATAAGGCTGTCTCTGAATGAATGAATGAGTGTATGGTAAAAGACTGTGACTGTGTTAACCTCCTTCATGTATATAGCATTGTGTTGAGTCAAGCATTTTATGAAGCCTAAAGCCACTGCCACTTACATCTTCAGCTTGCATTGTAAGAAATAAACACTTAAACTGGGTGTGGTGGTGTACAGCTACAGTCCCAGCACTCGGGAGGCCTGCCTGGGCTACATAGTGATTTCAGGGTAAGCCTGAACTACATAGCAAGACCCTGTCTCAAAAAACCAAAACAGGGCCAGGGATTTAGCTCAGTGGTTCTGCCGCCTGCCTCACAAGTGCAAGGTCCCAAGTTTGATCCCTGGTACCAAAAAAAAAAAAAACCCAAAACGACAGACAAAGCACTATAGAGATGTTTGATAATCAAATGGGGGAAATGAAATTATTGTAGCAAAATTATCATTATTATTTTTTGTACTAGGGGTTCAACCCAGGACCTCATGCATATTAGGCAAGTGCTCTACCATTGAGTTACATCCTGCTCCTATTTATTGTTTTTGAGATGGGTTCTTACTAAATTACCCATAATTATTTTCATAGGATTTTTTTACAGTGTTGGGGTTTGAACCCAGGGCCTCTCACATGCCAGGCAAGTGTTCTGCTACTGAGCTGTATTCCCAACCCCCTTTATTTCTTATTTTGACACAGGGCAGTCCTGAAACTTGTGATCCTCTTGCCTCAGCCCTCCCTTGATGCTGGACTGTAGGTGTGTAGCTGTGCCCAGCTCTTAGGAGATATTTTGTGAATATTTTAAAGGAGCGTGCTCATGTATAAACCTAGCCATATTTTTATTCCTTACGTGACTCAAAGCTGGTTGTAGAAACACTGGAGTGGACATAGTGCATTTGAATTGCGCCTGTCCTGACTCAGCCATTGCCCCACTCTGGAGCTGGAGCCGAGGTTGTATGTGCGTGTGTACTCTGTTGGCATCTCTGGTTCTGGTGATGAGGGTGTGTATGAGGAGTGTGAGGAGCGTTTGGACCCTGCTTTATTGCTGGGAAGCTGTAGTTGGTGACTTGTGTAATAAGCTCACAGTTTGGGGTCTGTTTTTAACCGGCTTCTCGTGTACTTTTAGACTGCAAAATCCGCAACAGTGAGAAGGGAATACATTTTCTCTTAAATAGAGATGGGAAGCGAAGGGGCGATGCCTTGATTGAGATGGAGTCAGAGCGGGACGTGCAGAAAGCTTTGGAGAAGCACCGCTTGTACATGGGCCAGCGATACGTGGAAGGTGAGTGTGGCATGGCACTGGGGCACATGCTGAAGTGCATGTTTCTTGGGGAAGTTTTTATTTGAGTTTTGGTAGTAGCGAAGTCGTATTTATGCATACATTATTTTACAGCTGTGAGCATGAAGCACACGGATAATCCGAGTTTCCTATGTATGAAATGAGGCTGCTGATCAGCTTTATTTTGAAGTTGTAAGGATGTGCTATGTGTGGCACATTTAATATTTGATAAATGTTCCTTGCTACTTTCTTCAGAAGTGCATACTGAGTAAGACTAGTGTTTGATTGGATAGCTCACCAAGTGGTAATGTTTGAGTGGACCAAAAATAGTCCAGGTTCTTGTGTATGACAAGGAAAGAGTTGGCAAGCATACACCTGGTAGTATATAGTATGTAGAAACTAGATATGTGTATTAAAGATCATGGGACAATGGTAGCAGAAACAAGAAGTCAAATTGTCATTATTTGCAGATGACATGATACTCTATATAGAAGACCCCAAGAACTCTACCAAAATTCTTCTAGACTTAATAACCAAATTCAGTAAAGTACCTGGATACAAGGTCAACACACAAAAATCAATAGCTTTCCTCTGCACTAACAACAGACTCACTGAGAAATAGGGCAAACAATTCTTTTCACAATAGCATGCAAGAAACTGAAATACCTAGGAATCAACCTAACAAAAGAAATCAGAGACCTCTATTCTGAAAACTATAGCACCCTGAAAAGAGATTGAAGATGATATCAGAAAATGGAAAGACATCCGCTGCTCCTGGTTAGGAAAGATCAACATAGTGAAAATGGCCATACTTCCAAAACTGCTATATAGATTCAGTACAATCCCAATTGAAATCCCAGCAGCATACTTCATGGACCTTGAGAAAACAGTCCAAAAATTTATTTAGAACGAGAAGAGACCAAGAAAAGCAAAAGCAATTCTAGGCAACAGAGACATGGCAGGGGGTATCACAGTCCCCAACTTGAAACTGTATTCCAAAGCTACTGTGATAAAAACAGCATGGTACTGGCAAAGAAACAGACCTGAGGACCAGTGGAACAGATTAGAAGATGCAGAAACAACGCCACACACACACAGGCATCTCATCTTCAATAAAGGAGCCAAACACCCTCACTGCAGGAAAGATAGCCTCTTTAATAAGTGGGGCTGGAAAAATTGGTTTTCAACTTGCCAAAGATTAAACCTAGATCTATATCTCTCACCATGCATTAAACTAAAACTAAAGTGGATTAAAGATCTAAATATTAAAACAGAAACACTGAACTGGCTGGAACAGAGGTTAGGTAGAACTCTTGAAGACATTGGTGTAGGAAAAGATTTTATGAACAAAACCTCAGTTGCCTGTGAACTAGCACAAACACTCAACAAGTGGAATCTCTTCTTATTAAAAAGCTTCTGTACAGCAAGAGAAACCACCAGCAGTGTGAAGAGACAACCCACAATGTGGGAAAAAATCTTCATCTGCTGTACTTCAGACAAAGGCCTACTATCTCGAATCTATAAAGAACTTAAAAAAAATCAGACCTCCCAAATTTAAAGACCCAATCCAAAAATGAGCATCTAAAATGAACAGACATTTCTCAGACAAAGAAATAGAAATAGCAAATAAACATTTGAAAAAATGTTCAACATCACTGGTCATTCGAAAGATGCAAATGAAAACAACGCTGAGATTCCACCTCACCCCAGAAAGAATGGCTGCTATCATGAAATCAACCAATAACAAATGCTGGTGGGGCTGTGGGGAAAGAGGAACCCTGCTCCACTGCTGGTGGGAGTGTAGAGTGGTGCAACCACTGTGGAAATCAGTATGGAGATACCTCAAAGAACTAGGACTGGAAGTCCCATTTGACCCAGCTATTCCCCTGCTGGGGATCTTCCCCAAAGAATTAAAAGAATCATACCACAGTGATATATGTGCACTGCTGTTCCTAGCAGCACAGTTTGTAATATCTAAAACTTGGAAACAGCCTGAGTGCCCATCAACTGGAGACTGGATAAAGAAAAAGTGGTTTTTTTAATAAAATAGAGTACTACTCAGCCATAAAAAATGAGAAATTAGAGACATTTATAGCTAAGTGGATGCACATTGAGGCGATACTCTTAAGTGAAATCAACAGTACAGACATGTGTAAATACCGAATAGTTTCTCTAGTGTAAGAAACTGAAAGTGTAAATAAGGACTAAAAGGTATAATAGATAATGTGAAATAGGAAGAAAAGGGGCAAAGGGGAAGGGGAAGTGGGAGGGGTAGGGGAAAGGAAAGAAGGGAATGGAATTAATATGAGAAAATGGAAAACTGGAAACAAAGTCTTTGTAAATAGGGAGGGATGGAGGGGTTGAAGGGAGGGCAGGGGAATGGGGAAAAATAAGAACCAAGAGAGATTATGTAAAGGTGCAAATTTGCAATGATGAATGTCATTATATTGTATACCTAAAATGTACCAATAAAATTAAAGAAAAAAAAAAAAGGAAGATGGGCGAAGGGAAAAAAGGGACCTCCATAACTCAAACTTCCAGTATTTTTAGGGTCAGACACTTCTGGTCCCACTGTCTCTCTCTCTCTGATACCAGCAGTCTGCCGAGCCTCCTAAACTGAAGCCTGGATGATCATTAGGGTGGTGTTTGGTTTATGGCTGAATGGAGAGAAGGGAAGTGGCTCACACAACTTCCCTGTGTTAGGATTATGGAAGCATGAGTGTGTGGTGTTTATAGTTGAACACACGGAAGGGTGTGTCTCAGTTTCTAACTCTGCTAGTAATATATTTTGACTTACAAAAATTGGCTTCCTTTGTTAGGTAAACCCTGTATCCCTGTTGTACTCTTTTTCCTTGCAGTCTATGAGATAAACAATGAAGATGTGGATGCCCTAATGAAGAGCCTACAGGTCAAAGCCTCCCCTCTAGTCAATGATGGTGTGGTTCGGTTGAGAGGACTTCCTTACAGCTGCAGTGAGAAGGACATTGTAGACTTCTTTGCAGGTGCTCAGCAGTTTGATCACATTTGGGGCATCACATCTCCCATGTCCTCTTTCCTCATTGTCCTTCTGTATCTCAGAAGTGTTCCGACTGGTGAGGCAGATCTTTGGGTCATGTCACATTTCAGAATAATTTCATAAAGCTTTGTTTTACTACTGAAGAAAATACCTTTGCAGGGTGGATGTGGTCAAAATATATTGAGTCCTCCCTGCAAATGTGAAACCGGGGAAGAGGGCAGGACAAGGGATGGGGGATGAGAATGATCGAAGCACTGTATGCTGCTTGCGGCGCATGCCTATAACCCTAGCACTTGTGTGGCTGAGGCAAGAAGATCACCATGAGTTCGAGGCCAGCCTGAACTACATAATGAGACACTGTCTAAAAAAAAATACTTGCATAATGAAAATTACAGAATTATATTGTTGAAAAAAATAAAGATGATCTAAATAATTAGAAATAGCACACGTTAAAAGAATACCTTCTTGGGCTGGGGATTTAGCTCGGTGCTGCCACCTGCCTTGAAAGCACAAGTTCCTAAGTTCGATTCCCAGTACCAAGAAAAAAAAAAACCTCTCCCTATTATTGTCATCATTTTGTGTATCTAAAATTTACCAATAAATGTTTTCCTTGGGGAAAAAAACACCTCAGAACAGTGGCCCTGGTTGTCTAAGACAAAGACAATCTGTATGATTTAAACACATGTAATTCCTAGAAAATAATACACTCTTAGTAGCTATGTTAGTCTCTTAAAATACAAATAATGGCAAAAAAGTGGGAGGTGAGTTGTATGCTTTAGATGGGCTACTTGGACCCTACACATTGTAGAAATATAAGTATTTATGTGTTACTGATGTTTGACTATGTAGTAATTCCCTATTTTACATTGCCCAGCTTTGGGATTGCCAGAATATCTTACAGATTTTATTAGGGCATGAGTAAATGTGTTAATTCTGAGGATAAAATAGTTCCTGTTAGCAGAAATAATTTGTAGTAACTTTCTTCTGTTCTAGGACTGAATATAGTAGACATCACGTTTGTGATGGACTATAGAGGGAGAAGAAAAACAGGGGAAGCCTACGTCCAGTTTGAAGAGCCAGAGATGGCCAGCCAAGCGCTGATGAAACACAGGGAGGAAATTGGAAACCGGTGAGTGAAGCAGACCGTAGTGTTGGGAAGTTCCCTGCAGCAGATCGCAGTGATGAGTGCATGGGATCTGACTGCTGAAGTTATCCACAGGAGACCATGGAGATGGGCTGGGAAAGGAGCCCATGGGAGAATCCTGCAGTGAGCCACTTGTATTGATGCTAACATTTGTTAGATTTGTTTTCTTTCTCTTCCTTTTTTTTTTCAGTAGTTGCCCTTTTCTTTTCTTTGAGACTGGTCTTGAACTCACTATGTAGTCCTCCTGGCAGGCCTTGAACTTGTGATCCTCCTTTCTCAGCCTCTCAGATTGCTGGGATTACAGGCAGATGCCACCACATCTGGCTGTTGCTACTGGCTGCTACTGCTTGTCATTGGTTTTTGTTTTTTGGTACTGGATATGGAACTTGGGACCTTGCGCTCGCGGGGCAGGTGCCAGCACCACTGAGCTAAATCCCTGGCCCTGTGGTTGGTTTTTGTTTTGTTTTCTTGTGGTGCTAGGGATTGAACCCAGGCAAGGTTCGCTCATGGTAGGCTAGTGCTCCAGCCCTGAGCTCTATGCCTGGCCTGCAGTTGGCTTAGAGGAAATTGGGCCAGCTTCCTCGTATAGTGTCTTCCATTCATGTAACATCAGGATGCACATAAAGATGTAGATGATGTATGTTTTAATTTCAATTTTCAAGGAATAGTAAAAGTAGTCAAATTTTCCATTATTGTTTTTTCCATTATTGTTTTTATTATTTATTATTTCTGACCTTTTTACTTAGCTCCCTTATGGTTAAAGGCCACTCCAAGGCCAGTGTATTCAGGATGTGCTGCACGGTTGGTTCAAAGGTCTTTGTTAAGAAGTGCTATTGAGGGCCGGGGATTTAGCTCAGTGGTTCCAGTGCCTGCCTTGAAAGTGTGAGGTCCCGAGTTCGATCCCCAGTACCAAAAACAAAACAACAATTAAGAAGTGCTATGGAAGGGCTGGGGATTTACCTCAGTGGTTCTGCCGCCTGCCTCGCAAGCACGAGGTCCTGAGTTCGATTCCCGGTACAAAAAAAAAAGTGCTATTGACTAGTTTTCTTTCTCTGTGTGGTTCTAGGAGTCACGTTAGGCAAAGCACTATGCCCCTGAGCTGAACTCTTGCTTCGTTATTTAATGTTAGGTTTTCACAATTCCCATTTAATAGCCTATTTTGGAAAAGTAGTCCCACTATCACTGTGATGGCAAGTCAGAGCTAATATTTAGTTCTGGAATTTTCTTTAGCCTCCTGTTAAGTTCTTTTGTGGAAGTTCTTATAATGTCATTTTTAATATCTTGTACAGAGGTGACTATTTATCTGCAATTGCAAGATGTCAAGGGTTGTGAGAAGAGAATAAGCCTTTGTATTAATCTGCTTTTCATTACTGTAATAAATACTTGAGGTAGGCTAACTTTATAAAGAAAAGAAGTTAATTTAGCTCACAGTTTCAGATGCTGAGAGTCCACCATATGGTACAGGTCTTGGGGACCCCCATCCAGTATGGCTGTGTGGGAAGAAGAAATCATGTTTCGTAATAGGAAGGCAGAGAGCAGCTCAGGTTAGGCTCAGGCTTTGGTAATGACTTGCTCGCTGAGGCCTGGCCTGCCGACTTACCCTTCCTGGAACAGTGCCCTCATGAGCGCAGGCCTTCCTAGGGTTCTTCCTGTGTGTGCAGTCAGCTTAGCCAAGCGTTCTCAGACACTATTCAAAATCTGCATGAGGAAAAAGTGTTAGCTTGGCAAAAAGATCTAATCATTAACTACTGCCGAGATTACTTTTTCATGGACTGGTATCTATAGCTTTTTTTTTTTGGTACCAGGGATCGAACCTCAGGACCTTGTGTTTGCCAGGCAGGTGCTGTGCTCCTAAGCTACATACCCAGCTTCTATAGCTATTGTTAATTTGCTCCATGTTTCATAGATACATTGAGATATTCCCAAGCAGAAGGAATGAAGTTCGAACACATGTTGGCTCTCATAAGGGAAGAAAAGTGGTGTCTTCTCCTACTGCCAAGTGTATAACTGAACCAGATGTGGTTTTTGAAGAACATGAAGTAAATGAAGATATTCGGCCCATGACCACTTTTGAAAATGAGAAGGAGATAGGTAAAGTCCTGCTGCTGCTGGAGATTCAGTGGGTCTGCCTTACACGTTTTGGTTTGTGTTAATTTTTTTTTTAACTGTGTTGTATGAAATCTTGAGATTATAGGAGGACAAAGGAATTGAGTTAAAGATTTAATGGAGTGTGAAGGTACTTTGAGTATATGCAGGAGGGCTTACTAACTTTTTTTTTTTTGGTACTGGGGATTGAACTCAGGTCCTTGGCTTTCGGGCCAGGTGGCAGAACTACTGAGCTAAATCCCCAGCCCACTTACTTGCTTTTAATATAATCATTTTGTAGATTGTACCAAAAGGTGAGTACTAAAATGGTAATAAAGGAAGTAAAATGACATTTAAACTGAGGTGGGGAAAGATTTGTATAGAAAGCAGGAATAGTGACTGAAGTAAGGATTTTTGTTTGACTCTGAATTTAATTATTTAATTCCCAACCCAAAAGCAACCTTTGGAATCTTTGAAATGTATTGGATACTTTGGGATTATCCTGTCACCGTAATATATGTGTATGTATATGTACTAAAGTACCTTTTACATATTTTATAATAATGGTTCTAATTCTGTGTATCTATTATATATTAGTACCTGTAACCCAGCAAGTTTTTCTTGCTGTAGAGATTCTTTTATGATCATTTTACCTTCTCTCAAGTTCTTAACTTGGTAATGGTTTGAGACACTACATGCTTGTGGGTGTTTAGGGATGTTGATAAGCAGCAGAGATTTCATTTCATCACTGTGGCTTTAGGAGCCCTTCCTTGCTGGTTCCAGAAGACATGACAATTTTGATATCACAGGTCTTGGTCTGTTAGTGACTCCTGAAGAATTTATGCCCTTGTTTTTGTTCTCCTCAGAATTGCCTAAGGAGGTGTTAGAGAAGGTTCCAGAGGCTGCGGATCTTGGAGCCATGCCTTCCCTGCATGTTGTGCACATGAGAGGGCTGCCTTTCCAAGCCAATGCCCAAGACATCATAAATGTGTGTGCAGTAAGACACCTAGTCCAACTAGGTTGGGAAAGCTCTGAAATTAAACTTGTATTAATTTGGTGTAGGGAGAGAGAAAATACAGTACTTTTGTTACATAGCATGTCCCTTGTTGGAAAGCTTGTTTGATTTTCTGCAGCTGAAAGTGTGGCATAGCTGGGCTTGATAGCACAGGCCTATACTCCCAGATACTGAGTGGTTGAGGCAAGTCCCTATAGCTTAGGAGTTCAGGTTAGCCTGGGCAACATAGTGAGACTGTGTCTCTTTAAAAAAAAAAAAAAAAAAAAAAGTGGCTTTTGGCCAGGGATTTAGTTCAGTGGTTCTGCCGCCTACCCTGCAAGCGCAAGGTCCTGATTTGATCCCCAGTACCAAAAAAAATGTGGCTTTGAGTTTGATTTCTAGTACAAAAAAAAGAAATGTGTTTTTGTATCACACTGAAAAAAATAAACAGATTCGAGGATTTTATAGATGCCGAATAATATGAGATCGGTTTAGTAATCAAAGTTTGATTTCATAATAAATTGGTTCAGCTCATTCAGTTTTTAGTTTAGGAAACTGAGACTCAGGTATTTGGTGACAGCCTTTGCATATAGATGCTCCTGGACTTATGATGAGGCTACACTGCAAGGTGAGAGTGCTGGTAGCTGAGCCTGAGCATCACATCTGAACCCCTGGCACCCTTAGGGCATTGCAGCCTTGTTGTCACTGTCCAGTGGGCTGGGGATGTGGCCGCTGCCATGCCCCATCTTAGCAGAGTGTCTTACTGCATGTCACCAGCCTGGAGAAGACCAAGATTCGGTGTGGTTTCTACTAAATTTGAATTGCTTTTATACTATGGTGAACTAAAAAACCTTAATTGGAACTGTGAAGCCATCATGAAGTTGGGGACTGTGTGTACTAGCCGAGAATCTAGGGCTGAAATGCCCAGCGTTCTCAGTACACACTATGTAGTTTTCTTGCAAACTCCCTGACTTTTGAGAAAATGAGTATAAACTACATTTTTATTTTAGAATAGACACTATGTGCAATAAAACAGAACAACAAAGCTCTGGACATCATGAACTTGACAACGTGTATGAAATATAGATCTAACCTAAAGTTGACAATTACTAGTGATGCCTCATTTGCCATCAGTATTTCAAAGAGCCTAATACTAGTTACAGGAATCAGCATTCTCTCTTTTTGATGGTATTAAGGAACTGGGGATTGAACCCAGGGGCACTCTACCACTCAGCTCTATCAATTGATTGGTTGATTTTATTTCAAGACAAGGTCTTACTAAGTTGCCCAGCCTGGCCTTGAACTTGGCAATCCTTTTGCCTTATCCTCCCAAGTAGGTAGTACAGCTGTGTGCCATCAAGCCTGACCAGGAGCCGTATCTTTATCTGAGTGAAGGTTGTACATTTTATTAGCATTGTGTTCAGTTGCTTTGCTTTGGAGCAGTGACCACTCATATGGTAGTTCTGCTGATGCAGTACTGACGAGGTACCTATCTGATTAAAACACAGTTTTTCTTTTTGAGACAAGTCTCACTACATATAGTGCAGGCTGGCCTTGAACTTACTACGTAGCCCAGGGTAGCCTTAAATTCATAATCTTCCTGCCACAGTGTCTTGAGTGCTGGGATTGCAAGCATGTATCACCGTGCCTGGGAAAACATGAGTTATTAAGGAATGAAGAATATTTATTCCCAGATGTAGTGGTGCACACCTGTCGTAGCACTTGGGAGTTCAAGGCCAGCCTGGAACATGTAGCGAGACTCTGTCTCAACAAACCAAAAAAAAAAAAAAAAACCAAGAATATTTGCTGACATTGTTTAGAAACCCAGAAAGGTATGTGGAATAATAAAAATGGTCTTTATTGTTGCTGGGCATGGTGGCCCACATCTTATAATCCCAGCAGTCAGGAGGCTGAGGCAGGAAGATTGTCATGAGTTTGATACCAGTCTGGGCTACATACTGAGTTCAAAGACCAGCCTGGACTACATAGTGAGGCCCTGTCTCAAAAAAACCAAAAAGAAAAAAAAAGTCTTTTATCATTTTGTTTGAAAATGTGAGAACCATTTGTGTAGTGATTGTGTTTGTAGTTACAGTTTTTTACGAGACCCGTGACTTGAGTTTAGCTTAAAGAGATGATACCTAAAAGCAAAGCTATGAGGTGAGCTGAAGAGTGTAAAGGAGCCATGCAGGGGCTGAGCCTGTAGGTGTGGCTGGTTCAGCAGTGTTGTGCTTGGCTGCCCTGTGTCACGCAGTTCTTCATGCCGCTGAGGCCGGTGCGGATCACCATGGAGTACAGCTCCAGTGGGAAGGCCACGGGTGAGGCTCATGTGCATTTTGGCAGCCACGAGGACGCCGTTGCTGCCATGCTCAAGGACCGGTCCCATGTGCGTAAGTACTTCCCCTGCTTGCTGGCATTGGCCCGGAGCTGTTCCCTATACTACTGAATTAAACATTAGGATAAATAGTTATTCTAATGAAAAGCATCGATTTGTCTGATTTTTCATTTTTCATTTTTCATTTTTTTTTTTTACTCTGGACCTTGTGCTTGCCAGGCAGGTATGGTGCCACTGAGCTACATCCCCGGCCCCATTTTTAATTTTTTTGAGATGAGACTCTTCCTTTGTTGTTGGGACTGGTAAAACTCAAGAGGCTCAAGTGGTCCTCCTGCCTCAGCCTCTTTTGGCTGGGTCCATGAGTATGTACCACCACACCTGGCCTTTCTTTGCCTTTTTGCTTTATTTTGCTTTGTGGCACTGGGGATTGAACCCAGGGCTACTGAGCTATATCGCAGCCCTTTTTTATGTTTTTAGTCAAGGCCTTGCTAAGTTGCCCAGGCTGGCCTGGAACTTGGAATTCTTAGCTTGGATTTTAGGTGCACCACCACTCTCAGCTTATTTTTGTGTTTAACTAGGGAATGGGCAGAAGGCTTGAATTGCTGTCTGGATGGTGAAAAAGTGGATCCAATTTTTTTCTGCCTTTTTAGCTTTTTTTCTTTTGGTGGTACTGAGGATGGGGCCCTTATGTTGAGCTCAGCCTTCTCTTTATTTATTTATTTATTTATTATTTAATGTTATATATGCAGTTTATCTGGTAACAGATTTTAATTTTTTAATACATTTTATTTTATCTCTTTCCCCCCTCCCCTCCCCTCTGTATGTACAAAAGCTTAGTTTCCATTTTTTTCCTTCTATTTTCACTTTTTTTCTTGTCCCTTCCTTCCTTTCTTCCTCCCTCCTCCCTTGTTCCTTTTCCCATTTGAACACTTTATCCTCATTTCCCAATATCCATTATACATTTCAGTTCTTATTTCCACTTTTGGTTTCTCACATCAGAGAAACAATGTGGTATTTAAACATATGTGTCCAATTTATTTGACTGAGGAGTATGGTCCATTCATTTAGCTATAAGTGAAGCTCATCCTTCTTTATGGCAGAGTAGTACTCCATTGTATAAAAAACCACATCTTCTTTATCCACTCATCAATTGATGGACATTTGGGCTGTTTCTTTTTTGGTACCAGGGATTGAACTCAGGACCTTGTGCTTCCAAGGCAGATGCAGCGCCACTGAACTAAATCCCTGGCCCTATTTGGGCTGTTTCCAAGATTTAGCTATTATAAACTGTGCTGCTATACACATGGGTGTGCATATATTGCTGTGGTATGATGCTTTTAAGTTTTTTGGGAAGATACCAGGAAGAGGTTTAGCTGGGTCAAATGGAACCTCTAGTTTTAGTTCTTTGAGGAATCTCCACACTGATTTCCACAGTGGTTGTACCAGTATACACTCCCAGCAACAGTGGAGAAAGGCTCCTTTTTCCCCACAGCCCCTTTGGCATTTGTTATTGTTTTTTCTTGATAACAGCCATTCTTTCTGGAGTGAGGTGGAATCTCAGTGTTGGTTTTTTTTTTTGGTACCGGGGATCAAACTTGGGTCCTTGTGCTTATGCAGCAGGTGGTGAAACCACTGAGCTAAATCCCCGGCCCTCAGTGTTGTTTTAATTTGCATTTCATGAATGATCACTAATGTTGAACACTTTTTCATATACTTATGTGCCATTTCTAATTCTTTATCTATTTCTCTTTATTTTTTATTTTGAGACAGAGTCTTGTTAAGTCCGTAAGTTCCCCAGGCTGGGCTTGAACTTGTGATCTTCTGCCTTAGTCTCCCAGAGTTCTTGGATTACAGGTGTACACCATTATGCCTAAGTCCTTTACAACTTTGTAAAAACTGATTTTTTTAATAATTATTATCAGACCATAGGTATATTGAACTGTTCCTGAACTCATGTCCAAAAGGAAAATAAGACTTCAGGGATTCCAGATAATAAGGTAAATTTATTATAATAAGGTAAGAGGTATAACTGGAAATTATTTTCAGTTGATAATAATCATTAACTCACTAACTGGGAATTTAGTGGAAAGGATTCTTCTTTTCGGGGGGGGCATTTGTTTTGTTTTCAGTATTCATTGCGTGGTAGGCAAGTGGTCTTCTACTGAGCTATATCTCCAATGATTCTCTTTTTAATAAACGTTTAAGGAATGGTAACTGAAACATCAATAGAAAGAATGGAACTTCTGGGAACTCACACTCACTGTGATTGGAGAGTGCTTTGATGTTACCCCTGTGCGGAGTCTTGCTCTGTCCTTCCCACATTTATGCTGTGTGTTCCACAAATGGTTATAGCTGCTTCTAGTAGGTGTTGTACAGAGCAAGTATGCCTTGCACTCACTTTTCTTCCCACTAATATGTACACAGTTCCTCAGTTGCAGATATTTTTAGGGTGTGAAAAGGATGTTACTTTGGTTTATTTTTAAATAAATTTTATTTTATTTTATCCCATTCCCCCCTCAAGCCCCCTCCCCTCCCTGTGTATAAAAGCTTAGTTTCCTTTTTTTCCTTCTATCTTCACTTTTTTTTCTTGTCCCTTCCTTCCTCCCTCCCTCCTCCCTTGTTCCCCTTCCCATTTGAACATTTTCTTCCCATTTCCCAATATCCATTATACATCTCAGCCCTTCTTTCCACATTCAGTTTCTCACACCAGAGAAACAATGCAATATTTAAACATGTGTGTCTGATTTATTTCACTTATGAGTATGGTCTCAAGGTCCATCCATTTAGCTATAAATATCTGAAGCTCAAAAAGGATGTTACTTTGAAACCAGGGTGCATCACCAAGGCACAGTTAACTTGCCACTGTTGCCTTTTTCCAAAGTTGTGTTATGAAAATGATTTTTTGTCTTAGGAAGTACATGGTCTCATATTTGAAAATAGGCCTTGGTATCTCATCTCTTGCTAAATATCTTTTTTTCCCTATAAAGTGTTTAGGTAGTTTCTATTGAAGTTATTTTTCTGCATGTAGTGATGCGTTTTTTTGGTACAGGGGATTGAACTCGGGACCTTATGCTTGTGAGGCAGGCGGTGGTACCACTGAGCTAAATCCCTGGCCAGTGATGCATTCTTTAGAGACACTTAACTGTGATAATTTTTTGAAAACACATGGGTGTTCTGTTATTAGGGATGTTGTGGGCTATTTTAGATGTAAAATCCCTTGATGTTAAATGTTTAGATTACCTCAATTCTTATAAAATACATTCTGTACCCACTTGTAGAAATCTGGCCATGCCAGGCTGTGTTCACTGATACATAAATTCTCTGCAGTTTAAATTGATTCATTCTCAGACAGCCCGCAGTCAGTTAGAAAAAGATGCTGATGTTTGTAATTTCAAATGGTACTGGGAACCACTTGTGTAATCCTTTTCATTTTAAGTAAATGTGCACCATTTTTTGTTTCAGGGTGAAGCAAGAAGCATTTCATTTGCACATGTTTCTTGGACATGGAATATGAAGTTCCAGTTTATTGGCAGCAGCTGCTAGAGAAAAGATTTTGAGGTTTTTGGTTAATTGTATCTAAGAAAAATTTGTAGTGGACTAATTAGAAAGAGAAAGATGCAGTTGGGGATTATGAAATAAACCACAAATTGTAATTTTTGTTTAAGCTGCCCAGTTAAGAGAAACTGGTCTTTCTTTTATATAATTATAAACAGTTTGTTTTCATAGAGAATATGATACCCATTGTAAAGACTACGTATTTTTTTTTCAGCTGTATTTGTTAAACTCTTTCGCCCATTTAAAAAATAATCTGTTCAAGGTTTTTTGTTTTTTTTTGGTACTGGGGATCGAACTCGGGACTTTGCACTTGCCAAGCAGGCGGCAGAACCACTGAGCTAAATCCCCAGCCCAAGGTTTTGGGTTTTTTGGCCTATGAATTAAGAACTCTGATATAAAACCTCTCAAGGGGTTGAAATAATGATATATTTTAACCACTCATGAAAGCAGGGAAGGATTTCAGACTTTTAAACCAGTATGGTTTGGCAAAACAAGTTTTAATTTTAGATGTATTTGGTTACTTAGATGGGGGTAGGAATTTAAAAAACAAAACGTGAGTGTAATGACGATTTGGCAGCTTTATGTCTTTGGAAGTGTTTTGCCTTCTAAGCCTTTTAGCATTGGTGCCTGTCTACTTAAGGGAAGTCAAGGAAACAATGCAAGTCCCTCATTTGCTTCTTCAGTGGGGTAGCACATCCTATATTTTAGAACAAATAGGGTGCCTTGCTTAGGTAAAAATAGCATTCACTGTGTAACTGTGTGAGGGGCTACGGATCAAGCTGTACTTCTGTACACTGGCACTCCCTTCTGCTTTCATGTTCAACAGCTTGTTATTTTCAGTACTAGACAAGACGGCTGGCTTCCAAATGTAGTCATTAATAAACTGTGTGCATCTGTGTCAAGAGAGTCAAAGTTCTCCGTCATACGTGCTTTGCCTTGTTCCTGTCTCAGGGTGACAGCCACCTGGGAGATGCGATTCTAGTTCTTCTCACTGACTCTGCCCAGACTTTGTGCAGGTGATGATATCTGGAGGAGAAATTGTTTCTCTCCCTTAGCATCCAACCGCCTCTGATTACAGCTGAGATGTGTCACTGTACTGTAACGAGTGCATGGATGAAAGCTTATTTTAGGCCGAAAATGGCTTAAGAGAATTTATTACTGGATTATGAGTCAACTATATATATATTTTTATTATATCATCTCCTGGCATACTAATATAAGAAATGGCTAATTTTCCATTGTATTTACATCCTATTAGAATATACCTAACCTGCTTAACAGTTGTGCTACTTAGATGGAAATGTGTTTTCTGTGTGGTTGAATGTGAAGGTTGTGAGAACCTGTAACCATGGTTACATGAGCTGTTAGGGTGTCATCTTTTTCTCTCCCTTTCATAGATTGCTTTGGGGTCTTATTTACTGTGGAAAAGAACTGTAGGGTCTATTGGGCTTGGTGAGGAGTTTATTCATTTGCAAGTACTTTATTTTCAGGTAATGAATCTCACTGCACACCTAAGAAAAGAGTAAGAACACAGGCAGGTGTGGTGCACACCTGTAATCCCAGAACACAGGAGGCTGATGCAGGAGGATCACCGTTGAGTTTGAGGCCAGCCTGGGCTACGTAGTGAATTCAAGGCCAGCCTAAACGACATAGTGTGACCCTGTCTCAGAAAAAGCTACACAAAAAAAGCTCACACAAAAGCTACATAGCTGTTCAATGGAGGTACCTTAGTACCTCACTGTAGAGGCCTGACCCTCAGTACAAAGCAGGCCCAGTATCATGAATTGTATATTCCACTCGTGTTAGTGGGTTACTTTTCTCGCCAGTGAGTAAGTGGCTGCTGATGGGGCAGATTGAATTGCTGGCAGAGGGAGACTGCGGAATGGAGTGAAGGCACTGTTATTTGTATACAATAAAAAGGCATTTCTGTCTTCCCAGATTTGTGAAAATTCGCTGTGCATCCTGTTTGTTATGGGGGAAGCATTGTTAGGGAAGCTTCCTCCTGTCTTAGGCTCCTTTGTCTTTATGATCTTGTTTCGCTGCAGCCCCAAGGGGAGAGGACTCAGGAGGCCTTGTTGAGCTCCAAGGAGAGAGACTCCTGTGGGGAGACAGAGGCCGGCCAGTGTGTCCTGTGCTGCCGAAGGGGTGGGGGGTGCCATGACCCCTTGGCACCCCTGCTTGTTGGTTGGCCATCCATGTCTGTTTCTGTGTCCAGATGGCTGTAACAGTGTGATACCTCTCCATCCCGGCCCAGAGCAAGTGTGGGAGGGCTGGGTACTGCCGCAGGGCTTGTTGGGGTGGGGAGGGGTGGAGCAGCAGGCTGCCCTGAAGCAGGACTGAGAGCAGCCGCTGGCTCCTAGGAAGGAGGCAGAGCTGTGGTAGTCCCTCCTGCCAGGCTGTGGACCCGCTCCCAGGTCCTGTGGTGAAGGCCTGAAGGGCAGTTGCCCCAAACTGGGGTTTTGTGAGGAACTGGAGGAGGAGGATGGAGCTACTCTGTAGGGAGCAGAGGGGCCAGGTGCTCTAAATCCCATCAGTGGCAATGACCCGATAGGCTGCTTCTCATGTCTCAACTGTTGTCTCTGTTCCATCTTTTGTGAAGTGTCTGCTTAAATCTAGTGTGGCTAGCTATATAAAACAAATACTAATGGACATGAAAAATCAAATAAGCACTAATACAACTGTAGTGGGGGACCTCAATACCCCAATGTCACAGATCAACTAGACAAAAAATAAGCAATGAAATACTAGAACTCAATCAAATTCTTGAACAAATGAACTTAACAGATGTTTACAGAGTGTTCCACCTTACAAAAATCAGAATACACATTCTTTTCAGCTGCACATGGGTCATTCTCCAAAATAGACCACATACTTGCTCATAGAACATGTTTAAGTAAGTGCAAAGGAATTGAAGTTAGCTCCTGTATATTATCAGCCCATACAGCAATTAAATTGGAGATCAGTAGCAAAAGAAATTGCAAGAATTTAATAAACACATGGAAATTGAACAACTTCTTAATAACCAATGGGTCACAGAGGAAATTAAAGAAATCAGACAGTTCCTTCAATTAAATGACAATGACAATACAACCTATCAGAATCTATGGGACACAGCAGTCTTACGAGGGGCATTCATAGCAGTGCATACACATATGAGGAAAACAGAGTGAGCCCAATTAACCCGATGCTGAACCTCAAGCTTCTAGAAAAAGAAGAGCAGGACAAAACCCAAAGCTCATACAAGGGAGGAAATTATAAAGATCAGACCAGAAATCAATGCAATGGAGACTAAGAGAATGATATAAAAAATGAATGAAGCCAAGAGTTGGTTCTTCGAAAGAATCAACAAAATTGACAAACCCTTAGCCAACCTTATCAGAAAGAGGAAAGAAAAGGCCCAAATCCATGCAATTAGCAATGAAAAGGGTGAAATTACAATGGACCCAGCAGAAATCCAGAGGATCATCAATACCTGCTTTGAGAACCTATACACCAATAAGATGGAAAACAGAAGAAATGGACAGATTCCTAGATACATACGAATTACCAAAGTTGAATGAAGATACAGAAATTCTAACACCCCAATATCAATGAAATTGACAACATAATTAAAAACTTACCAACTAAGAAAAGCCCAGGTCCTGATGGCTTCACTGCCGAATTCTACAAGACATTTAGAGAGGAACTACTGCCACTACTGTTTAAACACATCAATGAAATTGAGAGGGAAGCAATACTCCCAAATTTAATCCTGGAAGCAAGCATCACCTTGATCCCCAAAGCAAAGAAAGACCCAACCCCAAAAGAGAACTATAGGGCAATCTCACTAATAAACATAGATGCAAAATCCTTAATAAGATACAAATAGAATCCAGAAGATCATCAAGGACATCATACACCCTGACCAAGTGGGATTCATCCCAGGGATGCAGGGATGGCTCAACATACGCAAATCAATCAATGTAATACACTATATCAATAGAGCAAAGACAAAACTAATATGATCATCTCAATAGATGCAGAAAAACCATTTGACAGAATCCAACACGCATTTATGATAAAAACTCTATAAAAAAATGGACTAGATGGTCACTACCTCAATCTGATAAAAGCCATCTTTGAAAAACCAACAGCCAATATCATACTAAATGGTCAAAAACTGAAATCCTTCACACTGAAATCAGGAACAAGACAAGGATGTCCACTATCACAACTCTTGTTCAATATAGTTTTGGAAACAGCCACGGCAATTAGACAAGAGAAAGAAATAAAAGGAATAAAGATAGGAAATGAAGAAGTCAAATCGTCATTATTTGCAGATGACACGATACTCTACATAGACCCCAAGAACTCCACGAAAAGTCTTCTAGACTTAATAACCAAATTCAGTAGAGTAGCTGGATACAAGGTCAACACACAAAAATCAGTAGCTTTCCC
Organism: Heterocephalus glaber; assembly: GCF_053883595.1. Classification (NCBI taxonomy): domain Eukaryota; kingdom Metazoa; phylum Chordata; class Mammalia; order Rodentia; family Bathyergidae; genus Heterocephalus; species Heterocephalus glaber. The sequence goes on from NW_028258139.1 coordinate 36,249,669, forward strand.
CTATATGAACAGCAGAGTCACTGAGAGAAATAGGGCAAACAATTCCTTGCACAACAGCATCCAAGAAACTGAAATACCTAGGAATCAACCTAACAAAAGAAATCGAAGACCTCTTCTCTCAAAACTATAGCACACTGAAAGAGATTGAAGATGATATCAGAAAATGGAAAGACATCTCTTGCTCCTGGGTAGGAAGAATCAACACAGTGAAAATGGCCATACTTGCAAAACTCCTATATAGATTCAGTGCAATCCCACTTGAAATTACAGCAGCATATTTCATGGACCTTGAGAAAACAATCCAAAAATTCATTTGGAACAAGAAGAGACCTAGAATAGCAAAAGCAATTCTAGGCAACAGAGACATGACGGGGTATCACAACCCCCAACTTGAAACTATACTACAAAGCTACTGTGATAAAAATAGCATAGTACTGGCAAAGAAGCAAACCTGAGGACCAGTGGAACAGATTAGAAGATGCAGAAACAACTCCAGACACTCATCCACCTCATCTTGGACAAAGGAGCCAAATACCCTCACTGGAGGAATGATAGCCTTTTTAATAAATGGTGCTGGAAAAATGATTTCAACTTGCCAGAGATTAAAACTAAACCTGTATCTCTCACCATGCACTAAACTAAAATCGAAGTGGATTAAAGATCTAAATATTAAAACAGAAACACTTAACCAGCTGGAACAGAGGTTAGGTAGAACTCTTGAAGACATTGGTGTAGGAAAAGATTTTATGAACAAAACCTCAGTTGCCCGTGAACTAGCACAAACATTCAACACGTGGAATCTCTTGTTCAAAAGCATCTGCCCAGCAAGACAAACTACCAACAGTGTGAAGAGACAACCCATAATTTGGGAAAAAATCTTCACCTGCTGTTCCTCAGACAAAGGTCTACTGTCTCGAATCTATAAAGAACTTAAAAAAATCAGACCTCCCAAATTTAAAGACCCAGTCCAAAAATGGGCATCTGAAATGAACAGACATTTCTCAGACAAAGAAGTAGAAATAGCAAATAAACATTTGAAGAAATGTTCAACATCACTGGTCATTCGAGAGATGCAAATGAAAACAATGCTGAGATTCCACCTCACCCCAGAAAGAATGGTTGCTACCATGAAATTATCCAATAACAAATGCTGGTGGGGCTGTGGGGAAAGAGGAACCTTGCTGCACTGGTGGTGGGAGTGTAGACTGGATCAACCACTATGGAAATCAGTATGGAGATAACCTCAAAGAACTAGGACTGAAAGTCCCATTTGACCCAGCTATTCCTCTGTTGGGTATCTTCCCCCAGAATTAAAAGAATCATACCACAGTGATATATGTGCACCCATGTTCATAGCAGCACAATTTGTAATAGCTAAAACTTGGAAACAGCCCAAATGCCCATCAACTGGAGACTGGATAAAGAGAATGTGGTTTTTTTTTTTTTTAATAAAGTGGAGTACTACTCAGCCATAAAAAATGAGAAATTAGAGACATTTATAGCTAAATGGATGCACATTGAGGCAATACTCTTAAGTGAAATAAATAGGACACAAGTGTGTAAATTCTGAATAGTTTCTCTAGTGTGAAAAGCAGTAAATAAGGACTAAAAGGTATAATAGATAATGTGAAATAGGAAGAAAAGGGGCAAAGGGGAAGGGGTAGTGGGGAGGGTAGGGGAAAGGAAAGAAGGGAGTGGAATTAATATGAGAAAGTGAAAAAATGGACACAAAGTCTTTGTAAATAGGGAGGGATGGAGGGGTGGAAGGGAGGGCAGGGAATGGGGAAAAAATAAGAACCAAGAGAGATTATTTAAAGCTGCAGATTTCCAATGAGTAATGTCATTGTATACCTAAAATGTACCAATAAAATTAATTTTAAAAAATAAATTTTTAAAAGCTGGAAGAAAAAATGCAAATTGGGGGACATATGTGACATGGTATTTTAACCTTTCATTTGTAAGAATGTTTCCTTTGTGGTAAACCATGTAATTAGTGTGAATTATACTTCTCTGCCATAAAGTACCACCCCAAGTGGTAAGGTGCCGTGTCTGTCATCACACAGCATTCTCTGCCCAGAGGAGGCCTGAGTTATCTCTCCACCCCTCTCAGTGATTAACTCTCAGGGATCTAGTATCCTCAGCAACGCTTAGAACTGCTTACTAGTTCTAGTTTTCAGCTGATTTTACATTTCAAGGTAAGTTGTCTGCATGGTTTGTTATTCTACACGTGGACCTGTCCGAAACTCGGTTTCCCATTGAGTATTGACTGACATGTCCAGGTACCACAGAGGTGGTGGAGTTGGCAGCAGGTGTTAGATGACCTCGGTAGTGGACCAGCCTTCAGTGGCATATTTCTACTCAGACCCGACTTGGAGAACACTGGGGGAGTATATTAGGCTAGATTATTTGAGAAGTTTCAGTACATGTCAAACGGACACTTACTATGTTTTTGAAATACAATTCTTTAAAAAGGAGGCCCACGTTTTCTGGTGAGCGAGGTGGAAGTAAAGCTGTCATGGGCAGTGGCTCTGAGCACCTTCAAAGTCACTGGGCCATACTTAGAATACCAAGGTCCTTCTGGTGATGGTCAGGACACCGCTTGAGAGTTTTATTTACATTTTTATATCCTGGCTATAGATCATGATCTGCTTATCAACCCAAAAAATTTCTCAGATCTCTGGAAACAGACTGTTTAGGGAGTTCAGTCAGGTTCTAGTGGGTTAGACTGATAGTTGTTTGAGTATGAAAGCACTTTTTTTTTGTTCTGGGGACAGCCCAGGGCCTGTGTGTGATTGTGACAACTGTCAGGAGTCATTCTGTATACCCCCAGCCTTTTATTTTATTTTTTTAATTTTGAGAGAGGGTTTTGCTAAATTGTCCAGGCTGGAGTCATAGTTGGTGATCCCCCCCCCCCCCCCCGCCAGAGTGCTAGGATTACAGGTGTGTGCTTAAGCTTCTATTTTTAGAGTAGTTTCAGGTACAAAGAATGTTGCAGGGTTGGTGAGGTCCCTATATGCATCTTACCTATTCTGCCTACTGTTAACAAATTACAGTGTGTTTGTTACAGCTAAGGAACACGTGTTGGTAGATGGCTAAATTCCACCTAAATGCTTTAGCGTCTCCCCTGCCCACCCCGCCTCGGTGCCAGGGATCACACTCAGGACCTTGTGCTTGAGAGACAGGTGTGGTGCTACTGATCTACATCCCCAACCTGCTTTAGCTTTTTCTTAAATACCTTTTCCTTCTAGGATCCCACACAGCCTTTATCTGTCATTTCCCCTTATTCCCCTTAGATGGTCCGATGACCTCAGGTTTTCAGACTTGCTCTTGGTGACTGGCAGCTGTTAGGAGACATTCTGTAGACCCCCTCACAGATGAGGATGTCTTATTCTTGCTTCTGCTCAGCCTGGGGTTAGAAGAAGGCCCAGGACACATCAAGGGTGCCCGTCAGCAGCATGGCTTCGCAAGCATGGGCACACACTCATCCCCTGACCAGGCTGCCACAGTTACTTCTGCTGAGACCTACCTACAAGGAGAGGGAATCCATGTGCATTCTGTGGAATTGTGCTGTGTAGTTGGGGCTGCCTCTCCATTACTCGGGTGTTCCTCTCAGTACAAATGTTTCACACTCAGTTACAGTCCTGCACCATTCACTGTTGCGCACATGTTTTCATTTCTGGCCATTGGGAGTTCTCAGCTGACTCCTCGTTTTCACACCCTGGGAGACTCCAGACCCGGAATCAGCCATCTCTCTAAGGAGTTCTAGGTTTCCTTTTATTGAATGATGGTATCAGAAAACAAGATCTATGGTAGCACAAACCTGTAATCCCAGCTGAGGTAGGGGAGCCTGAGGTAAATAAAAAATGAAGAGCTGGGGTTGCTGCGCAGGACAGAGCAGTGGCCCACCTTGTACGAAGGCCTGGGCTTGAACCCAGTACTGGGATGACAGTCCATTGAGTGTGCGTGCTGCTTTGGCATATGGTGCTGCACTGACAGCAACAGGACCACAGATGTGACAACCCAAGTGTGCATGCAGGCATGTTTTCTGTATCAATCTAGACAGTGCTATTTAAAAACTGGTAAAATGCATATAGAACTTTTAACCCTTTAAGAAATATAGTTGAGCCTGGCATGGTGGCACATGCCTGTAATCCCAGCACTTGGGAGGCTGAGGCAGGAGGACTGCTGTCAGTTTGAGGCCAGCCGGGAGTATACAGCGAGACCCTGACTCAACAAAAAATCCCCAAAACCGAGTTGTGTAGCACTGTGCATTACATTGCTGTTCAGTTGGCCTCACCATCTAGCACCATAGTTCCCTACCCTTCCTGAGACTCCACCTATCAATTAGGAACTGCTGAGTCCTTTCTGCTCGAGCCCCTGCAGCGACAGTCCTACTTTGTCATTTTGCCTCCTCTGGGTACGAACGGGATCATGTGGCACACGTTTCCTGTGACTGGCCCATATCACTCTCTGAGTCCTCTAGGGCTAGCCATGTGGTAGCAGCATTTCCTGAGGTTGAATTGTGTTTATCTTAAGTACATACCACTTTGTTGGCCCATCACTAGTGCACTGACAATGCCTTTTGGCCCTCAGGAATACTGCTATAAACACAGGGATAGTTTTCCTCCTCAGTGATTATCAAGACCAGGACCTCACACACCAGGCTCTATACTGAGTTACATCTCCAGCCCAACAAATATTTTGGAGACCTGGTTTTTAATTCTTTTGGACATACACCCAGAAATAGACTTGCCAGTCATTTTTTAAAAAAAGAAATCACTATCTACTATCTACGGGTGTGATTTTACATTTCTACTAAGTGAACATGGGTTCCAGTTCCTGCCAAGTCTTTGCAAATACGTTTTGTCTTTTATCTTTTGCACTACTGGGGCCAGAACCCATTGAACTACCTCCTCAGCACTTTATACATTTTTTTGAGACAGGTCTTGGTTAGTTTCCTAGGCTGGCCATGATTGTGATTCTCCTGCCTCCGCCTCCCAGAGTGCTGGGAATACAGTTGTGCACTACCAGTTCAGGCTCTTTGTGGTTTTAATTTGCAATTCCCCAACGTTTACTGGTGTGGGGTTCCTTTGCACATGTATATTGAGCATCTGTATCTTTTTTGGGGGAGAAATATCTTTTCAAGTACTTTGCTCATTTTCATTAGGTTTTAAGTTTGTCTAAGAGTTTGAGTTCTCTTACATTTAGGTTTTGGATCCATTTTGTTTATGGTATGTGGGTCCAACTTCATTTTTGCACATGTGGCTATCCAATATTTTCAACTTTTTTGGAAAAAGTGTCCTTTCCCCACTGAGTGGTGTGGAAAACTATTTGCCCATCTACTTGAAGGCTCTTTTCTGGGTTACTCTATTCCACTTTACTTTTGTTTCTATGCTAGTACCATTTTGATTTGGTCACTGTAGTTTTTTTTCCCTTAAATTCTTTTATTGGTACATTTTAGGTATACAATATGTTTACATTTATCATTGGGTGTTTGTACCTGTACATGATGTATATTGGTTTTTATTTTTTTCCCCATTACCTGTGCACCTTTCACCCCCTCCACCCTTCCCTATTTACATAGACTTCGTTTCCATTTTCTCTTTTCTCATAATTTTTCCTTTCCATTCTTTCCTTTCCCCCCCCCGCCCCACCCCTTTGGACCTTTTCCTATTTCAAAGTATCAATTATTCATTATTAATCCTTTTGATCCTTATTTACATTTTGTTTTTCACACTAGAGCAACTATTTGGTATTTACACGTGTGTCCTATTTATTTCACTTAAGAGTATGGCCTCAGTATGCATCCATTTAGCTATAAATGTCTCTAGCTTCTCAGTCTTTATGGCTGAGTAGTACTGCATTTTATTAAAAAACCACATCTTTTTTATCGTTTCCAGCTGATGGGCACTTGGGCTGTTTCCAAGCTATAGCTATTACAAACTGTGGTCACTGTAGTTTTGAAACCAGGAAGTACTGAGACTGCTAGCTTTGCTGTTCCTTTTCAAGGGTACTTGGGGCTCCCTTGAGATTCTATCTGCATGAATTTTTGGATTTAAAAAAAAATTTCTGCGGAAAAGTTGAGATTTTTTTTTGAGTCAGGGTCTCACTATGTAGCCCAGGCTGGTCTTGAACTCAACTGTGATCCTCCTGCCTCAGCCTCCCAAGTGGCTGAGGTTTCTTTAAAGGGATTGCATTCACTCTGTGGATTGCTATGGGTGGCAATGACAGTTTTAACAGTATTGCCTTTCAGTCCATGTGAATTCATGGTGTGGTTTTTGCGTGGCGAAGTTTTGTAATTTTTAGTGTACAAGTTATCCACAGCCTTAATTTATTCTTTATTGTTTCATTCTGTTGATGCTGTTATAAACAGTGGAAAGCACATTTTAAAAGAAAGATTAAGCATAATATTAAGTTGAAGTATTCATGACTTAAGTCTCCTTATATTTGGTGGGGCAAAATAACCACAGATCTTTGAAGTTTTAATTTTTTTTTTAAAAAAGGCTAAATACATGTAATTTTAAGATCTCAAGTAATTAATTACTTATTTTTCCTTATATTCCATGTTATAGAGCTACCTCCTTGCTAATTATAATAATTCCATTGTGTCCTGTTTGGGTTTTGCTCTCCTGATTATACGTAGCACCTACAACAGCTCTGGATCATGTAGGTGACCAAGAAATAAGGAGAATAAAGGCTCGCAAAGGAAAAAAAGACAGTAAAATTAGGTCAGAATTACTAATTTATTTTCCCTTAGTACTCTTAAAACTTTAGCTTCAAGTAACAGGCCAGACTTACAGAACAAGCTTTTCACAGGTTTAACCATTTTACCAAATAATATGATGCTCTAGGGTATTTATGAGGCAGGCGGTGGAACCACTGAGCTAAATCCCCGGTCGCTCTAGGGTATTTATATCCCAATTTCTAAACCAGTTATGAAGTTGTATCTTCTTAAGGTCCTAATTGGAACCAAACAACCCAGACACTGGTAACATAATCAAGACAGCATTTACCATTTCTGAAGTGCCCTGAACACACCATGTTCCCAAAGGATTTCTTACTGAGAGATGTCTGAGTGTTATCCTTTCCAAAACAACCTGTCAACCAGCTCTGACTCTTAGCTCAAAATAAAGAATTTTTCATTCAAGGAACCACTTAATACATACTGAGCTACTGTTCTCAGCCATCAACAAATTCAACTTACTGTGCTCCACACCTGACTTAACTTTGGTTTCATCAGCACTTCTTACTTGTAGAAGACAAACTTCCTTCTGAACTCCTTATAAATTCCCATCATGACCTGGGGGTCTGGGGAAGAGCGATGGCTTTTTTGTAGTCGAGGATTCTGGAAGGGGCAGAGACTCAGGTTTGAAGCCATAAGGAGAAAAATACAAGTTCTTTCCTGTTCTGCTAATGAAATACTTGTAGGCCAAGACCAGCAAATTCTGGTCCTGAAATTCTATTACACTATTCTTAATACATTCAGATTTATATTACTCTTTACTTTCTTCTCCCTGAGTGTGGATTCACAGTTTGGCAGAGGTACTTTAAGAGGTAGTTATGGGGGTGAAGAGGAAATAATGTTTACATATAGCAGCACCTCATTTTCGTCTCTACTTTGATCTTTCCCCAAGGGAGGAAACCCAGGCCTCCTACATGCTATACAAGCGCCTTACACTAAGCTATGTCTCCAGCCTGATTCCTGTCTGCTTGGACATATTGTAGTACATCAACCCCAGTGTTACCATCACTGTTCATAAAAGTAGCCCTTCCAACTAAGCCCTGCACATTGTGTTTGTTTTGATATCGAAAAGAAAGGCTCAGTCCAGAACTTTCATTGAGCTAGTCATTAGGGAAAATGCACACAACTTTCAGCACCCCAAGGATGCCTTCCTCTCTGGACCTGGTTTATGAAGTCATCCCTGTCAGCTCTGTGGACTCTGAGGATGGGTGTTAGGGATCCTGAGAGCAGGAGAAAGATGGTCCTGGCTGCCAGCCTTAGGATGGGCTGCTGGAACACTCCTGTGTGAGCAGCTTGTGACAGGGGTTTCTGAGGCACATGGGCTGGACACTGTCAGGGAGAGGCAGCACTTCTGCGGTGCAGGCTCTGCAGAAGGTCCCTCTGCAGTCCTTACACACATTCTGCAAGGAGAGGAGGGTCAATGGGTAGCAGAAGAGCAAGGCAATGGATACACAGGCCAGAAACGGCCAATGTGAATAACAGGTCAGTTACTAGAGCACTACAGTTTACCTGATTTCTTGTGGAAGTTACTGAACAACTGGTTAAATTACAAATTTTTGAAAGTGCTTCAAGCGTATAATAACATCATTTAAACCCCATTCCTGGCTTTTGGGTTCATTTTTCTTTTGTTTTCCTAATTCACAACAAAAGCTTTTTGTTCTGTATTTAACCCCTTTTATAAGCAGTTGAAGACACCATATTTGATTTCATATCTCCATGGGAAGGAAAGAGTTGTACTCATCTTACAGAAGACACTGTTTCTTAATATGGAGGTTATGAGTACAATATTGAGTTAAATATATTTCCCTCATTTATTGTGTTTGAGTTACTTTTGCTATAAAGAGAAAATTACAGTGGCACCTTGATTCATGAATTCACCTCTCTCCATGATGCTGGCTGCAAACCAAACTGGACAAGAACCAAATCAAATTTCCCCATAAGGTCAACATTGAACCTAACTGTTGAATTTGATTTGGTTCTTGTCCAAGTTGGTTTGTGACCAGAATCATGGAAAGAATCAATTTCGTGAACTGAGGTACCACTGTATAACTCTTAAACATATTATTTCATTTGAAAATTCTTTAACAGATAGTAAACTTTGTTTTAAAACTGCTATTAAAAAAAACTGCTATGGTGTCTTCAAAAACTTGATAAAATATACAGAGAATTGGTCCATTTGTCTTTGTATTTACATTGGTTGCCAAAAGAAATGGGGTTAAGATTACACTTGTTTCCATTCTATTCATGTGGATACACATCCCCATGTCAACCAAAACACTGGGGCCTTCATAGTGTGCTGTGATGTCATATTAAAGAAGTTATTAAAAAAAGAACAGAAATGGACAAATATAACCCAGAGATGGAGGTGCATGCCAGGCTGAGGTGGGGGGAGGTTCACTGCAAGTTCCAGGCCAGGGAGAACTATAAAGTGAGGCTCTGTCTCAAAGAAATGGCCAAATATGGTCAGCTGTCCAGTGCCTAATCAAGTTCTGAGTAAATGTTCTTCACTGTGTGCCAGACAGTATCTGAGCAAACAGTCCTGGCCTTGAACTTTCGATCCTCCTGCCTCAGCCTCCTGAGTAGTTGGGATTACAGGTGGGTACCACCACATCCAGCAGCACTAGTTCTCCCCTACCCTACATCTCTTGGTTCCCTTCCCATCTGCAAAAGATCTACCTTCCTGATTCCTCTTTCCTGTCTTGTATTTTGCTCTTTACTCACACTTAGGGTCACTCATTTTTACCTGGCCTACTCTATAATGAACTGGGAGAAGCCCAGGCCAACATCCGTGGATCCATGGGAAAAGCAAGGGGTTTCGTGTTGAGAGCTCCCTTCTGTGCTCTGAGCAGGATGAGGATGAAGTATGGGAAGCTGGGCAGACTTTGGAGCCAGAGTCAGACTGGAACCTGGACTTAACTCTCCATTTTGACTTGAGAAATGCTGGGAAATGTACCTAACAACACCGGGCCAAAGGTGCTTCATCTGTAAGTCCTGACGAAGAGATGATGGCAAAGACCTGGTGTTTCACAAGTGCAGAGACTTTGTCTGCTTTGTTCATTATCATCTCTCCAGCATGCAGAAGAGCACACTCTGCATAGTAGGTGCTCAGTAAATACTTTGTTCATTTCTACACTACATGTGCTTATTTGGTGCAAATTGTGTATGCAGTTACTTATGTCTAATGATAGGGATTCACTGACACGAAATACTCCAGCTACAGAAGAACAGGAGGCTGGGGCTGCCGCTCCTGGGCTCTGCCTGCCAGGTGCTGTGGATGCGCTGTGCTCTGCACGGCAAGGCCCCTGGGAAGGGACCCACGACAACCGTGCTCACCAGTTACATTTGGGCTGCCATCCTGGCACAGCTGACACATCTGGGGCTTCCCGCAGAGCAGCAGCTGACCCTAAACCACACACAGGGCGTGTTTAGATTCCCGAAGTATCACAGAGACGTTGTCAGAATACACATTTTACCCACAATTCATAGCCACTGTAACCACACTACATACTACTGCAAACTAAAGAAACAAACTTCAGGCTGTCCTATCACCTAAACACAACTCTGATGATCCCATCATTACCCTTCCAGCTCTCTTAAATTTTATAATAAAGTACCATGATTTTACTTCTGAAAAAAATTTGAAGCACACACAAGCACAAAGTGAAAAGTTTCAGAATTGCCATCCCTCTGGTCTCACCCTGCCATCAAGAATAGAAAGCAGTAAGCTCCTTGCTGCTGCTTTTTTTTTTTTTTCTTTTTTCCCCAGTACTGGGGACTGAACCCAGGGCTTTCATACTGAACTACAGCCCTCCCTAGTCCTTTCTGATTTTGAGCAAAGTCTTGCTAAATTGCCCAGGCTGGGCTCAAACCTGCATTCCTCCTGCCCAGAATGAGTGGGCTCCCTTTTATATCCACACAGGTAAGTGACAGGAGTGACTCAGTCACAGTAGCATTTAGTAGCAGTAGTATGAGGTTGCCATACTATTATATACTACTATACAGTAAATCCCTGACTTGGGAAAATCCCAGTTGTGAACTTTCACCGATATGACATTTGTAGAAGTGAATACATCTCGGAGGTATGTGTTTGTGTTTCACGTGTTTGTTGGATACTGTCACAGTTGTGATGTGTGCTCACTGTACAGTGCAAGAGTGCACAGTAGTAGTACAATGCTATCGGGGGACTACTGCATTTGTTTTATTTTATTCTGTAAATTATTTGTGTTGGGGGCTGGGGATTTAGCTCAGTGGTTTTGCCGCCCGCTGCGCAAGCACAAGGACCCAAGTTTGACCCCTGGTACACCTCCCCAACAAAAAATTATTTGTCAAAGGTGTGTAAGACTCACTTTGTTGGACTTGCAAAAGAATCCAACTTATGAATGTTCTCCCAGAATGGAACTTGTTCATAAGTCAGGGACTTCATATTCTCAAGTGTTTTCAACTGTTTATGCTGAGTTATTTCTAAGTCACTAAAAAAGTATTTCTCCTCTCCATTCCATGTAAGGAAAAGCTAAATAAAAGAGGGGTGAAGTGAGCTCTCTTTGATCATAGTATTTTGGGGATAATTTCAAATAAGAAGTGAGAACTGTTGTTTACTTAGAAAGCTGCTCAAAGCTGACCTTTGCTCGACATGATTCCCATTTACAAATAGATTTGGAGTTATATTTTATATTTCCTTTTTTTTTTTTGAGACAGGGTCTTGCTATGTGATTCAGGCTGGCCTTGAACTCACTATGTAGCCCAGGCTGGCCTCAAAGGTGCGGCCACCCTTCTAACTCAGTCCCGAGTCCTGAGATTATAGGTGTGCGCCACCATGCCTGGCTTACATTTTCTTTTTCCAAGCCAAAAAAATAAGTTAGCATTTATGTTTTCCAGCATATGAGAACTTGAGGCAATACCTGTTCAGGACACTGTTAGAAGGATGGCACAGAGAACCATACCCATTTATCTTCTTCCCGTGCTACCTTATTTACTGGCTAGGCATGGAACATTAACTCCATTCATTTTTACAAGATGTTTTAAAACAGGAGGCTTAGTTACCTGTTCATCTGTAGGGTGAGACTGCAGCCTACAATGGAGAAGGAAGAACAGTAACACATAGTAGTTAAATATATTTCCAGTTATATTGTCCCAATAAATACTTAGAAGACATATATTTTGCCAATGAAGCAATACTGTGGTTCTTTTGTACTGCTAGGAATAACATAATTATTAATCTTTTTTTTTTTTTTTTTTTCCGGTACCAGGGATCAAACTCAGGACCTTGCAGGCGGCTGAACCACTGAGCTAAATCCCCAGCCCCGTAATTATTAATCTTGATTGCCAAGATTTTGGAAATTTTGGCTTTTAAGTCTATTACTAGAGTCTAATCCTTGACCTACATTATGGCTTCCATTTACAAATAGATTTGGACTTTTAGTCTCCTCTCCCAAATATTCTTAGAATGACAGCTCTAGCAAGTTAATCAGGGAAAGGGGAATGAATGAGAATGTCATATGAGAACTTATTTCAGGTTGAAATGTTTCTTGGGGTATGCTTCTTCTTTTTTTTTTTTTTAATTCTTTTGGGAAGATACCCAGCAGGGGAATAGCTGGGTCAAATGGGACCTCTAGTCCTAGTTCTTTGATATATCTCCATACTGACTTCCACAGTGGTTGCACCAGTCTGCACTCCCACTGAAATGTTTCATGAGACTGCTGAGGTAACCTGGCTTTCCCAACATGGAATAGAACCTATAAGCGAGAAGCAAGGCCTGCTCCTGGCTCTGGGGAAAAGGCAGTGGGTGAGAATGGCTCCTACTGTGCAAGTGGCAGGGTGAGCCCCAGACACACATGTAGATGTGCCTGGAACACAACCCCAGAAAGCCTGCAATGCTTTACAGCTGCAGTTCTGGCTGGGAAGGGTCCCAAACGTTCTCATTATGTCATGCAGAGACACAGGGGTTAGAAACAGACACAGTGAGGATAGGCAACGTTGCCTCTATGCTCCTCAGTGTTCTCATCTATGAAGTGGGAACAGCTGAACATGCTTTTGTAAAAAGATAACTGAACGTGAAACACACTTTCTAAGCTGCCAAGCACAGTACAGATTACAGTATAAGGAAGCACCATGGCCTAAATCAGAATTTCTCATTTGTCGTACTCCCGGCTGTCCCAGTAGGCTGATTTTAGTTTGAAACTAGGTGGACCCTGAAAGGCATTTGGAAGGTGGGAGTTACATCCTTCTTAGTTCTCTCCTGTGCCTATGCTGCTCTATGATGACAGAGGCAGTAGTTTGTTTAGGGAACATGTAGTTACCATGCTCTTTGAGAGCAGAAGAAAAGCCTCTATTGGCAAGGAGGCTCCTTAGCCTGGATGCCTGCACTGTAAGCCCTTGGCGGGCTGGGTACTACTGCTCTGGCAGCTGCCTATGCTCTATAGAGAGCAAAGGTGAGCTGCCTCATCTTCAGCCTGCAAGCAGGTGCCCTGCTCCATGCAGCTCTCTCCAAATTCCTGTGGTGTCTTTCCTTCTCATCAACTTCTGCCCCACCTTTTCAGATAGATACTTTTTGGTACCAAGGATCGAACTTAGGACCTTGCGCCTGCAAGGCAGGATGGTGCCACAGAGCTAAATCCCCAGCCCTGTAAAAAAATTTTTTTTATTGAGACAAGGTCTCACTATATAGCTCACGGTGATCCTCCTGCCTCAGTATCCCGAGTGCTTGGAATTACAGGTGTGTGCCACCACAACCGAGTTAGATATACTCTTGTAGCATTTGAAGTCTGCAGTGAGAGTGAATGTAGAGACTGACTGCTCACTCCTGCACCCTAGGCACCCCGGTATCAGCATTCATTACAATGATGGAGCAACACAGTTCAGGCTCACACCTGGAGTTGCAGGGTCTGTGGGTGAGGACAAATGTGCAACACGGGAGCTACCATTCACAGCTCTACAATCCTATTTGTTCCCCTCCTACAAACCCTTGTCTCCATGGTTCTGCTTTTTCCACAATGTCGTATAGTTAATCTTCAAATTTTAATGTGATGAAGAGTTAAGAAAAAGGAGCCAAGTGACCCTGTTTGAGACCCCAAAGAGAAAGAAGTAAGCAATATGGCAAATTAGTGTTTCTGAAACTGAGTGCAGAGGTGGAAACAAGTCCTACTCCATACATTTAGGGATGTAGGAAGTCTGAGTTGTACTTCATTCTCTTGGGATACTGAGCACAGATGAGAAATGATCTTTTTCCTTTTCCTTTCTTTTTGTGGTATGAGATTGAACCCAGAATTGCTCTGCCACTGAGCTACATCCCCAGCCCTTATAATTTTTTAAATTTTGAGACAGGTTCTTGCTGTATTGCCCAGGCTGGCCTTGAACTTATAATCCTCCCACTCCTACCTCGTGAGGAGCTGGGATTACAGCTGTGTGCCACTGTTCCCAAGGAAAAAATCATCTTTTAACTGATAATTTGAGTTTGGGATTCATCAAGAAAAGAATCAGAGAATAGCCTGATTACCCTTTTTTCTTCTGAAATAGCCTAGTAGGTTTGGCTTAAAAATGTTATATGGCTTATTTATTTACTTTGCTTCAAAGTGTCTTTCAAATTAATACGCTGAATCAGTGTCTGGTCTGTATCAATGCCAACATACTATCAAAATCTCCCTCTTTCCCACCACCCCAAAATGACTTTATCTTAGTTAATACTTGATTAACAAACACCTGGGACTTTCTTCCAGGGGCTTTTTTAGTTTAACATTTTCCTCTTGAATTTTGTGCCTCTCATCCTGCCAAAAGAAAATAATCCAGTTTATTAATTATTCAGGGTACTGAACAATGATGATATTGCAGACATTTTCTTCTGTAACGCCTTAGTTTGGCTATAGAGCTAAGTGTCTTTTTTCTTAATTAGGGAAGGGATCTAAATCTCAAGCATGTTTCCTCATACTCTGCTCCAAGTAGTTTCTTAACTGTTCTAATAGAATTTTCAATAATAGAGTAGATAGTTTTAATTCCTGACATTTCTAGTAAAATTCAGGATGTATCTTTTTACTTGAAATGTATCCTATTTACTTCAAGATAATTTACTTCCTAGGCAGAATATCCATTCATCCTGTTCCCCACCTGACTGAACTCTGAAAAGCAGGCATGGCTATATCCACTGACCGTGTCACCCTCTGGACAGCCACCTAGACACCCCAATGCCACGGTGTCTACAGCCTCTGCAACATGCAAAGCTGCAGCCTGTGATGCTCCCAGTGGCCAGGACCTGCCTGGGCAATTTACAGGGACACATCCTTACACATGTACACACATACATGCGCATACCCACTTTCAACTGCTGCCCATCCATCTGCTTCCAAAAGTGGAAGATATGTTTTCAGACTACTCAAATATCAAGGAAGAGAGGTCAGTGCAATGTTTATCTTCCTAGAGCCCTAACACAGGGCAATTCAGGAATGAGAGACTTAAAGCCTCTTTGGAAATACAAAGTAAGGTAGGCTAAAATTTTAAGTAAATCTCTGTAGGTCTTTCAGATTTTATGTTCACTAAACTAAAATAATAAAGTCAGTATGCTTCATAGAGTGACTGTGGCATAGTTAAGAAAATTTTATTTTTTTGAGACAGGGTCTGGCTATGTAGTCCAGGCTAGCTTTCAACTTATGGCAACCCTCCTAGCTCAGCCTCCAAAGTGCTGGGATTACAGGCGTGTGCCACTATGCCCAGCTATGGCACACTGGTTACTGGTACATTTACCACGTTTTACTCTCTAGCTAACCAGCAGCTCACTCTCTAGAAATTTTAAGCTTAAAATTATGTCATGCTTTGTGATATATAATACACATAAAGAGGGCAATTTCTTTGATTGGAAAAAATATGTCCTGCTTCTCCGAGTTCATTACTGAAGAGGCTGACTCTAGTTTCCCGGTGCAAAAGAGGTTCTGAGCTGGTCTTAGTTTCTCCTCAGGTCTGTGGACGCTGGACGTCTCTCCTTTTGACTGTTCTGTAGACATTTCTGGCTCTTCTATTTAAATTATTCTACATTCTAACTCTTCCTTGAGCCTAGCTCCCTCTTTGAGTAGGCTCAAACTGAAATTCTCATGACTTAAAGAGAAAGGTATAGAAAAGGAAATCCACATGTGAGAAAACTCTGTTAAAGGGGAATTCAGGGTTGGAGGGATTACTATACCGTATTATTAAAAAATATAAGCAGACAGGCCAGGGATTTACCTAAGTGGTGCCACCACCTGCCCTCACAAGTGCAAGGTCCTGAGTTTGATCCCTGGTACCCCAAGGGGGGGAAAATATATATATATGGAAAGATCCAAGAAACACATATTTTTCTTAAGATACCACAATAATCTCTAAAAGACTGGAAGAGCAAAGGAGTCATTAGAAATGACTAAATCAAGTTAGAGTGTGCCAGAGGAAGGCTTGCATTTGAGCTTTCCTCAGCTCATTCCGTCTCCCATTTGCTGTGCGCTCTCCAGACCACAGCAATGAAGTGTGTGAGCACGAGAGACGGGGGCGTGTCCACCCAGGTAGCCCCCACAAGTGAGCAAAGTTAATGAATAACATTACCGAGTTGGGGTCCAGCTCGTGCGAACTCTTTCCTGGCAGGCTCCTATTGTTCAGTAATCTTCTTTCTCTTTCCTGTTTTAGTTCTACCTCAAGCTGGTTCCTAGGATAAGTGGAAAGAAAAAGGAGGAAAAAATTGGATTTTTATATTCATAGTTTCTTTTTTTTTTGGTACCGGGGATTGAACTCGGGTCCTTGCATTTGCAAAGCAGGCACTGGAACCACTGAGCTACATCCCCAGCCCAATATTCATATTTTCTAAAGAATACTAAAGTTCAGTAATACTTGAGTAAAAAGTTGCCAGCTTTAAACAACTAAGCTTTAAAGTACTGAAGTGTAATAAAAGCAATAATGCTAAGAACCATAAAATATGCTGAATCTTTCTTGGATGACTAAGCATATACTTTAAGATCATAAGGTCCCTGAAGGTCATCTCTGAGCATCAGGGTGCGTGCGTGTACGTGTGCAGATGTGCCCGGATATAGTTGAGGGGTGACACTGGGGATTGAACCCAGGACCTCCATACTGAGCTACATTCCAGCCCCTTTTCTTATTTTTTTAGACAGGGTCTCACTAAGCTATTAAATTTCCCAGGCTGGGCTGGAACTTGCAATCCACTTGCCTTAGTCTCCCAGAATGCTGGGATTATGGGCATGTGCCACCATGCCTAATTTAAATATCAGTATTTTACATTAGCTCTTAATGAAGAATTGTGGACCTGAATGACAATTAGTATTTGCTATAATTGAGTTATTTATAAATGATTCAACAGACATTATATGCTGTTTCATAGTAAGCAGCTGGTCTCACTTTTTTTTTTGGTACCGGGGATCGAACTCAGGACCTTGTGCTTGGGAGGCAGGCGCCAGCACCACTGAGCTAAATCCCTGGCCCTGGTCTCTTATACTTCTGTACTTAGTACCAGCTGCACCTTTGGCCACCAGTGCCCAACTTCCATGTGAAATCAGTGGCTTCAGCACAGAAGTGAGTTCATTTGAGAGAAAACATGGGAGACCAGTTAAGGGTTGGAGTCAGAGAAACAGGATTTTAAATGACAGTGTTGCCATTTATTAGTTTAACTGTGTGCGTCTGGACATGTTTAACCCCTCCATGCCGTAATTCTACAGGAAAGTAGGGACAGTAATATCACCTACTGAGCTGATGGGAAGGCACTGAGAGTGACTATGTAAGTGGCACATAGCACAATTTCAGGAAACTATCATTATGCTGGCTATTACCTCTTGTTTATTTAGAACCCTGAGCTATAATTTCCTAATTTTTATTTTTTGCTTGTTTTTCTGAGACAAGGTCTTACCGTGTAATTTATTTATTTATTTATTTATTCTTACCATGTAATTTAGACCAGCCTTAAACTCACCACATTTCCTCTAAAATAAGCTCTACCTCTAAAATAAGCCCCAGTTAAGCTTGTCAGCCAGATGGACACATTTAGTACATCCAGTGCAACACATGACATACTGAATTATAAAATAATAATATTAATATACAAAGACATTAGTACTTAGAATAAATAACATAAATTATAATTAAGTATATGTAAATACCCAAGTGGGCATCTCTGGACGAGAGGCAAACACCTATGTAAACAAACTTGAGACCTATTGCCAAATGACCAATTGGGAGTACAGACACAACACATGAATACTATATGCATTTGATAAGGAACAGATGTGGTTATGCCTAATATGAATCTTCATAATTCAGTATGTCGGGTGTTGTAATGATGTACTGCAGTAGGCTCACATGGACAAGATGTGCTCATCTATGCAGAGCTCTATTGCTGGACATGAGGTTGGGACCATGGTTCTACAGGAAATGGAGTCATAAGAAATTCAGGCTGGAATCTGGGGTTTGGAGAGTTATGATAGTCCAGAAGAAGATGACATGACTATATTTGAGTAAATGTAGATTTCTATACATGAATAAATGTAAGAAAAATAATAACATGAGAAAAATAAGACATTCCCTGAAAATAAGCCCTATTGTGTCTTTTGGAGTAAAGATTAATCTAAGACCCAGTCTTATTTTGGGGGGAAATACAGGTGTGTAGCTCAGGCTGGCCTTGAACTCATGGTGATCCTCCTGCCTTAGCTTCCACAGTGCTGGGATTACAGGTATGCACCACCATGTCCGGCTATTTTCCTATGATGTTGACAGGATTTGGGGAAGGCTGGTGTACATAAAGCTGTCCTGACTACAACCCGAGGGAAAAGACAAGGGAAGACAGTGCCAAGACAGCTGAAGGTCCTGAGACTGCTTCCTGGCTGTCTGGCCTGACAAGCACCCAAACCCCTGTCAGCTCAGCTGCCCTCTCTTCACCGCTGCCGGGTCAGCTCCTCCACTTCCAGCTGCAGACTGTTGATCTTGTCCCCGAAGTCCTGTTTGAAGAGCCGGTTGTCCAACTCCGCAGACTGGCGGCCTTGCTCAGCCTGGCGCAATCTGGATGTGAGCCATATGAACTCATGATAAAACAAAAGCCATGGTGCAGGGAGAGCAAGTTCACAGCACAAAATAAAATAACCCAAGGAAGAGGGCACAGAGAGACAGAGGGGAGACACTTCGCAGGACACAAAGAAAGAAGTCAGGAGGGAAAAAGATAGAAAAGAAATTCTAAACAAAGCAAGATGAAGGTGAACCAGGCAGAAAAGCAGATTTTCCACTTTTTTTTATTCTAGTACTACAGTTTACAGCCATTAGATGATAAACAATAAAACATCACTTGTTAGAAAATCCATATCCAAAGCCAAACTTAAGTACATAGTAATTTGAATTTAACCCACTTGTTTGTTTTCATTTCCTAACGGGGCTTGGACTTCACATTTCTGCTTTACACACACAGCTGGAATGTACACATGGGTAACTACCTTCTTAGACGTGGAATCTTAACATTTTTTTCTAGCCCCTTCTCCAAACATATTTTAAATCACTGGAATTATACATCAGCCCTTACCCAGGCTTCAGGTTACTGTACATGAAAAGCCTTTGTCAGAATTTAGCTGTTTCTTTCCTTTCCATTCCTGCCAAATGGTGTGTGACCAACTGAACAAAGAACTCAGCACTAAGACTCTGTAAGGTTCCTGATCATGTGCTCTGGAAGATTCTGAGGGATGCTTCTTTTAAACATTTTATAACTCTGCACCTAAAAAGAATCATGTTTGGGGCTTTTATACAATAGAATCAGATGCATGCTATGCATAGTCTTTATTTGGTATTTGATCACTCTTTCTAAATGCTCATAGAAAAGGCAACTCACTGCAAAAGTTTGATAAAGAATGCAGTAAGAGTTTTATTTATATAGGTGCAAAATTAGTAGAACTAAAACATGTTCAAGAGCATAGGATCTTCCATGACGTCTGTTTAACATATATTATTTGACTTGATTTTGGTTCAAGTCTGTGCAAGGACCTAAAAAAAGACATACACGAAATCTATTTTACTCTCCTAATTCTGGTTTTGTCAAGAAGAAAGAAGTGGGAGCTGGAAGCAAATGAATTACTGTCTCTACTTCTACAGCTAAAATGTTGCAAATCAAATTGGAAAGAAAAAACAAAACAAAACAAAAATCTCAAACATTTTGTCAAGTCCTTTTGAAGGAATAAAGGCTTATGTATTTCTGCAAATCAAAAAATTCATTAAAAAAATCAAAGTGTTTATAGGATTATTTACAAAAAGGGTTAGATCTGTGGTCACATAGAAAAAGAAGCCCTGCTAGTATTGCTTGTGTATATCTACTGGGGATCTTTATTTTTTATAGTAAATAATAAAGAATGTAAGTTTATTCTTTATCTGTTTCCTTTTTCTTTTTGGTACTGGGGATTGAACTTGGGACCTTGTGCTTGCGAGGCAGGAGGCGTCTTTATCTGTTTCCTACTCTGAAATGTTTGCTAATAACTAAATTATTAGTTTCTGAGAACATGAAGCAAATCCTCATTTAAACAAAAAAGTAACAGAAGCAGAAAATGTCTCTAAGTAAGAAATGACAGACAGGAATCATTATTCATGTCTATATGTTATCCTCCTTGCCAGTAAGAAAAGCAGAATAGATTTGAAAAGTGTGTAGTGCATTTTTAATAGGAGTGTTTTTATTAAAATTGTTTGCTCTGAGCTACTTAATTGGAAGTGGAATTGTAGAAAAAGGGAAGAGGTGGAAGGTGACAAATATCAGGAGGGTTTCCTCAAGCTTCTGCATGATGTTATCTAAGCTACCTAATCACTAACTTTATCTCTATGTACTATAAAGAAGCATAAGGATGCTGTTTTTCTTTTTTTCAGTTACTAGGCAAAAATGTTGCAAGCAACTTGGGTTATTAAGAATAGAACTGTAATGGAATACTGTACTAAGTACTTATCCTTGGCTTGGAGACTCAACCTACATAATGAAAGTGAAAAGGGGTGGTGGTGGCCTAAGACACAGAACTACTTCAGAAAGTCCAGCTCACGCGGTGTCCCCTCACGTCCACTCCACTGCAGTGCAGAACAGGCTTGCTGACATGGGCGTGGGTGTGGACCGTGCCCTAGTTGGTAGTGTCAAGGGCTGGGTTGTAAAGGCAGTGTCAATATATGTACAGAGCTTCAATTTCCTAGGCTTTTACATGATGTTTTACTTATTGATCAACTCAGAAATAATGTCTTAAGTTTACTTGGCATTTAATTTGGAATTTATACCAAATTTTCTAACTCTGGGAAGAAAATAATATAAAAAAACCCAATCTATATATCCAACTGTTTTTAAAAATCCAACAAATTCAAAGCCAACTTTTGGTGACATTTTATACAGAATCAGAGCTTAAATGTAACAACTTTCAGATTTCTTCCTTTTACAGTTAACTTGGGATAACAGACTTGTGAGGTAACCAATTATATAAATGCCTAATGATGTTTTGGGATCAATTTATTTGCTGCACTATTTAAGGTCTTTGCCTGTTTCACCAAATCTTTTTCACTAAACAAAATAAAATGAAAATGAAGTGAAAGGGGAATGAGAAAAGGGATAAAAAGGGAACACAAAGATCACAAGAGAACAAGTCAGCTTAATACTCAGAGAGATGATTCATTATTTTAGTTTCATTTTAAATGCCAAGTCAAAAAATCACTGAAAAATAATCTGATACACTTCAAAAGCACAACTGATGAACATTAAAATCAATCTGTTAAGTCACAAACTTGAAGCCAGTTCTTAGATAATTTTCTTTCCTAGGGTATCATTTTTTGGGGGGTAGTACTGGGGATTGAACCCAGGGCTTTCACACTGAGCTGCATACCCAGTCCTTTTAAATTTTTTTTATTTTGAGAAAGACACTCATTAAGTCATCCAGGTTGGGTTCAAACTTGTGATCCTCCTGCCTCAGCCTCACAGAGTGCTGGGATTACAGGTGTGTGCCACCCCATCTGACACCCAGAATACCTTTTTATTTATCATCCACACCAAAGATTTCAAGATTATTTATAAATCTACGATTAACTTTTTTTTTCTTGGTACCGGGGATCAAACTCAGGACCTTATGCTTGCGAGGCAGGCTCGGCGCCACTGAGCTAAATCCCCGGCCCTACAATTAACTCTGGAGCTAATATTAATATGCACTGCTGCTCCAGGACCCTTCCTGGTTAAGAATCATCTGAAGAAAAAAAGTCACTGATTCATTCATTCATTAATATGCTCAACTTATGCCTCATACATTCAAGGCACTAAGACAGATCCAATGACGGATCTTAAAAGATCAGCTCACTATCCTCATAGAGCTGAAAGATACAATACATAAAGGATTGAAAGGTAAGACAGACAGTGAGAAGAGCTGTAAGTGGTACAGACAGAGATGGACATAAGGCTATGAAAATCCCAAGGACGTTACTTCTATCTGGGAAGAAGTATCAGGCGGAGGCTTTAAATGGCATTTGGGCCTGAATGAGAACATTCCCAGTGGAAAGGGGAAAGGCATTTCTGCGGGGTGAACTATCAGAAAAGAAATGGATGGGAAAGATGGAATGCATCTTTGGACCAGAAGTTCAGCTGTTCTCAAGTGTAAGAAGTGCTAAGTAGGTGTTAAAAGTGCAAACATCAGGTTATGTGGTCTTCCTCACGATAGCCTGATAGTCCACTCTGTGTCCTCTGGGGTGTGCTTTTATCTTGCTTTTTCTCTTTTCTTCAGCCCAGGCTCTCTGGAGAGCTAGTTTCTTCCTCACTCTTCACTTTTACTTTTTCAAATAAACTTTGTCACTGTTCTTTGCCCATTTTATTCAAAACAAAAAAAAAATAATAAAAATGCAAACATCAAATGATCACAGGTGCTGCAATCAGTCTTCAAGTCTCGGCTACTTCTCTTGGCTGCGGAGTCACCAGGAAGAAATTAGTGGTTTCAGACATACACAGGGAGAAGTGTGCTCTGGGGAGGTGAGCTGTGAGCATGGGGTGGGGCAGCTGGTGGAGGCACAGAGCAGAGTGGGACACACACAGGAGAGGTCAGGAGAAAAAGACTATAACAGAGAAGACAGGAAAGGGTTCAAGGTGAAAAAAGGAGGGAGAGATCAGGAACAGGTCCTGCTGGGAGGACATCTATCTTAGAATCTAGCAGCAAAGTAGTCAAAGGCGATGAAAACTAAAATCACACAATTACAAACACATACTTAAAAGTCATTTCATACTTGCACATATACTTCTCATCATGACAATGAAATGGGTTAAGTTCTCATTTCTTTTTTTCTGTTTTTGAGACAGGATCTTGCTGTGTAGTCCAGGCTGGCCTTGAATTCATTATATAGCCCAGCTGGCCTCAAACTCAACAGTGATCCTTTTGCCTCAGCCTCCCAAACACTAGGATTACAAGGCATGTTAAGTTCCCATTTCTAATGTTCAAAGAAGTCAGAAAAGGATGACATTTCTTAGCAATGTTTTCAGTGACATTTCAGAAAACAAAGATAAAATTTAACTGGCTTTCTTCTTTTTTTTGGTACTGGGGATCGAACTCGGGCCCTTTCGCTTGCACAGCAGGTGGTGAAACTACTGAGCTAAATCCCCGGCCCCATTAACTGGCTTTCTACTAACATGTCTGATTTAAGTTGGAAGAATTTAGTGTATTTTCTGTTCAATGAATGCATAGCAAGCCTCCTCACGTCTCTCACTGACAGCTCAGTGTTTCTATAAAGAAACAGTACCTTTACCTTTGTTCCAGTTGTTTAATGGTAGCAGCCATCTGATTAGTCTTCTCTTCCAAACGACTGTTTAGTTCACTTTTCTGTTTTACTCCTAAGTCTGAACTCTGTATGTAAAATAATTACAGAAGATATATGTAACATAAAACCGTGAAATATAATCACACGCTGTTGGAACCTAATGGTAAGTGGGAAACAGAGAAATACAAATGCTTGTATATTTGTGTATCAGTCAATTTCCAAATGGAAAAAAAAGCAATCTGGTTAATATTAGTACTGTTATATGTGCAGTCTAGAGAAATGGAACGTATAACTCAGCTGGCATGTTAAGGCTAGAGCAGAAATTATCTTTTAGGATAAGAAGGGTCTCAAGCCCTCTGCAATGCAGAAAGTGGCCCTGGTTTTCCAGAACAGTGACTGGGGGTCCTAGGATGTCCTGACTCATAGAGCATCTGGTGCGGTGGGCCTCAAGTGCATTTCCTGCAGCACAAGAAGTGGGGGCCCAGGGTTCTGGGAGCCAGTAGGACCTTCCCTCACCTACCTGTAGCTTAAAGGCCAGTTCGTGCTTGAGGGCCCTGAGGTCGTCCAGCTGCTGCCTCAGAGATACCAGCGCCTCCTGCTTCTCACAGACGTCCTTCTCCAGCATCTTCATGGCCAGCTCCATCTCCTGCCGCATGCTGATCTGGAGTTCCAGCTCCCTCTCCACATCCTGCCTCAGATGAAGGACAGTGCTTACACTCTACTCAGCTTGGACAAGCCATAAAGTCTCCTAGGGAAAGGCAGTTCTGCGGACTCCAAGAGAGCAAAGAGCTATCATACATGTCAGAGACATTAGCATAAGAACAGTTAGGGTAACACATATCACTGCTTTATCACTGCTCGGCCTTTCAGCTAAGATCACATGTAATAATTAGGGTAACACAGTAACTTTTCTCAATCATGTACAAATCTGAAAACTTGCTAGTCAAAGACAGTGCTAGTTAAGCACATCCTTGAGGTACTTCAATAAACATTATGTAAATTGTAAATAAACTGCTATGTCTATTACAGAAATGTAGAGTGTTACAGTAATCAGCACAAAATGAGGCAGTTGTAATTCTCTGAAATTTGAATGTTGATGTATTCAAATTTGAGGAACCCAGAAGAGAACTCAGAGTCTCCAAGGTAATATCTCAACTACTGGAGTGGTCAATATAGATAACTGCATCTTTAGATTTACTTCACCTGAAAATCCTCTTTGTTTCAACATTACTGCAATGACATCATCACTGTCATCATCATCATTGGTGCTGGGGACTGAACCCAGGGCTTCTGCACTGAGCTACATCCCTACCCTCTTTTTTTACTTTGAGATGGTCTTGCTAAGTCACCCAGGCTGGGCTTGAACTTGTGTTCCTACTGCCTCAGCCTCCTAGAGTACTGGGATTACAGATGTGGTATCACACCCAATTAGAGCAACATTATTCAGATGAGCAAAGATACAAAGACTTGAGTTTCTTCTGCACTCATGCTATACCCAGGCATATCCTGGGCCTTACCTACTTTCTTTAGAGTTTTTATCATGGATGAGTATTGGGGATTTTGTCAAATGCTTTTTCTGCATCTATTGAGATGATCATATGGTTTTTGTCCTTGACTCTGTTAATATAGTGTATTACATCTACTGATTTATGAATGTTAAACCATCCTTGCATCCCTGGGATAAATCCAACTTGGTCAGGGTGTATGATCTTCTTGACGACCCTCTGTATTCTGTCTGCCAATATCTTGTTGAGGATTTTTGCATCTATGGTCATTAGGGAGATTGGCCTGCAGTTCTCTTTTTGGGTTGGGTCTTTCCCTGGTTTTGGAATCAAAGTAACACTTGCTTTCAGGAATGAATTTGGAAGCCTTGCTTCCCTTTCAATTTCCTTGATGAGTTTAAAGAGTAATGGCGATAGTTTTTCTTTAAATGTCTTGTAGAATTCAGCAGTGAAGCCATCAGGATCTGGGCTTTTCTTTGTTGGTAAATGTTTTATTACATTTTCAATTTCACTCATTGTAATTGAGGTGTTTAGAATTTCTGTATCTTTTTCATTTAACTTTGACAATTCGTATGTATCTAGGAATCTGTCCATTTCTTCTGTGTTTTCCACTTTATTAGAGTACAGGTTCTTGAAGTAGCTATTGATGATCCTCTGGATTTCTGCTGGGTCTGTTGTGACTTCACCTTTTTGGTTCTTAATTGCATGGATGTGAGCCTTTTCTTTCCTTTTTTTGATAAGGTTGGCTAAAGGTTTATGGATTTTATTTATTCTTTCGAAAAACCAACTCTTTGATTAATTTTTTGTATCGTTCTCTTAGTCTCCATTGCATTGATTTCTGCTCTGATCTTTATAATTTCCTTTCTTGTATGAGCTTTGGGTTTGTTCTTACCTACTTTCTTAATAAATATTTAACTTATTGTGATTAAAAAATATGAAAAGTTTGAAGATTTTTAGTATGTACCATTTAACACAGACTCTCCTCTGTACATGACCAAAAATTAACCATAGAGTATATGAAAATGCTGCATTATTTCTAGGACCCTCCTTAGGAAAAGTGTTTTGAGATCTAATTTTTATTCACACAGCAAATGCTAACTATTTTAAGGATGTTAAAATAACACTGCTGCACTTTCAACCTGAAGTTGTTATATACTGCTAATTTTTTGTTTGTTTTTATTTTTGAGACATGGTCTTGCTGTGTAGTTCAGGCTGGCCTTGAACTCACTATGGAGCCCAGGCTGGCCTCGAACTCACTATGGAGCCCAGGCTGGCCTCAAACTCGTGGAGCTCTTCTGTTTCAGCCTCCTGAGTGCTGGGATTACAGGCATGTGCCACCTCATTGGCTATACTGGTAATTTGTAGTAACTTTTAAGCACAGATTAAGTCACTCTTATTTTTAGGCTTTACCCTGTTCTTAGAGACATTATGGTATGGGTTTACTTTGTTTATCACTTATCTGAACTTAAGCATGAGCTAATATGCTCATACCAAGGTTTACTGATAGCCTAATACTTGGATAAATTATGTTACAGGAACAGTATTCCTTCCTATAAATTTTCCCACTTGTATCTAAGATCAAGAATAAATTCAGAAATAACAGCTAAAGAGTATGATTCTGTATTTAGGATTCTTAGTAAGGGGAAGAGAAGCTGCTCCCTCCAAGCTCTCCTGAATCTTTACAGGAAGAAAGGTTGAGGTGAGGGAGTAGTGGGGACCGCACAGTTTAAAAGTAGCTTCTGAACATTTAATATGTCTGTGATACAAACTACAGAGGCAAAAAGAAAAAAAAAAGAGTTTATGGCAAAATCTTATTGCTGTTGAGAATACTAAAAAAATGGACTGAGAAAGCATTATGGGGAATGTGGGTTAAAAAGAATAAGAGTTTCATAGGATTTATAAAAATTTTACAGAACAATCCCGATATTCCTGTATATCAACAGGTCTGCAAGACAATACCTCAGGAAGCCACTTTTCATGTGTTCCTGAGCTACGAGGACTTCGGCAATGCTTACCAATCGTAACTGTGTCTCCTCCTTTAAATGTTTTCTTGCTTCACTCAGTGCTTGCCCATCAGCAGTTCTGTCTTGCTTAGGACCCTTGAAAAAATAAGTAAGATAATATATATTCAAGAAGTTAAATAATCAGCAAAGAATTAGCAGATACTAGAATTACTATTTAGTACAGAAAAGTGATGATACTTAGAAAGTAGGTATAACAATGAATTAAGACCATAAAGAAATTAAGAAGTCTAGAAAATTTTAAAGGTTAAGCTGAATTAGGAGTTTCCTGTCACTTTATTTAAAAACCTAAAACATGTTACCACAACATAAGCTAGACATTTTAAAAACAGTTTTTAAGAAATAACAGTATTCACTGCAAAATATGAGTTGGGCCAAAGGTTTAAGTGATACTATGTTAATTCTCCAGAGTTCTCACATCTGGAGTCTTCAACTATTGAGAGGTCATGTTAAAAATAAGTAGGTCATAAGAAATTCTTCTGAGCACTCACAGTTGTATTCACGAAGTTGAAACATCAGTACCACTCACTCTGCACATAAAAACTGCTTCTGTTCCCATTCAGGGCCTAGTTACTCTTTGGGAGCAATTTCACTAACTGGATGGGTTGATTCCTATGTCCCAAGAGATAAGGAGCATGAAGATAAAAGCAAGTGGAGAGGCTCTAGGCTTTTCTAGAGAAAGCAACACTAGCAGCAGTAAAGAAAGATGCCAGAAAAATCACAAAACCATAACAGGCAGGAAAAACCTCATGCCATCTGGGAATATCTGAGTGTGGCTGATAGGAGTGCTACCAGTTTCTGTAGTCCCCTAAAATAGCACCATGATAATTTAGTACAGTGTTGACAGTTATGACCCTCAGCCATCATAAATGGCTAAGTGGGCTATGTCTTCTAATTAAGAAGGCTTCAAATTGTGCAATAAATAAAAGCTTTGCCAAAAGGTTCGTAGACATGTATAAAAGTTTGGTACTTCAAGGGATTAAGTTATCTAGAAGACTCATTTATATGGTAACTCTTTCCCAGGATATCGGATTAATGAGGTGTCACTTCTTACAAAACAGTAACACTGTGTGACAATAATAGCATTTTAAAAATCACAATACAGCATTCAGTACAAATCATTAGTACATAAAATGGGAAACCGAGTTACACTTTCCTGAAGTTGCTAAACACATGTAGGTGGCCTTGAAGGCAAGAAGCTCGAGGTATGAGAAGGAGTGTAGCCTCCCCATCACCTCCACTGTCAAATACACCCACAGCCGGGTCCAAACAGCATGCATGACCTATGCAAACGGGGCACCTCCTCTGGAAATTCTTTCTGTGGCTGACACACTAGCATGTTCTCTATGAATATTTTATAAATCCAAGGAAGACTCACTTTCCGATTGGATTCCAGTATGTAGGCGCTTTCTTCTTTAACTCGTTCCATTTCTTCTTGCAAGGTAATAATCCTGTTGTTTGCAACTGCAAGCTAATGATAAAATTTTTAAAATAATCTTTTATTCCTTAATAACACTACAAATTATAATCTCTCAGGACATAATTTTCAGGCTCATTCTTAGAAATAAACAAGCTATCAATAAAAAGGTCTCTTGGTTTTCTTTTATAAAATGAAGTACTACTCACCATAAAAATGAGAAATTAGAGACATTTATAGCTAAATGGATGCACATTGAGGCGATACCCTTAAGTGAAATAAACAGGACACACATGTGTAAGCACCGAATAGTTTCTCTAGTGTGAGAAACTGAAAGTGTAAATAAGGACTAAATGGTATAATAGATAATGTGAAATAGGAAGAAAAGGAGCAAAGGGGAAGGGGAAGTGGGAGGGATAGGGGAAAGGAAAGAAGGGAATGGAATTACTATGAGAAAATGACAAAATGGAAACAAAGTCTTTGTAAATAGGGAGGGATGGAGGGGTTGAAGGGAGGGCAGGGGAATGGGGAAAAATAAGAACCAAGAGAGATTATGTAAAGGTGCAAATTTGCAATGATGAATGTCATTATATTGTATACCTAAAATGTACCAATAAAATAAGATTAAACAAAAAAAAGGTTCTCCTAGGGAACTTTGTGTAGAAACACGTAATATGGAGATCCCGTTACACTGCAGGACCCATTACCAATCCACCCTAAGGGTCCACAGAAGACTTCTGTCAATGACTTTCAAAGGGTAAAGAAAGCAACTTCCAGAGCTCTTATTCCGAACAGACCCCAGCAGATCCTGCACACCTACAAACCTACCAAGATAAGGTCCTGGCATTGGCAGGATGTTACTAAGGGGATGCACTGAAGCTCCCACTCCATAGGAGAGAAAAGTAGGATCTTTCCTCTCTGAACCTCCTGAACTCAGCTCCACCCAGAGAATGAATTAGGCTGGGAGGAGGAACTGGGCAGCCAGCTCCTCACTGGCAGCAGACTTGGGCTCTGCCGGGTTCCTATTCTTAGGAGGGAATGTTGAAGGGAAGTGGGTCAGGCATGCTTTCTGGAGGTGAGCCTGAAGCCCACTTCTTATCTGCCTCACGGGCTTACTAAGGTGTAAAGACGGGATTCGAGACAAGCAGTCTGCTCTCCAGATCTAAGTACACCTGCAGATAAGTCATTCCAAGACTCAACTTTGAAGAAATTACCAGGAAAACTGGTTATGGCTGCAGACCCAAGGGGGGCATATTAATTCGGCTTGATCGATGGTAAAGTGGGTATTCACATGTGCATCTACTCAATTCTTCTAAGTCTTTTTTTTTTAATTTTAATTAAAAAAATTTTTTTTCCCCATTAAGTTTATTGGTACATTTTAGGTATAAAATACAGTTACATTCATCTTTGGGATCCTGTACCTTTACATGAGTATCTTGGTTCTTTTTTTTTCCCCTTTCCCTGCCCTCCCTTCACCCCTCCACCCTTCCCTATTTGCAAAGACTTTGTTTCCATTTTTTTCCTTTTCTTATATTTTTTCTTTTCCCTTTTTTCCTTTCCCCTACCCCTCCCACTTCCCCTGCACCTTTAGATCTTTTCTTCCTGTTACACGATATCAATTATACATTTTTAAAATTACAATATCAAGATCTAGGAGACATTACCACAGAATTTAAAAGGATATAGAAAGCATATTACAAAAATCATTTTTGAAATAAATTTGACAACTTCTAAGAAGTACCTTGGAAGACAAATTAATGAAACTAACTCTGGAGGAAATATAAAATTTGAATAGCACCTATTAAAGAAAGTATATTCCTAGCTTGAAAACCTACCTATATGACAACAGCAGGCTCATATACATTTTAACTGATAAATTATATCAATCAATTAAAGCAGAAAAAAGAAGGAACACTTCTTCCCTCATTTTAGGAACTCAACATTGTGCTAATCCTAAAACTGGATAAAGATAATAGAAGAAAAAAGTATGAACATAGATAGAAATTTGTTTAACAAAACAAACTACTGGAAGTCAGATCTGGCAGGATGTAGAAAGTGGTTTTGTTATAGGGATGGCAGTGTTGGTTCAGCATTGGAAGACCCACCCCCAAAAGTCATCATTTTAACAGAGGAAAGGAAAAAGCCATATGATCCTGTCACTAGTTGGAGAAAAAGTATTGGGCTAAATTCTACAGCTGTTCATGGTAAAAGCTATCAGGAGATGAGAAGTAGAAGAGAACCTTCTCAACAGATTAAAGACATGTACTCCATACTTCCAGCGAGAACGCCTTATATGAATGGAGATGATACAATGCTTTCTCCTTAAGGTGGGGAACAAGGGCAGATATGCTTACTCTTTATCTGTCCATTAAACTTTGAAACCTAGGCCCCACCAAAATAGTCTGGCAATAAAATGACACAATTAGGATAGGATTAGCAAGGTAGAAGCAAAATCTTTATATGTAGATGAAATGATCATCCACAGAGAAAATACTAAGAAATCTCTAGGAGCCCCTAGAACTTGTATTTGATCAATTCTTCTAATTCTGACATACTGGGGAAAAGAGGTCTGTTTGTACCTCTTATATCTCAAAATGGAAAGAGAAAAGGCAGTCCTGACTAGCTTTATCTTTTTCTATAAAGTACACATAATACTAAGTTCAGTTTTAGGAAAATAAATGTTATTGATAAGATAAATAAGGAACAAATAAGTATTGTTGGTATAATAAATCTAAGTCAGGGGAAAAGTCTTGTGATGGGGTAAAACTAACAGCCATGTTTACGACTGATTAAAATACTGGGGATTGGGCTGGGGATTTAGCTCAGTGGTTCTGCTGCCTGCCTTGCAAACGCAAGGTCCCAAGTTCTATCCCCTGTACCAAAAAACAAACAAGCAAAAAAAAAAAAACCCACAAAAAAATAAAGTACTGGAGATTAAACCTAGGGTGCTTTACCACTGAGCTACATCCCCCAGTGCTTTTTATTTTTGAGACAGAGTCTTGCTTAGTTGCTCAGGTCTGTATGGAATTTGGGATCCTCCTGCCTCAGTCTCCCAAGTAGCTAGGATTTTAGGAGTGTACTATAGCGCCCAACAACAATCACATTTACTATGTGCTTAGGCAGTATCAGACACTCTTCTAGGCTATTATTGTGCATAAATAATTTAACTTGAATAAACATAAAATATTATTATAAGATAGAGATAAGTAAACCATTTTATAGACAAGTAAGCCAAGCAATGGAACAAGACCTAAGTATTTGGCCCAAGATTAGAAAGCTAGCACATGCTGGCCGTGAACCTGAGTGGGGCAACTCGGAGGCTGTCCAACTGCTATGCCATACTCAAGACAGTAGCGGCAGGATCGCAGTAGAAAATGTCTGTGCTGAATGGAGAAGCCTCATGCGGTACGATTCTAAGAGTCACTTCTATGAATTGAAGTTCTGTATTTATAATTTAAAAATCTTCATTCAAAAATGAAGCCCACAGAGCTGCAAAGGTGTTTTAAAATTCTAACAATGAAAACCTTCTTTTGAAGAAAAATTAGTTCAGCATATTCCTCACTTTAATTTGATTCTACTTAAACCAAATTTATCTTACTGTATATAATGGGATTGTTATTATTAGAGATAGAAGATAAATTCTTTGTAATAATGATAATTTTACTTACCACTTTTCACAGAAACATCTGTGTTATTAAAGAAAAACCTGTAGTGTAGCCTTTGGCTAGTTAGAAAAAAACCAGCTTTGGGCCAGGGATTTAGCTCAGTGGCACTGAACCTGCCTTGCAAGCTGAAGGTCCTGAGTTTGATCCCCGGTACCAGAAAAAAAACAAAACAACAAAAAAAACCCCACCAGCTTTATTAATCATAAGTAAAACATGAGGTGAATTTTCTCTTCTGATTTTAGGGACTTTTCTCAAGAATTCTCCTTGATCTGATCTTCAGAGTCACTGTGAGGCCAAAGGGGGAAGTAGCAACATCCTTGTTTCAGAGTCAGGTGATGAGTGACTCAGGAGCACAGGACACCTGAGCAGAGGCCATGGGAGCAGGGCTGGGACTTTGGACCTGTGCTCTTTATCTTGTCTATCCCACTGTCCTGAGGAAAAATTATAATGTAGGGCCAGGAGCTTGTCAAGCTGACAAGAGATAATGTGAAATAGGAAGAAAAGGGGCAAAGGGGAAGGGGAAGTGAGAGGGGTAGGGGAAGGAAAGAAGGGAATGGAATATGAGAAAATGAAAAATGGAAACAAAGTCTTTGTAAATAGGGAGGGATGGAGGGATTGGGGAGAGGGCAGGGGAAGGGGGAAAAATAAGAACCAAGAGAGATTATGTAAAAGTGCAAATTTCCAATGATGAATGTCATTATACTGTGCACCTAAACTGTACCAATAAAATTTAATAAAAAACAATGACTCGCTTCAGCACATAGTGCCCCAAATATTGATTAAACAAATAAATGATGACTATCATGCTATTGTACTAAATATCTACTAGAGATTGGCCCAGACAAAATGTTAATACTTCATTAGCCAGTTAGCCTATTCATTTCAAATGGGTAAAGAACCCTGGGGTGAAAGACTGGCCAGAGTGAAGAGCTCCATACTAGAGTAGGTAACATCTGAAAAGTCAAGTCCTTTATTTCTTTTTTTTTTCCCTCCCGGTACTGGGGATTGAACTCAGGACCTTCAGCTTGCCAGGAAGGCATGGTGCCACTCAGCTACATCCTAGCCCTTCAAGTCCTTTATTTCTAAGGTGACAAACATCATTAGGTTCACTAATGCACATTATTAAATTTTACAGATCAAAGGATTTCCAAAACACTTACCTCCTCTGTCAGTTTAGTGTTGGATTTTTCTAATGTATCTACTTTTGCCTGAAGGTTATTTACTGTAGCACTATTAAGAGAAGAAAAAATCCATATAGTCTTTATTGAAAAACAGAATAATCTGTACCTTCTTTTTCAGACCTCCACCACACTTATCATTCATTGTCTAATATCCACAATTGATGATAGACTTGTATGCTTCAAGACAATTTACAAAGGTGTGTCTTGCCTTAGTTGCCGTACCTTTGGCACTGGAGTCTGTATTCAGATAAATATTTAATTTAGTTGCCTCCCCGACCCCAATGATTGAACATGGGGAGCACTGAGCTACATCCCAAGCCCCTTATAAATTCTGAGACAGGGGCTTGCTAAGCTGCCCAGGCTGCTGGTTTCAACACCCCCCCCCCCCCGTACCGGAGATTGAACTCAGGACCATGCACTTGCAAAGCAGGCATGGGGCCACTGAGCTAAATCCTCGGCTTCAAACGTTTGACCCCTGCCTCAGCCTCCTGAATAGCATGGCTTACAGGTGTGAGCCACCATGCCTGGCTCAACAACCACTCTTATGAATTATTTTACTTGTATTGCATTATTTCATTTATTCTTTTCAACAATCCTATGCGTTAGAAACTAAGGGAAGACTAAATAAGAGTCCTGTTTATATTTCATTGTCAATTGTAGTCAAAAGGTTGCCTCGGGCTTGGCTGATATCTGTATAGTTTATTATAGTCACAATGGGTTCTTGGTCTCCAGAAAAAATGGACTTAAATTGCATTTGTTAGCTGGAACCAAGAAAACTAAAAAATAATACCAATACTAGCATAGTTGCACTGTAAGTCCTAAATTAAAAATGGCTTTCATTACAGAACTTATAAAGTTCTATACATTATTAAGATATCTAATGGATATACTGATCTCTTGAATTAATCACCGCAGTCTTTAGTATAACAAAAACAT
Source organism: Heterocephalus glaber (assembly GCF_053883595.1). Classification (NCBI taxonomy): domain Eukaryota; kingdom Metazoa; phylum Chordata; class Mammalia; order Rodentia; family Bathyergidae; genus Heterocephalus; species Heterocephalus glaber. The sequence continues at coordinate 36,283,873 of NW_028258139.1, forward strand.
CAAAGTACTAAGGTTATCAATAGTTTTGGATCACTGTCCTCCGGACAGAGGAGACTGTTTCATGGTCTGGAGGGTTCTGAAAATACTTGGTGAGAACTTGGTAACAATTAACTCAATTCATAAGTGTGAAATGCAAGGGAGCAAGGGATATGATTCATCCGAGGGAAGTAAAATAATGAATAGTTTACTTAAGATCATCTTGCAATATGTGGCTTTATCTACCCACTGCATTAAGAAGGCTGCTAATTTAATTATATGTATCAGATATTTTATAATTCTTCAGTGGATGTTTTTTATCAGTAGAGTTATAAATTCATAATAATTTTACACTTTCTTTTATTAAAGCTCAGTGAAACAGTTAAATTTCATGTATCCAGTACCTAACTGCCTGCAAGCCACAATTCTGAGTTTGCTGAACATTTTCTGAATTTATCCTCATTGCTCATTGTTTTTACACTTCCCTTCTCTCCCAACAAATCTCAGTAAAAGAATATTATTTATTCATTCTTTACTTCAGATGTCTGTTGAGTTCTTCCACATAGTTCTTCTGGTCCAGAATTGCAGTAATCTGACCATCCCTGGGGGGGCAGAGGACAGGAAATAAAAGATAAAATAAGTAACACAGGAAATACCAAGGGCCTTCCTTCCACCCAGTCTTTTCATAAATTATAAGAAGAAAATTAGGGCACAGATACACTGAGCCAGAAGACAGACTTGACAAGAAAGCCTCAGAAGTTCAAAGATGGGCCGGGGATTTAGCTCAGTGGTTTCGCCGCCTGCTGCACAAGCACAAGGACCCGAGTTCGATCCCTGGTACTAAAAAAAAAAAAAAAGAAGTTCAAAGATGAAGCAGGGCATCAAGGTGCAGATCTATAATCCCAGCACTCTTGGAAGCTGATGAAGGAGGATTACAAATTCAAGCCCAGACTGGGCAACTCAGTGACTTAGAAAGACCCTGTCTCAAACTAAGAAATATCAAAGGGCTGGGGATGGATAGAGCTCAGTGTGAAGGCCCTGGCTTTGATCTCCAGTACTGGAAGAAAAAAAGAAAAATGAAATCCACGTTGACAAAGTGCTTAAATACAAAGTTATTGTATTCTGAGTATGTTTCTGCTGTTGGTTTCTAGTTTCAATCTAACACAGAGTGAGAGCTCACTTCCCAGGATTTCTATTTCTTTGGATATGATAAACTCTTTATTGTTGCTATAAGCATGGTCTATTTTGAAGTAAAAAAAAATTCTCAGAATAGGAAAATCTATTAAGGACAGAGTGACTCAGTGGTTGCCTAGATCTAGCGGGGGAGACTAAGAGAGGATAGCTCTTAGGGAGAGTGGTTTGTTTTGGGATAACAAATTAAAAAAAAAACATTAACTAAAAATAGAACCACCATTCAATCCAACTATAACACTCCATGGCATACACCAGAAGGAATTAAAATCAGTACACCATAGGGATACCTGTATACCTATCTGGTGCAGCACAATTCACAACAGCCGCTACAGAACCAGCCTAGGTGGCCATCAATAGATGAATGGCTAAAGAAAATGTGGCACAAATACACAATGGAACCTTATTCAGTAGTCATGAAAAATGGAATTACTGTGTACTATCTACAGAAAAATGGATGGAACTGGTGATCATGCTCAGTGAAATAAGTTGTACTCAGAAAGACAAATAGTGCATATTTTTCCTAAAAAAGATGACAGGAAAGTAGAAGGAAGACCATTATTAGACAAATGGAAGGAAATAAGAGGGGGATAAGAGGGGGAGCAAGGGAGGCAATGTTGGATGGAAACAAGTGACTGATTACAGAGTTAAGAGATCATGGTGAGGGCCAGGGATTTAGCTCAGTGGTGCCACCGCCTGCCTTGCAAGTGCAAGGTCCCAAGTTTAATCCCCGGTACCAAAAACAAAAAAAAAAATCAAGAAATTGTCTAGAATGGTATTCATTGTTTTATGCTCTCGGAGTGAGATGAACACCTATTTCTTTAAAAAATTTTTTTCTTTGATTTGTGCTATTATAAAACGCTTTTGGTTTTGTTTTCTTTTCTCTGGTGCTGAAGTTGAACTCAGGACTGTGTGCTTCCCAGGCAGGCATGCTGCCACTGAGCTCCATCCCCGGCCCTTGTAAAATGTTACTAAGTGGAAGAAATTAAGAACTGCCATAAGTGTGTGAGGAGATCGGTATGTTAATTAGCTTGGTTGTAACAATCACTTCACAATGCCTACGTATCTCAAAACATGATGTATACCTTAAATATACATAATTTTATTTGTCAATTATACTCAAAAAGTGAGTTAAAGTTAAAAAAAACAAAAACAAAGTGCTTACAAACTTTAGTAACTTAGATTTTAGGTATAATGTTTTATACTCTATCAGTGCATATAAAGTTTTTTTTTGCAAGCTAATTTTTCAGCTTCACTAGTATTTATAGCAACATTTTCCATTTGTCATAAAAGCTGAATTAAACTCACAATGGTGTAATATCATTGTTCTCAAAAGCCATATATTTGCCTTTAAGTGCCATATATAAATGCTATATATAGTAAAAGTATCGGTACATTTTAGGTATAAAATAGTTACATTCATCATTGGGATCTTATACCATTACATGAGTATCTTGGTTATATAGTAAAAGTAAATGGTATGAAGGTTAAGCATTTAGAACCAATTAAACCGTAGCAGGCACAAGTTAAATAGACTCTTCAGCTGAAGGCCAAAATTAATTCCACATGCCTGTCCAATTACCAAAATAATGAGTGATATACTCTTTTTTTTCTTTTTTTTTGGTACTGGGCATCGAACTCAAGACCTTGTGCTTTCAAGGCAGGTTGCGGAACCACTGAGCTAAATCCCCAGCCCTGAGTGATATACTCTTAAACCAAGGTTAAAACTTTGGACTAATAATTATGGTTTTAACTGGTATGTAAAATGTATATGGTGTACTTCTGTTCTCTAATCACCAAGTACTATAAATAATATTTAAAAATTTTAAACTGTTTGAAATAATTTTAAATTTACAATTAAAGCTGTAAATGTACCAAGTTCCAGAAAACTTTCACTCAGCTCCCTATAATGTCTGCTTTATTTTATTTTGTGACAAGTCTTGCCATGTTGCCCAGGCTGGCCCAAACATGATTCTCCTGCCTCAGCCTCCTGAGTAGCTAGGATTATAGGCATATACCATCATACTGACCCTGATGTTAATTAATATTTTATGTAACCCCATGAGGTATATTTCATACTGCAAATTTTAAGCACATTGAGAAAAAATCCTTTTTTTTAAAAAATGACATTGAATTTTTTTTTTTAATTTTTAATTTTTTTGGTACTGGGGATTGAACTTGGGACTTTGCGGTTGTAAGGTAGGTTGTGGAACCACTGAGCTAAATCTCCAGCCCAAGAACAAATCATTTTTGTGAAAAGCTGTGTTTTCAAATAGTTTGTTTGTTTGTTTATTTATTTATTTATTTGGTATCAGGGATCAAACTCGGGTCCTTGCGCTTGTGGGGCAGGCGGTGGCACCACTGAGCTAAATCCCTGGCCCTCAAATAGTACTTTAAAGAGGTGGAGAAATTGGATTCCTTTTATAAATTTTTATTTTGTTTGCTCCTGAGCTAAAGAACAGAACAATCACTTAACAAAAAACCTTTTCATGGTTTGGCACTAAGAACAATAATCAGATGTTCTCAGCAAGACTTTATTAAGTCTATCTTTAGAAATTCTTTTGATAAGTCTGTTACATCAGTATTGCAGTAAATTTGAAACACTACCAAAAGGGGAAACAATACTAAAGAAAAAGAAAAGAAATCTAATTTTCTTTATACATACCCTTCACTGCCTTTACTGCTGTTCCCATCCTTGAGATACATGGAAAAGTCGATAACTCCAACCTACAGAGAGATTTTCAGAATTTAATACAAAATTAGGTAAGTTTTTGAAGGCACCAAACAATATCTCTCTCTAGGTACTCCAAATGATAATACTATCATGACAAAATCAGAAATTTATGATGAAAATTTAATGTTTTACTTTAAATGCAATCAAGAATTGACATGAACTACAAGAATCAAGATTAAATCAATATGACCTAGAAGACCAGATCATGACTAAGAAAATCAATAGAATGCTTAATATAAATGCAAATAAGGTATAAAGTTTCCCTTTTATTTATTTCAGATATTCTGCTACTGAACTTCTAGTCACTTTTAGGGACTAATTTTTTTTTTTTTGGTACCGGCGATCAAACTCAGGACCTTGTGCTTTAGAGGCAGGCAGCAGAACCACTGAGCTAAATCCCTGGCCCCTTAGGGAATAATTTTTTAAGTTATAATTACAAAAATAATGCCCATCCCTCTGAGTAAGTTTCAGAGAATACAAACAAAGAAAAGTAATATAAAAGACCCATAATCTCACCCCCTTACGATGACCACTGCCAACATTTTGACCTCTCTCCTTTCAAACTTTCACTGATGCATTCATTTAAGACTGCCATTTTATTATTCAGCTAATTTATTTGGTAAAATCCCGACTACATTATATTTCCTTTTCTATTTTCCCAGACTAAAACCTAATAGAAATTCATTGTAGCATTTTATCCAGAAAAGATGAGAAACAGTGGTACTGAAATCAGCATTTTTATTTGTTCAGCAATTGATATGTGCTAGGCTCTGTTCTAAGAGAATTACATGTACTAACTTTTGCATTCTTCACAGTAACTCTATGGAACACATATTTTTTTTATCCCCACATTATATCAAAGACTTCAAAGCACTAACAGACTACCTAACTCCAATATATATTCAGCTAGGAAATGAAGAAGAGAATTAGAACTAAATTCATGCTAATTTGCCATCAGAGCCTTCACTCATAACTACCATATTATACTGGAGCTGTACGTAGGGTTACGTATTTCCTTTTTTTTTTTTTGGTACCAGAGATTGAACTTGGGACCTTGTGCTTGTGAGGCAGGCGGTGGAGCCACTGAGCTAAATCCCCGGCCCTAAGGTTATGTATTTAATAGGTTATCACAGCCAAGACAATAATTTAAAAAAACATTCCAGAAGACAAAAAATCTTTAATATTCACATCAAAACTAAAGGCAATCTGGGCCAGGGATTTGGCTCAGTGGATCCATCACCTGCCTCGCAAGTGCAAGGTCCAAGTTCGATCCCCAGTACCAAAAAAACCCACAAAAAACCAAAAACCTAAAGGCAATCCTATTTATAACTTAATTTCTTCTAACTTGGTTGATACCTTAGAATCCACATAAAAAGGTAACAGAACTCAGTGATATTCTTGGTTAAATGAATATTTTTCCCATACCTGAGAGTCCAGATCTTCTCCTTTCATGCAGAAATTAGCATCAATGACATTCAGCCCCACCAACAGGCCAGCAATTATAGCTCCTTCTTCCTCCATCATAAGAGCGTTTGGTTCATAGAACTCACTGAAAGAGACGTCCACAGATTACTATAATAAAGCCTCAAAACCCATGATACAACCACAAAGCAAGGAGAAAACACTTGCCTCATGGTTGAATATGGTCATCTATGATAAGTGTGAAAAAGTAAAATAACACAAAGGTTTTGATAAATATTTTAGGTAACAAGTGCATGAATAACTCTTTAGACAGTATGTACAGGGTCTGGCTGAAAATAATAGTGTCAGTATGGTATTGTGGTTGAAACAAGTATTCAGACTTTTCTGACATATTTGTATTTGTGGTGTACCATGGGATAATTCTGCAATTTGTTATGCATCTAAGAACTTAGTTGCTTTAAAAAAAATTGCCTTATCCTATTTAGTCTTTTTAAGCACACCATTTCTGTAATGCACTGAGTAAACATCTTAAAATTGTGAACTTTCGGGCCGGGGATTTAGCTCAGTGGTTCCGCCACCTGCCTCCCAAGTGCAAGGACCTGAGTTCGATCCTCGATACCCACCCCCCCCCAAATGTGAATTCTGGGCCAGGGATGTGGCTCAGTGGCGCTGTGCCTGCCTGGCAAGTGCAAGGTCCTGAGTTCAATTTCCAGTACTAGAAAAAAAAGTGAACCTTAAGATGTGTTATATACCAACTCATGATGAATGTAAACATGTACTGATAAAAAAGTGAACTGCTGAATTATATATATTAATTTTGACTAATTGACAAAAACTGCCTAATAACCAGTATGATAATAGGCTGAAGATTTAAAATTTTAGGAGATAACTTTCATTGTTTAATAAAAATCAATTTTTACTACAGAAAAAAAGCAAAGAAAACGTTCAAGAAACCTTACAATTCAACTTACTCATAACTTAAGACAATATACATTTCAGATAATTTATGGAGACATACATATTTTTAAGGAAAAATAAAAAAGGTTACATCATTATAATTAACTTGAAAACTTTTTGATTTAACAGTATCTTTCTGTTTCAATAAACAACTTCCTACAACTTTGCTTATGCTGTTTTTATAACATCCCTGTTGTAGGTATTCTGTATTCATGTAGTCCAAACTTCCTTTTCCTTAGACAATCCTTTCTCAAACAGGCTGTTTGGCACTTTTACCACTAAAGCAAAAGAGATACAATGTACCTAAAAGTGAAAAATTCTAAATGGGTAAAAATTCTCTACAAGACCCTCAGAGGATAAAATACTAGTTAACGATGCAGTGATTCCAATACATAAAACCCCAGCCGGATCAGGGATTTAGCTCAGTGGTGCCACCTCCTGCCTCGAAAGTACAAGGTCCTGAGTTCAATCCCTGGTACAAAATCAAAACAAAACAAAACAACCCAGCGAAGCACTCTTACTACATGACCCATCATGTCCTTTGGTATTTACCCAAGTTACATCCACACAAGATCCTGCACAGGAGTGTTCACAGCAGATTTATTCATAATTGTCTAAACTTGAAAGCAACCAGGATATTCTTTAGTAAGGGAATGGATAAACCAACAATGTGACATGTACAGATAATGAAACATTATTCTGTACTAAAAAAGGAGCTACCAAGCTATGAAAAGGCAAGGAGGAACCTTAAATATGTAGTACTAAGTGAAAGGAGACAGTCTGAAAATGCTACATACTACATGACTTCAACTACTTGACGTTCTGGAAAAGGAAAACCCAGGACAATGGTTAAGAGGATCAGTGTTGCCAAGGCTAGATGAGGGAGGGATAAACAGGGGAAACACAGAATTTTGGAGCTATGAAACTATTCTATGTGATACTATAAGGACATGTGGCCACATGCCATTATAATTTTTAAAAACCATAAAAAGAACAATACCAAGAGTGAACCTTAATACAACTGTTAACTTTGGGAGACAATGATATGTCAGTATAGGCTCATAAATGAAAACAAATGTATCATTCTGGCATGGGACAATAAGAGGGGATGTTGTGCTTACGTCAGGGCAGGGAGTATGCAGGAGATCTCTGTACTTTCTGCTCAATGTTACTATGAACCTAAAATTGGCCATGAGCTCTCTAAAAATGGACTTCAAAATTTCTCCCTGGTGGCTGGGGTATAGCTCTGGCTTAATCCCCAGCACCACAAAACAAAGCAAACAAAAAAATAACCCAGTGACTTGAAATACTCATTTTCAATCACTCTGATGCCATGTTTAAACATCACCGCAATCTACTGGATTTCAACCAAGTCACCTGGGACTAATCAAGGTCAACCTCAATTTCTGGTAACAATCAATATCATTTCTTGATTTTAGTTTCTTCTTCTCTATAAAAGATATTAGCAGGGCCGGGGATTTGCTCAGCGGCACTGCGCCTGCCTTGCAAATGCAAGGTCCTGAGTTTGATCCCCAGTACCAAAAAAAAGATATTAGCAAACAGTAGAACAGTTCAAAACAGCAGAAAAATGATCTAAAAATGTACTGTATCTGTCAGAACTGACACACTTTTTGGTACATATACCTTATGTATTTCTTTCACATAACTAGAAGTAAAACTGCCGGGCAAAGCAAATAAAACTATTGTATATGAAGACTATTCTGTCCAGTTCACAATACTGACAGAGTTAATGCTTCAGAATCCAACCTAGAACCATACAATTCCGATCAAAGACACACCCTTGCAGCTATCTAGTGCTTGAAAACTAGACCATATGTCACTTCAGGGCTTGGCCCAGGAAAGCTGAGCCGTCATATTGTAGAAATATGTAAGCTCCACAAAATGGTCTTATTTCTCTTTTTCCTGATTTGTCTAATCTTCTTTGGAATAAAATAATGATAAATGGTATATGTAGATGCAGAAAAATCAAAACAATGCTCTATTATGATCTGCAGTGCAGTTTTTGTAAAGACTGGGTTCTTGGAAAATCCAGGCATTTCTTTCAATTCTGTTACTTCTTCTCTGTAGTATTTCTCAGAAGCAATCTAGTACATTTGAATTTCTTTTGGAAAAATTTAAATGGTTTACTACACTACAGCCTCAGCCCCACATGCATTTTCAGAGAGCACACACTTGTACAACCAGCATCCAGACTGAGAGACAGTGTATCACCAGAAACTTAAAGGCCACTGGCCAGTGGCCTCTTCCTGTCTATTATAAAAAATTGGTTTTGTGTATGTTCTGATCTTTACATAAATGAAACAATACACAATGTATTTTTGTGTATTATTTCCTTGCCCAAAATTATACTCATGAGATTAATCCATGTTGTTTTGTGTGATAACAGAGCATACCAAGGAATGAAGAAAGCTAAAAAAGATGTTCATACCTGAGAAGTTCCTTTTTATTGATCAGAGCTTTCATATATTCTGAAAGTTTCTTTTGCATTAATGCCAAACGAAGCCAGGCTCTTCCTCTGCCTACTGGTGTCCTAGAAAACACAGCAACCCAAAGCACAAATTATAACAGCATGATTAACAGTGGCAGGGGCCACAGTGCAGCAGAGAAATGAGCACAGGGAAGTGCTCCTCATCGCCTCTCCCACTACATCCCCACACAAGGAGTTTTGTGGGACAGCGAGACTTGGGGGTACATTTGGGACAGATGCTTTTGCAAAAATTCTACTGCATGTGACCACAATCTGAAGATAAGACCTCTGGAGACCTGCCTGGAGACAGTCCTTCAGATTTGTATTGAAAACTCCTCCTAAATTTAGTGTGGATTATGTTACTAGCCTAATGCTACTGCAGATGCAGTTTAATCCTTTATCTGCTGAAAATTAAGCCAATCTCATTTGGAATGTTGATCAGTAAACCCAAGTTGTAAGGGAAGTTGTAGGTGGCAGTCCCTAAGGTCCAGTAGACACCTGCTCTAATGCTGGTATCTCAGACTCCACTGAACACTCTTTCCTTCTTTTTTTGAGACAGGATCTTGCTATGTCCAGCTGGTCTTGAACTCATTATGTATCTATGGCTGCCCTCGAACTTGTGATCCTCTTGCCTCAGGCTCCCGAGCACTGGGAATTATACATATGCACCAACCAGCCCTGCTGAATACATGCTTGTCTTGTTTTTCACTAAGTTAGGTCAAGCCACCTCCCCAGACTGAATTTCTTGAGGCTGATTCTCACAAGTGCTTTAAAATAAAAAGAAGTAAGAATATGCTTGGTATTTTAACACAAAGACTACTCTCTTGGAAAAATAATTATTTTTCAAGGGCACATGTTTCTTATAATTCGAGATACCACTTCTTTCATAGTTATTTACTCATAACAACAGTATGCCTTTTGGATTGCTATAAAATAATTATGGGCATTGTCGTCTTTACTGCATTCTTCAAGGAGACAGTAAGAATGCTCCTGTGGAGACGCAGGTTCATCCTTAGACTTACTTCAGTCCTGGAAGGTCTTTAACACTTGCTGTTATCTCTGCAGCTTCTGGAACAAGTTTCTCTACCAGTTCTAGAGGTCCCCAGAAGGATTTATTTTGTCCAAGAAAAGTTTTCTTGGCTAAGGCAACAACAAAGCACCCTTTTAGTATTTTTATAATATAAAGACTCATACTACACACGCGCGCGCACACACACACACACACACACACACACACCTTTCATACTTCTATCTTTTCAGGGACCCAATCCTAGATCATTAGGCAACTTAAAAATTATTCTTGCTTTCAGAATAAATAAAATTTTGTGAAAATAAAAACGTCTCTATTTGCCAAGATTTAGTCCATCATTTTCAGGAAGAAATTGTGGCCCAAGGCTCTAATAAAACATTTTAGCAATTTAGTACTTAAAACTTCATAGCATTAGTAAAGAAAATAGTCCAATGCCAAAAAACAATGATTTGCAGTCTGAATACTGAGAAAGGAGGAAGAAAGGAAGCAAATGCAAATAAGACTGGGTCCTGCCTTAAAAGCTTATGGTTCTGGGCTGGGGATTTAGGTCAGTGGTTTCACCGCCTGCTGCACAAGTGCAAGGACCCGAGTTCGATCCCTGTTACCAAAAAAAAAAAAGCTTATGGTTCTGAACCCTGAAGCAAGAGTCAGGAGACACGAGTTCTAGCACCTGCTCTGTCCAACACGCTGTGCAACCTTGTGGAAGTCACATCCCATGGTGGGAGGCCTAGTTCCCCCTGTCAACTGGACACACTTGCAGTACTGGACTTAAGCACATATGATGGCCCTTCCCACTTAATGCTTAATGATCTGCATTTTTGAAGCCCTGTTAGTCTTTTAAGTCATCACAGCCCTACTCTCACACAGAGCCTACATTCCAGCATATTACATTACTGATTCTATAAAGAATGCTTTCTTTGCAAGTGTGCATTACTAGGAGCTAGCTGCATGCACAACACAGCCCACCTCTCAAGCCGTGCTTCAGACAGTGTTCCATCACCACGAAGAACTGCTGCAGGGGTGCGTAATCAGAGTCCAGAGTCCTGCCCAGGTTCAGAGCTGATTCAATCAAGCCCTTGATACTCAGCTTGGCCATGTTCATCAGGTTCATGCGCTCGTTAGCCATGAGATAATTAGGGTCTGCAACCGAAGGCAGAGAGAAGTCTGGTTACCGGACAGTACATTGTGAAATTCGAATAATTCCCCATGTTGACATGGTGAGAGTGCTGGTGACTTGTGATGAGCCCAGGAAATGACACTCTACTACACTATCAGTTGTTACATTCTTCTCAGCCATGCCCTTGTTATGAAAAAAAATGACAGTTCCCTTAAAAATATCTTTGATTAAGCTGTAAAAATTCGTTGTTGAATAAACTCCTAAGTCCTCATACAGTCACTTAATATTTTCACCACTGCCCTGTCCGCACCCAGCATCACTCGCTCCTGAGCCTCACACTGCTTTTTGCTTCCATTCTCTACAGCCACAAATACAGTGCTCTCAACATGTGTGCTCTAAAGATAAAGCCAACATAGGAGAAAGTGCTTAAACACACTGCTCCAGGTACACTGTTAGTATCTTTTGTATCTATACCAACAATTGTCATTCATAAACTAAGCATGAGCATTCTCAGTATACTGCAGTATGAGAACTCAACTTCCAAATACGTTAAGATTCAGCACACAGCACCAAAGAGACAAGACTTTTTGACAGTAGGGACAAAATATCACATTTTATCTGACAGAATTCAGAATAGTTGAAGCACTTTCCACCTTCATTTATTGGTACTTCTCCTATGCAAGGCACTGTAGGCTGCTCCTTACAATTTATGATCTTTTTTATTTGTTTTGACACAGGGACTCACAATGTTGCCCATGCCAGCCTTGAACTCGCAACCCTCCTCCTGCCTCAGCCTCCTCTGCAGCTGGGGTCACAGTTGTGCCACAACCCCTGGCTCCCAGTTATGATCTTAACTGCTCCTTGTAGCAAGTAATGAGACAGTTGCCAACAGAATGATTTTACAGGGAAGGAAAGTAAGATTTAGAAAGTAAAGCTTTAATTGCTCTGCCCCATTCACATGACCTTGAGCAAGTGACATCAGACTTCATGTCTATCAAATAGCTGGGACTGGTCAAGAGCACGGCCAATGTCAATGATACGCAGAGTCGAGGGCCCACTGTCTAACTCTAGCTTCTGTGCTCTCTTCCCTCCTCCTGATCCTTCATGATTATCTTCTTTCCTTATTTATTACTTTTCTTTAAGCACCCTCCTTCTTTTCAGGTCTAAAGCAGGGATGTAACAGTTAAATGGTCCAAGCTCAAGCTGTTCATTAGGAAATATCAAGATTTGGATTTGACATGAAAGCTAAGGTTTTTTCCATTATGCACGTGTATTCTCCCAAATACCAAATCTATGAAATAATAACTATGTTTCCATAATACAAATGAGCCACTTAGTACAAAAGAGACTATGTAAAAATTTTTAAACTTTATTAATACATTTTAGATATACATAATGGTAACATTTAATAAGGAATTTGTACCTGTACATGATATATCTTGCTTCTTTTTTCCCCACTCTCCTCCTCTCCTTTCAACCCTTCTTCTCTTGTTTACAAAAGCTTTGTTTCTATTTTTTCCTTATACCTTCTTTCCTTTGCCCCTCACCCCTCCCTTGCTCCCCTTCTCATTTGAACATTTTCTTCTTATTTCCCAATATCTTTAATCATTTTGGTCCTTATACTTTCAGTTTCTCACACCAGAGAAACAATGCTATATTTAATAGTGTATCTTAAGCTTACCCTTCTTCATGGCAGAGCAGTACTCCATTTTAAAAAAAGCCCACATACTGCTGTGGTATGATGCTTTTAATTCTTTCAAGAAGATACCAAGAAAGGGAATAGCTGGGTCGAATGGAACATCTAGTTTTAGTTTTTTGAGGAATCTCCACACTGATTTCCACAGTAGTTGCACCAGTTTACACTCCCATCAACAGTGGAGAAGGGTTCCTTTTTCTCTACAACTCCACCAGTGTTTGTTACTGGTTGATTTCCTGATAGCAGCCATTCTTTCTGGAGATGGAATCTCAGCGTTGTTTTCATTTACATCTCTCAAATGACCAGTGATGTTGAACATTTTTTCATATGTTTATTTGTTGTTTCTATTCCTACATCTGAGAAGTGTCTGTTCATTTCAGATGCCTATTTTTGGATTGGGTCTTTAAATTTGGGGGGTCTGATTTTTTGAGTTCTTTATATATTCTAGACATTAGGGCTTTGTCTGAGGAACAGCTGGGAAAATTTTTTTTCACACTGTGGGTTGTCTCTTCACTCTGTTGGTGGCTTCCTTTGCTGTGCAAAAAGGTTTTAGTAAGATGAGATCCCAGTTGCTGATTCTTTGTGATATTTCTGTGAGGTTGGAGTTTTGTTCATAAAGTCTTTGCCTACACTTATGTTTTCAAGAGTTTTACCCTCTGATGTGAGAAACTGAAAGTGTAAATAAGGATCAAAATGTGTAATTGATAATATGAAATGGGAAGAAAAGGTCTAAAGGGGAAGGGAAGGTGGGAGGGGTAGGGGAAAGGAAACAAGGGAAAGGAAAAAATATGAGAAAAGGAAAAAAAAAGGAAACAAAGTCTTTGTAAATAGGGAGGGGTGGAGGGGTTGAAGGGAGGGCAGGGGAATGGGGAAAAAAATAAGAACCAAGAGACATCACGTAAAGGTACAAATTCCCAATGATTGAATGTCACCCTATTGTGTATCTAAAATGTACCAATAAACTTAATGAAAAAAAGTTTTATCTATTCTATCTTCCAGCAGATTTAGTGTTTCTGTTTTAATATTAAACATTAAAGTTTAAGGAGTTAAAGATTTACAGTTCCAATTGCATAAATCTTGGCTTGTTATAGTGTTCTCTTACATAATACATTTTAGAGAAATAGTTTATATGAAAGTCAATATTGTTCTATATTATCCTTAATTATTTGTTAAATAACAATAAATATTTTAGGCCAGTGATGGTGTACCTTTTAGAGACTGAATGACAAACTACAACCCGAAACCCACGTATTTATCACTCAGTGCCAACACTGCAATTAAACAGGAATACTGAGGTTTTAGTTTAGAAAAAAACCCCACTACATTGACATCTTTTGTCATTTGGGGGGGTGCTGGGAATTGAATTCAGGACCTTGTGCTTGTCAGGCAGGCATGGTGTCATTGAGGTAAATCCCTGACCCAACATTTTTTGTCATAAAAGAAAAACATAATAACATGCATGCCATAGGTTTGCCACCTCTGTTTTAGGCCATGTTTTAAATGCAGCTCTCTTTGTTCATAGTAGATCAACTTGTCACAGGTAGAATAAGGCGCCAGGAGTGTAGCTCAGTGGTAAAGTGCTTGCTTAGCATGCACAAGGCCTGGGTTTGATCCAATAAGCTCACAAGAGAACGATGAAATACTATCCCCTATGAGACAATCATAAAGAACATTATATACCCATGCCCCATCTAGGTCCTGAGTCGCACAGAACACACCGAATCAGCCCGCTGCAGACAGGCAGGTCTGTGCATGCCCTACCGACGTCCTGAGTCGCGCGGAAGACACCGAATCACCCCGCTGCAGACAGGCAGCCACCTGATTCCACACTACAAAGATGCAGAGGTCACCAGTCCACCAGACCAAGGTACTGAGTCCCACTGTTCCCGGCCCAGAGGTAGGGGCTTCTGAGCCGTTGTCCCACTGCTCCTGGTCCAGAAGAAGGGCTTCCTGGTCACCATCCCTCCCACTGCTCCCAGCCCAGAGGAAAGGGCTTTTGGGCCACCTTCTGTCCTGCTGTTCCTGGCCCAGAGGAAGGGGCTTCTGGGCCACCATCCCTCCCACCGCTCCCGGCGCAGAGGGAGGGGCTTCTGAGCCACCATCCCACTGCCCCTGGTCCAGAGGAAGGGGTTTCCTGGCCACCATCCCTCTGGCTGCTCCCAGCCCACAGGAAAGGGCTTTTGGGTCACCATCCCTACCGCTGCTCCCGGCCCCTGTCCCACCTCTCCCAGTTCAGAGGTAATCTGTGCAGGCGCTAATAGCCCCCTGCCCCAGTCGAAATGAGAAAACACATAAATAAGTCTCAAAACTAGACTTCCAGATCACCTACAGCAACCCCCAAAGGGAAATGAGATGGAACACTGATATTAAACCACCTGGACCCACTGAACTGGCAACAAAAGGGGATCTGGAAAAAAATGAAATCAGAAATAATTTCTCAGATAACAGGAGAAATTGTGCCCCTAGTGCAAGACATGATTAATAAATCTAGAGAGGAGCTCAGGAACATGATGGAATCCAAACATAAGAAACAAATGGAATCCATAAAACAGATGCAAATAGATTTCCAGGACATGAAAAACTCCATTGAAAGTCTACATGGCAGAATGAGCCAATGTGAGGACACAACTTCACATATAGAAGATAAGATTGCAATTAGTGACCAGGAAAAGAAAAATTGCTTCAAAATTATAAGGGAACATGAGAAATCAATCCAGCAACTGCTAGATGATGCAAAAAAGAATAACATAAGACTGATTGGGCTCAATGAAGAAACAGGAGAGAGTGTGGATGACATAAAAAATCTCTTCACAGAAATAATGGCAGAAAACTTCCCAAGCAGCGGAAAAGAGCTTGACATACAGATAAGTGAGGCATATAGGACTCCAAATAGCCTTGATCAAAAAAAAATCTACACATAGGCATATAATTGTCAAGATTCCAGAAACACAACAGAAGAACAAAGTTCTCCAAGCAGTCAGAGAAAAGAAACAAATCACATACAAAGGAAAGCCCATCAGAATCATAGCAGACTTCTCAACACAAACCATCAAGGCAAGAAGAGCTTGGAGTGACATATTCCAAGCCCTAAAAGAAAACAGCCTCCAACCCAGATTGATGTACCCTGCAAAACTATCTTTCAAAATGGATGGAGAAATAAGATACTTTCATGACAAAGAGCACCTTAGGAACTTCGTGAATACCAAACCAGCACTCCAAAGAATTTTACACAATAGCCTAGGAACAGACATTGAGGATCACAACCCCAGGAAGCAAAGCAGAATGCACCCATCTGGCATGACAAGAAATTAAATGTAAAGGGGGAGAACCCAACAAAAAGAAAAAGTCATGGCAATGACAAGTCAATATGTTTCAGTTATAACCATCAACGTTAATGGTCTCAATTCAACAATCAAAAGAAATAGACTGGCAGAATGGGTCAAGAAGCAAAATCCAACAATATGCTGCATACAAGAAATACACTTAATTCAAAAGGAAACTCATAGACTGAAAGTTAAAGGATGGAAAACAATACTGCATGCGACAGGAACCCGAAAAAAAGGAGGAGTAGCTATCCTCTTGGCAGATCAAGTAGATTTCAAACCAACACTGATTAAGAGAGACGAAAAAGGACACTACATTCTTGTAAAGGGAACAATCCAAGAGGAAGAGATGACAATCATAAATATCTATGCACCAAACACTAGTGCACAACTATATAAAACAAATACTAACAGACATGAAAAGTCATATATGCACTAATATAATTGTAGTGGGGGACCTCAACACCCCACTGTCACAAATAGATAGATCAACTAGACTAAAAATAAGTAATGAAATACTAGAACTCAATCGAACTCTTGAACAAATGAACTTAACAGATGTTTACAGAGTCTTCCACCCCACAAAATCAGAATACACATTCTTCTCAGCTGCACATGGGTCATTCTCAAAAATAGACCACATACTCACACATAGAACATGTTTAAGTAAGTGCAAAGGAATTGAAGTTAGCCACTGTATATTGTCAGACCATAATGCGATGAAATTGGAGATCCATAGCAAAAGAAACTCAAAAAACTTCATAAACACGTGGAAATTGAACAACACACTTCTGAATAACCAATGGGTCACAGAGGAAATTAAAGAAGAAATCAGACAGTTCCTTCAATTAAATGACAATGACAATACAACATATCGGAATCTATGGGACATAATGAAAGCAGTCTTATGAGGGAAATTCAGAGCAGTGAATACGCATATTAGGAAAACAGAACAAGCCCAATTAAACAACCTGATGCTGAACCTCAAGCTTCAAGAAAAAGAAGAGCAGGATAACCCCAAAGCTCATACAAGGGAGGAAATTATAAAGATCAGAGGAGAAATCAATGCAATGGAGACTAAGAGAACGATACAAAAAAATCAATGAAGCCAAGAGTTGGTTCTTCAAAAGAATCAACAAAATTGACACACCTTTAGCCAACCTTGTCAGAAAAAGGAAAGAAAAGGCCCAAATCCATGCAATTAGGAATGAAAAGGGTGAAATTACAACAGACCCAGCAGAAATCCAGAGGATCATCAATACCTACTTCCAGAAACTATACGCCAATAAGATAGACAACACAGAAGAAATGGACAGATTCCTAGATACATATGAATTACCAAAGTTGAATGAAGAAGACCTAAAAATTCTGAACAACCCAATGTCAACCAATGAAATTGAAAATGTAATTAAAAACTTATCAATTAAGAAAAGCCCAGGCCCTGATGGCTTCACTGCTGAATTCTACAAGACATTTAGAGAGGAACTGCTGCCACTACTATTTAAACTCTTCAATGAAATTGAAAGGGAAGCAATACTCCAAAATTCATTCCTGGAAACAAGCATCACCTTGATCCCCAAAGCAGAGAAAGACCCAAGTGAAAAAGAGAACTATAGGCCAATCTCACTAATGAACATAGATGCAAAAATACTTAATAAGATACTGGCAAACAGAATGCAGAAGATCATCAAGAAGATCATACACCCTGATCAAGTGGGATTCATCCCAGGGATGCAGGGATGGTTCAACATATGCAAATCAATCAATGTAATACACTATATCAACAGAGCCAAGGACAAAAACCATATGATTATCTCCATGGATGCAGAAAAAGCATTTGACAAAATCCAACATGCATTTATGATAAAAACCCTACAAAAAAATGGAATAGATGGTCTCTACCTCAAACTGATAGAAGCTATCCATAAAAAACCAACAGCCAATATCATACATACTAAATGGTCAAAAACTGAAATCCTTCACACTAAAATCAGGAACAAGACAAGGATGTCCACTGTCACCACTCTTTATCAATATAGTTCTGGAAACATTAGCCACGGCAATTAGACAAGAGAAAGAAAAGGAATAAAGATAGGTAATGAAGATGTCAAATTGTCATTATTTGCAGATGACATGATACTCTATATAGAAGACCCCAAGAACTCCACCAAAAGTCTTCTAGACTTAATAACCAAATTCAGTCAAGTAGCTGGTTACAAGGTCAACACACAAAAATCAATAGCTTTCCTCTACACCAATGACAGACTCCCTGAGAGAGAAATAGGGCAAATAATTCCTTTCACAAGAGCATGCATCCAAAAAACTGAAATACCTAGGAATCATCCTAATGAAAGAAATCAAAGACCTCTTCTCTGAAAACTATGGCACTCTGAAAAGAGAGATTGAAGATGATATCAGAAAATGGAAAGACATCCCCTGCTCCTGGGTAGGAAGGATTAATATAGTGAAAATGGTCATACTTCCAAAACTGCTGTATAGATTTAAAGCAATTCCAATTGAGATCCCAGCAGCATACTTCATAGACCTCGAGAAAACAATCCAAAAATTCATTTGGAGCAAGAAGAGACCCAGAATAGCAAAAGCAATTCTAGGTAACAGAGACATGGCAGGGGGTATGTATCACAATCCCCAACCTGCAACTCTACTACAAAGCTACTGTGATAAAAACAGCATGGTACTGGCAAAGAAACAGACCTGAGGACCAGTGGAACAGATTAGAAGATGCAGAAACAACGCCAGACACACTCAGCCATCTCATCTTCGACAAAGGAGCCAAACACCCTCACTGGAGGAAAGATAGCCTCTTTAATAAATGGTGCTGGAAAAACTGGGCTTCAACTTGCCAAAGATTAAAATTAGACCTATATCTCTTGCCATGCTCTAAATTAAAATCAAAATGGATTAAAGATCTAAATATTAAAATAGAAACTCTGAACCAGTTGGAACAGAGGTTAGGTAGAACCCTTGAAGACATCAGTGTAGGAAAAGATTTTATGAACAAAACCTCAGTTGCCCGTGAACTAGCACAAACAATCAACAAGTAGGATCTCTTCTTATTAAAAAGCTTCTGCACAGCAGGAGAAACCACCAGCAGTGTGAAGAGACAATCCACAATGTGGGAAAAAATCTTCACCTGCTCTTCCTCAGACAAAGGTCTACTATCTCAAATCTATAAAGAACTTAAAAAGATCAGATCTCCCAAATTTAAAGACCCAATCCAAAAATGGGCATCTGAAATGAACAGACATTTCTCAAAGAAGTAGAAATAGCAAATAAATACATGAAAAAATGTTCAACATCACTGCTCATTCGAGAGATGCAAATGAAAACAATGCTGAGATTCCACTTCACTCCAGAAAGAATGGCTGCTATCATGAAATCATCCAATAACAAATGCTGGTGGGGCTGTGGGGAAAGAGGAACCCTGCTCCACTGCTGGTGGGAGTGTAGACTGGTGCAAGCACTGTGGAAATCAGTATGGAGATACCTCAAAGAACTAGGACTGGAAATCCCATTTGACCCTGCTATTCCATTGCTGGGGATCTTCCCCAAAGAATTAAAAGAATCATACCACAGTGATATATGTGCACCCATGTTCATAGCAGCGCAGTTTGTAATAGCTAAAACTTGGAAACAGCCCAAATGCCCATCAACTGGAGACTGGATAAAGAAAATGTGGTTTTTTTTATAAAATGGAGTACTACTCAGCCATAAAAAATGAGAAATTAGAGACATTTATAGCTAAGTGGATGCACATTGAGGCAATACTCTTAAGTGAAATAAATAGGACACAGATGTGTAAATACCAAATAGTTTCTCTGGTGTGAGAAACTGAAAGCGTAAATAAGGACTACATGTATAATAGGTCATATGAAATAGGAAGAAAAGGGGCAAAGGGGAAGGAAGTGGGAGGGCTAAGGGAAAGGACAGAAGGGAATGGGATTAATATGAGAAAATGGAAAAATAGGAACAAAATCTTTGTAAATAGGGAGGGCTGGAGGGGTTGAAGGGAGGGCTGGGCAAAGGTGAAAAACAAGAACCAAGAGAGACTATGTAAAGGTGCAAATTTCCAATGATGAATGTCATTATATTGTATACCTAAAATGTACCAATAATTAGAATGAATAATCGATAATGTAAAATAGGAAGAAAAGGTCCAAAGGGGTAGGGGTAGTGGGAGGCACAGGGGAAAGGAAAGAAGGGAAAGGAAAAAATGATGAGAAATGGAAAAAAATGGAAATAAAGTCTTTGTAAATAGGAAAGGGTGGAGGGCGTGAAGGGAGGGCTAGGAATGGGGAAAAAATAAGAACCAAGATGCATTATATAAAGGTACAATTCCCAATGACAAATGTAATTGTGTTGTATACCTACAATGTACCAATAAAAGAATTTAATACAAAAAAAAGAACCTATCTATATTAATTTCTACTTATTACCTGTACCTACTTGTATGAGTCTGACCTCCTGTACTCACTGGAGTGTGTGGGTCTAACTGCTTGTGGAGAGCTACTGGACTCCCCACCTAACCCCTCTCAACAGCTGGCAGGTGACTGTGGTTGGAGTTGGATTAACTGCTTGCAAAGAAGGTAATATTTGCTGAGTTTCAAGCTTGTAAAGCATTAATTCAGGGAAATCAATTAACAAAATTAAACGATGCTAGTAGTCACAGTTTACAACCTGATTCCAACCCCATGGGAAGTAGCTCCAGGGGGAGAGGTAGGTTTAAAGTAAAAAACATCATGTTTTGAGAGGTTTTCCAGAGTGTTCATGACTTTATACTAAAACATTTAGTACATTGTCACTGTTCTTGTATTCAGTAGCAAAAATGTTCAACTCTGGCTGAGGTTGGGATGCATGGGCTACAGAAAATTTAATTAGTGCCTATGGAATTCAACTCCTGACCTCCATCATTATGGAGCTAAATTCACTTAAATGGGCACCAAACACAAACACCCACTCCATTCTTCAAAAAATACTGCTTTATCCTTGGTACTATGGACATCCTCAGCCAGTGAGCTACATAATTCTGTTTATGGGGGACTACTTTGTGAATTAAGTTTCATAGTATCTCAGGCTTTTACTCACTAGATGTCAGCAGCATCCTCTGGGTGTGATACTCATAAATGTCTCCCCTACCCAAAAAAAGCCCCTCCCATTGAGAATTACTACTCTAAAACAAGTCAAACAGAAATCAAAGTAATATGACTATTAGACATAGAAAAGTAAAAGGAATGCATTTCTCGTTGTTAATTAACACAAAAGGTTAAAATGAGTATTATTTAATACTTATTACTAACATTTTTGTGTTGAATAGTACACGAGTGCAGTCAGCGATACATACGATTCTTGGTTAGTACAATTAAAAGTACTAAAGTGAATTTTTCTCATTTTCTCATTAGTGTTGGCTACTAACAATGAATATTAAGTAATTGTTCTGTTATAGGATAGAAACATTTTTATTCAATTTATTCTGTTCTTGAATTTAAATATGAAATGACTTTGGAGCACTATTCTACACTATAAAAATGGCTGCAATGAAGTAAGAGGCCTGAGACTTCCGAGGGGCAGGCAAAGTGCTGTGGTGCATACGGGTGTTGGTTGTGTGAAAATCTGTAGAGTTAAGTATGCACAATATGTGATTTTTTCCTGTGCATTTTATACTTTTCAACTATGCCAGAGATGACTTTTTAGGGGATAGGTCTGGGGACTAAACTCAGGGCTTTCACACTAAGCTGCATCTCCAGCCACCCTCTCTCATTTTTTTTTTTTTTTGGGAGACAAGGTCTTGCTAAGTCAGTAAATTGTCCACGGTGGGCTCCAAATTGTGATTTTCCTGCCTCAGCCTCCCAGAGTGCCAGAAAATGATCTTAAATGGACATAATTTTTATGCTAGAGGTGTACTGCACTTTTAGAGCATTTGCTGAGCATGCATGAGGCCCTGAACTCAATTCCCAGCATGGGGGTGAGAAAACATAACTTTCACAATGTCATCAGTCATATTTTTCCTATGATAAAAATGACTACATTCTAAAATATTCCCAGTGCTACCATTTAACACTATTATTCCAATACAATTCAGTTATTCAATTATTTTTTCAATAACTAGTGAGCATCTACTATTCTACTGTTTAATGCTAGGAATAAAGAAGTGATAGACCTAGATCCTGCCATCAAAGTGCTTACTATTTACTAAGCTTGGGTTTGGTAAGAATTCTGGAAAGTGGAATGAAGCAGTGCACAGTGAACACTTGCAATCTCAGGATAAGCTGGACAATGCACATGCCTGCAATCACAGTACTGAGGCAGGAGGATCACCTCAAGTTTGAGGCCAGCCTGGGCTACACAGTGAGTTCAAGACAAGCCTGAACTACAGAGTGACACAGTCTTGCTATGTTGCCCAGGGTGGCTTGGAACTCTCAAAATCCTCTTGCATCTGGGATTACAGGTATGAGCACGAGCCACCATACCTGCTATATTATCATTTTGACAAAGATTAATTTTATTCCAGGACAAGTAATTAAAAATGCTTTTATATTAAATGAAACATTATTTCAGGGAATCAAGTGTAATTTTCCATATTGTTAAAGCTACAACAGTAGATATGACATTAATTCAGAGTTTCAGACAGGTGCAGGCGTAATTAGTCTCCTCTACCATTGGTGTACTTCTGTGAAGAATCTGGGAAGCCCTGCAAATACACTAGTGAAGGACTCCTATACACAGGACACCATAGGGATATATAGAGAATAAAACTATGTGTCGTGGTCTCTATGTTTCTTTTAAATTTAAGGGACAGGTATATTTGTCTCTAAATTCTCAGAGGATCAGACTTTTTACTTTTGTCTTCGGCCGAGGATTTAGCTCAGTGGTTCTGCTGCCTGCCTTGCAAGTGCAAGGACCTGAGTTCGATCCCTGGTACCAAAAAAAAAGAAGTCAACTACTTTTGTCTTAAAGGACAAAAATCATTTAGACAGGTAAGGAAGGGTAGGAATGGAGTTGTGCAGGGAAAGTGATGGGAGGAAGAGATCAGGTAATGCAGCGAGGTGAGAAAGAACAAAACATGTTCAGAAAAACAACTGAAAAAATGCCAGGGGCTGACGGTGCACATGAAGGACTGCTGAGAAGAAGACATGGTAAGGAGGCAAGGGGCCAGCGGCTAAGGAGCTTGTCTGAGTAGGATGGTTTTACTGAAAGTCAGGGCAGATTTTAACATAATAAGATACAAAGGTGCACATTTGAATTTTAGATAAGTCATTCTACATTCTTGTGAAAGATGGCTTAGAAAGGTGCATGAACTCCAAGCTGAGGATATGTAAGGGTCCACTGTAAGAGCTGAGAAGGATGGAACTAGAGCATTGCATGCTGTGTGGAGCAAAGGGAGGCAGCAACGAGAGGCACTCTGGGGCAGAATGTCCTGACTTTAGGGCTTTCTTTTTTTTTTTGGTGACAGGATCTTGCTATATAGTTCAGGGTGGCTTTGAATCCAGTGATCCCCCTGCCTCAGCCTCCTAAGTGCTGGGAATACAGGCATGCATACCTGGCCTGATTTTAGGACTTGATGACTCTAGATGTGAGGGAAAGAGAGAAGTAGGAGAACAAAGAATAATTTCTGCATTTCTACTCTGGTGATCAGAGAAGTGGTGGGGAATAAAGAAGGAGCCATCAACTACAGAAATCATGTGGAAGGGACAATAATATGCTACACGAATTGTTTTTTGGGTTTTTTGTGGTACCAGGGATCAAACTCAGGACCTTGTGCTTTTGAGGCAGGCGGCAGAACCACTGAGCTAAATCCCCAGCTACACAAACTGGTTTTCAAATCAAAATTCTTTTATGAGCATGTAACTACTGAATCTCTTCAAGACCACTAATTTCAATGATAATTTTTTTTTTTTTTTTGGTACTGGGGATCAAACTCGGGTCCTTGCGCTTGTGCAGCAGGCAGCGAAACTGCTGAGCTAAATCCCCGGCCCCTTCAATGATAATATTTTAATAAATGTTAGTCATCTAATTGATTTAGTCAATAGTGAGGATATAAGTAAGCCTGAGTCACATAACTAAGAGTGATTCATCATACTGCTCTGAAAACCAATCATCTACCAAGACCATATTTTATCTCCTTACAGAGCAATGACTAATATTCATACAGAAAAACCATGAATAACTGAAGGAAACCTATGTTACATTTAATGTCATATTAGTATTTAGTATACTACAATACAATGAATTCCTGGCTAAGGAGGAACAGTTTACGTGTTAACACAACAGTAGTTACTCCTCAGAATTTCCTTATTATTTAATAGATCAGAGCTTTATCTTGTCATTCTTTTCAATGATACCTAAAAGTTTTAACCACTTACCAGTCCAATTATTTAAATACAAGATGCCCAAAAATGCCATATTTTTTTCATTAATTTTATAAGATAACAGGAAATTAAAAAACAATAATTTTATCAAACTTATACAATACAAGAATTGACTGGCTGAAATGACATCTGCCTGAGCTCAGGATGGTCAGAATGTAAGTGAACATGCTGCCCAAGTGATGTTGGGTAAATTGTTAGTGGTTAATACGAGATTAAAGAAACCACAAGATATAGAAAGGAGGGCCGGGGATTTAGCTCAGTGGTTCTGCCACCTGCCTCAAAAGCACAAGGTCCCAAGTTCGATCCCCAGTTCCAAAAAAAAAAAGAAAGAAAAAGACAGATATAGAAAGGAAAGCTTTCTCCATGTTGGAAGTAACTAAAGGTCAGTAATTCTTAAATAGATCTATTTTGAGCTTTAGTGTAACTGTGTTAAGAGTATAAAATTTGGCAGAAAAATGAACTATTCTTAATTGTGAAAAAACTGAGAGTACTAAAAGAACTCCAGTTTAACTAATGTCATGGCATTTATTTATGAGAACTTTTATCAATCCTTGTCTACTAAAAAGTCTTATTAGAACCTTTCGATTACCTATATAGCTACAGCCATAGCTATTTCTTCTTAATGCTATTTCAGATAACACATGTACTTCAATTCAGTATAAATAGAGGGAATTTATTAAGTAACACTCTCCCTGGGTTGAAATCTAGTCAATAAAATGTAATCACAAATTTATGTATCATCACTGGATTATACTAGTGACAGCATAATCCTAGATGGATGTTGATGAAATGAGGCTTTATCAGAATCACATCCACCTACTACTGCTAATCTGATTGCTGTCAATCACCTGTTGCACAAATTGACCTATTATGTGACTCCAGGTGAGGAATCTCAGCCCTTTGAGGCCTTCATTTCCTTGTCAGTAAAACAAGAGGTTTGGACTTGCTCACTAATTCTTTTCTCCCATAGAAACCACTCACACATTAATTGCAATGACATACTACAGCATTGGTGCTGAGGGAGCGGCACATCACTATCTCTGGAACACAAAGAAATGGCATGCCCAGTTTGGAAACCCCCAGCAATGACTTGGATACCAACCAACCTACACCTCTGACATGCATGTGTGGTTCCCGGAAAAGACACCTTAGGCTCCAGTGACACTAGTGAATCAGACTCTGCTCTTTCCCAGGCAATCTATGTGTGCACAGACCTAGCAGATCCTCCTGCTCTGGCACATTAATTATAATTCCATCATTTCACAGTTGGTTTCATTGGGGCAAATAATATACATCTATCAGTGGAAAACCCTGGAAGGAGGGAAATGAAGATTAGAAAAGTGATTTAAATAGCAAAAAAAACTACTGAGAAAAATCAGTGAAACAAAGCTGGTTTACCTTTGACAAGATCAACAATACTGACAAACATTTAGCCAGAGTGACCAATAAAGACAGAATAATCACATTACTAAAATCAGGAATTAAAGATGGGACAATTAGTATTGACCTTACAAAAGCAAACAAAACAAAATTATAATGGCATAAATACTATGGAGAAATATATGCTAACATATTAATAACACATGAAATGTATACTTTCTTACAAAGATACAAATTATCAAAACTGATTCAAGAAAAAATAGAAAGTCAGAATAGTCCTGTAACAAGATACCAAATCAACTAAAAAGAAAATTCTATAGTGAAGACCAGGTCTAGATGGTCTCATTGTTGAAATCAGTTGTTTACAGACAATGCCAGCTGGGTGCAGTGGCACATGCCTGTAATCCCAGAACTCTGGAAGGTCAAGGCAGGAAGATCCTCTTATGGCTTGTATGTAGATGTCTCCCCAGAGCCTCATGCACTCATAGGTGGGGCCTATGGGAGGTGACTGGGTCATGGGAGTGTGATACTGAATCCTGGGTGTGTGGTACTGGATCAGTCCACTGATTGGCTTAGTACAGTTCTGGTGTGACTGAACAGATTTACTAAAGAGGGAAGACCCTCCTTGGGTGTAAGTGGCATCGACAAATAGGCTTGTAGCCTGGATGGATTAAAAAGGGAAAGAACAAGGAAGGCTGCTCTTCCTGCTTGCCATTCTATAGACTGTTTCTCCTTTGTGATGCCCCTCTGCCATGATGCCTTGCCTTGGAGACAACCGATTATGGACTGAAACATCTACATTCTGTGAGTTAAATAAACCTTTCTTCTTTTAATGTGTGGGTATCAGGTATTTTGTCACAATGACGAGAAAGTAACTAAGGCAGATCCCAAATTCAAGACTAGCCTGGGCAATTTGTCTACTTAGCAAGACTCTGTCTCAAAATAAAAAAATAAAGAGCTGTGAATGTAGCTCAGCGTAAAGGCCTGTGCTGCAAAACAAAAACAAAAACAACAAGAGCAACACCACAAAAGCAAAACAAAAAAATCCAATAAGATAATGCAAATCAAAATCCTCAAAGAATTCATACCAGTACTTCACAAACTATTCCAAAACACAGATGAGAAGGAACTTTCCAACTCACTATATAAGACCAGTATTTCTTTGAAGCCAAAATCAGTCAGGGACTCCTTATGGTTGTAGATGAAAAATTCCTCAACAAAATACTAGGAAAGCAAACCTGGCAATATACTAAAAAGATGATGTAACACGATCAAGCAGGACTTACACCAGAATTCAAAGAGGTCCTACATACAAAAATCAATGTAATAAACCATATTAATAGAATAAAGAACAAACACCACATAATCATTACAATAGAAGCAGATAAAGTATTCTAACATATCCAAAACATTTTAACAAACTGGGAAGATGAGGAAACTTCCTCAGATAAATGGCATCTATGAAAAACACATCTAACAATACTGACTGGCAAAACACTGAAGGATTCCAAAGATCAGGAACAAGACAAAGGATGTCTGCTCTTGCCATTTCTTTTCTTTCTTTTTTTTTTTGTTGCTGGGGATTGAACTCCAGTCCTTGTGCTTGCGAGGCAGGCAGTGGAACCACTGAGCTATATCCACGGCCCTGCCCTTGCCATTTCTAATCAACACTGCATGGGAGGGTCTAGCCAGGGCAGTTAGGTAAGAAAAAAAAACAGAAAGGAAGGAAGAAGTAAAAGGAAAGGAGGAAGTAAAATTACATCTGCAAATAGGACACTGTATATAAAAACCCTAAAGAACACACAGAGACACACACAAAATTAGCTAGTCAGTGTGAAAGGTGGCAGAATACAAGACAAATGTGCAAAATTTTGTGGAGGTCAACTGAGGTCTGAACACATTAAATGGAAAATTCAGAAACAATTTACAAACTTTAAATTTTATGCTGCTCTGAGTAGTGTGATGAAATCTTGTGCTATCATCCTCCTTTCCTGCCCAGCATGTGGAGCATCCCTTTGTCTAGCAATGTCCATATGCTACCTGTCCAGTGGTCAACATTATCAGATCAACTATGGCAGTACCTCACTGCCTGTGTTCCAGCTACCTTTATTTTACTTGGCAACAGCCCCCAAGAGTATACCATGCTTTGGATATGCTAATGAGAAGCTGTAAAGTGCTTTCTTTATGTGAAAAGGCAAAAATTCTCAACTTAGTAGGGCAAGAAGAAAGGATTTTATACTGAGGTACAATAAAATCTTTTTAACCATATACACTAACTTATTACAGTATATTACTGTACTTGTTCTATTTTATTATTAACCTGATTTTGCCTAATTCATAAATTAAACATTATGACTGGTATGTATAGAAAACACACAGTACACATCCTATAGGGCTTGGTTCTATCTGCAGTTTCAACCATGCCCTGGGAGTCTTGGAATGTATCCCCTGTGAGTAAAGTGGGGGCAGGGGAAGAGGACATGGTGTTTCTATACAACAGCAATGAACAGCTAAAAATGACATTAAAAGGACTACTGTAACATAAAAATTAAAAAGATCAAAAAGAAATAGACATCCAGTGTTCACAGATGGAAGACTTATTATTGCTTAAGATGGCAATGCTCCTCAAATTGATGTACAAATTCAAAGCAATACCTATCAAATACCCAACTATCTTTTTGCAGAAACGGGTAAGTTTCTCTTGAAGTACACATACAAATGCAAGGGATCCAGGATAGCCAAAACCATCCTGATAATGTGGAGGATTCACACTGCTTGATTTCAAAACTTAGCACAGAGCAACAGTAATCAAGATAGTGTAGAACTGTTGTTAGGATAGACACAAAGATTAAAGGGCTGGAGCTGAGCCTCTGGAAATAATCTCATATGGTCAACTGGCATTTGACAAGGATGCTGACAGTTCATCTGAGAAAGAACAGGCCTTTCAACAAATGATGCAAGGACAACTGGATATCTACATGCAAAGAACTTTAAAAACTAGCCAAAAATAAAGAAGAGAACAAGGTCAAAAAGCTGAAACTAGGGCCAGGGATTTAGCTCAGTGGCGCAGCACCTGCCTTGCAAATACAAGGTCCTGAGTTCAATCCCTGGTACTGGGGGGCAAAAAAAAAGCTGAAACTATACAACTCTCAGAAGAAAACAAGGGTCTAAACCTTTGTGACTTGAGAATGGGTAATAGTTTCTTAGATACAATACCGAAAATACAAGCAACAAAAGGTAAACCGGACTTCATCAAAATGGGAGTATTAATTAAAATTTAAAACATTTCAGCTTCAAAGGACACTATCAAAAAAGTGTAAGCTAGGCATTTCAAAGTGTACAAATCAATGGTTGCATACTCAGTCCCAGCATTCTACGAGGCTGACATGGGAGGACTAAAAAATTCAAGCCCAGCATGGGCAACTTAGCAAGACCCTATTTAAAAAAAAAGTGAAATTATAAACCAGAAAAAATACTTGCAAAAATCAGAACTATTCAGAATATATAAATAATTCTTACAATTTAACAATAAAAGATAAATAATACAGTGTAAAAGAATATGCAAAGGATCTGAATAGATATTTCTCCAGAGAAGATACAAAAGTGGCCAGTGAGTACATTAGGGAAATGCAAAATCAAAACTATAATGAGCTTACACTCTTTGGATGCATGTAAGTTGTTTTTGTTTTTTTTTTAAAAAAAGAAAAATAATCAGTGTAAGTGAGGATGTAGAGCAATTAGAACCCTTGTGCACAGCTGGAAGAAATGTAAAATGGTGCAAATGCTTCGAAAGCAAGCAGTCTGGCAGTTCTCCAAAAAAGTTAAATAAATATCTGGGGCCGGGGATTTAGCTCAGTGGCACAGTGCCTGCCTTGCAAGTGCAAGGTCTTGAGTTTGATCCTCAGTACCACAAACAAAACAAAACAAACAAAAATAAAATATCAGAGTTACATATGATTTAGAAATTCCACTCTTCCATATATTCCCAATATGAAAAATAGGTATGTATTTATGTTCTCAGTAGCACTTCTCATAACGAGCCCAAGTGGAAACAAACGCCCACCAACTGGCAAATGGATAGCAGAGTGGTATGTCCATATAGTAGTACAGGACACTGATACACGCTGCAGCATGCAGCTCTGAAAACACGGTAAGGCCACAGAGTTTAAGATTTTGTTTACAAGTGTCCAAAACTGGCAAATCCAGAGACAACCAAGTAGACTAGTGGTTGCCAAGGGCTTGGAACAAAGGAGAAATCGGAAGTAGCCACTGATGGGTATGAGGTTTCTTTTTTGGGTGGTGAAATATTCAAGAATTAGATGATGATGATGAAAGCATACAACATTGTAACTGCACTAGCAACCACTGATTTGTACACTTTGAAATAGTGGTCTTAACAGTATGTGAATTATATAGTATCTCAATAAAAAAATTTAAGAAAAAAATCCCTAAAAGGCAGGCGCAGTACTACATTGAGGCTGAGGCAGGAAGATCTGAAAGCTTAGCCCAGGCAACTCAGTGAGATCATGTCTCAAAAATAAAAATAAAGGGCTGGGGGTTTGGCTCAGTGGTTTTGCTGCCTGCCTTGCAGGCGCAGGGTCCTGAGTTTGATCCCCGGTACCGGAAAAAAAATAAAATAAAAATAAAAATAAAAAAGGGACTGGGGATATAGCTAGCTCAGTGCAAATGCCCTGGATTCACTGCCCACTAGCACATAAAACAAAAAACAATCAAAGAGACCTAACAAAGTGAATCCTTCATGGATCTTGATTCAAATAAACCAAAGGAGAAAAAGACCTATTTGAGGCAATCAACAGGCTTTGAAAATGGGCTAAGTATTATGTACTTTTAAGAAATCACTATTAATTTTGTTGGATGTGATAATGAAGTATTTACAAGTGATGAGATACAATGTCTGGAGTTTGCTTTAAGATAGTCCATAAACATAGCTGTGGGAGTATAGTTAAAATAAGATTGGCAAATAACTCATCATTATTGAAGCTGGTGATAGAGACCTAGAGTTCATCATCCCATTCTTTCTAATTTACATATTTCAAAGAGTTGGATAATTACGAGTAAATAGAAAATTCTGCTTTCCTTTTGCTCAGGTCAAGGTTTAACAGCTAGCCTCGGGTAAAAAACAAGTGCTGTTTTATTTCCAAACAACCAAAAAAGCCTGTTTCAGCACTGAAATGAGTGAGTTTACTTGGTGATTTAACTTTCCCAAATTGTTCTTTTGTACACTTACTCATTCTTGGCTAGGTATACCTTTCTCTAATCTCAATAGATGTTCTTTTATAATCCAAGCTTGCAAGAGAGCTCCCTATGAAGCCATTTCTGATTTCTTCACTTACCATAACATAATCAATTTTACTCTTGAAAAGTTTCCCAACCTGTTCTAGGTACCTTTACCTGACAAATTCTGTGTCACAGAAGAACACCCAGAATTGTGTCTGGAATATTTAGAAGTTATTACAACAGTTACCTTTTGATGTAACATGGTATAAAAACTTAGGTGGTGAGTATAATCCAAGAGCGCCTTGCTTTTCTCAATTTATTCCATATAAATAATTTAAACAGATATTAGAGAGCACTGTGACACAGAGAGATAGATCTGTGAACAGTTAGATCTCCTGATGAAGCAGTTAGATTTCCTTCTCCAATTATTGCTTGAGGGGATTCTTATTCTTTGCGTCTCATCTCTTGGAGCTCTGGCACTTCTGCAGGTCTCTTTTGGTTTGCGTCAAGCCTGCAAGGCCTGAGCGACCCCCGCCCCGCTGCACTGAGGACTGAACCTTGGGCCTTAAGCATGCTGGGCAAGCTCCCTACCAGTGTCCCTCTCAGCTCCCTAAGCACTTCTACTGGTCCCTTTCTCCAGGCTGATCCTCGTGACAGAGGAGACTATCCTGCTTTTTCCTACAAAAGCAATAGAGTTCTCAAGTTTAGTAAGTTTCCCAAACCCAGCTTCAACACAAACCTACCCCATAGTGTCACCCATGAGCTTGGGAACGAGGGGACTGGCACAAACACGCCGATGCTGCACGGCCTGCAGAGTCTTTGGCACTGTAACTAAGCCCTCAGTCTCTAACCTAGATGTCTTGTGTCTTTTGCCAACATCTAAGAAACAGTAACAGGCTAAGTTAGCAGCTTGTAAGTAGGGCAAACTCCAGACCAGACAAAAACAAAAATTATCTGTTGATCACCTGTGCTCCACATGAAGTAACATCAAAAGTAACCTGGATAAAAAGTATACTCAGTCTCAGTGTACTGTAGGATGGGGAGCAGACCCTAAATGCTCTGCAAAATTGAAGAAAACAAGGAGAGAAGTATTGATGGGAATGGGTGTGTGAAGTGAGGTGGAGAAAGTAAGAATGGAATGGGAATTCTCATGGGGAGAAACGGAAAACACAGTTAGGGAAGGTAGAGTCAGACATGCACAGACTGGACTTGCAGGCAACAGAAACCACTGAGGTTCTGAGCAAGGATTGGTGTGATTCAAATTTTATTTCAGATGATTAACCTGATAGCATTTGCAAAATGAATTTTGGGGAAGGGGAGCAAAACAGTTGTCATGAAGAACTGAAGTAATTCAAGTTTAGAGGAGAAAAGGGTTGAATTGAAGAGTACCTGTTAAGGAAATGGAAGAGGCAAGAATAACATAGCCAGGCATTATGACACACATCTGTAATACCAGTACTCTGGGAGGCTGAGGCAGGAGGAACACAAGTTTGAGCCCAGTCTGGGCAACTCAGTGACATTCTGTTTCAAAAAGTGTGTGGGGTGTAAGACTAGGGATGTAGCTCAGCATGAAGGCTCTAGGTTCAATCCCCAGAACCAGAAAAGAGAGGAAGAGGAGGAAAGGAAGGCGATGAGGAAGAGCATGAGGAAGAGGGAGAAGATCCAGTCAAGGATTCTGCACTTGGAGACTAAAGCAGTGTGCTGTAGATGGAAATGTGAACAGTGAACAATGGATGCTGAGGAGCCAGTATAAGCTGGGTTTAGAAACAGTAAAGTATATCTGTGTGGAAGACTCTTCAACATATTTTTCATCATATAGTTGTAAATTAAAGTTTGGAGTTGAAGAATCATCAATATAGGGATAAGAGCAGCAAGAGGAGAAAAGATGCATTCATCAACGGGTATGTTTAAAGAGAAACAAGGATACAGGGCTTCTGGCTCAACCTTTAAAGCATGCCAACAAGTACAGGCTGCTAAGAGCCATCTCAGAAGTTCTTTTACACCCAGAGTGTGGCCAGCACTGATGTACACAGCAGAATGCATGCCAGAGGGGTAGCACAGGGTGCTATGAAAGTCACAAGTCCTCAGCGCGTCGTGAACAGGTTCAGTGTGTCCTACACGGCTAGGCTACACAGGGCTAAGACTGTCTCATCAAACTTGTCTTAGATCTATATAAATAAATAAAGTGTGTACTGAGTTCTGATAAAAAGACATTTTTAGAGTTTCTTGGGTTAAATAAATATGAGGAACTTTGGTGCAGCAATCAGGAACACAAGCTTTAAGACCAGTCTGTGGGAGTCTGAGCTCTGCTCCAACTTTTCCCTAGCTGTGTGACTTCAGGAAATTTGTTCTCTCTCTTTTTCTGTTGTTGAGCTTTTGATTTTATGATAATCAAGGACTCATATGAAGTTGTAACAGATAACACAAAGAGATACCACCAGATAACCTGAATCCCCTAAAAGTAGTATCTTGTAAAATATAGAATGATGTCAAAATCAGGAAACTGACATTGAATAACAGTCAGGACACAAAACATTCATCACTACAATGATCCACACTGACTTTTTATAGCCACACTCACTTCTTTCTCTCCTAGCCCACCTTAAGCCAGGACAACCAAGAATCTCTTTAGATTTCTATGGTTTTGCCACTTTAAGGATGCTAACTAAATGGAATTGTATCACGATCCTCTCCACTGGCTCATTTTTTTGCACTCAGCATGGTTCTCTGGAGAGTTATCCTGACTGCACACATCAGCAGCCTGTTCCTTGATATTTCTGAAGCTCCATGGGCTTCACTTTTCTCATCTATAATGTGATAGGGGTATTGAAGATTAAGCAAAAGTTCATATATGTAAATAAGCATTTAGAAATGCCTGGGAAACACTAGAACAAAAAATGACTATTATAATCATTTAGTCCTCCATAAATGTCACAATTTTACTTAATCTTTACTGAATGACTGTGGCACAGTGCTAGAAGCTGAGACACTCTCATAGATATGTTTATTCTGTTTTTCAGCATGGTGGACATCAAGTCTTAACATACCAGGAATGTCAGAGGAATAGTAAGCGATCTCAAGTAGTACTTTACACAGGTGTATATTCCCTGAATCCAGTGTCATCCAGACATTTCAGTCCTCAGAAGGATGGGCAGTACCTGATTGCAAATTCACAGAACCTATCTAAAAGGCTTGTGATGAGTGTGGACAGGAATTCAGCATTTATTGAGAAACCCAGAACAATAAATTATGTGATTTTTAAATTTAACATTAATAATATTCTTAGTGTGTTTCAAAACATCTGGACACAGATTACTGGAACATAATGGTGTGCAATGCCAGACAATCTGTGTTGTAAGCAGAATGCAATCCTGCCCTTAGCAGGCTTTTCCTCTTCTACCAGACAGAGTCAGAGACCCACTGAACATAAGCCAATCGTCACTGCAATAATAACTCACTAGTAAAAGCTTCGGCTTTGCTAAGATTTTAAAAAACAAACAGGGGCACGGGATTTAGCTCAGTGGTTCCGCTGCCTGCCTCGCAAGTGCAAAGTCCCAAGTTCAATCCCAGGTAACAAAACAAAACAAACAAGCTGAAGGTATAGCTTGGCGGTAAAGCATATGCTAGGTATGTGTGAGATCGTGGGTTCAATGCCCAGTACAACCAAAATCAAGAACAAGCCAACTACTAGTTCCAATCTATAACCTACTAGTTTGTTATTGTTAAAAAGTAATTTTTAAGGAGGTCAAAAGCCAGAATTAACACTTCATCTATTAAAAAGCCAAATTGTTGTCCAGTGTAGTAGCACATGCCTATAGTCCCAGATACTGGGGAGGCTGAGGCAGGAAGATCCTGAGTTTGAAGCCAACCGAAGCAATATAACCAGGCTCTGGCTCAAGAGAGGGTAAGAAAAAAGAGAAGCCAATTGTTATGGCATATCCATAACAACAGATGAGAAGAAGAATTAAAACAGCTTAGCAGTGAAGATCTCTTGGAAAGATCTGTACTTGTATAAATTACTACCTTTCTCCAAATCTGGGGAACTGCTATGCTATGGGTGGCTAATGCTGTGCAATTGTATTGGTTATCACTAGCATTCATTTACAAAATCTCCAAATTATGTAATACAGTGAAATACTACAATTTCACGTGACTGTGGTTAAGTCTATGAGACATGAGAAGCAGAAAATGATATAAAAGATAAGAATGAAATGATTCATAAAAGTTAAGGAGTATTTCCTTTCTTCTACTCTGAATTAAAAATGACATTTCAGTAAGTAGGACGCACATGTGTAAATACTGAATAGTTTCTCTAGTGTGAGAAACTGAAAGTGTAAATAAGGACTAAAAGGTATAACAGGTAATGTGAAATAGGAAGAAAAGGGGCAAAGGGGAAGGGGAAGTGGGAGGGATAGGGGAAAGGAAAGAAGGGAATGGAATTAATATGAGAAAATGACAAAATGGAAACAAAGTTTTTATAAATAGGGAGGGATAGAGGGGTTGAAGGGAGGGCAGGGGAATGGGGAAAAAATAAGAACCAAGACAGTACGTAAAGGTGCAAATTTCCAATGATGAATGTCATTATATTGTATACCTAAATTGTACCAGTACAATACGAAAATGTTAAAAAAAACCCCAAAAAACCAAAACCCAAAAACTGCATTTCAGAAAGGCTTTTGTACAAATAGGACGTTGAGCAACATTTTCAAGTAGTACCTGAGTGGCAGTTTACTAAGATCATCAAGGAACTGATACAGTTCACATCTTCTGGTTTTTTGTTGTTTTTGAGACAGGGTCTCACTTTGTAGTTTAGGCTGGCCTCAAACTTACGGTGATGCTCCTGCGTAAGCCTCCTGAGTGCTGGGATTATAGGCATGTGCCATGATGCCCTGCTCTTCTGGGCATTTTATGCACTACACTGTTAAAGTTCATTTGGGTTCCCTTTTGGGTTTCACCTATGTAACCTTCCACAAAAACTCCAGCAAAACTAAAAGAAAAGGAGGAGGCTGACTCTTCAAGCAGGCTTGCTTCTTGCATTAGTAGTCTATATTAAAGAAATGGAATTGTGCCTGTGGGGAGTCATGGAGAGGAAGTTCTATGGACATTAGGGTTTTCGTTCTGGTTTTGAGATGGGTCTCACTGTGTTGCCCAGGCTGATTTCAAACTTGATTAAGAATTCTTTTGAGCTAGCCTCTTTAGTGGCAGAGACTAAGATGTGTGCAACCATTCCAGGCAGGAAGAACATATATTTTATGTAGCTTTTATCTTTAGCATCTAGGCTATCAAAGAAATTTAGTCTAAGTCTGATGGTGCCTGGGAGAATATAATGACAATGACAACAGCAGCTAATGTAACGTAAGCACTACTCACTAGCAGAAAAAAAGGCAGTATAAAATAATAACTTGACCACAAGAAAAGAAATGAAACTCAGGATTAAAATTCATGTAAAGCAAAGTACTGAAGAAGATACAGTTGGGCATCCTAGAGAGAGAAAACTGCCTTGGTTGTGTTTGTTACTAGAGCAATAAATATACAAGACTTAGAGGACAGGTAACTGCATGGAGAAAAGCTGTCAGAGGGCTCTGTGGAACTCCTGTCACTGGGCAGGCAGCACAGGGTAGGGGATAGGCTAATGAGAAAGCTCAGGAAGAGAGCAGGAGAGGAGCCAGGGCTTGAGAGGGACAGGGGGATGGCCTGTCTGGGAAGAGCAGTGGACATGTGTGCAGGGAAGCACACATTAAAGCTTGGGCACCAGCTGCCTCAGTGGTGAGAGGATACGGAATGACACAGGAAAATGGAGCAGAGATTTAGTTTTTCTGTTTTTAGTATAAAGTGTGTGAATCACTCTGAGCTGACTATAGTTAGGTGCCATAGCTGCAGAAGAATTTGCTGTGGGTAGTGGTGCATTCCTGTAATCCTAGCTGAAAGTGTTTAATGCTATGTAAATCTACAAACAAGCAACATTCCATACCAAACCCTTCAAGATTCCTAGGATCTGTTTTTGAATGCTGTGAAATTGCATCCCTCCCTCCCTCCCTGTCTCTGTCTGTGTCTGTCTGTCTCTGTCTGTCTCTCTCTCTCTATATATACACACACAAACACATATATAGACAAATGAAAAATACGCCATAGAAAAAGTCAATGTATTCTTTAAATAATGTCTCTCTTAAATGTGTTATTTAACAAATATCCTAAAGGAGCAGTGCAAATACACATTAATGCATTTTACTTGGAACCATAAGCATAAAGATTTCTCAATTACTGCCATGGGAAAGAAAAGCTCAATCTGATACACCTTCTTATGCAAAACAATTAAAGGGAGATTAGAACATTTAAAAGGAAAGAAAAAGAAAAGGCTGAAGGGTGTTGGCGTGGCACGCACCTTCGGCATCATCGCGCATTTGTTCCACCAAATCTGTCAAATCCTCCCAAGAGTCTTTGCAAACGGCAAAAAGAAAGGAAAAGAAAGAAAATGTCATGCAAGCCAAGAAAGAAAAGTGCTGTTAAAAACAAGCTTTCCGAAAGGACAACTGAAAGGGAGGTTCCCAGGACTCCTGTGTCACACAGAGACTAGCACAGGCAAAGGGCTGGAAATACAACCTACTAAGCAGAGAGCCAGCTAGGGCCAGTGAACACATCTCACAACTAAGGTGAATTGCTTCAACATTGCTGATAAAGAGAAACATCCCATACAAAGTAACACAGAGCTCTCTTCTTCTACTGAAACCAAATTTGACTCTTTGTATTCTAGCCATACATAACATTAAGGTCATTCCCATTTATTTTGATCACTTTAGTAAAGGTCATAAACAACTGGAACACTTTTTAGACCCAGGACAAATATGATGCAAATGAGTGGCTTTTCTTAAAAAAAAAACAACAAAAAACTCTAAACATTTTTCCAACTCCTCCCTACTGCCCATCCCCTATAGAAAAATAAAGGCTACTGCTTTAAAAATATACAAAATACATCACTTAAAATTCAATAAAGCCAGATGTTTTTTCGACATACAGAATTAGGATCTAAGGCAGCACACTATAATCAAGCACATTAATATTTCTATAGGAAATAAGTAAATGTTTAGATTAAATAGGATAGAAACTGTAAGCATCATTAAGTAAATTCTAGCCATGTTGTATCACCAAAAATATCCACGCAAATTCATGAAAAATCCTTTCAGTTTCTGAGATTTTTTTTTTTAAATTGGATTTGTAGATATTTAAAGCACTTTTAAAGCTGTCTCACACACAAAAAAGCATACTTCAAAGGTTGGCACTATGCTTTTTATAGTAAAGTGGTATTTTGCGTATATATAACCCTTTAATGGAACATGCTGCTCACTCATGTTATGTTGGGTCACAGACACATTAGAATGTACTAGTTTAACCATCTATATTAGCTGCTGCACAGATTTCCTATATCACTTTGCAAGCCAGGAGAATGAATATTCCATCTTATTTTTTATTTTATTAAAATAGAAATTATAACTGTCACCTAATAAAGTAAAAGTCTACCTTACTAAAACAAAATAATGTATAAAGGTCTTCCAAGCTGGTTGTGGCGGCACACACCAGTAATCCCAGTACTGAGGGAAGCTGAGGCAAGAGGACCACGAGTTCGAATCCCACCTGGTCAACTTAAGACCTTTTTCTCAAAATGAAAAAATAAAAAACAAAAAGGGCTGGAGGTGTAGCTCAGTGGTAGAGAGCCCCTGGGTTCAATCCCCAGTACTGAGAAAACCAACCAACCAACCAAACTCTCCAAGACTTGATAATAAAAAGATTTAGAAAGTGAGTTTCTAAGTAAGAATGTACGGTGGATACCACAGGTCTCTCTGACTTTCTCTTTGCCATGTTCCATTGAAAGCACTTTTCTGTTTCTACCAGACATATTTTCTGCTTTTTAAAGTTTTAAGTGTCCAAATCAGATAATCAATTTAAGAGATCTTTCTTTCCCAGAAGGGTAAAAGGGTTGTCTTTTCCTTTTAAAGTTGTTCTCTTTAGTTTGGCATCTTAGGGTTTCACTGTAATAAAGGCCATCAGATACCGGGTTGCGGGTGTAGCTAACGGTGGCAGACTGCATGTCTAGCATGTGTTTAAATTCTCAGTCACCCCACCCCCAAAAGAATAGGTACTGTGTCATTCTTATATAACCCCAAAGATGGTTTTAATGTATTTAAAAACTGTGCCTTTAGCTGGGCATGGTGGTCCCCAGACTGTAATCCTTGCACTCTAGGAAGCTGAGGCAAGGGGATTGCAAGTTTAAACTAAGTGAGAACCTATCTCAAAATGAAAATTACAATAAAGGGCTGTGTTTTTACTGTAACTTTTGGACATTCTGGATTTCTTTATTTTGTATTGCTATATATATTATTCCCTTTTGTGACTATGACAGGACAGTAATCAGTCTCATAAATTACGACAGAATAAGAGCCAGTCTAATTTGTACAATGTTTAAAAAAAATTTAAAAAAACAAAACATTTTTTAAAAATGGGGATGCAGCTCAGCATCAAGACTTCTGTTCAACCTCCACTACTGAAAAAAATTGTGCCTTTGGAATGTGCTCTAATAAAATAACAGTAATGGGCCAGGGATTTAGCTCAGTGGTTCCAGTGCCTGCCTTGCAAGTGCAAGGTCCCGGGCTCGATCCCTGGTACCAAAAAAAAAAAAAAAAATAGTAACAACATTTAATACATTAGTCAATGAAGGGGAGGGCAGCAATAGGCAACTCTGGTCTCTTTCCTAGCACTTTTCATTTTTCCAAAGATAGTATTTTTTGCCTTGACCATGTTTTGTCTGATCTATAGAACTACACTAACATTAGTTTGTATCACAGTAACACACATTCCCAAATTACAGAGAAGACTGACCTAAAAGGCCACTGGCTGACATAGAAGACAGGCCAAGATCAGAATTCTGCTACAGAGGAACAGAATTCAGAGTTGTACCATTCAGAGTTGTGCCAGAGGGTTTCCAAAGGTAGTCTGCTTAAACAGCCTGAGTTCTGTCCCAAACACTGACTTGTCAGGCCGGAGAGGGTGGTGGGACACATGACCACCACTCCAAACACATGGGTTAAATGGTTTAAGATGGTGTGCTTCACAGAGTTTAATAGTCTTTTGTTTTTAAGGTGCATGTGAACAGACTTTTAGTCAAGATAGAAGAGAGCAGTCTAGAACTGTCCAAGGGTCCTGGCTATAATCTGTTCAGGTCTAAGAGGAATAAACCAGGAAACTCATCTCGCACCTCTGGAGATGCGCACCTGGGCAGTCCTGTTAGACTGTGTGCTCTGGAAACCGTGGCAACTCAGTGAGGCAGCAGCGTGGTCTAGGGGAAGGGTGCAGCTCTGATGTTGTTTACTCAGGTGTAGTTCTTACAACCTTTGTTCTTTTTTTTCATTAAGTTTATTGGTACATTTTAGGTGTACAATATAGTTACATTCATCATTGGGATCTTGTACCCTTACATGAAGTATCTTGATTCTTATTTTTTCCCCATTAACATTTCTTCTTCTTGATATTGCTTTCCACTACCAGTCTTTTCATAGTCAACCAAGTTACGGTCAACTTTTGCAAGGCCTGAGAGTTATTTTGTCACTTCAAGGAGTAAGGCCTTTGATTTAGAGTGTTATTTTCAGAAATGTATTCAGTTTCTAGGGAAACACTTCCCAAAAGCCTCACATGCTGACAGATCACAAAGAGATTCTCGAATGACTGCTGTGAAAATAAAAACTAATAAATTTAAGGTAGTAGGCACATCACAGGTGCTCAGGGTCAACTTTGGGTCTGCAAGAAACCAAAGTGTGCTGCAAGTTTTAGCTTGGCTACAGACAGGGTTCTTGTATTTGCCATAATAAGTCAGAGAAAATAACAGTGAATATGATTTTTAAAAATAAGCTAAACAGGGGCAGGGATTTATCTCAGTGGTGCCACTGCCTGCCTTGCAAGTGCAAGGTCCTAAGTTCGATCCCTGGTACAAAAAAAAAAGCTAAAAGGGGAGAAAAAATAAAAACTAAGATACATCATGTTCAGGTACAAATACCCAATGATAAATGTAAATGTACTATGTACCTAAAATGTACATATATATATATATAGCTATATACACATATATATGTATATATAGCTAAACATTAAGCACAGGGTTAAAATAAGTCAGGTTAGGTCGATGAAATGATTAAGTTTAACAGCTAAGGTATCTTTAAATGAATAATAATATATTTAGCTTGGTAACATAATTAGATATTAACAAAGGAATTGTTAAATTAAGTTTCATTAATACTAAGAAGTTCTGTTCTAATAAACCAGTAGTTTAGTTCAAGGTCTACCATTTCTCCATAGCATCTAAAACAAAAATATCTGCAAAGAATTACAAATGGTTCTTGAAAAGGTAAGTCACCAGGGGTCACAGAGAGAAGAGATCTGGGGATAATGGCCTTGTGGACACCTCAGGGACACTGACACCAAATTACAAGGGACATGAGATGGAACAGGGTGGTCTGGGGAGCAGATGACACCAGAAGTCCAGGGAGGGCAGGGCAGAGGAAGAATAAGGGGGAAGTAAAAGGGGTACTCGCTGTGTTTGAGGCTGCCACGGCAGGGCTGGGCATCGTAGGACGTCTCAGATGAAACACAGCACATTTTGTCTACACCTAAGTTTACACCTCTAGGAGAAAAAAGTCTAGCAGCTTTTATCTCAGCAAACTCTAGCTATCATAGAAAAGCTGACATTTCTCATGGCACACATTACATACAATTCAGTCTCTTCTGCTTAGTTTAGGGCACTCTTAGTGCACGGTGGCACATGTCTGAAATCCCATCTCTTAGGAGGCTGAGGCAGGAGGATCACTATGAGTTTGAGGCCACCCTGGGCTACACAGTAAGTTCAAGGCCAGCCTGAACTACACCTCGAGACCCTGTCTCAAAAAACAAAACAGCCAAACAAGCAAAAAATAAAAACCACAAAGTAACAAGAATGAGAAAAGAGCACTTCATTACAGTCACAGCAGACTAGCAGAGGCTATATGAAACCACAAAACAAAACAAAAAAAGCCCTGCTCCTGTAAGCTCTCTGCCCCCCAAAACAAAACAAGAGACCCGTATGTGAAAAGCAGAGGATTTAGTGGATGCTCTCACAAGGCTTGCTCTCTTTCCTGCCGGAAACTGGTACCTAGGCTCGGGACTCTGACAATGTGGGTTTCATTCTGAGCTCCAACACTGAGAAGTACTTATCTAATGGGTACAAAGTTGGGAAAATAACTGCTATTTTTCAGTGTTTAGGACTTTCAGATCATTTGGGAAGGTGGCAATCCAAAGGAGAGTTTGTGGGAACTCCACTAAGAAGGGCACATGTTAAAGATTAAAGTGGCTCTGTTCTCCAAAAGGTACAGGAAAAACTCCCTGCCTGAGAGCACAGCCCACTGGAGGGGCCTGTGACCAATCACAGCATGGCAGTGCAGACACCAGCGCATGAGAAGACAGCCCAGTCGGGGAGAAACTGAAAGCACACTGAAACAGGAGTCAGAGCTTGCACCATGTGGGCCTCGAACCTGCGCAATAGTCCTGCCTCAGCCTCCTGAGCACTGGGTTACAGGAGTGTGCCACCAAACCCTGCAGTATTTGCATGTAGAAAAATTTTGACTATAGTGTATATGTGGCTCTGGAGTCAGCTTTTAAAAATTATTATATTCTGAACATTATGCCATTAAATATTCTTCCACAACAATTTTTTAATGCTTGTTGTATAGATGGTCTAAAATTAAGTGATTTTCCTCTTAAGTCTTCAAGGTATTGCTATTATTGCTATTATCACAGAATACTGTGAAAAGTATGTATGTAAGCTTTTTGCCTGGATCCCTGATTATTTCTTTTTTTAATTTTTTTATTGGTACTGGGGATCGAACTTGGGTCCTTGCGCTTGCAAGGCAAGTGGCGGAACCACTGAGCTAAATCCCTGGACCCCCGGATTATTTCTTTATGATACATGACTGGTATGGTCACTGAGAATTTCCTAAGGCCTCTGAGTTATAGTAGTGCAATGACTTCCAAAAAGGCTGTTCCAGCTGGGCATGGTGGTGCACACCTGTAATCCCAGCACTTAAGAGGCTGAGGCAGGACGATTGTGGAGAGTTTGAGGCCAGCCTGCGCTATATAGTGAGCTCAAGGACAGCCTGAACTACAGAGCAAGACCCTGTCTCAAAAAAAAAAAAGGCTGTTCCAATTATCTATTCCTATTGGCCAAGGACCTATACCTTCTTCCTATCTTTCTACTGCACTACCATGTATTAAAACACAACAATCACCAATTACCACATCATACTGAATTCTTGTTTTCTAAATAAGATACTGGAGATATAGTGGGATGGAGGGAGGGGAGGGGAAGGGAAGGGAAGTACAAAGAAGTAGGGTGTGTTGTGCATATGGACCAATTCCCCAGATGACTATGATCACTCTGTACTGTAAACATGACTGAAAAGACATGATGAGTCTAGAAGACGAGAGAAATAACAATGAACAAGAACAGAGACCACAGATTAAATTGTGCATAACAAACCTTCTCTGTTAAAATGAATTGTTATCTAGGGTTACAGGGAATTACTCCGTTCACTTGAAACTTGTTAGATGCCCATTATAAACAGTAACCAGTAATATTAAGCCTTATGAAAGATGCAAAAAGGTTTTTATTTTTATTTTTTTTGGTACCGGGGATTGAACTCACGACCTTGCGCTTGTGAGGCCGGCGCCGGAACCACTGAGGTAAATCTCCAGTCCAAGTTTTTGATTTTTTTGATTCTTCACTTCTGAAACTACTTATTTCAGAAGTGAAGAATCACAAACATTAATATAAAAAATTGGAGAATGATTCTAAGCACATTCAAACAAGTGACAGAAATAGTACCTAGTGATTCAGGACATGAAGGCTATCAATTGTTACAGACGTATTTGCGGATGAAGGATGTTAGGGTTCTTTCCCTTTCCTGATTTAACATTGGCACAAAGAATCTCGGGAGAGGAAAGCATAGCAACAAGAAGGATCAGGGTGTTGGTGAGGTACTGAACCAACAGGCTGGCTGAAATAGTTAAGTATGCTGAAAAGGATCTGAAAAACACTGGATAAATAAAATCCCCTGAAGAAAGGGGTGGGCTGCCTTGGGTACAGAGTGAAGATTCAGTGTAGCTGCCATTTCAACCACTTGATGATCGTGAACGTGACTGACACCACCACCAACACTTCACATCACTCTTGCACACTCTTGTGAGAACACAATGAACACTCCGTACACAGGAGTGCAGCCCGGCAGCCAGTGCCACCTTGGCAGTGGGCCATTTCACTGTTGGGCAGTGTCCGTGCAACGCTGAAGACTCTCGTGCATTTTATAAAAATAGGAGAGAAGCAAAGAAAATGAGTGGAAAAAAACCTCAGTTCTCCAATTTTATTGATGGCAATCACCAAGAATGCTCCACTCAGCATTTTTTTGGCCTTCTTTGGGTGCTCAGGAGACTCTAGCTGGACAATGCCATCTCAGTCAGCTGTGGACACAAAGCCTGGAAATAAGTCATCAGTGGCTGAGAAGACTCCTCTTGTTACATGGTGGTCTACTGGTAGACTTATGCTACTCAATTCTGGGACAAGAGTGCGTGAAGGGGTGGATCCTTTGCCTTAATTTGAACATGCCTCTACCACTTACTACATCCCTGAGTATCAATTTCTTCATTTGTAAATTAGGGATAATAACAGTACCCAGG
Source organism: Heterocephalus glaber (assembly GCF_053883595.1). Classification (NCBI taxonomy): domain Eukaryota; kingdom Metazoa; phylum Chordata; class Mammalia; order Rodentia; family Bathyergidae; genus Heterocephalus; species Heterocephalus glaber. The sequence goes on from NW_028258139.1 coordinate 36,328,558, forward strand.
GTCAAAGGGTTGTTGTCAGGATTAAATGAGATAGTACATTTGCAACACAGCAAACAGTTTCTGCACAAAGTAACCCCTCAATAAATGATAGTGTCTTCACCTGCTAAACCACCACCACCTTCTCAAGAATACATTCCATACAAAAAGCTGCCTGAAATGGGGCTGTATAGCTTGTGTCTAGATGCCTCCTGGAAGCCTCATGCGGCCACAGGTGGGCAGTATGGAAGGTGGCTCGATTAGTACGTGTGTGAATGTGGATTAAGGGTGTCCCGCCTAGGTTATGGGTGGCACCATCAATAACGGGCTTACAGCCTGGATAGAATAAAAAGGGAGAGAGAGAAGGCTGCTTTGGCTGCTGCTTGTTGCTTGCTACCTTCTGCCTGTCATGAACTGATTCTCCTCTGTGATACACTTCTGCTATCACACCCTGCCTTGGAGCCAGCTGTCTATGGACTGAAATCTCTACAAACTGTGAGCTGAAATAAACCTTTCCCCCTTTAACTTGTATGTGTTGGGTATTTTGTCTCAGCAACACAAAAAGTTACCAAGACAGGGCTCTTGTACAAGAATGAAAAGTTTATTTTTTCACTGAAGGCTCATCTGGCAGTTTTATGAAGAACTGGGTGGGAAGAAGCACATCTGGAGAAAAGCTAGGAAGAAAATGTAGGAATCTAGATGTGACTTGATTAGATCCTGATAAATGTGGAAATGAAAATGAAAGACAAACTGAGGCTCTGCTGTGGAATGGAGCACATATACGCCTTTTTAAGGTCCTAAGTATACATAACACTATATGCATGTTTAATCATGATAAAAAACTGTAATTACAGATACCTTAAAATGGCTTACATAATTTTATACACACACGACTGTATTTATAGATAGCATTAAATAAGGTCATTTCTTATTCCATTAACATGCTTATTTATGAAAATACTTGCAGCCTTAATTTTTTTTGCCAACTTCAGTTAGGTTGTTTCATTTAAGAACTTTCAAGCATTACATGTCTGTAATTTTCTTGGTAGAAGAAACAAATGCTCATCATCAAAAAGATAAGGGAAATATACAACTAAAGTGACAACTGGAAGTCTAGCCATGAATTTGCCTATGTTTGATACTCAAGAGTATGTGCTGTCCTGCCAGGTGTGGTGGTATATATCTACCTGTACTCCTCACTACTTGAGAGCCTGAGACAGGAGGATACCACAGTTGAGGCCAGCGTGGGCCATTTAGTAAGATGATATCACAGAATTTAAAAATAAAGAGGGCTGGTAATGTACTCAGAGTAGAGCACCTACCTACTCCACATAAAGTCCTGGGGTCAATAAGTAGTATCAAAAAACAAAACAAAACAAAACAAAAAACAGTAACAGTTGTCTTATTTTTCTATTAATTGAGGGGAAAACAGTTCTTACTAAGTATTATTTGAAAGACTTATTAAATTAATTATTATATACTTAAGTAAACTTAATTAAACATGTAGAATGAACTTATTCACTTAAAATATTTTAAATTTTTAATGTTAAAAAATAACATTCTGTACAGTGAGAAAGAGAAAAAATATGCTATTTCATAGATACTCCTAATAAGTTTGTCAAGTAGAGCAAGGGGTTGTATTAATATTTCTTATGAGAAAGGTGAAAGTTTACTGGAATGAAAATTTGGAAAGGGGCCAGAAATACATACTGAAAAATCTTCTAGCTATGGCAAATGCTTGTCTTCCCTCCAACCTTTGCCATCAATTTGTGCCCAGAAAACTCCTATACAATTTTTAGGTCTTGGCTCAAAGCATGACTTCAATGGGAAATATTTCCTGGACCCCTCCCCACCACACATGCAGATTTTCTTTTCCTCCTATCAGGCACACTGGGCTTCCCTCATTCAGAAACCACTGCATTACAGTGATTGCTATTTTAGTTTTTTGAAGTACTTTGACTCCACTCCATACTTGTCAATATGTTCCGAAAATACAGAGGGCTGAACTGGTTTACTGTAACCTTACTAACTACAACACAGTTAGGTATAGAGTGGGATAATAAATGTTGAATAAAGCACAGAGGGTCTCATAATGATAAAAACTGCATTTTTAAAGCATTACTTTTCTTACAGGGCTCAAATGGATAGGAGGGCTTTTTTGCCAGAAAAATGCATAAATACAAAATTTTATACATAATTCTTAGAATCATAGATGCCAGGAGTTATGTCTTGTGTCCAGATGTTCCCCCAAAGCCTCATGTGGTCTACTGGAGCTTTTCAGAGGTGGATGGATCTAAAGTGTGTAATGGTGGGATTGATTTATGGTGCAATGCTAGGATTAGAGGTGCCCCCACCCTGGGCGTGGGCAGTATCTGTCCCAAGGGCCGTTAGCCTGGAAAGAATATAAGGGACTTGAAAGAGGGCTGATGGGGTTGCTGCTTCTTGCTTTTTTCTTTGCTAATTCACTGCTTGCTGCCTTCTGCCTGCCATGGACTATTGCCCCTCTGCCATGTGCCGCCCTGCCTTGGAGCCAGCCAACTATGAACTGAAACCTCTATAAACTATCAGCTACAACAAACCTTTGTTTTAACTTTGGTTGTCTGGTATTTTTGTCTTAGCAACAAGAAAAGTAACCAAGACACCAGGTTTAGAAGCCCTACACTAGTTTCCTGGTTAAAAAGCCAATGGGCTTTCCCTGAAAAATGCACACCGAAGGTATATTCCTTTCATTAGAACACATGCAGTGCCCAGGAAGTATGGGGTTACACTAGTACACAGTGCGTGCAAAAGCACACTAGCAAATGTCAAGGTTCTTGTAGCATCAGTTGCTCCCCTAGCCACTGAATGACACACACAGAAGTCCAAACCTGCACCCACACTGTCCTTTCGGAAATATCACCCCTTTGTTCAAATGCTATCTGGCTTTGAACTTCACATCCCAATTTCTAAGAAAACAAAGCTGTAGTAATCCAGCAGTTCACATCTGGTTTACAGCAGCCTCTGACATTTTTGTTCCTTCTTATCGTGGCTGTGAATGCATGGAATACAAGTGCTGTTCATTTCTTAGCCCCTAAGACTGGACTCTGCACCAAAGCATGCCCTGTAAGAATTTCAGACGAACTACCAGACCACACACTTCCTTTCATGTAGTGCACTACGACTACCCTCCTAGATGTTTTCATGAACTTCTTTTCACAGGTAACAGTATAACTGACAGATATAGACATGAAGGCTGAAGCAAATGCAACTGCCCAGGGAAAGCAGTTGTGCACTATCAGCCTGTGTGGATTCTGCCAACACATGCAGTTATCCATAACAACCTTGAAGGGAAAGATCTCAGCAAATGTTCTTTTCCCAACATGTCCATCCAGTATATTATTTTTTCATAGTATGTTTCTTATTATCTGTATTTGGGAAGGAAGTTTTCTAAGTCAAAGCTTATAGTTGTCTTGGTAACCAAATGTACATTTCACTGTACTAAGCTGACCATCTGTACCTCACCTTTCAGTGTCAGAGCCCCATTCCTTAAGAAGGTCAATAGAGGACCACATATTTCTTGATAACAGTTTTATTTTTAACCAATTATTTTTTTGTTCAGAGAGGTCCAAGAAAGGTAATGCTAAAACATGAGTTTAAAATACTAATGTTCTCCCTTAGTCTGGTAAGTAATATAGTTTAGACTACTCCAGATCAGATATAAAAACAGAAATGTAAGTTAAGTGGTAATATGTTAAGGAATGTGGTTTAAGCCTTTGTAGTTCCAACTATGCTTCATAACCACCAATATGAAAAACTGCTGTTTGTGGGGTGCCTTGCATTAATTATCTCATTTAATCCTAACATACCCAGTAGTGACCACTAATATTCACCAATTAAGAAAACAGGAGAGGGCCAGGGATTTAGCTCAGTGGCACCGTGTCTGCCTCGAGAGTGCAAAGTCCTGAGTTTGATCCGTGGTACCAAAAAAAAAAAAGAGGAGGACTCAGGCATGCAGTGATTTAGCAACTTGCACAAGGTCACATGGCTATTGAGTGGTGGGGTAAGGAACTGTATGAGACCCAATACAAACTCTACACTTTTTTTTAACCACTACCCTTTATTCTTGCTAAATAAAGGACCATCATAGCTGAAAGCACTAATAGCCAAATCAAGCTCTTTCTTGTAATAACCCATTTCATGTATACACCTATATTGAGAGTAACAGAGTCTGACAATCTAACTAGTGTCTACTCTCCCCTTTTTTTTGAAGTGCTAGGAATGGAGCCCAGGGCCTCATTCATGCTAGGCAAGTGCTCTAACATTGAGCCACATCTCTATCTCCTAATATCCACCCAGTTGCAATCAGACTTATTAAGTATCCATCATATATTCTGGATCATTTTGGATTTTGTGCCAAAATTCTATTTGGAAACTTCTAATTCTCCACTGAGAATATAAAAAAGTCTTACAACAAAAATCCAACACACACACACAAATCCAACTTAGACCCACTTTAATAAGCACACAAGAAAAAAATTATTGGCCGGGCATGGTAGCACACGCCTGTAAATCCTAGCTCTCGGGAGGCTGAGGCAATAGGATTGCCATGAGTTTGAGGCCAGTCTAGGCTACATAGCTCAAGGCCAGCCTACACTATACAGCAAGACCTTGTCTCAAGAAAACCAAAAAAATTTTACATGGAATGTTTTGTTTTAACTTTCTTGCTGCTTAAACCATAGAAATATCCCAGAAATGATATAGGAGGGTAGGAAAGTGGGAGAAAAAGGAAAACGAGCTAAAAACCAGACATTTAGTTTAAGAACTAAGAACTAGCAAGGAATCTGACTGGAATATAAATTCTATTTTAAAATGTCTATACAACACTTTAATTAGAAAAGGTAATATACATAAAAATATTATATTCTCTTTGGAAATCCAACACTACAGCTGTCTTTTTTTTTGCATGTGTGTGTGTAGCACTGGGAAACTGAACCCAAGGACTCTACTGAGCGGCATCCCCAGTCTTGTTTATATTTTGCTGTGAGGGTCTTGATAAGCTGCCTGGATTGGGCCTGGACTTGTGGTCCTCCTATCTCAACCTCTCTCACAGCTAGTAGCACAGGTGCGCACAACCATGCCCAGGTGAAATGAAACACTACTGCCATCTCTTAAGCTAACTTCAATTTAGTCACATAAAAGTCAAAACATGAAAGGATCAGCACTTCATTTCAAAAGATTCTCTTTAAGATATCAAAAGATTTTCCATCATACAAATTGCTAATTAGGTAACCTCATTATAGGACAGTGATGGCAAACCTTCTAGAGACCAAGTGCTCAAATTGCAACCCAAACCCACTCATTTATTGAAAAGTGACAACACTGCAATTAAACCTGAATACTGAGACATCAACTTAGAAAAAAAAAATCATACATTAACATCTTTTGTCTTAAAGAAAAATACAGTAACATATGTGCCATAGATTTGCCACCGTTACAGGGTAAGCTTATTATAAATTGAGTCACAATTAGAACTGAGTTTGTTTTTAAAGATTTGATAATAGGAAGGTGATGCTATATCTAGTCCATCCCTCATGTAAGTGCAGGCAGGTACACGCACTTATTATTTTCTTGATCCTGGATTATACACACTTGTTTTGAGTATACTACTCTAATCCAGATGCAAATGAGCATCTCAGTAATGGTACTATTTCTGATATTACTACAATAATGATTCAGATCTAGCAGGTGTTTTGCTTCCACTCTTGAGGAAAATAAAGGGCAGATAGTCTCTAAATCTTCCACAGTGCTTTGGAAGTTCTTTTATTTTGAAATTCACTATACTTCCAAAAACTAAAAAAATTCAAACAATGTCTCACTGTATAGCTGAGCCTGTCCTTGAACCCACTATCTAGCCCAGGCTGGCCTCCAACTCATGATTTCATGATGCCTCAGCTTCCCAAGCACTGTGTGACAGGCATGTCACCATGACTAGCTCTGGTGTGTTTTTCTGAATAAGAAAAAACCAAAATGAATTTTACATAAACCAGCCTGCTCCTCTAGTGCTGACACAAGAGGAAAGTGAGCCATCCTTCAAACCCTGGAACGTCCCTTTACACCTCACTTTTCTTCCCCTCCCTGTCCCTCACCTCCAAGAGTGGAGACCGAAGTCTTCTGGGAAGTTGTGTAAGCAGCGCATCTAACCCGGAGAAGCTGAGCTTGAGTTATGCTCCCATGGATGTGGACAAAAGGCTAAGCTGAGAGACAGACTGTTCCGAATCTATTAGTATCAGAGATTAACACTTTTTCCTTTCTTCTGCATTCCCTACTGGCAAGGGAGACCCAGACCTGAAGCCAGAAACTTTGCTCATCTTCCAGACTCACAGTCACTCAGCCTCCAAATACATTCTACTTTTCTGCAACTGTTCCTTCCCTGGTGCATTCATGTTCATTGCTTTAGTTTGGGATGGTCCTCTCTTACCATGACCATTTTAACAGTCATGGATAGGGGTTCCTGGGATATCCTTCTGATCCATCTACTGCACTGCTAGAGTGACCCTTTCACATGAAAGTCTTAGCTCATGTCACTTGGACATTAAGCACAAATGGCTTCTTAGTCAGCCCCTGCCTATCTTTCAGCCTCACGCCTGGGGTGCAGCTCCCCACAAGCTATGCTCCTCACCTCGCCGCCTGCTGTTCCCTAGTGTGTCTGAGTGGCCTACCCCATGCCTGTCTGGATGTGGCTCAAGTCTCTTCCAGGAAGCTTATCCTGAACCCTCCTTCTCCTGTCCTCAGCTCTGGTCTTTTCAGGAAATCCACCTGCAATCAATGTTTCAGATTTGTTCCTGGTTTTATAAAAACAGGAGAGTGATCGCCTGACTGACTGCCGATGGCACGGACACAGAGGCAGATGTTTGCACACCCATTCATTCCAGGCCAGGATGGCAGAGTCCAGACAGGCCTGCCTGCTCTGGACACACAGTGAACCGTGCGAGTGCTACTCCACACAGCACAACCTGGGAACCACAAGCTTCCATACCGAGGCCATGTCACCTTAAAAGGGACACTGCCCACTTTCTTTTGTGGAGTCAGGGGGCCACACACAGGATCTGTTTGGCAGGAGTCTTTCTGTCTGGGAATCACCCAGGAAGGAGTCTGGATCCACCTCTGTGTTCAGGGACCAGCAGCTTCACTCTCAGTAAGGTGAGACTGACATAATCACTGCTCACCATGCAAATGCTTAGTGCTCAATTAAATCTACAGCTGTCACTGGTGATAATGTAACCAGAGGGTCAAACAGACTTTAAAAATTAGGACTTTTTCCTTTTAGAGACAGGCTTCTTCTCCAGCTTCCTCAGCTGACAGTATCCTCTCCTCAGCTCAGATGAATGGACAGGAAAGTAACACCTCTGTCAGAAAGTAACACCTCTGTCAAATTGTAACACAAGGTCAAGGGCAACAACCCCCACAGGATGTGTCTCAAAGGACACATGCAGCAGCTAGGAAGGAGAGGACTGCTGGGGAATTTCCTTGGCTTTTGTCTCATCGTATTTCTTTCCTGTCTTCCTTACTACAAAAGCCCTTGCACTTCTGAATATGGTGAGATGGAGATTGGAGTTAATAGAATAAATCTTTTTCCTTTCCACCAAAATAAATGGCTTTCTGTGTTTCTTGGGTGGCAGCAAGTAGTATAAATCTGAGTGCTGGTAACATTAAAATTAAGGCAGCTGGGTGTGGTGATGCACACCTGTACTACCAGCACTTGGGAAGCTGAGGCAGGAGGATCGCTGCGAGTTTCAGCCCAGCTTGGACTACATAGTGAGTTCAAGGACAGCCTGAACTAGTGAGACTCTGTCTCAAAAAACCAAAACTCGCTGGGGATTTAGCTCAGTGGTTCCACTGGCTGCCTTGCAAGCACAAGGTCCCCAGTTAGATGCCCGGTACCAAAAAAAAAAACAACCCAAAACAACCAAACAAAAAACATTAAAGCAGATATTTCTGGGGGTCCAAATGACTCTTTAGATACTCAGTGGAGTAAAGAAATAAAACTTTCATAAAGCATGGTCTCCCAGATCATTATATTTACATACACTTTCATGGCCCTCTACTTTCTTTCATTATTTTCATTTCTGATCATTTAAAATAACTGATTCTTTTGCCCAATTTAAGGCAAAATCTCCCAATTCACTGTCAGCATCTCTCTACTTTCTTCCATATTCTCTATAGATGATTAAAGTACTAGACTTGGGAACTTATTTGCCTAACTTTCTTATCAAAGAATGTGCCATTTATAGCTTAAGTTTTAGCTTCCATACATTTTCTATATTACTGTGTTCATATCTGTGGCAACGGACACTTGTTAAGGAAGAATTCAAACAGCACTACTACAAATGTTTAAAAGAGCCAAACAGGGGCCAGGGATTTAGCTCAGTGGTTCCTCCACCTGCCTCGAAAGTGCAAGGTCCTGAGTTCACTCCCCAGTACCAGAAAAAACAAAACAAAACAAAACAGACCACTTCTGCTTACCCATAGGACAAACATACTTTTAAAGTATTAAAACTGTTAAAAAATTTTTTTGACACACTGAAAAACTAAGATTTTATAATTAAGGGAATATTTACACAATATTACACAACTTTCAAAATGGATTGGGATTTTTTTTCCAAACAAAATATGCAAATTGAGCATAGCTTTTTAAATTAGTAGCCTTTTAAAATTGTATTTTTTAATCAAACATGATGGATGAAGTCTGACTCATGATAAAACACAAGGTCAAGGGCAGGGAATCACTGCCCTAATTGCACTGATTATGTGTGATTCACCTTCTGGACCTCCCTGTCTGGTAGATATGCCTAACTGCCAGGCAGATATTTATAAAGAATTTCTCCTTACAGGCAAGCATTTTCATGTTTATTATTTTAAGGACAGAGAACAAATGTAAGGTGAGAAAACTACTGCATTAAAAACAAAACAATCTGCAGTTTGGCATTAAGAGAATTATAGGTAGAAGCTAAAAAAGCCCTGTACAATTTAGGGAAAGTTCTGGCAGAAAGTAAGGAGACCACAAAGACTTCAAGACACTGACAGTGGAAACTGCAAATGAGTCATAATAATTAGCACAAATAACTTAAAAGAGCAATGGCCCCATAGATTCCATGTAGAGATTACCATATTATTGTTTAACCTTTTCAAGACATTATGCTTTTTATTAAGTATCCATACTCATTCAATAATGCTGAATATAAGTGTGTTCTCATTTAATTTAACCCATATTAAGATATTTTATCAAGTATTTTCTTTGTAAAAGAAAAAATATTTGATAGCTTATTTAACAACATATCTTGATATCCTTATTTAGCAATATACCCTCTAGTATTTCTAGTGTATTTATCATGAACACCCCTATACTTAGTCATGTTGTCTATTGTTAAGAATCACTACAGTTTCTCTGATGTTTTAATATAGCAAATTAATAGCTTTTCAGATGTGATGTGACCTCAAATGTTCTCTTTGGAGGCTAAAGACAAAGAACTCTAAACAAGCACAAGCTTCTTTTGAAAGGAGACCTCAAGAGATGGGAAAAATATTTTTGCCAGTAAGCCAGGCGGGGGCAGGTGGTGTACACGGGTAGGTAAGGATGAAAGGTTTCCAGGATTATTAACAGCTCAGTGTACACGTTCCTCCTGCGTCTCCCTCACCCTCCCTGCCCCACAGCAACTAGGATGCTGGCAAAACACTGGCGGACAGGATCTGACCATACCTTCGTGGGTAGGCTCTGGGTCAGGTGTGAGTGAGATGTCATCCAGCTCTCGAAGGCAGAGCCATTCTCCATCCATAGACACTCGGAATTTGCAAAGGTAGATGGTCTCCATGGCAGCCTGTGTGATCTTGTCAGTGGTGGGGGTTGGCATATCAGTGGGAGGCGTCAGAGCAGACATGATGACTCAGCTGGGACCACAACACACGCGCGCGCGCACACACACACACACACACACACACACACTCTCTCTCTCTCTCTCTCTCTCTCTCTCTCTCTCTCTCTCTCTCTCTCTAAATAAGAACTCCTCACAAAAAAAAAAGCCAAATCCAAAGCTCTGAAATAAAGCTTTCAGGAAAAGGGGTGGGGAGGTTTAAAGACACCACAAAGCAAAACACTGTATGGAAGCAAGTGCTCAAGAGAGAAAATTCTACCCTATCTTTCCTCACTGACAGTTCCTACCACGCAGCAAAACAGATGATGACGATCTTCTCCCAGTGTCCTCTCCCTCTATCTTCCCTTCCCTACCCTTTTTCTCAGCGGAGCTTTCAATCCAGCACAGCCAATGCTACCTTAGCTGGCTTTAAAAAAATTGGCCTTGGCATGAATAAGTGAAAAAATCCTCTATATTGGTGCAGAAAAAAAACACCAAAGGAAAAAAATGAATGAAAAATAAACCCGTATTTTCAATTAGCTTTGAAAAAAAATTTGAGACTGCAGAAATCACTTCCAGGCTCTGCTCCGATGAGCCAGGATGCTGAGTTCCAACAGGATTGGCTGTGCACAGCAAGCAGGGTGTTGACCAAAATGGCTGACTAATGAGCCTGACTGAGGACCCAGGCCCCGTGACCAGGTTCCCAGGATGCTTCACAGATGCTGCTGGTGTGGAAGAGCAGTGAGGCTGCTCCCTCTCTCCTGCACAACCCACTTCCAGACCATGCTAGTCAAACTGTGAGCAGACATAACACGATGCACACATCCTCATCCATTCCCCTCACTATGCGATACAGGGCTGAGTAACAAGAGGACTATTAATAATGGGGAACACTGCAGCAGAGATGGTGAGAAAGGCAATTAGATTAATTTACTAGGCACATAATTTACCTCTTTTGTCCTCATAGATACACCTATTAAAATTCTTTACCACGCTAAAGACAATATTTTAAGAAAAGCTAAAAGCAGGTTATAATTTAAGTATCTTATTCTCAAGCATTTATAACTTCCCTTTCTGAGGTAGAAAGAGCTCTTTTTCAGACTGGGCAGAGAAAGACAAAAAACCTTGAAGTTTTTGAAATCCTTTCCTGATTAACCGCAATCTCTTCCCTTTTTAATATTGTTATAGTTACCAAGTTTCTGCAGTCAGAAATGTTTCTAAGAAGATAAAACAGCACATATCCCAGCACTCAGGAGGCTGAGGCTGGAGGATCACCACAAGTTCAAGGCCAGCCTGGACTACATAGTGAGACCTTGTCTCAAAAAAAAAAAAAAAAGAGAAAGAAAAAGGATAAAACCATGTCATACTTAAAAATCTTCCCATCCTAGAATGTCTGAAGAAATATTACCACACTTTTAAATCAACACATAAATATGTACACACACATCTACATTATCCAGTCAGGTAGTTATATAGTACCTTGGTAGCCAAGGAGTTGGTATTTGTTGAGGTACATAAATGACAATAGGAATGCTAAGGATTTTTTTTTAATGTTTTAAATAACTGAAAGAAAAAAATTTATTCCCATTTAAGGAAATGTTTTACTAATAAACATAACTTCAAGGAATATAACCTATGACTATTTATTCTATTCTAGAAATTCTTATCAGAGGGATCTCCTAATTTATCTAACACTGAAAACTAGCCGGGTGTGCTGGCATACACCTGTAATCCCACCACTCACGTGGGAGGCTGAGGCAGGAGGATCGCCATGTAGCCTGGGCTACATAGTGAGTTCAAGGCCAGCCTGGACTACATAGCAAGATCCTGTCTCAAAAAAAAAAATGTAGCCGAGGATTTAGCTCAGTGGTTTTGCCACCTGCTGTGCAAGCACAAGGACTCCAGTTCTCATCCCTGATACCAAGAAAAAAAAGTATAGGGCTGGGGATTTAGCTCAGTGGTTCTGCCGCCTGCCTTATAAATATATATATATATAAAATATACATAACTGAAAACTAAAGGGGAAAAAATTCTCCTTGAATATTTAAAAAAAATTTCCTAACTGCTTCATCCTAATTTGAGATTGCACTCAAAGAAGAAATGCTAACAAAATTCTGTGATGAAACGGGCATTTTTCTATTGTTACAATGGTGAACTGACACAATGTTAAGAATGCACAGACTGCCTGGGATTTAGCTCAGTGATTCCGCCACCTGCCTCACAAATGCAAAGTCCCAAGTTTGATCCCCGGTACCAAAGGAAAAATAAAAGAATGCACAGACTGATGGTTCCTCAACCTAAGCAAAAAATATTTTAAGTAAAAAAACGTATTTCATATAGCTAACCAACAAGTCACAGACCAGCAACACAGTGCAGATGGACCCTGATTCACGGAGGTTCAGTATACAGTTCACCGTGGTGTAAAAGTGATGTGTATTTGGGTGAAACTATACTTAACATTCCCAATTCTGATCTTTTCCTGAGCTAACTTTATGCTGTGCAATAACTCTCTGGAAGTGCCTACACCATGACGATACAGCATAACTGATGCTCTACAATGTACTGCTGCTAAACTATATGGTAGGTTAGAGGTATTAAATGACTTTTTGGTCCATATTTGTGTGTACTGGAGATTGAACCCAGGCCTTCATGCTGAGTTACATTTTCAGTGCTTTTAAAAATTTTGAGACAACAAGGACCTGAGTTCAGTCCCCGGTACCAAAAAAAAAAAAAAAAAATTTTGAGACAACATCTTCTTAAGTTGTTAAATCACACAGGCTAGGCTCAAACTTTCGATCCTCTTGCCTCAGCCCTCCAGAGGGTTGGCATTACAGGTGTGCACTTCCACACCTAGTAATTAAATGCTTTGGGGACTAAACCACTGAAACATGCCCCCCAAACCCTATGTGAATTATGCACTCAATGATACTTTCAACTTATGATGCGTTTATCTGGGTGTGACCTTACCCCAAGTCGAGAAGCCCACCTGCAGAGTGTAGGCCGCTTACCCTGGTTATTGTAGGCCTAACAAGGGCTCGGGCTCACTGGCACTGCCCAGCATCTCAAGAGTATAACACTGCTTATCACCAGGCTGAAAAGGAAACTTAAAAGTCAAAGCACAGTTTCTGCTGTATGTGTATGGCTTCCATACCATTGTAAAGTTGGAAAATCATAAGCCAGAGACTGTCTGTATACATACGCTGGTGTACAATTAGGGAAAAATCAGAAACTCTTGGTTTATTTATTTCAATCTCATTTTCTCCCAACATTATCCTACATATGGACCAAGCGCCATTCACTCACTCATTCATTCATTCATTTGGCAAATACCCACTGGCAGATGCTCCTCAGGCCAGGTGGTAATCCAGCACTGGATATAGGAGTATGTAAGACAGGACAACCCTCCTGAAGAAATAAGAGTTTACACATCCCAATATAGAACCCAAGTCCTCACTAACATGTTCACACTTGATCACAGTTCAGTTCCTTTCTAGCCAAACATATATCCACCTTATACACTAAAACATAAGGAACACAGTTTAAAGTTTCACTTTATGTCATGTAATACTTCAAAACATAGTAAGTGGTCATTAAAACCTTTAAATTACACTGAATATAATTCCTGGTACCATAACTTCAAATAGCCCTTGCTAACTGTACTTGTGACATCGAGACTGTACGTCACTGATATACATTTATTACTAAAATACAGAGCAATGAATGCAAGAACAAATCTCAACACTCTCTGACTGCCTCGATTCTAATACAGGGGCCTTCAACTGTCTGCAGGGGATATGTTCCAAGATCCCCAGTGGATGCCTGAAACCAAGGATAATTCCAAATGAACCCTAGATATGCTTTTTCCCATGCTATACCTAAGTATCTATGATATGGTTTAATTTATAAATAGGAACAGTAAGAGAATAACAATAATAAAAACAGAATCGTCACAATGTACTAGCTAATAAAAGTCACGTGGTCTCTCAAACATGTTAGCGCACTGAACTTACACTTCTTCTCCCCGTGGTGCTGTGGGTGACAATGCCTAGTGAGTAAGGGATGGAGGCACTGTGAGTGTTTGGTTGTGACTTAAGGTCACCTGAATGTGAGCACTGTTAACACTAAGATGACTGGCCTGTAACAAGAGGGTGCATCTACCATGTGGTACACTGGAGAGAGACAGCTCATGACTCGAGTAGGATGAACAGGAAAGTGCAAGACTTCTTCACACCACCTAGAGTGGCATGCAATTTAAAACTTCTGAATTCCTTACTTCAGGAATCTTCCATTTAACATTCTGGACTACAGCTGACCCATGTAAAGCCACAGAAAGTAAAACCATGGTTAAGAGACTACTGTAGCTGAATTCACACTGATCATAAACCATGATGATCCCCTCCCCAGCCAATCAGCATTTACTAACTCTTACCTGAATTCAGACTCATTCTAAACAGTCTTCACTGTCCAGCTACCATTTACTAAGCCTCTAAGCCTGAATAGGAGATCTGAGCCAATTATAACATGCCAGCACGACAGGACCATCTAGGTTATTAAATAAGACCCGGTGTGTCAGTCACTTTTCTTGTTGCTGAGACAAAATACCTGACACCCAAAGTTAGAAGAGGAAAGGTTTATTTCAGCTCACAGTTTGTATCAGTTTCAGTCCATAGTCAGCTGGCTCCAAGGCCGGGTGGCATGGCAGAGGGGGACTGCAGGAGAAACAGCTTGTGGCGGGCAGAATGTGACAAAATAGCATAGCAGCAGCAGCTTTTATCCCTTCCAGGCTACCTGCCTTTTGGGCGGTGTCAACCACACTCAGGGTGGGTCCTCCCATCATTCACACCCACAGTTATGTTAAACCAATCAGTGGACTAATTCAGTAATCAAGCACTCTTAATCCTAGCACCACACACTTAATCCCAGCATCACTACCTTAATCCAGCCCCCTCCCAAAAGCTCCACCTACAACTGCAGGAGGCTTTGGGAGGACATCTAGACACAAACCCTAACACCTGGCTAACATTCCTTACAAAGATCCTTCCCAATCCCATTCTCTCCAGATATAGGCCACAGGCAGAGAAGCCCAAAGCAACCAAAGCTTTTGGCAGAAAGAGAAAAACCCGGTTCCTCTTTAGTTTCACGTATGTATCAGTCTGCAGTGACATCAGCAGTCATTTCAGAAATCAGAACAATGGGTGGCAAGGAAACCTGTGCTTCCACCATCTAGGAGTTATTCTTGTTCTTCAGTAAACAGCACTGAAGCTTCAGTACAAACAGGTACTCACTGTTCATAAGCCATGAATTTACTATGAAAACAGCACTATTTGTAGACAGCTAATACAATAATTCTAAATGTTGTTTAGTTCTGCTTTTACATTTGGGTCTTTACTAACATCATAACATAGTTTTGCATACAAAGGCAGTATTAAGAAGCCTTGACTTCTTTTTTCATACACATGCTTGTTAGAAACCATATTGAACTGTTTTCTCATTTGAACCCATTGGCCAGAAATGGCACATACTGTATTTGTAATATGACTGTAAAGAAGGTAGAATGCAGGCTGTGGTCTTAAAACAGAATTTGCAGGTCTATATGAAGTTCAAACGTAAGACAAAGGTTCCAAAAAATACTATGTACATGTTCATAAATACTATAAAAGTACATAAATACTATGTACTATGTTCCATCTGCTTATACAGCACACATTTCCACATTATGACTGACCACATCACAGCAAACAAAATTCGCTTTTCACGCTCAGAAGTTACATTCCTCTTAAAGTATACTGACTTGTCTAGCCTAATGTCCTGGGTACAGTGTGCAGAAATTACTCTAGGTAGCTATCACTATTGAATTTCTATTCTCTGTTGGGTGCTTTACAAATACCACATCAAATCCTCACAAGAACAATGCCAAGTAGATACTGGTAACTTCTTCTTACTGGGAAGCCAACGTCCAGTCAAGCAACTGCCAGGACCACAGCATCTGCCAGCAGCAGATTTGTTACTACTAGCTGCTTCCGCCTAGATATCCCTGAAGCCAGTGTTTTCAACTGTGCAACTTCAGCACTCCATCTCAATTCTTTTCTACAAAGTACATTTTCCTCACAGAAAAGAAAAAGAAAAAAACAAAACAAAGCAACACAGGTAAGGTCCTCATGAAATTTCCTAAACATGAGTGTCAACTCATTTAAGATTTGGAGAGGTACTTTTTTTTTTTTTTTCTAACATATACCCTACCGCTTCATACACCAGATCTGGCATTTAGTTCAGGTTTCTAAGTGAGAATTTTCTCAGAAACTGTGAATCCATCATGGATTTTTCCTGTTATGTGCTGGTAAGGGGCAAACCAAATTCTTCCCAAGTACTGTGAAGGTCAATGTCACTGGTTCCCTCTGCTACCACGGTGGGAAGAGAGCTGGAAAAACCATTTCATGGAGTTCCCTCTACATTTACTTCCTCAGTCGGACTTCAACATGAGGACACTTAATACATCCAGAAATAGGACTTTCTCTAAAGAGCAAACTCGATGTACAGTTTTAGTTCTTTAAAGAATTGTTAATTATATTAACCAATATCCATGAAACTGTTGCCTGATTGGAGACCAACAGCTTACAAGGATTTATGTGTGCCTCTCTCTTCTGAATTCCTGCCTTCCCTTTTAAGGTGATCTCTTCTGAATCCTGTGTAAGTCAATATTTTGTTTTTAAAATATTATTACAAATGTATAGGTTCCTAAGTAACATATTTAGCTTCAGGTTTTTCCTGAAATTTACAGAAAGGGTTTCATGATGCCTATAACCTCCCAAGGTTATAACCTTTCATTCGATACTGCATTTTCTATGGATCATCCACACTCTACTGTGGTGTTTGGCTGTAGTTTATCCTTTTGGTAGTGGTACTATAAAGTTATGTTCCATTATATGTCTATAAACAAGCTTCTGATTCATTTTCCTCTTGGTGGTCATTCATTTCTATTTTTTTACTTTGATACATTTTTATAATATAATTATAGTCTTACATAATTATATAGTTTTCACTTTAATATATAAAAGGATATTATTTATATACTTTTCGGAAACAGGCTTTGATTTCGTTTTTGCAGGTGTACCAATTTTTTTTAACAGGTTTGAGGAAAAGAGGTCATGTCCATTATTTCTTTTATAGTTTTTTTCCCCTTTATTACCCAGTTCCTATTCTGTACATCATGGAACATCTTATAATTTGTGAACTTCTACAACTAAATCAATTTATAAAGCTCACAAAGTTCTGTTTCCTGAGGATTCCTGGATCATGACTTCACAATTTAAGAAGAGAAATCTTGGGGCCGGGGATTTAGCTCAGTGGTTTCGTCGCCTGCTGCACAAGTGCAAGGACCCAAGTTCGATCCCCAGTAGCCCCCCCCCCCAAAGAAGAGAAATCTTATTTCCCTGTTTCATTCCTTGCTGTTACCATGACGACTCCTTATCATGCTGACACTGTGGAAGCCCAGCCCAGGGTCCTGTCACATGCTCTGCCCACCCTCACTCCACCTCTATTTCTCCTTTCCCAGAACAGAAACCCAGTATCTGCCCCTATGCTGAGACCCCTTCATCTGAGGCTTAGATACCAGGTAGGCTCAGAGTCACTTTACAGATACTAACAAAGGATGACAATAAGTAAATGATGGCACCTGAGAAGCAGTGTTAACATTACTGTCTTAAAAACAAACACCACCAGAAGTACTATAATGCACCATCTCTCCATTTGTTAAAATTAAGCCGAGTAAGGCTAGAATACCTTCTACCTTGAAAAGTAAGCGAAACTATTTCACGGTTCAGCGTCAGTGAACAATGATTTACAGATGTAACGCTGCCAGTAACTTAGCAGGTGACCTTACCTTGATATACTTCACTGTAAAATGAAACTGAATCACTAGCTTCACAAGGAGCACAGCTTCCGTGAGGGGAAAATTTGCCTGTTCTGCACTTTATACATCTGCTCAAAACAGTACTTACCAAATACCATACTCTCAATAGATACTCACTGGTACAAATACATAGCTCTGAAGCCCTCTATATTCTTGCACTGATATTTTTCCATTCTCTTATTTCAATTTGACCTTGAAAAATCTCCAGTTCTGTAAACCAAACTACATTTGCCTCAAACAAATCATTCTCACATTGGCTTCCTCATGTGTACATGAGAGATTCATTTAGCACATGTAGGGCATGTCTATGTGACGACGACTAGGGATACAGTGGAAAGAAGCAAGGGAGAGAAGCAATTACAAGTGTTTAAGAAGTCTGAAGTCCCTGTTGCATAAGTACGTAATTATATACATAATATTTTCTGCCACACTGGTTTGTGAATTTCATTCAGTTTTAGCAAATAGGGCCTTAATGAGCAGAACAAGGAACTAGACAGTTGTTGCCTAAAAAGGAAACTCCAATCTAGGGCTTGATTCCAATCCTGGGAGGGGATGGAGGAGCATGACAGGGCATGTGCCCACTCTGCAGGCAGAAAGCCCACAGTGAATCCCAGGTCCACCACTTGGAAGTGAGCAAACTTGCCAAATTATTTGTCTGTGTGCATTTCTTCAGTGACAAAATGGAGATAATATTAACTACTTTGGTAAGTAAAATGCTTAGGATGGCACTTGGCATAAAGCAAGCAGTAGGTAAATGCTTTGGTGGTAGTGGGGGGAGGAATCCCAAACTGCTGTTACATGAAACGCACTTAGTGAGGCTGAATGTTTACAAGGCAGATGCACAAAAAGCTAAAAAATACATGCTGTTTCCCCAGTTCTGCAGTAAGAACAGTGATGAGCCAGAAGTTTTCAAGCATTCAGAACTGGATGACTAGATTTCCTAAGTTCATAAAAAGACAGCACAGGTAGATCAGTGTCTGGGGAGAGTCCCTAACTAGAGTCTAAAAGGTAGAGGAACCACACTAAAAGGCAGCACAGCAAGCCAACCTTTGCTTTCTACCTGCCTCTTACTCACTTGCCTTGTCACACTGCCCCTCAAACTGTACAAAGCTCTCACACCGTTCCTTCACACTTGCCCGGCTCCGGCTCTGCCCCTCCACACAACACGTGCTGAGTGTCAGGTCTCCAGCCCATGCCATGCATCTTGGCCAGCAGCCCTGAGAAGTTTCAGGAAGCGCATTCACCTATGCACAATCACTCAAATACAGCTACAGTACAGGCTATGGTCACATTCATATTTGCTCTGTGAGCTACCACTGCTTTGTAATTCTAAAAACTATTATCTTTTTTTCCATACAATTTCCTTCCTTCTTGCCTCCCTCCCTTTCTGCTGGGAATTGAACCCAGGGCCTCTAAAACGCTTAAGCATATGCTCTACCACTGAGGTACACCCTAGCCCCTCATATAACTTCAAAGCAAAATTTTTTAATGATTATGGTGCACTACTGATTTCCCAAAACAAAATTTAAAGGTTATACATAATCCTCTTGGCACTGTAGCGAGAAGTTTCAATACTAACAAGGTTTGTAATATAATGGTTGTGAATCCTCGACAAAGTTCAGTAAAATGAGATTTTATGTATTTATGTTGGCTACAGGTTAACTACCACACAGTGATGGAGGGGCAGCCTATCTTTTAATCAACTCTTTAAGTAATGTCAAAAAGTATTAGCTAGGGCTAGGGATTTAGCTCAGTGGCACCACACCTGCCTCGCAGGTGCAAGGTCCTGAGTTCGATCCCTGGTACAAAAAAAAAGTATCAGCTAACAAAGAAAAAGCATTATTTCATCCAGTTAATTCTGCCACAGTGTCACAATCATCCTTTTAGGCTTTTCACTACCTATAACCTACACCTCTCAGCTTCGATTCCCCCATGCTCACACCGGCAACCCCAGGATTCTCGCTCTGCCCAGCGTCTCCCCTGGGCCCCCAGCCAGCGCCCTCCCACATCTGTATCTGTGTCTAGACCTGGCCGAAGCCCGCCCCTGCTGTTGCAGACCAAACCAGCCTGCTTCCTCGAGAATCCCTCAGTCCCCTCCCCAGCTTTCTTCACGTGGAACCAGTTGCTGAAACGCCTGGATCCCAACCTTACTGACCCACGATTTCTCCGAGGACGCCCCTGGGGAGGCCGGATATTGGGAAGAAGGAGGAAATGACAATCCGGCCAACTCCCCAGGACAAAACTTTGTGAAGTGTACGTACGCGGGGGCCCTCGTTAGGACATCCTACGGGAACAGCCATGAGGCCCTCTCTTGGGGCTTCAACCCTCAGGGGGGCTTGCTTTGGGCCTCCCTGGAGCCTCGGCTGGCTGGGGCTGTCCAGCTTTGCTCTGAGGGAGCCTATGACCTCCTCAGCCCCAGGACCCAGGGCTGCCCTAGCCCAAGCCACCACTCTGCCCCACCTAGGGACTGGGCTGCTGGGACTTCGCCACTTCCCTGGCCGGCGTGGGGTGGTTCTTGGCAAGGCTGCTGCCTGCGAGGGAGCCCTCCTGGCGAGCTCTCTGTGCAAGAGGTGGTGGTATTGAAGGGACAGTTTGAAGGAGGGGGCACGAGGGGGGCGAAGGCTGAGGAGGGGCTGCCTCAGTGTGGGGTACAGAGCCACTGGGAACGCTGGTGCCCTCACTTTTGCTCAGATGCGGACTCACGGGCAACTCTAACTCGGTAGTCTGAGTCTGAGCAAGAGTGCAGGCTTGACAGGCCCAGTGTGTGGTGCGCGCCTGTACTCCCGGCACTCAGGAGGGCCAGGCAGGAGGATCTCTGAGTTTAAGGCTAGCCTGAATGACATAGCAAGACTCTGTTGTAAAAAACAAAACAAGAGAGAATTTAGGCTTCTCAGAAAGATGGAATATGTGACCAAGTGTGGGCTCTCAGCCACCGCATCCCCTCTTCAAAGGCTCCCTCTCTTCAACACACGCACGCACGCACACACATGCACACACATACACACATACACACACATACACACACACGCACAGGCCCGAGGGGATCTGCCCGAGCATCGGGAGACACCCGATCACACCCCCATGTTCTAGGGTGGTCCAGTGTCACCCATTTCTGCCACCCTTCTCCAGGCTGAGTGGACACGCGGTCGCAGGGCAGCCCACAGGTGGCTGGTGTCCCCAGGCGAAGGGAAGTTTGCACAGAGGAAGTCCTTGAGTCAGAGGGGCAGATGCCGAGACAGACTGACCTACTAAAAGGGTGTGGGAGTGGGAGTGACTGTGCTGGCCTGCGGCTTGTGCAGGGCAACCCAGGCGGCTCTGTTGACAGTGGGAGAAGGGACAGGAAGCGTCCACAAATCCAGCAGTGCCTCGTCCGCTACCCCCACTCTGGTCTGTGGCAAAGGGCTGAGCCATGCGCGTGGATGCAGCAGAGCAGATGGAAATGCAGCCTGTGCCGCCAGGCCGCAAACCCGGCCACATGGAGGACCCCTGCGCTGTGGGTACAGCCTGAGGCCCCAACAGCAGAACTCACTTGCAGAAATCTCTCAGGGATACAGCGCTGTGGCCTCAGATGTGTCAAAAAATTGCACCCCAGTTACAGGTTTAGACAATACTGCCACTCCCTCTCCTTTACAGAGGTGGTTGTTCTGAATCCTGTAGGAAGCAGGATGGGGAAGGCACCCCAATAATGGTTCCCAGTCCAGAAAATGACAGATGTCATGAGTGTTAAAGTGGAGGTGCAGGCAGTTTCACCAAAAGAAAAGGCACGCTGCTTCTGAGGGAGGAGTGGGCTTCCTGGGAGAGTCTGTCTCCAGGAATTTGTCACCTCCACTGCTGTCTTTCTGGTGACCACTGTGCCTGGCTCGCACCTGGTCCTCAGTGAATGATCACTTGAATGAATGAGTTAATCCCCTCAAGGGGATTTATATTTATTTTCCCTCCCTTGGTACTGGGATTGATCCCAGAGCCTTCACACTGAGCTACGTTCTGAGGCTTTTTTTTATTTTGAAACAGGGCCTCATGAAGTGGCTAAATTGCTCAGGCTGGGCGCGAACTTGTGATTCTCCTGCCTCAGCCTCCCAGAGAGCTGGACCTCAGAGATTTTGAAAGCTAAGAAAGATTTTGTCAGGCTGGAAAAAGGGAAGAGCATGTGTGTAGAGGGCATGGGTGGAAAAGCCCAATGAGGAAAGTGGAGCAGTTTTTTTTTTGGCAAACGTGGAGTAAATGCCTTCCAATTCCCTAGAGGGAAAAAGAAAGTAGGGGCATCAGTAGATATTGCAAGAACAAAATGAGGAAAAGAAAGAAAAGGAGGAGAAAAACAAGCAAATAGACAATATAGTGATAGTTTCAAATATATCAGTTCTGAAAATAGTTTTATGTGTATTTTTATGCTTGTCATAGTCACCAGAAATCATGTTTTCAAAAACTATGAAAAAAAGAAAACTATATGAAGACTTTGAAAAAATACTTACAATACTATGTTAAGTGGAAATAAAAACAAGTTATTAATCTGTAAAAAAAAAAAAAAAGAAAAGAAAAATATATTCTCTTACATTCCTGATAAAATTTTACCTCTTTTAATAGGCAGATTTCTGTGAAAAGTCAGACAAATAAGGAAACAAACCAAAAATAATAGGTGATTATATTTTGAGGCCAACACTTGTATTTTAGTCTCCAAAGTTCCTTCCTTTGCCCCCTTTCTCTCTTTCACTACTGGTTTCTTTAGGGTCTTGATGAAAGAGCATCAAGTGATTGAGAACACAGGCTCTGCAGGTCGAGTTGGTACGTGCCTGTAGTCCCCACACTCTGGGAAGCTGAAGCAGGAAGATGACAAGTTTGGGCCAGTCTGAGCAATTTAGTGACTTAGCGAGATCCTGTCTCAAAACAAAAAATAAAAAATAGGGCTGAGGATATGGCGCAGTGTGAAGACCCTGGGTTCAATCCCCAGTACCATACACAAAAAAGGTATGCTTTAAAAATATAAACAAAAAATACACAGGACGTAAATGCAGGAAACAGGGAACCTAGCTCTCAGCATTGAATCTGTCACAATTTCCCAGCCTGTGGATGGAACCCTATCTGAAACCCTAGCTAGATGTTTCAGAATTTAAGACTTTACAAAAGAAATGATGGTGCCTATATTGTATATAAGGAACATCCCTAACAAGGAAACAAAAAGAGAGTAGAAGGAAAAATAGTCAATTTAAAAAGGTATAGGATAGAATATGAGATTTAAAAGAAGCATAAAAACAGATTAGTGACAGGACCCAACAAGGCACATTCCAAGTCTTCTTCCTTAGCATACTTCAGCATTCTAGTTGTACAGACATTATACCTTACAAGACTTCACACATGGCACAACCCCTAAAAAGTTTAGTCTACCTTTTTTTTTTTTGGTACCTGGGATCGAACTAAGGACATAGTGCTTGTGAGGCAGACATTGGCACCACTAAGCTAAATCCCCAGCCCAAGTCTACCTCTTTTGTCTGCACACATTTTTACTGCTTTTTGGCACTGTCATTAAAACTAGAGCTTCTGAACTCAAATGTAAAAGTTAATTTAAGAAATCTAAGTACAGGGCTGGGTGTGGTGGGGCACACTTGTAATTCCAGCACTGAGGCTGAGGCAGGAGGATTGTTGCAAGTTCCAGACCAGCCTGGACTATATAATGAGTTCAAGGCCAGGCTGAAATACATAGTGAGACCTTGTCTCAAAAAACAAAACAAAACAAAACAAAACAAAATAAAATCTAAGTACAGCCACAATTTTTAAAATAAAAACAGAATATTATTTTAATACAGTCTTTCAAAGCTATTATATTACTCTTGGCATACACATCCATCCAACAAACTGGATGTGGAGGAGGAAGATGTCAGCCACTATAATATTCATTTGGTGTTCAATTGGAGCTCAACACTGTTCTGGTAAATAAATCTTAGCCAAGCCTTGCACAGAAGCCTGTAATCCCAGCAGTATGAGAGGCTGAGGCAGGAGGATCACATGTTTGAGCTCAGCCTGGACAACTTAGTGACACAGTGAGACCTTGTCACAATTAAAAATAAGAAAGGACTGGGCATGTAGCTCAGACCAGAGGCCCTGATTTCAATCTCTAGTACAAAACAAAATAACAACAATAAGAAGAAGACCTAAAAACGGATTTATCTCCAGTTTTTAAAGCAAACAGGAGAATCAGAGTTCTGATACCCAGGTACATGATAGAAGGCAAAACTGCACTGATTCTACAGAACAAGGACATATTTTCATTCATATTGAGAGAATTATCCCTTTTTACATGTGTTTGGGTCCTGAATTACAAATTTTTAAAATAAATATCACATAAAATATCAATTGACTGGTCTTTAAAAGAAGTTGGGGGCCGGGGATTTAGCTCAGTGGCACCATGCCCGCTTCACAAGTGCAAGGTCCTGAGTTTGATCCCCGGAACCAAAAAAAAAAAGAAGTTGGACCTCTGTATATGCCCAGTAATTTTTCTGAGCACTTACACACCAATGAACTATTTCAGAAGTAAAGACCATGAAGAGATCCTAGAACAGCCCCCGCCAGGCCGAGTTCCTAGAACTTTTATGTGCTAACATAACAACTTGCTCCATACACCTGCTGGTACCATAAGAGATACTCATGAAACTTCAGTCTTTGCTCCTCCTGATCTTTAAGTCTTTTGCCCCAGTTTTTTTCTTTTTTGGTACCGGGGATCGAACTTGGGACCTTATGCTTTCGAGGCAGGCGGAGGAACACTGAGCTAAATCCCCGGCCCCCCAGTTTTTAATACTTTTTTAAAAAATAAAGTTAACCTTTACTAAAAGGAAGGAGTCAAATAAATTATTATTGAAATTCAGATAATCCCCACAACAGGCACTGACCAACTTTCGAAAAATTCTTTTACATCAAACCTTGTACCACCAATGTTGGAGAACTGATAGGAGTATCTTCATTCCACCGTGATGTGGTTAGTAAGCAGATTACATGGAAATAGAAAATTTTAGGCAGGAATAAAAGAGGGTGTGCTTAAAGGGCAAAGTAGAAAGCAGATTCCTTAGAAAATGAAAAGTAGTGAATGTTGAATATATTCTAATCTTCCCTTCTGGGCCGTGTAAAAAGACTCATTTCTGATGTGAGTGAGACACACTCCCACTGGCGGTTAATGTCCCCAGCACTCACACTGCTGCCTTACGCAGTCTGAGCAAATGGTCAGTTGGCCTACCTTCAGGTAAGTAACAGGTAAGTAACACTGCCGCCAGGGTCCGGGGAATCCTCACCACCGTAACCTGACAAAACATCTCAGCTTCGGACCTCCGCGGTTTCACTAAAGGGTACGGACTTGGCAGACAAGAAATCTGGGTCAACTTCATTCCCTCTTTCAAGCTGTTGCTGAAGACAAATCATTGTAACTAACTATTCTGCTCTTCAGCTTCCTCATCAGAAAAGGGACATCACATCTGGCTCGCAGGGTAGTACTAACCATGATAATCACGGCACATGCACATAGGTAATAGTCAACGAAAATCCCTTATTTTTTCCTAGGGCTTGGTTGGATCCGGGGAGCAAAGCAGGAGGGGTTCGCGCGGGCACGATCGTCCCTCCCCTCTGGAGCGCAAAGCCAGGCACCGTCGGCGCAGTGTGCGCGCAGAGCTCGTCTTTCGGGCCAGACCGCCGCTCCGGAGTCCTCCGCCGCCGCCCGCGCCCCACTGCCGTGCTAACCGAGGGGCTGGGGTGACGAGGCTGCGAGCCTGGAGACTGCTCGGGACAAAAGCCGGAGGTGCGGGTCTCCGCCACGCCTCCCCGAGGGCCCCGCCCGGCCCGCACTCCCGGGCCCCACTCACGGTGCCCGCCGGCCCCGCCGCTCGGGTGGCTCAGCAGCAGGAAGGGCAGAGGGGAGCCCGGCGACGGCGGCGTCCTCCAGGCGCGCGGGGGCTGCGGCGGCGGGCGGGCAGCGAAGCCGGCGGCGCCCTCGCCCGGGTACAGCAGGAAGAAGGGGGCGGCCACCGGCGAGCTTGGTTCCGAGCGCCCGGCCGGGGAGGCCGGCGGCCCCGCCTCGCGCTCCTGGTCCGCGTCGTCGGCCGGCTCCGCGCCGCAACTCCCAGCGCTCGCGGCCGGCGGTGGCGTGGCCTCAGCCATGCTCGCGTCCTAGCGTCCCGGGCCGCCGCCTCCTCCGGCGCCCGGACCAAGCTGAGGTGAGCGATAGGCCCACAGCCGGCCCGCCCGCCCGACGGCGCGCCCGCCCCGCCCCTGCCTGGCCCCACCCACGCTGGCCCGGTCCTGAGGCAAGCCCCGCCCCTCCGCCGAACGCCCCCCGCCCCTCGTCGCTGTCCCTCCCCGTGACCTCGGGAGCAACGCGCCGCCTGCTGGGCCGCGGGCGGCCGGGCGTATTTCCTGGTTGGCACCTGGACCTGGAGAGCGGGCGAAGTTCCCGCGGTGGCCCCGGGTGCGTGAGTGACTAGACACAAAGGTGTGGGCTGAAGGACCAGCGGAAGCTAATTGTTAAAACGGCATCTCTACCTCAGCACCGAGCCACACTGGGCCCCAGCCGTGGCTCGCGGTCTGGACCGCACCCCTGGCCCGGACATCTGCGGAGCCCGCCTCTGGCCGGACTCATGGGCCGGGCCCTGTCGCCCGGCGCCCTGGGGCGGTCAGCTGAGTGTGCACGGTGGTCCACCGCAGGTCCGCGTCCTCACTTGCACAGTGCTGCTCCCTGCCTGTAACGGGCACCGTTGCTTCACTTACAGCGTTTCAATCAATGCTTGCTGAACCAGGAATCTGAAAGTAATCATTTCTTTCTCCGAAAAAGGCAATTTCTGGTTCCTGTCATTATTCTTCATTCTGGGATTCCTAGCTGATCAGCACCGTGCTCGCGTTGCAAATTCTGGCATGGAATCCATTTCGACTCAGTTAAAAATCTGCTGTGTAACATTTACCCACCTACTTTTCCCTGTTCAGCTTTATCTTCTCTGAAAGGAAAAGTATACCTTTCTGTTGTTACTCTTCTCTGTAAAACACTCTCACATCACCCCCAGAATTAACCACGAGACTTTGGAGACAGTCCTTCACCAGGTCTTTTAAATAAGAAGCATTGAGAAAAAGAAAATGGCTTACAAGGAAGCTAACCTCAAGCAATTTAGGAAGTTTAAGTTTCTGGCCTTTCCCCGTTCTGCTGACCCCAGCCTACTTGAGTAAATGATTTATCCTCTTCATGTGTTACTTATTCAGAGATATGAGTTAAATAAACAAGTAAACGGGCTAACACGGGTTAAATATTATTAGCGACATTTTACTATTTTGGCAAAACAGCCAAACTTACAAAAATAAAAAAGTGAGTTGGGGTAAAACCTTTTTCATCTTATCTTCTAGAATCGTAGAGTTCTGTTAGGCTTTTTTGTTTTCATCTTTTGTTGTGAGTCTTGATTAGAGGTTATTTGCCTTTTAAGAATTGCAAACTGTATAATTCCTTAAAGAGCAAAGCTAGATTCCAGATACTGGCTTTAATGCCTATCCTTGTTTGTGTGCAGAAATCTGTAAGGATCATATTCTCATCAGGTTCCATCATGAAGATGTTTTGCAATGTTTCAGTAAAGACTTTGGGAAGAATCTGTACCTACCCCATTTTAGGAAGAGAGGAGGGCAGAATCTTCACAAATCATTTTCAAGAAAGGCCAATAATCACCCGAGGGGGTCACCAAGTTAAGAAAGAATAAAATGCTATGTGGGCTACATGCCAGCTTTTTGCTTTTTTAAGTCAACATACCTGTAGGTATAGAAACATTGACGTCCTGTGGAGACTCCCTGAACCCCTCCGATCGTGCTGAGGATCAAACCTAGCTAGGTTTGCTAGGTGCTCCCAGTGAGATAGCTTCCCAGCTCTTCTTTAGTATCTTTAAATTTCAAGACAGGATCTTGCTAAGTTTCACAGGATGGCCTTGAATTTGAGATCTTCCTGCTTCAGCCTCTCAAGTAGCTGGAATTCCAGGCATATACTACTACGCCTGGCTTGGCTTGTACTTCTTTATTAAAGAAGTTCTATTTATGTTTTGTCATTAAGTCATAGCATAATAAATACAAAAAAATCAGCTTAAATGTGGGTCCTTTAAAATTTACAGGCAAGGCTATTTGTGAACCATTCCTTTAAAGGTAGATGGTACTCCAATTTGTTAGATTTTAATGCCTAATTTAGCTTTTGAATCAATAATACAATCACAGCTCTGCTTTAGTTTTAGTGATGTAAAGAGCTGATTGAGCTGTCACATTTAAGGAAGCCAATATTATAAAATCAAGCTTAAACATGTTCCTTCTTACAAATGGAGAGAGCATCTTCCTGTACTTTTTAAAAAAAGTGACAGAGTCCAAGAACTATAATTAAGAATCAAGTGCTGTTAATCTTCTTGTGAAGTAGAGGAGGAGGTGCTTTTTAACTTTATCTGTAATTTTAGTTATCAATGTTTGGTTTTTAAATGCCCTTTGATGACATTAAGGATTGAGAATACTCCACATGCCAGAGCTTCCTAGAGACCAAGGTCACGGGTGATAATGTATTTTTGGCTAAGATGCTTAGTGCCATGTATTGGAAAAAACAGCACTTGAGAAATGTTGGTATTACAGTACAGCACAGTTTTATTGATTCTAAAAAGAGTTATTTGACATTGTGTGGTACTTGGGAAAAGTAATTTGAAAATAAGGTACCTAGTTTAAGAGTTTGTGTTAAACTTATTTTAATAATGCAGAATGCTTTTTTTTTTGGCAGTGCTGGGGGCTCAACCCAAGGTGAGCTCCATCCCCAGCCTTTTTATTTTTGCGCAGGTCTTGCTAAATTCCCCAGGCTAGGCTTGGCTCAAACTTGTGATCCTTCTGCCTTAGCCTTCCAGTGCAGCTATCACAGGCATGTGCTACCACACCTGGCTAAAAGATGAATGTATTTCTCCCAATATAATGCCTCCAATGTGATAGCTCTTTTAGCCTGCTGTTCTTCATCTCCAAACCTGACATGCTTATTGTAGATACTCTTAAGATTTATAAGCAATATATTAGTTTTGGTAAAACACCTGTGGCAGCTTTCTTTGGGTGGCAGAACATGGATATATTTTTCAATTTTTCTGTACTTACAAGTAGTTTAAAATAGATGTGTAACTTATAATAAACACTCAAGTGCTATTTTGGTTAGTAGTTTGATAATATATTTTTTATGAAGATCTACTAACAACAAAGTTGTGTGTCTTGGGTATTTTGTGGAGAAGCAAGATTCAAGAGTCTGCCTCATAGCTTATATTTTAGAGTTCTTCGTATCTGTTTTTTTTTTTTTTTTTTGGTACCGGGGATTGAACTCAGGACTTTGCACTTGCAAGGCAGGCGCGGTGCCACTGAGCTAAATCCTCAGCCCTGAGTTCTTCATATCTTAATGTTGCTGAAGTTACTTGGTTGGTTTTTTTGCTATTACTTCACCTCATTTGTTCCAATTCTTGTGTATTCCAAATTGTTTCTCTCAAATCTGTCCTTCTATCCCCCCTCCCCCTTTCCTGGGATTGAAGCCAGGGATTTTGCAGCTACCCCCAGCCTTTATTTTGAGATAGGGTCTAGCCAAGTAACTTGTAATCCTTCTGCTCTGGCACCCTGTGTCCCCCATAATTTGACAAGAACTTGGCTGGCTATCTGGGATTCAACCTAAGCTCCTAACTACCTAAGGTTTTTCAGAATCTACCCCCCTTCCCCCACCTTTCCAATGTTCTCTTCCTACTTTGCTTTTCCTGTGTTGCTTTGGTTAAACTTTAACAAGTTCAGCATTCCTCATGCTGCCCCCACAAAAACATACTGTCATCACAGACCATGACTTTGCTTTTCCTACCTAGAGGTACATACAAGCCTTTTTTGAAGTCCCATCTTCATACAATACACAAAAGATGTATTCCTAAATTCCCTTCACTGTTTTTTTGTTTATAACTCCTTCCAAGATCCTATCAAAATTCTTTGATTCTGTGTCCATCAGCGGTCCTAAGTTGAAATGATTCAGAAGAGTTGGACTGAATATGAAGTTTAAGAATAACATTGGACTTATATTTCCTTTTGACGTATTGTTAGTGTAATGGAAATAAAAATCTAGGTATGTCTAAAAGAGATCACTGAATGTAAAAAAATTGTAGGTGCTAAATGGATTTGTTGCCATTGGCTTAATTTCTTCCTCTAACCGTGGTAAAATGTCTTAGTTTAGAATAGTAACATAGGCCAGACAAAGCAACACTTAAGGCTAAGAGTAAACTGCTTCTGGCAGAATGGTGCACACCTGTAGTATCAACACTCTGGGAGGCTAAGGCAGGTTTGAGTCCAGCCTGGGCAACTTAGTGAGACCCTGACTCCAAATTAAAGAATTAAAGGCTGCACATAGTAGCAGAGCATGCCTGTAATCCTTGCACTTAGGAGGCTGAACCTGGAGGATCACCTTGAGTTAAGAGGTCAGCCTGAACCACGTAGTAAAACCCTGTCTCAAAAAAGAAACAGTAAGGGCTGAGCATGTAGCTCTGTGCAAAGGGCCTGGGATTCAGTCCGAGGGAGGGATGGATGGACAGGACATATGCAAGACTTCCTGAGGTCCATGGAGTTCTGGCCTCAGGGAATCCAGAAACCTAGGACATGGTATGTACAAAATGTCAGGGTTAGGCCTTGTTTATGGGAGGGGTAGTGCCCACTGTTTTCATCTGATTCTGCAGGGCTGCCCTTAAAGTTTTGTAGTCTCATGGTTGTGTATCATATTTCACTCCTGCAGTTAGTTCCATTCATATGCCTCATGTCTTGTGCTGTAAGCCGGGAGGAATCTAGAACGCTGCGCAGAGCAGTGTTTCCCAACGTATTCTGTAAACTACATGGGTCAGAATCTTGAGTGACTGTTAAAAATAGAGATCCTTGGGCTTTACAATATGCAGAATATGAGCTGGGATATGGAAATCTGCATTTTAAACTTAACAACTCATTCTTCGACATTCTAGTTTAAGAACCATTGTGGTAGAACCAAGGAGAAACAAACTCATTTAAATGTAGTAGGGATTTTTATTAAAATGGCTTACTAGTAACTAACACTAAGCACTTCATCTGCCTAGTACTTTCCTAAATATGTTATATAGATTAAGTACTTAAATGGCTGTGTCAATCATATTTTTCATTGTGGGGAAATGGGCACAGAGAGGTTAAGTACACATATCAAAGACATGTGGTAAATGGTGAAACTGGTTCCTAATCACTACTCTATAATAGCCTGGTTTTTTTTTGTACTGGAGACTGAACCTAGGGCCTCTGTATGGAGCCCTTCTTAAAAATACAGTGTCTCTGGCTGGAGATTTAGCTCAGTAGTTCCGCTGCCTGCCTCACAAGCACAAGGACCGGAGTTTGATCCCTGGTACCACACACACACAAAAAACTACAGTATCTCAGGCTGGGGATTTAGCTGTCAGTGGCTTCGCTGCCTGCTGCGCAAGCACAAGGACCCAAGTTCGATCCCCAGTACCAAAAAAAAGACCAGTATCTCTAAGTCTGGGCTCAGATTTTTGATCTTCCTGCTTCAGCCTCCAGCAGTGCTAGGAAAACAGGTTTGTGTCACCATGCCTGGCTTCTCTATTGTCTTTCTCAAGAATAAATATTTTACTAACATCCAGGTTTTTGTTTTGTAGCCTAAGAAATGTTGATTGTTGGTATTTTACTATCATTTAAAGCTTCACTTTGAAACAAATGTAAAATCATTGGGTTTTTTTGAGACAGGGTCTCACTATGCAGTTCAGGCTGGCCCCAAACTTGGTGATCCTCCTGCCACAGCCTTCCGAGTGCTGGGATTACAGGTGTGCACCACCATGCCTGCCTGGTTTTTTTTTGGGTACCGGGGATCGAACTTGGGTCCTTGCGCTTGCGCAGCAGGCAGCGAAACCACTGAGCTAAATCTCTGGCCCCTGTTTTTCTCTTTTAAGAATAGCTGAAGTTGTGGGGGTGGTGGGACAAGCCTGTAATCTCAGCACTCTGGGAGGCTGAGGCTCCAACAACTCAGGGAAACCTGTCTCAAAAAATAAAAAGGATTAGGGATACAGATCATAGCAAAGGCTCTGGGTCAATCTCCAACACTGGGTGGAAATAGCTAAAAGAATCAAGAAATATATCATCTGAATACATACCTAAAACAAATGCATATCTAAAAAAATTCCAGTTAAATCCTTCTACATTGTTTTGATTATATACAATTCAATGCTCTTCATCCTTGATATGTAGTTTGTCTCATTTTGGTAATGTTAACTTGTTTACTTTAACAAAAGAATTTAAAAGGTTTTCAGATACAGCAAGACAAAATAAGCAATTTCACGCATTTCCTCAGTATGTCAAATATATTCTGTATCAAGCAAGTTAAGCTAAATATTAAGATCACAAAAAATAACTTCCAATATTGTACAGCTAAGAAACTTGTGCTTTAGAGAAATCAGCCAGCCAAAAGCCAGTCAGCTGGTTAATGGCATTAACCAGTAAGGTTTTCTTGTACTCTTTGTATTTTCCATAGCTGTCTACATTTTATTGTTTTTTGAATTCAGTGATCTTCCTGCCTCAGCGTCTGAGTAATGGGATTACAGGTGTGCTGTCCATTATTTTACTATGCTGTCATAAAACAGGTTGTGTTTTGTCTTGATGCCTGATACCAGTAATTTACCTTACTGGAACTCTGATTTGTGAAGCTCTCTAGAGTTCAGTCTGCAAAATGACCATCATCCTGGTTAACAATTATTATTCATGCTCCTGCAATCCAACAGTACTCAATACCTTTGAGCACTCTCTAAATGTTTGTTAAGATAATTTTAGCTGCGAGGTGTGGTGGCATTACATTATTCCTGTAATCCCAACACAGGAGAGGCTGACTGACGCAGGAGGATCACTGCCAGTTTGAGGCCAGCCTGGGCTACAATAGTGAGTTCAAGCCCAGCGTGAACTACACAGTGAGACCCTATCTCAAAAACAAAAAAACCCAACTAATTTTGGAAGATGTGAATATTACATCTAGCAACTTCTTGTGCTATTAACTCACATCTGATACAGCCATATCTTATTTGTAAGATAGCATCAGCTACATCCTAGCTATTCCAGAATGAGTATTTATAGTGAAGTGTGACACTATATAAGGCTTAATTTTTTCCACTTTCCTAAACGAAGATTTTTCATTTAAAATATTTCTTAACACAATTCTATCTTAATCTATCTCAGGGGTTTGACACAGAACATAAAACACTTTCAACCCTTATCTTTGTATTTTCATTTACCTCTGCAAGTAGTAGCTCTTCCTCCCTGACAAGCTGGCACTCCTTAGATGGTCTCAGTGTAGCAGACACTGTCCTAAGTACTTTACAGACATTATCTCACCTAGCCCTTAGAATAATCCTGCAAAAAGACACTGCTATTATTCAGGCTTTAGATGAAAACAGCAACGAAAAAAGACACCAAGAAACTTAAGTCCCAGGTACTAAGTGTTGCAGCTGTACTCTAACTCCATTCTGATCTTAATCTCTCTTCTATGGCTTCTCAAGGGTAAAAGAAACTGCAACTCAGAGACTAACTCAAAATACCCTGGTAAATAAAGCTGAAATCTTTATTTCTTCTACTCTACTAGAAAAGGAAGTATGGGATTGGACTCTGAAGCCAGAAAAGCTGGGTTGAGATTCTCCCTGTTACTTAATAGCCAGGTGACTTTGAGAGTTTTCTCATTCCCGCAATTTCCTCATCTTCAAAATGTGGACAATAGAATTTGTTGAGGAATAAGGAAATAAGTAGACACAAAGTATTCAGGGGAGTAGTAGGCACTGGATGCTTTCACTTCCAACCTACTTCTTCTAAGGAAAAAAAAGCAAAAAGAAAGTCATATTTGGTACTCTGAGAAAGCAGCTGTACTCCAGGGGTGAAGAGAATAAATGCTCACATTATGCTAGTTTGGGTTCAAATCCCAAGCAGGTGTCCCTTAGAAAGTTAACCTCCCAAAACTTCAGCATCTTCTCTGTGATACTGAGAGAAGTTCCAGCTCACAATGTTACTGGTGAGATGAGGTTATACAATTGGTACCTGGTGAGTGTTCAGTAACTATTAACCACCAATCATCCCTGCATCTCCAGCAGTTACAGCAGAATGTTTAATGAATAAGCGCTAAGAGTTCTGTGCTTTCCTTTGCCAGTCTTCTCATTTTCTTCCTGGCATCATCCTATTTTAAAATTAAATAACAACATTTCCCTCATTATAGGGACCAGAATAACTGCAAGGAAAATGCAACTTTGTTACCTTTTGAAGTTGCCACTTAAACTAATATTAAAAAAAAAATTCAGCAAAAGGAGTACAAACAGCAACCAATGCAAACTACCGGCACAGAAACAGAAATGGAATTTTCACCTTATTAATCACATGAAGGACTATTAGAAAATATTCACAATTGCTGCAATTAAGACATATTTTTTCTTTTTCTACTTTTAATCAAAGTTCCTCTTTATTCCTATATTTTTACAAAATCCACCTCAACATTAGACTCATGCATTAATAAGTATCTTGCCCAAATAGTGTAGCTAGGTAAATATACGGCAGAACTATTTTTATGGACTGTCTTACAGATGATTGCCTAAGGTACAGTCTATTTATGTAAAAAGTTATACAAGTGCTTAAGTTCCATTAATACTCCACAATTAACTGAGTGGGAAACTTTCCCAGGCTAGTACTTAACAAAATATCGCGCATCTTTTTTCAATACCATCTCTTTCCCCAAGCATCTTCATACTGTTCCTACAGCTCTTAATATGACTTTAATATCAACTAAAGGGCACATAAACAATAAGCTCCCTACTATCCCTGGCATGAACTTTAAAACTTAAGTAATATATTACTAACACAATCACTTTAAAAATAAAAATTTATTAATCTAACATGATTGTCAAAAACCTTAATTAAGCTAAGCAAACATTTTACTTAAGCTTTATGCTCTTTTTAACTCCAGCACGAATGCCCGATAATTCACCACTATAACGTTGGTCTTCTCTTCGAACTTCACGAACCTGGCCTCTTCTTCGAATTTTGGCTCTTCTGAACTTCTCCCTATGTTTCACTCTGGGATTGCGGTCAATCTTTTTCCTCCTAGGTGTGAGTCCCTTATTTTTAGCAATCTGATAGGTAATGGCTCTCTTTGCATTCTGATCTTCAAGAGCCTGTTCTTCAGCGCAAGTTTCTTCTTTCTTTCTCTTCAACTTTTGCCTGTCCTCCATTTCTATGTAGTATTTCAGTGCAGCTTCTTCATTAAAATCTGAATCACCAGAGAGATTTCGAGAAGCGGAAGTCTTTGAAGCAGACTTTGGCTTGGCCTTGGTGAGTTTTGCTTTTGGGTTCAATTCTTTCCTTATAGGACCATTCTTCAATGTAAGCAGATGTCGAATTTCAGAGGACAGTTTCTGATCCACAACTGACAGCTTGTTGATCAGATTTCGGTAGGTAACAAGCCTTTCTATGACAGGATGTCCATGTGCGGGGACTCTCCTAGCTTTCAGGATCAAATAAAAGCTGATGTTGGAACAATAGTTCAAGTAGAGGTTATATTTGGTCTTCAGGTATTGGCTCCCTTTCCCGGGTGGAATTATTTCTTGCTCTATCAACTGTAACAATGGCTCTAGCTCATCTTTCACTTCTCTTAACTTGACTTTTAGGTCTTCTATAAGCTCCAAAAGCTCTGGTGATTCTTTTCGCAGCATCTTTAGCTTCTCTTTTACTGAAATTTTAGCCAAATTCTTGACGACCCGTGTTTCAGCTTCCTCTACCGGAGGCATGGGTTTTGCAAAGGACTCCACCCAGGTGACTCCAAAATCATCCTCTTGCAGGGCTTGGGCTAGGCGCCGCTGAATGACCTGTGCCTCCTCCTCTTCCTCTCTCTCCTCCTCCTCTATATCTTGTTGACTCTGCCGGCCTCGGGATTTGGAGCCATAGTCCGTGTCATAGTAAAGTCTTTTCCTTTGACCCCAAGACAAACTGGGATCCACAGAGGTCTCAGCCTCACTCTGCACGGAGCTGCCGCCGTCGTCATCATCATCAACGCCCTCCTCCCCCACACTCTCTCCGTCTTCGTCTTCATCGTCAAGATCTAGGGCTAGCACCTCCTCCTCGCCATCCTCCTCCTCCCCGCTGTTCACCTCGCTCCAGCCCTTGGCCAAGGCTGCCCGGGCTCGCGCCTCATGAAAGTCATCTACTTCATCTTGGTAGTAGCTGGAGTCCCCAGGCGAGGGTGGCCCTAATAAATCGTCTCCATTTTCGTCTGCCGCGGTGCGACCTCCTCCGGCATGCACAGCTGCCCACCTGGCGGCTCCGCGCCGCCGGGATCTCCTCACCATGGCTCACACGCCGTCTCAGGTTCTACAGCGACACAGAGACTGCAGCCACCTCTGATCTAACAGCGGGAACCACACGCCCCAAAGCGAGCACCACTACTACCACGCTAGTAGCCGCGCGACCATGTAGCTACAGGGATTTCCACTTCCTTCCGGGCTGAGGGGCGGGACTTCCGCTCAGCCCCCACGGGGCCAATCATGTTGCTGGCTCCTTTTCTTGTCTTTCAGTTCCGGCGAATTAAAATCTCTCCGTGTAGGAACAACAGGTTAAAGAAATTGCGTTCCTCAGAGCTCTTTCGCGAGACTTCCATTCTGTCTCGCGTGAGCCTGGAGGCCGGAAGCGTAGCCTCCAAACAAGGCGAGATCGCTGCACCAGCAGGGGGCACTGTGCGCCTGCTCCCGATGGGTGTGAGCGGGCCCCGTGTTTGAGTACGGAGAGCCAAGTCTAGGGTCTGCAGTCTTTGCTCTCCCTCCCCGGCCATTCGAAGTGAGACGGTTTGCTTTCGAGTTTCTCCACTGTAAGCTGCAGACGCCATTTCTGGCGCTGCAGCCGGAGGGCTTGTGGGCGCAGCGCTTGTCCGGAGCGGCCCCGGGGTGCCGGTGGCGGGGAAGGTAGCGGGGGAGGCCGTGCCGAGGTGTGGGCCGGGGAGCTGGGCGGGCGGGCCTTGCGCGCGGCCTTTTGCGCCTCAGTGTCTGCTGTGGAGAGAGCTCTGCTACGGCCCGCTCCCGGGGTGCCGTTGCACACGGGCAGCCCAGCTTCCCCTCACCGAGCTCGTCCAGAGCTCCCCACCCTTCAGGCCTCCTGCGCTTCTTGGTTCCCTGCACGCAGCTTTTCGTCGCCTGGTAAGCAACTGGCGCAGTGTTCAGCCAGATCTGCTGAGTGAACAAGGATTGAAATGACACCACCTGATTGCGTTTTTGGTGCCATATGAAGCCGAGTGAATGATGATGCCTAAGGCTGCAGACATCTCCAAGGGAGATCACCTGACCTAGCACCGGTTTTAGAGACTGTTAATCACAACTTTGATATGGTACATGTGGAAACAGTGGCAAATCTGTCAGAAACCAGGGACACAGCTCCCACACCCGGATTTCACGCCCACACACTGGGGATCGAACCCAGACCCTTTGCCCTGAGTTACATGCCCAGCGCTTTTTAGTTTGGGACAGTCTCAATAAATTGCCCACGCTGGACTCGTCCTTGGGATCCTCTTGCCTCAGCCTCCCAGTCTTTGCTTCTTTAATGTGAATGAATTTCAGACCTTTTCCAGAGGGTAGGGTGGAAAACCCAGAAGCACAGGTTACTACTGTATATTTGAGGAAGAAGGTGTTAATAAGAACTAGTAAAAGTAATAGAAGAACTAGTTATGCTGGACTTAAGATGTATTATTTAGAGATAGAGGTTTGAAAGGACTATCCAGTAATATTGGTTTAAATTTAGGTTTCTGGACACTGGTATGATGGGTTCAGAGTTAGTATTATGACACCCTCAAGTGTAGGAAGTTGGAAGCTGAACTCTGCTAAAATTAATGGTGACATCATCTTTACAGAAAGTATAGTGTCATGTTAAGAAAATAATTTTCAGAAAAAGCAGTGCTTGCTTTTTTTTTTTTTTTTTTTAAGTGCTTGCTTTTTTGAGACAGGCTTTCCCTATGCAGTTCAGGCCAGCCTTGAACTCACCAGTCCAGACTGCCCTTGAACTCCTGGGAGTCCCTTGCCTCAGCTGCCTGAGTGCTGGGATTACAGTTGTGTGCCACCTCGCTCAGCTTTAGAAAATACAATTTAATGACTGAAAAGGTGTAGGTGAAAAATCTATATTCATATAGTAAGCATGAAATAATAAAATTATTGCTGTAGTGGGGATTAAAGCCAGGGATGCCCTACCAATGAGTTACATTGCCTTTATTTTTTTTTTTAATTTTGAGGCATGGTCTTGCCCATTTGCTCAGGCTGGCCTCAAACTTGGGATCATCCTGCCTCAGCCTCCCGAATAGCTGGGGTTATAAGTATGTGCTACCATCTCCAGCTTATGAAATTCATTTTGGAATGTAAATACTAATGTTTTTTTTCATTGAGGAATTATCTGCTTATATATGTTACTGTGCTTACATTATATACTGTAGTTGCTCCAAAGGCAAATTAGCCATTTAAGGAGCATATAATTGAGTAGAAAAAAAGACGTGGCCTCAAGGGGCTTATCACCAGGTGGAAAAGACACAGAAAGATTACCAAGATATCAGGCAGTGTGCATCTTCCATGTAGTTCAGTAAGAGATTAGCAGGATGAGAGATGACATCCAGATTGCTGTTTTGCAAATGTAGGGCTTTGGTATAGCTCATGGGCAGAGTGTTTTCCTAGCACGCACAAAGCTCTGGGTTCAATCCCCAGCCCCACTGAACCCCCACCAAAACCCAACCAAACCAAAAAAAACAAAACAAAAAGAATGTTATATCTAAGATGGCACTGTAATTATATCCTTACTAACTGTCCTACATTTTTCTTGTATCAAAACATTTAGGCATATAAAGCAAATACTAATTGCTATAGATAAATTAGAAAACTTTTAAATGGGAGTGATCATATCACTCCAATATTATTTAAACATTACATTTCCTGTCTATTTAGAATAGTTTAAGTAATGAATATTTAGAGTACTATATTCTAACATTCTAAGATTTTTTTTTTTTTTTTTTTACTAAAGAATAGTTTAAAAGTCAGTTCTTTGTGGCTGGGGATTTAGCTCCGTGGTTCTGGCTCCTGCCTCGCAAGCACAAGGCCCGGAGTTCCATCCCCGGTACCAAAAAAACAAAAAAAAATCAGTTCTTCAGTTCCAACAGCTTCATCATACCATTCCTAAGCCTAATATTAGAGTTATTTACCATTTAGATAAGGAATGTTTTGTTGAAAATTTGTGTTTCTAAGCTGGGCATGGTGACGCATGCCTATAATCCTAGTACTCAGGAGACTGAGGCAGGAGGATAGCTGTGAGTTCAAGACCAGCCTACTGAGACCCTGTCTCCAAAACAAAACAAAACAAACCCCAAAACATGTTGAGTTTCCAGAAAAAAATGAATAAAAACTAACACTCTTTGACATTAAACTGTTACATTTTTGGCAAATGCAATTTATCATTATCTTTATTACATTATTTTGGTATCTGGCTCTACATGTAGGACCAGCAGATTTTCTTTATGCCCTAAGCCATGTAGGGGATTCTCATTGTGGAAGGCAGAGTTCTGTGACTGACACCCTGGGTGGTACAGGGGACTTCCCCCCCAGGTGTGTGTCCTGGTGGTTGAAAATGTCCCACCGGATCTGTTTACACATCTGTTTCTTCCTGAAATACTGAAGCAATAATATTTAATGATAGCTAACATTAAGAATGGTTTCTTTGTTTATCTGTTTTGGTTTTTGAGATGGTTGCTATGTACTTCAGGCTGGTTTTGAACTCACTATTAGCCCAGGCTGGCATCCAGCTCACAGTGATCCTCCTTCCTCAGCCTACTGTGTGTGCCATACCATATGTGCACCATTCCATGGCTGGCATGAGTGGTTATATGTCCCAGGAAGTGTCATAAACTCTAGACAATCAGCCTTCTGAAAAAGGTACTGTAATAATCTCTATGTCTGAGGAAACAAGCGCAGAGGGCTTAAATGAGGTGATAAAACTCTTAGGTGGTAGAACTAGATTTGAACCTAGTCTAGCTCCAGAATCTATGCTGTGCTATAATGAACTATTGTACTATGCTGGCTTTCAAATATGGCCTTAATAGCTCTCCTAATTTTTAGTATCTTGTACATTTTAATCTGATGTCATCCATATATAACTTCCCAGAATACTATTTCCATCACCCTACACCCTGGTTCAAACTTTCAGTGACTCTCAGTTCCTATCAAGAAAAAGTTTTCACATCATACGTCATCCCCAAACATCTTTTATTTTTATGATATTGAAGATTGAATCCAGGGGTGCTCTACCACTGAGCTATGCTACCGGCCATTTTAATTTGATTTTTAAATTATTTTTTGGCTGCTAGAACAATAACAAACTGGACTCTTTCATAGCTGGTTATAGTAGATACCAGTTTTAAATATTTTTCTGATATTTCTTCTCAACACGCCATGTCTTTCCAGTCACGTAAACATCAAAATACATGGGCAAGTTTGTAGTTTATTAATTTATGCCTCTTCAGTGACTATATTTGAATGACTATATAGAGATAATTTGATTATAGAAAATTGGTAAAAAAATAGGTTCATTCTAATAATAGCTATAGACAGGACTATTCATGTTTGTATAACTGTGCCTAAATTGTGTTATTCAGGTAAACAGTGATTTTTTTTTCCCCATTCTGCTATCCACAGCCAATTTCAGAACAAAGTTTATGGTTTCTAAGACAGATACTGTGCAGCCAATCTAGGTGAATGCTGTATGTTGCTATACTTAGTGTAGCATATGTTTCTGTGCTACAGCATTTCAAAGCAGTAGCCTTTAACAGTGCATTGTCTTTTGAGCTTCTGTACTTATCAACAGGGTTTTTAATTTTATGTATGTATGCCTGTCACAAGGAAGACCTTGCAGGTAATTTGATTGGCATCATTTTTTTTTTCTTTTCTTTGTGGCTTATAAACTCATGGTGTTTCTTAAAGCAAGCAAACCATGAAATATTTAATATACCACTGTTGTGAATTTAAACGAATGCTTAAATACACGTTTACTTTCTATTTGAGCATTACAAACTAGCTTAGGATAACTTTAAAGGAGTTGTCAAAAGGAATATAATCATAATGTACTGCAAACATGTACTAATAAAAAACTTTTTAAAAAGTACTGTAGCTTGTTTTAATTGCTTAGTGAGTTATAGTAAGGTAATAATTTGATATGAAAACAATAGGAAAATGTATTCTTGGTGTTAATAGCTCTCAAGCTACTTAGTGTAATCACAGAAACTCAGTGAACTATTGATACAAAAAATGAAAGGATTATTTTTAGATGTAAGAAAGAAAATGTAAGAGGTGAAGTATAGTTGCCATCTGCTTTCATTTCTGTTAGAAACCACTTACTCTGTATAGCTTTTTTTTTTTTTTTTGCAAATAAGGTCTATATTTATCTTAAGTCACACACACAAAAAAATCTTAAAAGTGATTTGGAAGCAAGATATGAAATGTCTACTGAAATATATTGTAAACATTTGAACCTTTATAGGGATATACTTAAAATATGGCTTTGATAGCCTTAATTAAATATGGTTTGGTAACCTTAATTACAAAATGAAGAATTTAATGAGATTGTGATACTGCTTTCCTTTTGAAGCTCTAATCCAACTGAAAACTGTGTAATAATTTTTTAAACATGACTTTAATCATGAGACACATCTATACAGTTATTTATATGTGAAATAGTAATCCATTGATAGGTCCAGCTTTGGTGGTGAAGGCTCAGGTAAATGGTTTTCCTTTAGTCATTCCTCAATTCTTTACAGAGTAAAGTCCTTAGGTTTTAGCCAAATATTCCAATAGCCTTTAGCCCAATAGCCTTTATCTGGCTGCAAATTAGTTTTCCAGTTGCTTTCCTACTACTTTTCTTCTTGAATTCTACATTTTAGGCAAACTAAAATATCATTGTTATTCTCCTTTTCTCCCCCTGCCCCTTTCTCCTTTTTTTTTTTGAGACAAGGTCTTGCTATGTAGTCTAGGCTGGCCTCCAACTCATGGCAATCCTCCTGCCTGCCTCAGCCTGCTAAGTGCTGGGGTTATAGGTATTTGCCACCACACCTGACTTCATCTTGTTTTGAGATTTCTTTCTCTGGGCTTAGGTTAGACTGCTCTCCATCTCATTCTTACATGGCCTTCAAGGCCCGTCTGAAATGATATTTCTCTAGGCTGTTATCTCTGATATATTTACTCCCATTAACATCTACTAATTCCTGAACTCCTCCTGTGTTAGGTATTTCTAAACATTTTCTCTATTGTGTTAAGATTAGTCATCTGCTTGTCTTATCTTTTCCACCAGAAATATGACCATTCTCTGTAAATCTTGTTATAGCTAACATAGTTAATTATATATGATAAATACTGACAAATAGCTGATCAAATAATGAATTAAATTGAGCCCTGTTAAATTTCGATAAGGTATTAGAAGTTATTGAAACAACCTAAGAATTTAATAAGCTGTTTACAAAATAGGATATTTATTTCGGGTATGGAGGGATAAATGAAACTTTATGCTTAGAGCAAAGAGGAACCTTTGAGGGTTTTAGATGGAAAGAGATAGGATAAATAATTGAAGGATGCAGAATTGCAGGTAGACAGTTACTGCGAGAAATCTCACATTGAAAGCCAATATTTTGTAAAATTAATAGACATTAATAGAAATATTTTTAAAAAGAATATGGTATTACTGTGGGATCATTACAGTCATGTAGGGATGAATTTTTTTTTTTGAGGTACCAGGGATCGAACTGAGGATCTTGCGTTTGCCAGGCAGTCGGCAGCACCACTGAACTAAATCCCCAGCCCGTAGGGATGAATTTTAACATGCCAACTAGGACCCTGCAGATAAGAATATGCAAAGCACACAGATTAAGAGCTACTTTTTTGTGTGGGTATGATTGAACCTGGGACCCTCACACTGCCCTATATCCCCAGGCCTAATATTTTAACTGAAGACAAAGATTTGAGGTTATTTTTTCCTTAACTAGCTAGCACACATCAACTGGTAGACCAGAAGAATTATATAATACCTGCTGATAGAACTTACCTATTTCTGTATTAGTCAGCTTTTACTACTCTAACAAAATACCTGAGATAATCAACCTAAAAGAGAAAGGTTTTATTATCTCCCAGTTTCTGAGGCTGTTGTCCATGACGGCTTGGGTCCATTGCATGTGCGCCTGTGGTAAGGTGGTGTGTCCTGAGGGAGCGTATGCAGGAGCACTGGGGTGTGCCCCCCATAGCTGGAAGACTTCCTAGGGTCCATACCTCCCGCAGTGCCCTGGGCTTGGAAAGAAGTCTTTAACTTGAGTACTTTTGGGGTACAGTTAATCAAACTAACTCTCCAAGGGTCACATTAAAGTGGCTCCATAAACAAGTGAACAATATGCAATTAAATATATAAACCCATTCATGTTTTAGACTTCTGACTCTTTGGAACTAAATCATGGAAAAGTGCTGACCAGAAAATACCTCTGTGCTAAAGTGTTAATAGTGTCTGGGCTTTCTCTACTTGTGCCTGCCAATAGGATTGATTTTTGTAGGTGTTCATCTTGTACAGGCCCTGTGCTATTTCCTCTCAGTCCATTATCTTATTTAACTCACAGCATGTCTGTAAGAATGGCACCATTATTACAGATGAGACTCAAGTGTGAAGTGATTGGCCTTAGTCACTTGGAACCCAAAACAGTTTCACTGTGAAGATGACTTTCTGAATCAGTGTTACACTCTTTTCTTGGTTGTATTTTATGAGCAATGAAAAATTGTAGGGCCCAGATATACAGTATTCTGGAATGCTCAGATTTACAGACTAAGATTATGTAGAAACACAGTATCAGTTTAAACCAATATGATGGCAGAAGAACAGGTGAATTAATTGGGTATAGTGGCACACACTTATAA
Organism: Heterocephalus glaber; assembly: GCF_053883595.1. Lineage (NCBI taxonomy): Eukaryota > Metazoa > Chordata > Mammalia > Rodentia > Bathyergidae > Heterocephalus > Heterocephalus glaber. The sequence goes on from NW_028258139.1 coordinate 36,372,306, forward strand.
TCCCAGCACTAGGGAGGCTGAGGCAGGACGATCATGAGTTCAAGGCCAGCCTGGAATGTATAAAGTGACCTTGTCTCAAAAACAAAAAAAAAACAACAAAAGAATTAAGATACATTATGTACAGGTACAGATTATCTATGATGAATGTGATCATTATGTATGTAAAAAATGTACCAATAAAATCAATTTAAAAATAAATTTAAAAAAAACCCCAAAACAACAAAAAAAGATGAATTAAGGAGCAATCAGTCATTGCATCTTTCCAGTTTTGTTTTGGGACTAATGCAGTAGGTGTGTTCAGAGTGCAGGCAAAAATCATAAAGCATAATGAGAGGTTATTATTCAGAGATTGGTCTATTACTCCTTCATTAATTAATTATGGTAAGATTTAGTCTTAATGTTTTCTTCTGTAATTCAAATATAAATTATTTATTTACTGTAAGTTATTTTCTTTCAGTTTATTTTTGTCTGTCATGATTGCCATATCAGAGCATTACCTCACACCATGATTTCTAACTACTGTGATATTTTAGTACATATCATTTAAAATAACAGTGAGTACATATAAGAGATTTGGCTTCAGATACATGTAAATAACTAGTATTCTCATATTATATTGGAAAACTTATTTATGTTGTTTATGAGCAGAACTGGGTGAAGTTATTAATAACCAAGTATGTATTACAGTTGTTCATGTAAAATCACTACAATCATCTTGTATAATAATGCCAACTTTACATCCATGTAACACATTTTAATTTTGCATAGCACACAATATCTTTTTTGTTTTTTGGTACCAGAGGTCAAACTCAGGTCCTTGTGCTTTCGAGGCAGGTGGTGGAACCACTGAGCTAAATCCCTGGCCTCATAGCACATAATATCTTACTAGGTGTAAGGGCAGGTATGTTGAAACATGCAGAGTATGTAGTCTCTGGACTTACACCAATATACAGAGATTGATTTCATCGAATGGTCATATTTCCTTTTAACTCTGAATTGTCAGTGCTGTGGTAGTCTCTGCCTAGATCATAGTTATATCTTTTTGCCTGGCTTCTAGGAATGTTTCACTCATAGCCTTGATACCCTTTCCTCTAGGAAGTGTTCCTTGACCCAGCCTCTTCCTTTCCCCCTGTATGCCATAGTCCATTATCATGCAAATATTATAATTACTACCTGTGTTTTCATCTGATCCAAGATCATATATGTTTCATTCACTTGCATCCCTGCTATGTAGAGTAAATGCCAATATGTATTTGTTGAATTAAAGAATAAGTGAGTGAAAAAACATTTGAATTGAGAACAAGGAAAGCTCCCTTATCCTTACAGACTATATTATCTGTTTGCTATAATGGCAACTTTATTTGGCTTAAAGAGAAGTTCTTTTAAGTAAAATATGTGGTTGCCCTAATTATACAAGAAGATTATGAATCAATAGATGGATGTATTACTTTCCTTTTGGAGCTGTAATAAATTTCTACTAACTTAGTAGCTTTATACACTATCCTTATACATCTGTTGTGGTGTTTGAGTTAAAATCAAGGTATCTTCAGGGCTGTTCTTTCTGGAGTCTCTAAGAGAGAATCTGTTTCCAGGCCTTTTCCAGCTTCTAAGGGCCCAGAAAAGAGGCTGCATTCCCTGGCTCACAGCCCCTTCCTTCACCTGTAAAGCCAGCTTTGTAGATCTCTGCATCGCCTCATCATCTCCTGTCTCCTTTTATGGATCCTGGTGTTCATGTTGGACCCCCATGGGTAGCCCTGGATAATCACATGTGAAGGTCAGTTTATCAGCATCACAATTTCATGTGCAGCCTGCCTTTCTCCTAGCCATGTGATGGAACACATTCACAGGTTCTGAAAATTAGGACATTTTTATGGATCGTTAATCTGACTACCTTAATAGCTTAGCTTTTATGTCAGTTCAAATGAAGATGCTATCTTTTTTCAGTATAAAATAATAATAAAAGATGCTAAAATTATTTATTGCAGCCATGTTTTTGATGCTTTATACTTTTTTTTTTTGGTACTTGGGATTGAACTTGGGTCCTTGCACTTGCACAGCAGGCAGCGAAACCACTGAGCTAAATCCCCAGCCCGCTTTATACTTATTAATGCTCATCAATCTTATGTATATATTGTAGTCATGCTATTTTATAAATGAAACTGAGGAAAAGAGGTTTTAAGTAGCTTTCCAAAGCCCCACTGATCCCAGGAAATACCTGATTACAAAGCCCTTGTTGTTGAGTCACTGGGAAGACTGAGTAGATACATCTTCAGACAGATAGTTGTATCCAGACTTAAAAAATCATCACCTGAGTGCCAAGGATTTAGCTCAGTGGTCCCACCACCTGCCTCGAAAGTGCAAGGTCCCAAGTTCGATCCCCATACCAAAAAAAAAAAAATCATCAACTGAATATTCTGTATGATGGGTTTTCCCTTTCTCCTTGTTATTAAAATGGATTTAGAATGGCATTTGCATGTGGTATAAACAGTTTGAATAGAAAAATTAGAACAAGAAAAGTTGATTTTCTGGCCTATTTTCCCAAATATGTCTTAATAGTTTTGGTTTCTTTTCTTTTCTTCTTTTTTTTATGTTTTTGGTGGTGGTTAGGATTGAACCCAGGGCTCATCCACACTAAGTGCATGCTCGGTTGCTGAGCTGTGCCCTAGCCTTAGTGCTAGTTCCCCCTTATGGGTGTCTCTTGGTACTACTCTTTGTGACCCTCCTCCCCCAATCTAGAAAGTGTTAATTTAGTATAGACTAGAAATTATGGACGTATGAAGAAAAGTGATGAAAAACGTAAAGTAACATGGCTATCTGTGAAATGTTCTGTGGAGATCTAAGATGAACTAGTTAGTGGTGATGAAGTGAGACTGAAAGGGTGGACTCAATGGGATGACTTTAAGCATGGACTTGCTAGAGATAATTTTAAAGATTTTAGGATTTTGACAAGAGTTGGGAGGAAAGAAAGTTAAATTTATGGTAAGGAAAATGACAGAATAAAAAAGATTCTGAAACAGAAATTAGAAAATCATACAATAAAGAAAAAAGAAAGCAGATATATTTGACTACACAAGAGCCTCTCCCCAAAATAGGTTCCAAGTTTCCCTAGAACAGGGAGGGAACAGACCAGTAGAGGTCATGAGCTGGAGGGCATGTGTTAACATTGTTGGAGGGGTTTCCTGGGAATTTTTTTTTTTTTTTTTTTTTGGTACCGGGGATCGAACTCGGGTCCTTGCGCCTGCATAGCAGGCAGTGAAACCACTGAGCTAAATCCCCAGCCCGGGAATTTTGTTTATTGTGTTTTCAGAGCAATTTCCCTGAAATCTAAACAGATTTTCTTCAGATGAGGTTTTGGAAGTGGGCCATGTGTGTATGAGGACCTGCCCAGAAAGTCGTGTGGTGGGGAGGGACTCTGTGGGCAAACGACTGACACGTAGCATCCCAAATAGCACTTCTGTGAAAAGCACTGCAGGTGCAAGTTTATTTAAAACAGACCACAACACAGGTGCGATTCCCTTTGTAAACACCTAACCACAGAACCCTGCCTATGTTTCTATGTGGAAAGCTGTGGGAAAGAAAGAATTTGGTTTTATGTCTGTCTTAATTTTTTAATTTTTAGAAAGAATGTGGAATCAAATTTCTTCCTCACATTTTGAATTCTTTTTAACTTTAGTATTTGCCTCCTGATAGCTAAATGAAAATTTTACTGATACTGTACTGTGATTGGATAAAGAACAACACGACAGTCTGCGTGTAAGAACCAAAATATGCAGGGTTTAAAAAATGCCAGTTTGGGCCGGGGATTTAGCTCAGTGGTTCCACTGCCTGCTGTGCAGGTGCAAGGACCTGAGTTCGATCTCTGGTACCAAAAAAAAAATGCCAGTTAGAAGAAATTTTTAGCGGGGCATGGTTACAGTGCAAGCCTATAATCTAGCACTTGGGAAGCTGAACCAGGAGGATCACTGCAAGCTGAGGCCAGCCTGAACTACACAGCTAGAATTTGTCTCAAAAACAAACAAAAGAAAATTCTCCATATAGATGGGGGAAAATAATAGTTATATACAGTAAAATAGACTAGAATTTAGGCCTAGGATCAACATTTAGCTTTAGAATGACTAAGATTGATTCTAAAATTCAAAATAGCCTGGTGTGGTGGTGCATACCTGTAATCCCAGCATTAAGGAGGCTGAGGCAGGCGGATCACCTTGGGCTCAAAGCCAGCCTGGGCTACAAAGTGAGAACCTGTCTCAAAAAAACAAACAAAAACTTTTTAAACTTGTACAATTTAGAGAAAAAAATTCCTCATATGTAAGTCCACGATGTCGTTGCTGTGGTTTTCCCCCTTCTCTGTTGCATCCACAAGTTTTCCTGCTTTCTCCATGTCCTCTGCAGGCCCTGCTCTTTCCATCTGCGTGCCCTTACTTCCTGTTTCCTCACTTAGAACAGTATATTTCTTTTTCAAGTGAGTTTTTTTTCCTTCACATTGCTTTAAATGAGAGATTATCCTGGGTTTTCCATAGGAGCCCCGTGTAATCACAGCAGCCTTTAGAAGAAGAGGACTTTTGTAGCAGAAGCAATGACAGAGGGCAGGAGATCTGAAACTGAGACATCTGACCCTTTGTTGCTGGCCTAGACACTAGGCCGCTTGCCAGGCCCACTTTGGGCATAGCCGCATGGAGTTGCGACCTAGGTGCTGCAGCATCTGGGACTGTGTTCTGCCCAAAGCTTAGCGAGGATAACCAATCATCTGTTTGGAACCGCTTCATTTATGTCCTGGCTAGGCCAGCATGGGCTCCTGCTGTCCCACTGTCCTGTCTCCGCCTGTTTCTCAGGGCTGTTCTTGAAAGTGGACTGCTATAGTCCTGCTCCACATTTTCTCAGCACAGGGCTTTGTTATCCCAAACTGTCGTGAGTTTCATCTCAGGTGTTTGCTGTCCTCGTTCTTTTCCCCATAGCAGGGCCTGGTTCTTGATGGTCATAGCTGTATCCTAGCACCAGGGGTATAACGTCTCAGATGAGAGTATGCATAGCAGATACTAAGTCTAAAGCAAACACGTACTGAAAAGTAGAAAAAAAGAAACCAAAAACTCCATTTATTGATTTTTTTTTTTTGAGACAGTCTCATTATGTAGCTCAGGCTGGCCTTGAAATTGCTGCTATCTGATCCTCCTGCCTCAGCCTCCCCAGTGCTGGGATTACAGAAGTACAGCACCATGCCTATTGGAAAATAGTTTTTTAATATAATAGTAAATGAGGTAAACCTAAATAGAGGCTTTATGTCAACCTATATCAACATAATGGAATACTGCAGAACTACTTCAAAGATAAACATAATCTATCAATTTTTTTTTTTTTTTTGGTACCGGGGATGGAACTTTGGTCCTTGCACTTGTGCAGCAGGCGGCGAAACAACTGAGCTAAATCCCCGGCTATCTATCAATTTTTTGAAATCAGTTCATAAGATATACATGTGACCAAAAAGGAACAAAATATTTTTGATAGTGACTCAGTTTTTAATTTATTCTGAATATGCAAATTGTAAAACACCCATATCCAATTATTCAGTTTTGGAAATAAAATGTCACAAATATAGTTGCAGTTGCTTACGTACTCCTTAATAGTATTAGGCATGTCCTTAAATTTCTGTGGACAGTGATTCTGGGTAGTTTATATCTGTTCCTGTGGGTCAGGACAGAAGCACCCTCTGAAGGAGGAGGGAGGTTCAGGGCAAGCACAGGTCCTGGTGGGATGGGTTGCCAGGCTGGTCAGGGGCTGTCTCTGTTTTATCCTAGAGAAGAGGCCTCTTCTGTCCTTCCTCAGTCATGGTATACAGGACTGACTTGTGGAACTTACTATTATTTGGGGAATTTTAATTAGTTGTTTGGTTTTTTTTGATACCAGGGATCGAACTCAGGTCCTTGCGCTTGTGAGACAGGCGGTAGTTTGTTTAATATCAAACTTATAATTAAATATGTGTCTAGTACATATAATGATTTTTCCACTTTCGAATGCTTTGCCTTGTTTCACTCCTTTTTAAGATCATTTTTGCTGTTGTCTTCTCTTGACAGATCTTCACTCTAGTGCCAATAAGATATTCCCTTGGTTTATTTCTCCGTGTTGATTCAATAGTTACCTATGCATTGTGTCAAAGATATAGGAAGCAGAGCTCTGATATATATGAAGAAGGTATAAATGTTGTGTTTCTGATGCCCCTTTAACATTTTTTAGAAGTGATGATTTTTGGATAGAAATCTCTGAAATCATATATGTTCGTTGTGGGAATGTCAGTGTATTCTATGATTCTGAGCTTGTTACATGTTCTTGAGGATAAAAGTAAACATAGAGTTCCTCTGTGATAGACTGGAAATTTGTCAGATGCAAAATTTTTATCTCAAATATATATTTTACAGTCTTCATTAAATGTTTTTCCTCCTCTGAAATCAATAGAGTCTGGAACTTCTTCATATTGGTGCTAAGGTAGTGAAAGAAGATAGCTTAGAGAGATTTCAGGACTATTAATTCTCTTTTCACATTTTTTTAAATTTTTATTTTTTTAACATGGTGTCCTCTTTTTTTGGTTTTAATTTTTTAATTAGTACATGTTTCTGTACATAATGATCACATTGCTTGTGGGAGTTGATACATGTATATAACATATGTGCTTTTTAAATCCCTATTTCCCTTCTTCCTCCATCTCTTGGTCCCCTTTTCTTCACAAAAGCTCTGTCTCCCTTTTTCCTATTATCTTTCACTCTGCTCTTTGTTTATATTTCAGGTTTCTCATATGAGAGAAACTATCTGACATAGCTGTATGTCTGATTTATTTCACTGAACATTTGGTCTCAAGGTGCATCCATTTTCCTACAAATGGCTCATATTTATTCTTTATGGTACAGTAGTGTTCCATTATTTCATATTGGCTATAAGGATTAATGGGTTCATTTTGGCTAACAACATGCATGTAACATACAGCACTTTGATCACTTTCACCTTCCTGTAACCCCTTGACCTACCTTCTCCCCATTTCACATTTTTGTTTCCATACATATGTTTTGATCATATTTGTTTCCCTATTAACTACTCCCATGCCCCACCCCTTCTCCACTACTCCTCTCATCTAATCATCTGCTTTCTTCTATCTTACCATCTTTTTTTAGGAGAACATGTGATATCTGTCTTTCTGAGCCTGGCTTCTTTTGTCCAGCATAATGGTCTGCACATCCATCATTTCCTGCAGATGACAAAGTGCCTGCTCCTGTATGGCTGGACAGTGCTCCATGGTGTGGATGTATACATCTTCTTTATCCACTGACCTGCGGGTGGGGTGATTCACTTTCATTTCATTTATCCTGTGTAACACCAGAGATGTTGCCATAGGTAGTTAGGGCTTCACACACAAACGTATAATTATCCTTCTGTAGCACTTTTGGGAACACTAAGAAGTTGCTTCTAAAATCTAAAAGATTTTTAGATTACTTGGAATTTACAGATTGACTTTTAATTCAAGGTTTAGCATGACCTTAATTTTTTTCTGATTCTTTTTTTTTTGCACCTGATTGGGCAATTCTATTCATTACCTAAACTAGTCTTTCTTTTCAGGTTCAAGGAAAAATGAGCAATGTGTATTATTACACTAAATGCAGAACTTAATCCATTAAAAGCAAAAGCAAAAAATTTCAGCCACACTTTAGATTTAAAACCAAGAACGCTATTTAAAAAAATAATTTCTTCAAAGCGTTTAAGTGGCAAAATGCCAGGCTGCCATTAAGGATCCTTTTTGTATTAGAAGACTTTATTTTCATTTTTTTTTTTTGGTACTAGGGATCTAACTCAGGACCTTGTGCATGTGAGGCAGGTGGCAGCACCACTGAGCTAAATCCCTGGGCCATATTAGAAGACTTTAAATGAGAAAAATCATATGATATTAAATATAAAAGCTAAATGAGAGATTGAGTTATTTATTTAGTTATTTTTTGTGTGTGGTGCTGCTGGGCCAGGACCTTGTGCATGCTAGGCAAGCTCTCTATGACTTGAACTATGTCCTTAGTGCAAGAAATTGAGTTTTGTAAATATTCATGCTAGCCGTAAGGGTGAAATATAGAGTTTCAGTCTGCGCGATAGTATGGCTATATGAGTTAACTTGAAATGAGTTACTATACCAAAAATATGCTTGCTAATGGACTGTTGTGAGCTTATACATAGGGCTTCAGCTGCATGGCCCCGAAATCTGTCCTAAATGCTAGCCTACAGAACATTTCTCTTAATGACTTAAATAAGGACCTCAGTTTCAAGTTGCAGACACTGTGAAATTGAGAGAATAAGTAATGTCTTGAGTTCTAGAATCTGGATTCAAAAAGAATTTATTAGATTGTAATGTTGGGCTGACATTAACAAGCTAAAATGTAGGGACCCAGATCCCATTGAAGTGTTAAATGTGGGGAAGTCATCATTTTACAGAAACATTTACTCTTTGTTTTTTTTTTTTTTTTTTGGTTACTGGGGATCGAACTCAGGACCTCGCACTTACAGGGCAGTCGGCAGCATCACTGAGCCAAATCCTCCACCCTGAAACACTCTTAAAATAGGAGATTTTAGAGCCAAGGGTGGTGGCTCATGTGTATAATCTCAGATACTCAGGAGGCTGAGATGGGAAGATCAAAAGCTTGAGCCCAGCCCGGGCAATTTAGAAAGATCCTGTTTTAAAGTAAAATATGAAACAGAATTAATGAACACTGGGGATAATGCTCAGTGCTAGAACACTGGCCTAGCACATGTAAGGCCCTGTGTTTAATCCCTAATACTGCAAAAAGAAAGGGGGGGCGATTTTTAGTTGATTATTACACCTAATTAAAGCCAATTGTGTAGCATGGCTACCAAAAAAGAGGGATTATCATCTTAAGTGGACAATTTTTCTGTTTTGTATTGGTCATTATTGATCAGATGACACTTGATTTGTGTGTATGTATTTAGATATACTTTAAAAGGGACATTGAGAAGATAAGCTTATCCAAAGAAGAGACCAATAATTCTAGGATTTAAACTTAGAGGCAGTTTTCAACTCCCTGTAAAAATGAGGCAGTGGGGCCAGGGATTTAGCTCACAAGGACCTGAGTTCGATCCCCGATACCAAAAAAAAAGAGACAGTGACTAGTGCTTGACTGATGGCATTCTCCCTCAGGCGATGATACTCATCTTGAGACTTATGAGTTGTTGGGGCACCATGAAAGGGTAGGAAGACTTCCAGGCCAGCACTGGAAGGGGGGAGTGGAAGGGCTCCAAGCGGAAGTACATGAGGAATGAAGGATGAGAAGTACAGGTGTTTGAGTTGGTTCTAAATGTGATCAGGTGTAATGCCATTTACCTTTTGAAAAGATCAATTTACTAAGTGGACAAGGAGTTATGGGAGACTTGATGTGATGAATAGTTTAATATATTATAAACATGAAACTCTATTTCCTCTTGATTATTTCTTCCAAATTATTACAATTAAATTTTTTTGTCTTCTTTTGACAAAATTTTAAGGAGGTCCATATTTTTTCATAATTAAAAGTCTTATTTATTTGCTCTTGTCTTAAAATTGCTGAAGAAGTCTAATTTTAAAAAGTTCAGTTCTAGGGCCGGGGATTTAGCTCAGTGGTTTCGCCACCTGCTGTGCAAGCACAAAGACCTGAGTTCAATCACAGGTACCAAAAAAAAAAAAAGTTCAGTTGTGTCTAAAAAGTTCTATCTGAAACTCACTTTTCTTCATCAATTTTTTTGTACCAGAAATCGAACTCAGGACCTTGAGCTTGTGAGGCAGGAGGCAGAACCACTGAGCTAAATCCCCAGCCCTCAAACTCACTTTTAATTTCAAGTGTCTAACCTCCAATTCTAAACAAAATAGAATAACAGAGATCAGATTTACCTTCCCATGTGAAACAGTATAAAAACCTGACAGGCATCCTGTTATCGCAGCACTCTGGGAGTCAAGAGACTCACAAGCTCAATGACACCATCTCTAAAAAACCCAAAAAACCAAAACCAACCAAAGAAAAAAACCCCCCAAAAGTGCTGGGGCATGGTGGCCCATACCTGGGCTAAAGACTAAGTTCAAGGCCACCCTGGAGTATACAGTGAAACTGTATACCAAAAAAGGAAGAAAGAAAAGCTCAGCGCAAAGGCCTTGGTTCACTCCCCAGTAGTGCAAAAAACAGAACTTGACCAAATTTATGAAATAGTTGTTTTCAAGACATTAGGCAACAAAGAACAATGATTTCTGGGAGACAGGAGACAAGGCGCCTACTGCTCTTGACCCATCTTATTGCCTCAGAGGGAATTTCTGAGTCATGGCTTTAGGGTGAATTCTGCCAAATATTTAAGGAAAAAATCATATTAATTCTATATAAACTATTCCAGAAAAATACAGTACTTCTAAACTCATTCTTTTGAGTCAGCATTATTGTAATAAAAAACTAGTCAGAGACATTATAAGAAGACAACATTTTTTGGTGGGGAGGGCACCAGGAATTGAACTCAGGACTTTGCACTTGCCAGGCAGGCATGGCACCACTGAGCTAAATCGCCAGCCCAAGGAAAGCACATTTAAAACCAGTATACCTCAAGAATATAAAAGCAGAAGTTCAAAATAAAGTTTTAGTAAATCAAATCCAACAATTTATCTTTGATGTTACACCATGATTAAGTGGAGTTTATCCTGAGAATGAAAGGCTAGTTTAACATTTAAAAATCAATGTAGCGCCTGGGATGTTGCTCAGTGGCGCTGCACCTGCCTGGCAAGTGCAAGGTCCTGAGTTCAATTCCTGGTACCAAAAAAAGAAAAAAAATCAATGTAATTTACTATATTAAGAGACTGAAAAGGGAAAAAACTACATGGTCATTTCAAGACAGAGAAGAAAAATAGGAAAAAATCCAGTATCTATTTTTCCTTTTTTTTGGTACCGGGGATGGAACTCAGGTCCTTGTACTTGTGCAGCAGGTGGCGAAACCACTGAGCTAAATCCCTGGCCCCAGTATCAATTTCTGATAAAAATTTTCAGCAAACCAAGAGTAAAGAACATCCTCCACTTAACAAAGGGTATACAAGGGAAACTTAACAATACTTAAAATTGAATTCTGAATATGTGAACTTCTTAACAGCTTTATTGACATATAATGATGTAATGATAAAGAATAAACTGTGCACAAAAAAAAGAATAAACTGCACACATTAAACTGTATACTTTGAACCATTTTGACAGCCATGAATTCATGATCACTATCAAGATCATGAATATATCCATTCTCCCCCCAAATTTTCTTAACCACTTTATACTGTCATCCTGTCCTCCCTTCTCTTTTGTCTTTATTTTTCCAAGCAATCTACTTTTTGTCCCTATAGACTTTTTGTGTGTTCTACAAAAAATACAAATATATAAAAATATAGAATCATATGGTAGTTGCCATTTAAATTTTTTTTGGCTTTCTCCATTCAGAATAATTATTTTGGGATTAATCCATGTTATATGTATCAATAGTTCACTCACTTTTTATTGGTTAGTAATAGGTATACCATAGCTTGTTTACATAGTTTGTTTATAGACATTTAGATAATCTCCAGCTTTAGCCTATCACAATCAAATTAACGCCCCTTCCCCACCTACCCCAAGTTAGAAAAACTATGGATGTTTTTATTCCTATCTTAAGTAGCAAGAGCAGGTGTCAGTTTCTAGATTCCTACGTACCAGCACCCACAGGACAGATAGGTTCTTTTGGGATGCTTCCCTAAACTTCACTGCAGATGGCAGCAGCTGGTCAGGTTTGGATTTTCTGAAACTCAGTAAGGAGTTTCAGACATGGTGATGATGATGACCACGACGACAATGAATACAGCTTGCTGTGTACCAAGGTCTGTTCTAACTTCTTCAGATGAAGTACATATTAATCTCACAACAATTTTATGAAGTATGTATTGTTATCTTCCTCATTTTACAGACAAGGGGACTCAAACAGAGAAGTTAGGTGGTTAGTCCAGTGCCACACAGCTAGAAAGTAAGAATTGGGAGACAAACCCAGCATCATTTCTCTTAATTATGATGCTACAGTACTTCTCAGTTTTTCCTTCTTTCAGAGCCCCTGCTTTATTTGAGTGATTTTCTTAATACTTTTCCTCTCTTGGTTTTGGGAAGAGGAAAGGACCCTACCCTCCACTCTCGTAAGGGTGAAGGTGGAAGCATCTCTTACCCCATGCAGTGCTACTTTATCAGGTCAGCGCTCATGTTAACACTTCCCTTTCCCTCGCTAAGTCCCCCAGGACTGGAGATGGGAGCGGGGAGTGGCAGGGTGGTGGTCATAAAGTCAGTTCTCTGTTACCTCTTATTAAATGGTGAAAGAATTCTTTGGCTCTCTTTAGTTGTTTTGTCCACTCTGGGCCTTGGACACCAGTGCTGGGGTGGGGGAGAAAGAGTTACATTTTATTAGAGGCTGTTGTAATTGGGGACAGAGGATAGTGGCTTGGACTAGGATGGTAGTGAAAATAAAGAGAATCAGATGAATATGGGACGTAGTTTGGACATAAAGGCAGCAGGTCATAGCGGTGGATTTGATGTGGGGGAGAAGAATAAAAGGAGTCAGAGCAGAAGATTTTGGCTTGAGCAACCAGCTGGATGGAGATATCCTTTACTGAGATGGAGGAGACTTGAGACAAAGTATGGGAGCATGAGCGTGGATGCGTCATTAACAGTACTGTTTTACGTGGTTAGACAAGTAGAGAAGTAGAGAGAGAAATAGAAAGTTGGATATAGGAGTGTAAAGCTTAGTGGGCAAAGGCAAGGCTAGACCTATGCATTTAAAGCCATGTGATAAAATAAAATTAATTAGGAAGAGGATGAGACAAAAGAGAAGGCTGAGGGTTAAGCCTCACTTCCTTCAGTATTCAGAGAAAGAGTCAGCAAGACTGAGAACACGGGAAGGCAGGAAGAAAGCACGGGAGCATGTTCTCTCTGTCCCTAGATGGTTTGAGTATCCCACAGGGAATGAGGCGTCCAGTTGGCTCAGCTGTTTTCAAACAAATGCTGAACTCAGGCTGTCTGATGTATTAGAAATAGAAACAAAATTTGAGGGAGAATATAAAGTTGAGACTTTAAGATTTCTTTTATCCAGATAAGTCTATCACTAAAATTCTTATTCCATGAATCTTAAATATGAATGTAGAAAAAGAAAGCATTTTTGGTGGAGAATTTAGAACACATACCTAAGTTCTCAGTCACTTAACTCACTTGCATGTAAAAGTTTCTCTTCACACTTTGCATTTTTTTTGTGGGAAGAACATACTGAAGCAGGAGATGAAAAACTGGGATGCACATGTGCACACACATCTATTTAGTTCATGATAAAAAGAATATGATAGAATTCACTTATAACACAGATCTGTAAACATAAACAGAAATTTCAGCTAACTTGTTTTCAGTGGTGATCCTATTTTAAAAAAATTATTAACTTCTTGCTCTTTTGTAAATAGTTAAGGCTGGTAGTTACCTATCCCCATCCCGCTTCCAGGCTAGTCCACTGGTTTTCAGCTTTAATGTCCAGTGTCCATCAGAATCTGATGTCTATATTATAATCAATTGGACTGCTACTATCTACTGTTTACTGTGGTACCAAGGATTGAACTGAGGGTATTTGCACTGAGCTATATCCCTAGCTCTTATTTTATTTTTTATTTTGACAGTTCTTGTTCAGTCACTAAGTTGCCCATACTGCACTTGAACTTATGATCTTCCTACCTCAGTTTCCCAGAATGCTGGGATTACAGGCATTTACCACCTTTTTCTGTTTTGTTTTTGTTTTTGGTACTGGGGATCAAACTTGGGTTCTTGCACTTGTGCAGCAGGTGGTGAAACCACTGAGCTAAATCCCCAGCCCCTCACCACCTTTTTCTATTACATAACATTGTTTATATGGTTCCAGTATATTTTTCTTAGTTGCAAGTAGTCCTATTGATAGTAGAAATTAAAATGAGAATAAACTTTGATGGTATAGTAAGTAATATTTCACATTTCACTACCTGGTACTTTGTTCTTGCTAGACTTTAAATACACGTTCTTAAAGGAATATAATTATGTGCTAGCCTTAATACTGTATCTCTTTCATTCTTCCATTTTCTATACCTCTAGCTTGCCTGCTTTTGATCCTGAAGTATTATTTATAACTTCTTAAATTCTGGGAGGCCCTTTAAAAATTACAGCTAAGAACCAACAGTAACACTGATTTGGTGCTGTTGCTTAGAAATGTAACCAACATATTCCTGGAACCCACCCTGACTCAAAGAGAAAATTCTAGCAAGTTGGAGTGGGACTAGGGCATATCTATCCAAAAGCTCAGTTTAAAAAAATTGACATTAATTAAGTGAAAAAAATTTAAACAAAATATTTCAGTGATTCAGTTTTCTGTGGAAGCATCTCAAATAAAAATCATCTCATGATTTTACAATTCTGTATTACTAGATGGGAAAACACAGATCTGCCTTAATGCTATGAAATGGAAATATGGAACTGATTCACTCAGTATCTACCAGTTTCTAATTCTAACATATTTGAATGTTATAAAATTAATAAGTATATATTTAGATATGATAGCTTAGTTAATTAAGCATAATAGAAAAAATTGACTCAAGATGCAGTTGCAGCTTTAAAGGGCTTTCATTTCTTCCTTTCCTTTATTCCTTTTCTTTCTTTTCCCTTCCCTTCATTTATTATTCCAGCACCAACAAATGTGAGATGTTTGATTTGAATATATGTAGGTAATAAATTTGAGAATCCTTATTTAAACATGCTTAGTGGCCTCCTGACTTGATATTATTATTATTGATCTTCTGCTTAATATATTTCTGTAGCATAAATGTAAAATAAAAATAATTGCATTAAATCATGGCCTTTTGGGGATGCTTTAGAAGAAGGTACTTTAAATATGAATCATACACTTCTTCTCAGTGTGGGCTTTAAAGTTCGGCTTCAACCGCAGTTGTGATTGTTTTGAGTTTGTTAGTTGCCTGGAGTGTTATTTTAAGAAAGCAGAAGCACCATCATTTGCACACTTCTTAGCGATTGCACACCTTAACCCTGACTCTGTGGCTGCAGTTTTCAAAAGAAGTGAAGTCAAGATGAAGAACCATGTGCTTTTCTGGGGAGTCCTGGCCATTTTTGTTAAGGCTACTCTTGTGACAGGTATGTGGTATTTATTTTTTAAAAAGCCCAGGTAAAAGGAAAAATATAGCATAGACCTATTTTTCAGATGTAAAGATTTATGTTTAGGCTTTGGCTGGCCAGCTAGCCAGCTACTTCTAACATGCTTTAATTTATATATTGGCAGTGATATTATTCAGACAAGACTCAATGTTCTTCTTCTTCTTTCTTATCTCATAGCTGTTTGCTTATTGCAAACCTACAGATTAAGAAAATAGATATTTTTGGCTAATTTATAGCCATACTTATATATGAAAGTCCATACTACATCTTAAAATTTGGTAATCTGTCCTTGTGTCTTAATATTTGAGAGAAATGAAGTAATAATTACTGTAAGTAGAATATAGAAAGCATTGTGATTTTATTTCCTCAGAAAGACTGGTAGTATTTGTAACAACTTTTCTGGATCAGAGCCCACAGATATATTTAATGATCCTTTCATAATATTTAATCAGGTTGTCTATAATTTAATGGCTGTATATCTAATATTTTGTTTATGATCTTTCAAACATCTGTTTGAAAATGGATACATTCTGAATATAGAAATACAGTGTTAAATAATTTTCATCTAGAAGACATATGAATTAGAAGTGATATAATTTGCCGAAGATTTAGCTCAGTGGTTTCGCTGCCTGCTGCACAAGCGCAAGGACCCGAGTTCGATCCCCGGTACCAAAAAAAAAAGAAGTGATATAATTTGACTGAACTGTTTCTAACAATTAATAAACCTGTTCTTATTTTTAGATAGGCAGAAATGTGATTAATAGTCATTATATATATTTTTACTAATAGCATCAAGACTGTTCTAATAATATTTAAAAGATAAACATGTTAGTAATAAACCATTTATATTTATATATACCTAAATATGTAAATATGTACATATATAAGCATGTTTACATACTTATAGGCATTGAAGTATAAAATGTACACAGCTTTATATAAAATAGCTGTCACTTATTGAATACTGTTTTGACATGCTAATAGATTTACATAAATTAATTCTCACAATAACCATATGAATATAGGTTCTATTATTATTTCCAATATATAGTTGAAGCAATTAAGAGTTAGGTGAAATAATTTACTCAAGGTCACACAGCAGCGATAGGTAGAATTCAGGCAATATGACCATATAGTCCATACTCCTAACTACTGTCTTATTGTGCCTGCATAAAGTAACCACCTTTTTTTCTGGGCATGGTGGCACATGCTTATAATCCTAGCATTGGGGAAGCTGAGGCAAGAGGATTGCCGAGAGTTTGAGGGTAGCCTGGGCTGCACAGTGAGTTTAAGACCAGCTTAGAATACGTAGCAAGACCTTGTCTCAGAAAACAAACAAACAAACAAACCAAAAAACACTAAAAAAAGGAATCATGTTTTAATAAACTCATTATGGTCATATCTACCATGCATTGTTATGTAGTTCTCTTTCTTTTTGTCTGGGGATTGAATCTAGGCCCTTCACACTGAGCTGCATCCCCCTCCCCTTTTTAAGACAAGATCCTGCTAAGTTGCTAAATTTGAGACAAGGCCTTGCTAAATTTTCCAGACTGGGCTTGAATTTGTAATCCTCCCACCTCACCTCCCAGAGCACTTGGATTACAGGTGTGTGCCAACATGCTTTGCTTCTATTTTTTTATTTGACTGAATTAAATTTAACAAATATTTACTGAGTACCTACTATGTCTTAGATGCTCTTGGAATAAAGTAATGCAAATCCCTAATAACAGGCTGATTAGGAAAAATTCAGCTTTTAGGTAAGAGAATGTTAAAATCTAAGTCCTCATGAATAGAAAGTATTTGTACATTTTCCAGTGGATGTATTAGTCTGTTTAATATTTTTATATACCAACAGTAATGACACGTTCTTCCTAGATTTCTGTTAAGGTAATACATTGCATCTCATCATAGAATATGGATATTTTTTCATTTCATGGTCAATAATCAAGTCATTTACTTGACTCTCAGTCTGTATTTTTTGGTCAGGCATTATATACTCATTTATATTTCCTTGGGAAAAACATTTAAGAGTTATGAATATAGAAGTAGAGAAGATGACCCCATTTGAGTCATTTTACTCTTTTCAGAACACTTTAAGAATTATCTTGAATTACCTTCTCCAGTACCATACAGAGTTGTGTCAGATTTATCGAGAACTTTGAATAATGACTTAATTATTACAAAGTGCTTCAGTTGCAGTGATCTTAAAGTATGTTTGTAATGGCTGAAATATTGCAATTAGGTTCTCTGTGCTCTGGGAATCATCTCTGGAATAATTAGATTTCCAGTTGCAATTATCTATCTTTTCTTTTTATGTTTGTTTTTTGAGACAGAGTCTTCCTATGAATCTCATGTTGGCCTCAAACTTAGAATGATATCCATCTTGGCCATATAACCTTTATAACTTGATTTCATGTACTAAATCTTTTTTTTTTAAATTTGAAGCTTAATGGGAAGAATTTTTAAATGCCATATAGCTAAAATTATATAAATAAAAATATCTTTAACATCATGGTTAGCATTATTGAATAATACTATTATTAACTCAAGTATCTGTTAATTGCTCCAAGCCTAGTAAGAAATTTTTTTGTTTATTCCTTAAAATACTAACCTGACCCGGCCAGGGATTTAGCTGAGTGGTTTCGCCACCTGCTGCGCAAGCTCAAGACCTGAGTTTGATCCCCGGTACAAAAAAAAAAACCAAAAAAAATACTAACCAGACCCTTTTGTGTAATATTTAGATTAGACAATAAATGTTGACATTCAACGTTAAGGTTTCAATGATTACCTGTGTATTAATTCATTTATTCATTATTTCTGTGTGCTGGCTTATTAAATTAAATTGAACTTGTACTTCACAATATTTTCTAAATTGTTTTTGCAAATTCATATCTTTTTATAACTATATATCTCCATCCTTTAAAATGATTCTTATAAGAAATATTAATACAACTCTTATTTTATTTACTAGAACAATTGTCCTATGATCTGATTATTATTATAAAAATAACTAGGAAAATTGTAGAGAATATTTAAATATCTTACAAAAACAGTTTCTCTTTGGGGGAAAGGTGCCTGTTTTTGCTCTAATGTAATCTAAGCAAGATTTTTTTTTTTTAGTTACAAATGAGATTTGAAGAAGGATGTGACATTTCGAATGGAGTTTATAAAGGAATATGTTATTTTTTGGTTCACTTTTGAATTACTCTACAGAGTTTTGTTTTCTCTCTTACTTTGGCATTTGGCATTGATTTTTACAAAGCTACATCATTCAAAGAATTGTGCCTTTGTTATAACCATTAGAGGAAAATCAGAATGCTTTCAGCCCAGGTTTTCATGGACTAATCCAAGAAGAAAAGAGAAAACTCTTTTTTGAGTACATTTGGATTTCCTTTACTGTGATGTGAGAGTTCACTTAGCTATTTTAGATTAGAAAGAAAACAAATGGAAAAAGCTGAAACTGATCAATAATAAAACATTTTTCTTCACACAAGAAACATAAGTGAACTAGTTACAAAATATATAAAGTGACTTTGGTTTCCTTTTTTCATAACATGTTTTATCTTCAAAGCTCAAGATGAAGAGGAATGGACCGTCCTTGCTGACAATAAATGTCAGTGTGCTCGAGTTACTTCCAGGGTCATCCGTTCCTCTGAAAACCCTAATGAGTACACTGTGGAGAGAAATATCCGAATTATGTAGGTGACATTCCATAGTTCCTTTTCCATTCGTAGTTCCTTTTCCCCTCATTGTAAGCAGAGATACTTTGTTATTAAATGTTGTTTAAATGCAATACCTGTATCTTTATTCTCCTTCTTGATGTGTAGCACCCTATATGAGGCTGAATCTTGTTAGTGACCTTAAGGCAATTTTGGAGAAGTTGAGGGCAGGAATAAAGTGTTCCGGACAACCTAAAAATGGACAGCTAGATCAAATTACAGCTAAAGGTTGTGATGCACTTATCACTATACCCTGTTTATGTGGAGTAATTTCAGTTGAATTAAAACTTTCAGTTGTCCTTGATCAGTTCAAACTGAAACTTCAGATAACACTAGGAGCCTTATTTTGTACCATGTATGGTCTATTAAGTATTTTACACTATATTCAGATGTCTGCATAAAGATGAGACTCACTGATCAACTTGACTAATTCGATTCGGTCTTCACCTGTAGCTTGGACTTGAGCTAGTCATTTCATTTCTCACATAGTCCAAGTTATATCCTATGTAGCTCTTATTCAACAGCAAAAATACTGATAACAATTGAGAAATAAGATTTGTATTAGACTCAATCGGTAATAAATTTCCCTTGTTAGACACTCCTACCCTAATAGTTTTCCTCCAATCAAATATCTTTTATAGAAAGAGAACACAGACAATCTCATTAAATTAATAGGATAGGAATAATATGTTTAAGAGTATTGTTTCGATTTCTGTTTGGTTCACTTAACAGCTATGTGCTTTTATTTTTTTAAATTTAAATTTTTATTAATACATGTTTGTTGTACATAATGATAACATGGGGAGTGGGTACATGTACATAACACATCTTAATTCTGTTTATATTCCTCACCATGGCCCTCTTCCTATTTGCAAAAGATAAACAGGTTAATTATCCACTCTAAGCTTCATCTTCAAATGGGGCAAATAGTGGCTACTTCATAGGATTATTGTAAGAATATTGATTTCATTTAGAGCTTGTGTAGTTCCTGGCACATATTAAAATATTTACTTTTATTTATTTATTTTTAATATTTGATTTTATTTATTCTAACCTATGTGCCACTTATCAGTATACCACTGTACTGCTTGAAACTCTTTTGGTGGTTTCTTATTCTTAGAATATGTTACAAATGCCCAGCTTAACTTACAAAGCTTACCATAAATTCTCAAGATTATCCATTGCCACTTTTATGTTTAAAAATCCAGCAATCTTGTAATGTCTTTGTTTCCTACATTTGCAGTGCTTTCTTTCTCTTCTGTATGCCTCCTGGTTCCTCTGTTTGAAGGAGTTTTTCTCCCACCTCTTTCAACCTCATTAATATTTCCTCTTCTTTAGCTTTATTACTTAATTCTTGTATGAACTTGGGTAGGTCAGTAATCTCTCTCATTTATATTTTGCACATCTTTAAAATGTGGTTAATCATATCTGACTGCCTGCTTATTCTATTAGTATTGAACATATTCCACACATCACATTTCTATCTAGGTACTAGGAATACATAGCCATTTTTTTTCCCCGGTACCAGAGATTGAACTCAGGACCTTGCGCTTGCGAGGCAGGTGTGGTGCTACTGAGCTAAATCCCTGGCCCTGCATAGGCATTTTTGCCTCAAAGAAATTACATAGCCTAGACAAACAACTGTTCTGTAGACAAACAACTATAATCAGGCATTTACTATAATAAGTACAGATGAGCTTTAATGAGACTACATGGGGAAATGTTTATCTGGGAAGGGGATAGGATCAAGGTAATCATAAAAATAAGACAAGTTGACAGGGTTTGGCAAGGTTTTGCAAGCTTATCAACAGAGTAGTTACTTTGAGCTTTATGTTGAATGGGAAATAATTAAAGTACAGAAAAATGACTGTAAAAACTGAGTAATAGTACCCTGGTACCTCGGTTCGTGAATTTGGTTCTTTCCATGATTCTGGTCACAAACTGAGTTGGATGAGAACCAAATCAAATTGAGTGGTTAGGTTCAATATTGACCTTATGAGGAAGTTTGACTGGGTTCCCATTCAGTTCTTCTTGCAACCAGAATTGTGGAGCGAATTGAGTTCATGAACCAAGATACCACTGTATTACCTACAGTGCTTAAATGTAAAGATAAGTACCATCCAATTAAATAGTACTGTTCTATCAGTGTACCGATATCAGAAATAACAATATCTGTATTCTGTTATTTTTATTGTTTCTTTTTTTAGTGTTCCTGTGAACAACAGGGAGAATATCTCTGATCCCACCTCACCACGGAGAACCAATTTTGTGTACCATTTGTCTGACCTGTAAGATATTTTCTTTCATACTCATAGATATGTGGAAGTTAATACCTTTTAACTAACCTTGTTAGAATGTTTCTGAAAATATGTTGGAGTATAAAGATTTATAAGTATCTGAACTTTTGAATGCATTCCCATGTTATTAGGTATCACACATTCACGGGACCATGACAGATAAAAAGTAGCTATACATCTATTCTAAAGAAGAAACTAATGTCATTCATACAGGAAGGGTCATTTTATATTAATAGCTCAATAAATAGATTTCAGCTTATAAACATGAAAATGTTTCTTTGGAAATGATAGAATCAAATAGTTTCTAAAAATATTATTTTCTCATTTAAACAAACTAAATGATTGGGAATAAACCTAACACAAGAGAAGTTTCTGTAGGTAAGACAATCACATTATCATATTATTAATTATATAGCTTACTTTCAAGTAATTTTTGTGTATTAAAAGTTGAAAAAGCTCACAAACTGTTCTGTAGTATACAATTAATTAGGTCCAAAAGGAATCATCTTTTATTATAGGTCAGGGCTATAAGAGCTCATTGATTTTAGATAGAAATGTATGGTCACTCATATTTTGATACAGCATTTAATGTGAATTACTAATATGTGTCATTTGTTTTTCAGCTGTAAAAAATGTGATCCTGTAGAAGTGGAGCTGGATAATCAGGTAGTTACTGCCACACAGAGCAACCTCTGTGAGGAAGACAGAGTGCCAGAGACGTGCTACACTTACGACAGGAACAAGTGCTATACAACTGTGGTCCCGCTCACATACAGGGGGGAGACCAAGATGGTGAAGGCAGCCCTGACCCCCGACTCCTGCTACCCCGACTAGCATAAGTCACTGCTAAATGTGCAGCTCTGTCCTGAGAAGCTCTCTATTTAGTCCAGAAAGTTAGTGTATTTACAACCAGTGAATTTTAAGCCAAATTTTAAAATTAATGCAAGACTAACTTTCCCCTTAAAAATTGAAGTAATGGTTTTATTTATTAGGCAATTACTTCTCAAATCTAAATATTAAATATCAATTATAATGCTTGTCTGAGGGGTATGCTTCCTTAAGATCATAGTTTTTAGCATTTAAAAAAATAGACAAGGAAAGAAAGTAAAACTCAAAGAGTAAAAATCTGGAGGCATAATTAACTGTCCTTTTCTCTTTGCTTGGTTTTGTTTTGGAGAGCCAGAGCATTTGCACATTCTATGCCATTTTCCTTTTAAAAAGTTTCACTGTGGGCCAGGGATTTAGCTCAGTGGCACCACTCCTGCCTAGTAGGCATAAGGTCCTAAGTTCGATCCCAGGTACCCCCCCAAAAAAGTTTCGCTGTGTAGAGAAAACATATGTGTAAACATAGGTCAATTATATGTCTTCCTTAGAAAAATGATAATTGGAGAACATGTTCTGGAACTGTGTATAAAATTATTAAAAATGTAATCTAATATTTATGAAACCAATTTGCAGAAAATGATATAATTTAAAACATAATTAAAAGTACATTTTGACATAATATACAGATGTGGCAGCAGAACTTCCTGTTTTTGATAAAGAATTTTTTTCAACAATCAGGTTAGTGTAAGATATTCCCATTGGAAATCATCTTTGTTGCAACTGAATCTAATGTTTTGTTTTCTAAAATATGTGTTCTCTAACACAGTTTGAACAATTAAATAGAATCATAAGCATATACCTGTGTGAAATAATTTATTAGAAAAAAGCTTGTGTTAACTTTCTTTTTTTTCTTTTTGTGTTGTTATATGTGAATTAAATATAATTTGTTATTGATGAAGTTTGTAACTACGATAAAATGATGAATTAATCACTGAATTCATACATTTATATATTTGACCATTTTACATCCAAAATTAAATAAAAAGGCAAGGTCTTCATGACCCATAAATCTTTATGGCAGAAAGGCAAAGCTAACTGACATATACCTAAGGGCACTATGGAAGGTAAATGGTGACTCTTGATTTAAATCAGTTGGAGAACGATGAGTAAAAATCAGTTTCTGTGAGTCATTCTTCTGTTTCCTTTTTAAAAATAGTGGTAGCCATTTTTAGTAATGTCTGTGTTTATGATGATTATTCAGCTTTTCTTCACAGATAAGGTTTGGACACTCTTTGTACATCAGTAGGGATAATAGTTTTGATATATGAGGTGTGGTTGAAAATTTTGATGAATGTTTGCATTTTAAAAAACTATTTCAGGAAAAGATACATTGTCATTAATCCCCCTCTATTTTGAACACACTCATCCCATCATTCTTGGTACTCTCTAAAGCAGTTCTGGAAGTCTATTTCCATGAGTGTCTAGTTGTGCCTAACTGGACTTTAGTTGTGGTGTCGTGGCTGCCTCAATGTCTTAAAGGGATTTAAAACATTTACCTTTCATGATCCTTTTGACTTTGGGGAAGAGCCAGAGGTCATACAGTGCCAGATCTAGTGAATAAGGAGGAGGACAGGACACACCACAATGGTCTTAGGATTTGCCTTTCTGTTGGATGCTACTCAACAGCAACATTCACCATATTTTCATCACATGTCATAAAGACTCAAAAGGGGACTTCCAGAACCATTTCAGAAAGTGGCAAGAATGGTGAGATAAGTGTGTTTGAAGTGAGGGGATCTTTGGGGGGTGGGTAATGGCAATGTGTCTTTTATTACAGTAGTTTCTTTTTTAATTTAAACATTCACCATATACAGTACTTGCACTAAAAATATACCCATTCTTGATTGACCTTTGATCCAGCATGTGGTTTTTGCAGTCTTTGAATTTCAGTTAATCAGTAAGTATTGGCTGTTAATCTCTTGCACAAAGCCAATCTGTGGTAATTAAGCTTCGGAAAGCCTCCATCCTTCTCATCTTTCAAAACACTGTGTAGCTGTATTGTCTCTGTGAGACCCATCCCGATTACTTTAAAATTTCTTTAATTTAAAATTTACATTAAAAATTCTCTTTATTCCTTTATCTCAATTTATTCTTTCTCTGTCCTTGCCAACCTCAGGGAAACTTTATCTTTGTTTATCATGTTACCATTTGTCTCCCCATTAGAGTATAATGTCTGGTGTTATATCCCTAGCACCTAGAACAATATCTGCCACACAGAGGTGCTCAGTATATATTTATTGAATGAATGACATTAATAAAGCTTAGTTAAACAATACACATGTGCATAAAGAATTATAATTACTTGGCAGAATCTGATAAAAGAAAAAAATAGGCTCCAATGGTTAATGAAACTGCTTCTGAAGAAGTCCCTCTACTCCAGTTCTATCTTTGCCTGAGTTTTTGTGTAACCAGTAGGAAAATTTTTTGGGTACCATGTTGCAGTTTTATGTATGAAAGACCCTTATTCCAGTATTATTTTTTTAAATGCCAGCTGGAACTCCTGTAGGTCTTCCTTTTTTCAAAGTTCAGTTAAATTCTAAGAGTACTATACTGTATTAACAATTTATCACTAGATGCTAGGCACCAGTCTAAGTGCTTTGTTTATATAATTCATTCAGTGTGAAACTAGAGTAGCTGATGACTCATACATGAGAGTTAGTGAAGAAGGATTAAAGCCTTCCTGCTAGCTGCATTCATGTGTTTGCTTGTTTTAGCGGGACATTTAGCAGGGGTACACTAAGACATTCATGTGAAAGGTGCCTCCTTGTTCTTAGCAAGGAGCATGATTGGCCTATGGCTGTAATACTCAGCACTATGTTTGTGTGAGGCCAGATGCCAATGGGCTGCATCAACCAGTGATGATTCAGTGTGTTAGGAATACCAAGACCAGTTTCTGGGAGACACAACACCTTCTGATTGGTCACTGACTTTGGACTCCCCTCTGACTTCCCTGAAAATTCTTAGCACTGCATCACTGTCAGACATTACCTTTCTAACCTTCCTCCCTCTTTCCTCCATGGGGTCAAACCTTCATGAGGATCTCATAGTTTCTGCAGCCTTCCTTGATCCCTTCCCAGTTTCCTCACAGCTATTTCTTAATCTATTTAGACCTCTACTCTCATCTTGGAGTCTGTTTCCAGAGAGCCTGGGTTACTGTTATGGCCAATTGTGATCTATCTGATTTAATGATGATGATGATACTGAGCATTCTTCACAGGCCAAGTAATTTACCGCTGCCATCTCATTTAGTCTTCACAATGAGGTTTTGCTTATTCTTTCACATTATAAATGTGCAAACCAATCCAGTGGATACATAGCAATTGGGTTCACAACCTTGTCCAGTAACTGGCAACGAAGACTCTAAGTCACTCTGCTATACATTGGCAAATACCAGTTGAGGCTCTTAATCATGCCCACTGTAACATTTTCTTATAGTTTATTATGAGGTTAATGCCCAATTCATTGACCTGTCATTAAATCTGCTACAAGTTTTTTACTTTATGTATATCTTTTAAATTTTTCTTTTTTTAGACAAGGACTCACTATGCAGCTCAGGCTGGCCTTGAACTCATGGTGATCCTCCTGTCTCAGCCTCCTAAGTGCTGAGATCACCAGTGTATGCCGCTGCGTCTGGCTTGCTTTTTTTCTTTTTTTGGGGGGTGGGTACCGGGGATCGAGCTCTGGACCTTGCACTTGCGAGGTAGGCAGGTGGCACTACTGAGCTAAATCCTGGCCCATGGCTTGCTCTTTTTAATTTAAATTAAATGGATGACATATTTAAAAGGCATAAATAGGTACTGTTGGCAAGAAATGTTTTTTTTCTACATAATTCTCGACAAATTAGCCATTTGCCCGAGGGAACACATTCAGAACTAGCTAGATTAAAAAATATAATTTAGCAATTAAAGTAATGCTTCTTTGTGCCAGGCTCTTAGGTCTAAGCTAAGTTTAAGACTATTGTTACTCTAATGGTTTTATGGGACTTGAACATAGTTACATTTCTACAATCACAAGTACACAGATGTATGCACACTCGTAAACAGACATGACACACTTCTATCCTGGAGGTAGAGGATAGGATATTAGCCTTCATGACTCCTGACCAGGTCTTGGCTGTGAGGTAGCAGTGTATATAATGACTAACCAGTAAGTTCATGGTCTAGATTGGGATACAGGCCCTAAGTGACTGACGTTGGGCAGATTAATTAAATCTAAGATTGGTTCCTTATTTAAAAAATCGTAAAAATCATCTCAAAAATTTTCGTAAAGATAAGGATCCATCTTGTATAGATGTAGATATTTTTGTATGTCTTTAGTACAGCTATTACAGTAGTCAGCAGTACTCTGTTGTCTTTTGGCACTTCTCCGTATCAAGGCAACATAACAATGAGAAACGTAGCTGTACATTGGATTAAAATAATTCTTGAATTTCAGAGTGCATGAGAGTAATCTGGAGGATTTGTTAAAGCTGATTACTGAGCCCCACCCCTAGAGATGCTGGACTAAGTAGTACTGGGGTACAGGTGGAGAAATTGCAGTTCTTCCCAATTTCCAAGTTCTGCAGCTGCTGGAGTTGAGAACCAGGGCTTTAGAATGACAAACCTCTACTTCCATCTAGTGGTTAAATTATGAGGTACAGAGAATACATTTTTTTTCTTTTGTAAGGAGACGAACTCAGGATCTTGCGCTTTCGAGGCACATGCTGGAACCACTGAGCTAAATCCCAGGAGCAAATACATTTTTAGCATACATGTTTTCATTTAATCCTTTCTAATGCCCTACAGAAAAAAGTACTATCTTCATTTTACAGATAATGAAACTGAGATGTGAAGAGAGCTAACCCGCTTAAAGTTTTTTTTATTTACTTGTTTTATTTTATGAAAAAATAAAACAAGGGGCCAGGGATTTAGCTCAGTGGTTCTGCCACTTGCCTTGAAAGCACAAGGGCCCAAGTTCGATCCCCAGTACCAAAAAAAAACAACAACAAAATTTTATAAAAAATAAAAAGAGAATACAATAGTTGATACATGTTGTATTATTATCTTCAAAGTAATTATTCAGAATAGAAGACATAAACCAAAATGATTCTTGCAAACAAGAAACTAATGGATAATAACACAAAACTTGAAACAGCAGAATATGTAATTTGGGGAGGTGTTTAAACTTCTCCCTACCTCCTATTTATTTCTCTTATATTTCTCTCTCTCTCTCTCCACACACACATATACATATGTTTGAAAATCTATATATATCATATAAGAGAAGGTATGATATATTTGAGGCTGTGTGTCTGATTTCACTTAACATTATGCTATCAAGTTGCATCCATTTACCTATGAATACATCAAGTTTATCTTTCTTTATGGACACATGGTACTCCATTGTGTACAAATATCACAAGTAGTGTATGAAGAACTTAATAATTGGACCCAAACTGTAAAAGCCGATGCTCTCATGTTATCATGTCCTGTCTGAACATGTTTCCATACCATCTTCCCCAGTAATTCCACTTCTGAGGGAATAACCAGAAATACTGACAAAGAAGAATGCAGGCCTGTATTTAACACAACATTATTTATGATACTGAAAGTCCATAAGGAGCTATGAGTCCATCATAAATGGAATGTTACTATTGATCTATTCAGACTATTCTACAGAGAAGAAAAATGAAATTTTAAAATATTTTTAATTTTATAGAAGTTCTTTATACAATGTGAAGAGAAAATGAAAGATATTACATAAAGAATGACTTTAAAAACACCTCCCCCCACCATGCATTCGTGGAAATAGGCCAAAATGTTTTCATTTGTTTCCCTTTACTTTTCAGTATTTTCCAAATATTCCACAGTATATGTTACATAATTTAAAAATGTTAGTTATTATTAAAATTTTAATCAACTATGTTAATTTTTAAGAAATTCTAAAATTTTACCTATTTACATATATATTTAAGGAGAAAGTAATATTTTCTTAGCCTCTATTCTGTGTCTAGCACAGTGCTAATTGCCATGAGTGTTATGTATGAAGGGTGATTTTACTTCTAAGGAATTTTCCTAGGCTGTAGGCAAAACTCACACAGAGAAAAGTTAGTACTTGATGTAGGACAAATGGATGATTAAATATAAAAGATGTGCTGTGAGCTTTCAGGGAAGCTGGGGACATCAGGAGTGGGATTATCTTCAAGAAGATGTTAACTGAATAGGGTTCTCAAAGATGAAAGTAGAACATTTGAGAACTACATGAACCAGGCAGACAGGAAGAAGCATAGCATAAATGTAGGACTAGAGGCAATATCAGCCTGGTCCCCTCTTCTTTTGAGTGCTCTATCAAGTCCTTTGCTTACGTGCTTTACCCTCTCAAATTGGTGATATTCAGTTTTTTTTAGTGGTCAAGACCTTTTTGTCTCTTCCTTAGTGAGTAGAAAGTAGTCTAGCACTTTGCCACCCCAAGCTTGATCCACCAATTGGTTAAATCATCATCATTTAAATGGTACAGAATAGTGGGCCCTGATCCAGGTCCACTGAATTAAAATCTGCATTTTAACAGGATTCATATGCACATTGAGAAATGTGGTGTGATGAGCAACAAAGTCAGAAAACAGCCTGGACCCTAGTAAAAGGAGGCAGTTGCCAATTTGGTTTAATAGCTAAGGGACTGACGAGGTCTTCCACGAACAAAATTTTACTTTCCTAACTACATCATGATTAGGCTCATGCATGATGGGTTATCTAGGAGCACTACATATTAGTCAACACTTGAGAGGAAAATCTGCTTACCGTACTTACCCATATAGCACACACCTTCATTTTAAAGTGCAGAAAGGAGTGAGATACAGTTATTTGAGTAAACTTGGAGGCAGTTACTATAAGGCTCTGATGAAGTGCAGAAACAGGAGGTGTGGGACACTCAGCAGATGCAGTGGGGTGCTAAGAGCAGCTAAGAGGCGTGCAGCACTGCAAGTAGCTTCAAGTATCTTACAATTTTGTCTGTCAAATTACGGCTCAGCTTCCTCCTTGCTTCTTAGGGAGGTTTGTCTTCTACTGCTAGGGAATTTTGTTTGTTACTAGCAGAATTGTGTTTCTAAATCAAACTGACCATAGATTGAAAGTGAGAGAAAATGGTCCCGTGGCTGTGACTGGAATTGGGTGAGGTGGAGAGGGAAGGAAGAGCAGGAGGACAAAAGCAAATGCTATGTAGATACTGTTTTGTGAAACAGTGGTAATCTGTTTTCCATCAAGTGCAGTTTTCTTCTGAGCTTAGGTAGCATGTGGCTTGAGTCACAGTGAGACGGTTAAGATTTTGTGAAGGAGGAATAGATCAGTTGATTTTTAAGTCCAACATTTTTGTTCCCTTTTTGATTCTTAGAAATGAAGTTTGGTTTCCTTAATGTCATGACTGAAGGACACTAGGATCAATGAAGGAAGAGGAAATAAATGGACAGACACATGTCTATATAAGTAATAAAACTAAGGTAGGACTCTGATGTAAGTGAATAAAGTGAAGCATGTGACTATATCTTTAGGTGTTCCAAAGGCAGAAGAAGAATCTCCATGTTACTGGTTGTAGGTTAATTCTCAGAAGTTTGACTGTGTCCTACACCTCTTCCTCCTACTTTGCCTTCCATGTCAGAGAAAGTGCAAGGTCTCCTCAGCAGCTTCTGTGCCTTTAGAGGCGCCGGTTAGAGTCTGATGGGAAAGGTCAGAATGCAGGTGTGGATTAGCCTTGCTGGATTATCTTGTGTGTTGGAATCCTCAGCTATTATACTCTTCTTTATTTCCTTTATCAACTAAAGATTATAACCAGTCATTTTTTAATCTGCCAGATACAGGAATTTGACACAGAAGCGAGGCAGCCATGAGAGAATGGGGATCAGCACCTCCCATTTCTGCTCTGTGTATCTGAACTTCAGGTCAGATTACACAGACTCTGAATTGATAGCCAGGGCACAGAGGAATGGGGCCCTTTAATGGGAGGAGCTCAGATCTCTGTCCAGGATTGCAGGAGACATCTGTGCTTCTGAGATGAAGAGCCATTTTCTGCAGCCCCCCTCCCTTTTCCTCTATGCACTCAAATTCAATAGATTTTTTTTTTTTGTCACACTGTGCTTTTCACATTTTATCTTACAGAGGTCTCAGATGATAATTTAAACAGCAGTACCGCATAGATGCAGATGTGTCAACTACCAAAACAGCTATGTGACTCATGCAGTTTGGTGAAATATAAAGTGAATGTTTTTAATGAAAGTATTCACATTAAAATTTGCAAAAAATTATTTAAAAAAATAATGAAACATAATAGTGTAGTTTTATTTTAAGAGGGTAGTTCTTTTTCTTTTTTATTTTCTTCTTTTTTTTTTTTTGAGACAAGGTCTCACCATATAATTCAGGCTGGCTTTGAACTCACTATGTAGCCCAGGCTGGCCTTGAACCCTTGGTGATCTTCCTGGCTCAGCCTCCCAAGAGCTGGAATTACAGGCCTGCACCACCATACCTAGCCCAAGAGGATAATTCTTGAGAGTTTTATACAAAATAAGTTAATCATTTTTCAATGGGTGAGTAAAGTAAAAAACGGGTGGGGTGGGTGGGGAGGAATTCTGCAACCAATGCATAGATAATCTACAGTTTGGTGATTCAGATGTCGCTGAACAATCCAGCTACAAATGGTGGTACCTTATTCTGCATCCCACACATTTCCCCTGTGGAAGAGCAGACTGCAGTGTACTGTTTTCATGTGAATGTTGAAAGCCATCCAAAAATCAGTCAGTCAATAAATATTTATTGAGTACCTTCTATGGTCAAGACACTATGCTAGACACTTTAGACGATTCAAGGGCAAAGTTTTTTTTCTAAGGGAGTTTTCAACATTGTATTTTCCTCAAATTTCTGAAATCTTCTGTTATGAAATCTGTCCAATGAAATTTTCTCCTAAGAAAATCCTTAGTTAGAAGGTAACTTTCTAGGTAATTCTGAGAAATTTACCCTTCTAGGCAAGCAATATCCAGATAATAGGCCAAAATCCCCTTAATAATAGCAAAAATAATAACACAACTCAGATGCATTCTAAGCAAGGCAATATAGAAATATCTACTTTACAAAATATTTTACACTATTTAATCAAGATACCAAGGAACTTTGTCTGTGAATAATTCTACAAGGACATGAAGAATAATAAGCATATTAGTAGTGGTATATATCAGTAGAATCACTAATACTGAACTAGAAAAGAAAATTAAACATTGAGTGTTTTATCTGCATAAAATGGTGTTTCCCAAAATGTCCTCATATAAATCCTGCAGATCAAGAATAGGTGATGGGGTGTGGCGAGTCCTAGTCTTTTGTTCTGATGGTCAGCCCCAGAGTGATAGTTTCTTCAGTTCTTTATTCCTTACTTCTTAAGCCATTTTCCTTGGGCTGTTACTTCTAGAAACTAGTTTGCCTTCCCTTCTCCCAGAGTATGTTCCTCTAACTGAGCTATCTACCTGGTAGAGACCATGAGGAAATTAAGAATAAAAGTAGGCCTCATTCTCTACTTGTTAGTAAATTTATTCTACAGTGGTAGTTTGGCTGGGCCAAGAGAAAAATGCAGGTAGAATTTAGAGTACATACAAAAAGGGGGGAAACGACATGTTATTTTAAGATACGAAAGTAGTGTAGCAGAAAAAAGAAATTGAAGATATGATAGGAGTCTGAAAAAGGATTATTTGGCAAATGATACATTAAGAGACAACAGAAGCTGGGTATGGTCGTGCACACCTATGATTCCAGCACTCTGGAGGCTGAAGCAGAAGGATCATCACATTTTCAAGGCCAGCCTGGGCCATATAATGAGTTCAAGGCCAGCCTGAACTACATAGTGAGACCTTGTATCAAAAAGCAAAACAGAACAAAATAAAAAAGATAACAGAAAATTAAGAAGAAAGGAAGACATAGTGGAGGAGGTAAGCATAAAGACTAATTGTAGTTAGAGATAGCTAGCTTAGTATGTGGGAAATGATAATGAGAAAGGTGAAAAATAGAAAACTAAATATAGAATGGTTGAGGGAGAAAAAAAGGGAAGAAAAAAGAAAGGAAATGATAAAGGTAAAGATAGACAATGAAATAAAAAAATTCTGAGAGACTATCAACTATGAAAAAAATTCAGAAAAACCAACAACAAGGAAAAAAATGTACAGTGCATCAGGACTATTCTGATGGGTAGATCTCCATACATAAAATGGAAAGTTCATCTGCCTTTCAGATGTGCAAAATCAGACGGTTTTGCAAGTAGGAAACCTTGAGGGAAAAGGAGGAATCAGCAAGCAAAAGGAAACTAGCCCAGACAAGTGACTTCCAAGTTTCAAAACAGGGTGGTCATGTCCTTCATGCATTTTCCTATGTCTGCACTAATTTGTGACAACACTGGATCCAGCCATCCCCGTAGGCCCAATCATATTAACTCTACCTGGGCCACTATTCCTACTTCTGGGAGGGGAAAACTTAGGATTACCAAGAAGGGTGTACATTAATTAAGTCTTGGAGAAAGAGTTTGGGAACCGTTGGTATAAAATATTAGATATTTTCCCTTCCCGACAATACTTGATTGAAATAATCCCTAGGCCTGAAGTAGTACACAGTCTTGTACTTGGTCCTGAGGATCAGTCCCTTTTTGAAAAGATTCAAATGGAGTATGTCCGTCTACATTAACTTGGTCTATATTTATACTTCTAAAAGGCTCCCCAGTAGCTAGCCCAACAAATGTATTAGGATTTTGAGTAGGCATAGTTAGATCCCTGTCAAATGGGCCTTGTCTTCCACTGATAGATGGAGTTCCAATGCTAGAAGACTGAAGCTTTGTTAATTGGGAGCCAAAACATGGTACCTGCAGGACACTGGGTGGTCTTTGTTGCTGCTGCTCACCCTCCTTTCCTTGGATTTCATTTTGGATGCCTTCTGACTTGGGCCCTTCATCAGCTGTACGAATAACAAGCTGCTCAGGAGTAAGGTCAGCAGTTCTTTCATTGAGATGGTTGCCTTCAAAAATTTGTTCCAGAACATTGTTCCCATCTCCTCCAAGATCATTTTTGAGACAAGGTGTGTTCTTTGATTGAGGAAAGCTGGCTTTGGGAAAGGATCTAATTCCCACTTGACCCTGTTGATTATTCACAGAGCATGGTGTGTTCTTCAGAGTTGGCACATCATCTCTAAAAGTGCTTGGGCTTTGGCTTTCCCCAGGCAGTTTCTTCTCAGAGCTGTTTCTTTGGCCAGGTAGGATGTTTGCTGGGGAGACAATAGGTCTTGCATGTTTGGTATGACTACTTTCTGTATAGGTGGGGTTGATGTTTTGATTCTCTTCTGGTGTATTACCATAGGATGGAGTGTAGACTTGTAGAGCCAGTGGATTCTCATTGGGCCCTGTGGAGCTACCAACACAGCAAGAACTTTGTGGGCTTTGGTGAAATAAATGTGCTTCTGTTTGCTCTGATAGGTAACTTTGAGGAATGAAGTCCAGGAAAGCCAAATGCTGTCTCTCTGGTGAATTTAACCTAGTCATTTGCATATCATAGTTCAATTTCTCACCTTCGTGCCACGTTGGGTTTTTCTGGAGGCCAGCGGGAGGGTTACTGGAATAGGGATAGTTCTCTTTCTGGTTTGGTAGGCTAACTTTTTGTAAATTTGTTGCCTGATCCCAGTAATTTCTGTTAAAATATGGCTCACTTTCTTGCTGCCCCGGTACTTTAATCTTGTGGTCCCAGGAGTTCCACGAAGGAAAGAGAGTGCTTTCTTCTTGTTGGATGGCATTATTAACATAATGTCCCCTGCTGTCCATAGGTGGTGATGTAGTGGGACCTGGTCTGTATAATGGAAAAGTCTCATCCAGGGTCCAGGGATAAAATTCACTGTAAGGAGAATCTTCTCTGGGTTTTGATGGATTATCTAAGGAATAGGGAAGATATTCCTTTGGTTGATTTAAGGCATATTTCCCACCATCATAGTGCCTACTTGTTGGTCTTCCATTAAAACTCAACTCTTCCTCACCCCATCTACTTTGTCCTGGGAA
This sequence comes from Heterocephalus glaber, assembly GCF_053883595.1. Lineage (NCBI taxonomy): Eukaryota > Metazoa > Chordata > Mammalia > Rodentia > Bathyergidae > Heterocephalus > Heterocephalus glaber. The sequence continues at coordinate 36,406,464 of NW_028258139.1, forward strand.
AGGTTCATCTCCAGTTGGATCAGGTGGGTCCTCTTCATTATAATGGACTGTCTCTTTCTGGTCTGCAGTCTTGAGGGGATATTGTGGATGTTTTGGTTGCCCCATAGTATTGGGAGAATCAACTCTCTCATCCCATGTATTACCTCCAATGTATGGTGAGTTTTCTCTGGGATAATAGGAGTTATATTCATGGTAAAAAACATTTCCCCAAGAGCCAGGAGAAAGATGAGGTAAATGTTCTTCCTGCTTGCCAGGATCTTCCTTAAAGGATGGAGGGATTTTTTGGTGACTCCAAGTATTTCTTCCAGCAGGAAAATGTTCACTTTTAGGAGAAGGGATTACCTCAGGATAGATAGGCTGATGTGTACTGTGCTTTAATTCAGGCTGTTTAGTTTGTGTTTCATATGGGATTCTTTTTGTCTCTAAAGCAACCCCTTTGGGAAAGTTCTGGCTTTGGGTTTGTGCATTAGAATTTGGCACTCCTCTGGATCCTCCTCTTGAGTAATAGGAGTTTTCATGTTGATTAGCAGAATTAAAATTAGGGCCTAGCATGTTACCCTCAGGGTGAGGCCATCCAAGATTAGGTTTATTAACTCCATAATGTTGAGAGTTTCTCCAGGAGCCTGATGTATCCTTTGTAGGAGTCACTGTTCTTTCTTTTTGACCCAGAGACTTTCCCTTTGGATTTTGGATTTTTTCATTGTGGCCAACAGTACCTTGTTTGGGACTCAGTGGAGTAACACTGGTTCCCACAAAAGGTTTATTTGGCCCCTGAGGCTTTCTTCTGAAATTTGCTGGATTTCCTGCGTAATTGGGGTAATTGACTCTAGAAGTGGGTGTGTAAGCTTTTCCATAAGTTGGATTTCTGGGACGAGCTGCTTGTTTGCCTTCCCAAGCAAAGGAATTCCCCTGACCTCTTTGACCTGGTTGACTTTGGTAAAAAGACCCAGACTGTCTCTGCCCAGTGGCAGTACCTGTGGGATTTGATTGTCTTCCTGAAGGAGAATTTCTCATGTTAGGATTTGGATAAATTTCATAAATTTTTGGCTGACTTGGTTTCCATGGGATTTGACTTCTGGGTATTACCTGGCCTGAAAAGTTAACTCTAGGGAGTGGGAAGATCCCATTTTGAGCTGTAGGGTTGTTCCCAGTATTCAGCCCAGGAACATTGTTTAGTGTTGGACTGGTGTCATTTTTGCCTTGACCTCCTGGTTGGGTAGAATTAGTCTCAGGTACTGTTGAATTAGCTGAGGGTTCTGATGGTGGATCCTCTGGCTTAGGAGGATCTTCTTCTTTAGGTTTTTCATAATCTTCAATTTCTTCTGAGTAATAAGGACGACCCCCAAAGCCAGGATATCCAAAAAATCCAAAATAAGGATTCTGTAGGAAAGAAGATGGAAATTCATAATTATTCTTTGTTTCCTACCATGGTGTTGCTTGGAATTTTTTTTAATGTAATGGGGAAATCTTAGCCAAATGCTCCTTTTAACACCACTGGCTGTGCTTTCTTGAAATTTGATTCCTCCTTAATTTCCATGTTCCCACACCTTTGGTTTTTCTCTTCTGGTGCTGTTTTTGACCAGTCAGTCTAGATCTTAAATCTGAGGGTTTAATTTTTTTTCTTTTGGTTCCGTCCTCTGGCCTCCTCATTTCTCTGTTCTCACTTTACACACTTGCCTTGAACAACATATGGCATGCCTGTACTTTCTATCCAGATACATGCTAATGACTGAGAGGTGTAACTCTGTTCCACAACACCATCTCCTGAGGATGAGGCACGTCTTCTGTGGGCTTCAATTTATGTGTACAATAAAGGAATTAGATGATTTTTAAAATCCCCCTCTGGGGGTAACATTCTAAGATGCTCTTAACTTGCTTCTCTGCCTATCACTGTTTAAAGTCTTTTTTATTTTTTTGGTACCGGGAATTGAATATAAGACCTTGTACTTGCCAGGCAGGCATGGCACCACTGAGCTACATCCCTGGCCTTGTCTAAAGCTTTTTTTTTTTTCCCTTAAATTCTTTTATTGGTACACTTAGGTAAACAATACATTTACATTTATCACTGGGTGCTTGTACCTGTACATAGTGTATTTTGGTTCTTATTTTTTCCCCATTACCTGTGCGCCCTTCACCCCCTCCACCCTTCCCTATAGACTTTGTTTCCATTTTTTTTCTTTTCTCATGATTTTTTCCTTTCCCTCCTTTCCTTTCCCCTTCCCCTCCCACCACCCCTAAAAATATTATTCTCATTTTCTTCCCACTGTTTTTTTTCTTGGTACCGCGGATTGAACTCGGGACCTTGTGCTTGCGAGGCAGGCGGCAGAACCACTGAGCTAAATTAAATCTGTGGCCCCCTGTCTAAAGTTTTAACAAGTGTTTGAGAGACATCTTTTTTTTTTTTTTTGGTACCAGGGAACGAACTCAGGACCTTGAGCTTTCAAGGCAGGCAGCGGAACTGCTGAGCTAAATCCCTGGCCCCTGAGAGACATCTTTCAATCCATGTGGAGCAGAAATGATGAATCACATTTTATTCAGGTTACTGGCTTGATTTGTTTTACTTTTTTGGTTTATTTTTCCTTTTTTTAAGCCTTAGGAGCCTGAGCTACAGAAGATTCATATGTTGGATTTTAACTTTCTTTTTAGACGTGGATCAAAAAGCAGAGGCTGATAGATTGTAATTCCTTTTGGGGAATGTAGCTTTACTTGTGCTTACCCCTCCTTCTTCATTGCTGAGTGGTGGACGTCCAAAACCGGGGGGTGGCATCCTCTGAAAGGTGAACGACACAGTGAACACAGGAGAAAACCACTCTCTACGCTGCCGTTTGTTTATAAGACTGAGGGTGTGCTAAATTAACTCGTTAGTAATTGGGTGTTTAATACTCTGAGCTTTTAGCTTCGGAGTCTATAGCTGTTGCTATTAAGAGTTGTGATACATTAGTGAATGTTGTAAATCCAATGGATTTAGCTGGATCCTAGATCGTCCTACTCAAAATACCCTGGATGGCTGAATCTCTTATTTGGCCCTCCACTACCTCCAGCATGCTTACCCCCACACCTATCCCCACCACAGAGAGGGAGAGGCAGGGGGAGATTGATTGGAGTAATATTAGATTCCAAACATCTATAATAGAACATCTAATAATAGCGATTAAGTAATGATGTTATTTTTAGAATGCTTGCTTCACATGTGGGACTCAATTTTTCTAATCAAATTTGAAAGGTGAGTTTCTGCTCAGGGACTGTTACAAAATGGGAGGATTTAGAAAATCAGTTTGGTTCCCATAGACTTTCTCTTTAAAAAATCATTAAAAAATTATAGTTAATGCATATTAATTGTACATATTGATGGGTTTCACTGTGACCTTTTCATACATGCATATATTGCTATTGTGCTTTTGTTGTGTCCCTCTTCCAACTACCCTTTCATAACCTCTCCTCACTTCCTCTTTCCTCCAGTCCCCTTACCCTTCTCTTGTTATCTTTTAAATGTTTACCGTATTCTAGCTTCCACGATAAGTGAAAAATACAATATGTGTCTTTCTGGATTTGAATTATTATTATTTTTTTGGTACCAGGGATCGAACTCTGGTCCTTGCCCTTGCAAGGCAGGTGGCAGAACCACTGAGCTAAATCCCCAGCCCCACCCCCATGAATTATTTTACTTAACCTGATGACCTCTAGTTCCATTTGCCTGTGAATGACATGTTTGTTCTTTTTTATGGCTGAATAATACCCCATTATGTTTAGATATCATATTATTTTTACCTGTTCATCTGTGGACAGGCACTAGGCTGATGCTACTGTCTGACAACTGCGAGTGGAGCTGCAATAAACATGGTGTGAAGGTATCTCATGATGCTGACTCCATTCCTTTGTAGTGTATATCCAAGAGTGGTACACTGGATTGTATGGTAGCTGTACTTTTAGTTTTTTGAGGAACTTCTATACTGTTTTCCATAGTACTGTACTATTTACATTCTCATCAACAAGGTATAAAGATTCACTTTTCTCTGTTCTGTCAGCAGGGTTTTTTGTTGTTGTTGTTGTTTTGTTTTGATAATAGCCACTTTGACTGGAGAGAGGATGAAGTCTCATTGTAGTTTTGATTTGCATTTCTCTGATGGCTGAAGATGTGTGGTTTTTTTTCCATATATTTATTGGCCACTTGAACTTCTTTTTTGGAGAAATGTCTGCTCAGATCATTTGCCTCTTTCTGGACTGAGTTTGTTCTTTTGTTGATATATATATATATATATGTGTGTGTGTGTGTGTGTGTGTGTGTGTGTGTGTGTATTCTTATAAACTTTCAAGAAGTTCTGTGTAGATGAGATTAATATTGTTCCATCACAAGAATCATGGTGCTTTTAAAATCTTTACCCAGAACCTCCTTAGTTTCCTTCACTTAGTATGGCTGTGAAAGGAAGTCACTCTTTTAAGGAGAAAAAAGGGACTCTTACTCTTTGAAATCAATTGTTCCTGGTCGGTAAGAAGCCCTCTTAGTTCTGGGGTTGTAGACAAGAATAACCCATACCAAGGCCGAGCATATAGTTGTCAGTTATTTCTTGATGTCGTTTTAGTTGTTCTTTAAACTACTACTGGCCTTTACTATTTCTTTAGTTCAGCTAGTTTTGTCATTTCTTTTTAAAATGGCTATAATACTATTTCAATATTGTTTTATTTTAATAATTTTAAACTTTAAGAAATCTTTTATTAGTATTATTTTGCAAGATAATAATGATATATCTGTGCCTAGAAACAATAAGATAGCATGTAAACGTCTTAGTCTAGTCATATCTGACTTTATGGTTTTCAAACTTCATTTTGTTTTAATTTTCCATTACATTAATTGAGAATAAGTATTGTATTCATAATCTCTCAGGGAAATGGAGGGATAGTAATAAAGTAGTACAACTCTTTAAGATTAATTTATTAATGAGCTTTTAGTAGCTGTTAGGTAATTTAGGCTGTTTCCATGCTGTGGATTAGTCTGATTGGAAAATGCAGAAACCTCTTAATTTTCTGGATGATCAGTGCTGTAATAAATTTGTTTCACACTCTCCTAATTGGTGTAGGGCGTTCCATTAGGGTGTATGAACATGTCTTAATTTAAGAATAATATACTAAAATAATTTTTCTAGTATGAAAAACAATTTCTTACCTGTGGAATTGGCCATGGGGGTTGTTGATAGGGAAATAATCCATTGTTGAATGGTGGGAATGGCTAGAGAGAAAGAATCAGAGTTATATAGAAGTGAGAAAAATAAATGCAACATGAAACAAACTGAATATAGTTATTTGAAATTTGGTCTATATTTCCTTTTACATTAAATTCTTTCCCCCTTATGTGTGTGTTTTAAAGACAGAGACGGTAATAATAATTACTATTATCAAACAGTTATGGTCCAAGCACCATGCTGTTTTCTATTATTAAATTATTTTAGACCTCAGATAACTGTCAAAGATATGTTCTATTATTATTCCCATTTTACTCAAGAATCTGAGGGTCAGAGAAGTTGTCACTTGCTCAAAATCTTATAATGGGAGAGTGATTGAAATCAATATTCAAAGCCAGGGGTATCTTTTTATTGGGATTTTGGATTCCCTATACCTATCATTGCATGTAATGATAAATGATCCAATGACAGTATTTTTGAAGGTGAAGTCTTGAGAAACCATTTGTACATCCTCCAGCTTATATTAGGACTATACTTACATCATCCTGAAGTACTAGAAACAATGCTAATTTCAGAGCAACTGTTTAAACTATCAAAATATAGATTTAGAAAGAACTTAGAGACCAATCAGTTTATTCATAGGGACATCATTGTCTAGAAAGGTGAAGTGACTTGTCCACTACCATAAACTGGGGATAGTCCTTGAGCCTTTCTTTTTTTCTTTCTTTCCTCCTTTCTTTCCTTCTTTTTTTTCTTTTTAATTTTCTTGTTTTTTTTGAGACAATGTCTCACTGTGTAGTTTCAGGCTGGCCATTAGCTCACTATGTAGCCCATGCTGGCCTCCAACTTGCAGCAATCCTCCTGCCTCAGACTCCCGAGTTCTGGGACTATAGGTGTGTGCCACTGTACCCATTGAGACTTTGTTTCTTTACTCTTACACTTACTGTCATTTTGTTGTGATGTATTGGCTCCATATTTTTAAAATATCTTTTTTTGTGTATGCATGGTACTGAGAGCCTTCACACTGACCTCCATCTCCAACCTTTTAAAGGCTTATTTTATTTTGAGATAGTGTCTTGCTAAATCTAAGTTGCTCAGGCTGGGGTCAAACTTGTGATCCTCCTGCTTCAGCCTCTGAGAATGCTGGGATTATAGGCATGTACCACCATGCCCAGATAAAAGGGTCTTCTTTAAAACAACAATATTTAGGTGATTTTTAACCAGACAAGGCTAGAATTGACTTGTCAGGCACTTTTAGATAAACATCAAAACTAAACTAGATATTGTATCACCACATGGAGTGTCTGTACTACATTTTGGAGGAAGCCTGTATGCAGAGGTGGTGGGGCCCCCAAATCCCTTTCCAGCCTTTTTATGATTCTAATCTGGAGTTTCCTGGGCAGGCCTCACCTGTGGTGGTTGGGTGTCCACCTTGCCCTTGGATGGGTCTTGTGGTGGCTGATTTAAAGGCTGCTGTTCTGGTGGCTTTTGTGGCTGAGTCTGGTTGGGCTTCTGGGTCTCTTGGGTTGGATCAGCCTTGGTCTGGTGTTGGGGTCCTGGGGGGTTCTGCCATCCACTGGGCTGTGGCCACATGGGGGGCATTGGGTACTGTGGATACGGTGGTGGGATTTGGAAGCCACCTCCATAAGGGCCCATCTGAAAGAGCAGCAGAAACAGTGACATCGCCTTAGGGCTGAGCTTCAGATTCCCCATCCTCTAAACCCAGCCAAAGAGCTCAACGATACAATGGAACTTGACTCAGCAACAGAAGTTTCAAGATCTTCAGCAAGAACTTTAAGTGCTGTCTTGCTAAAATGAACTTTAGTCTTCCAGAAAAACCAACCTAATCAAAAGGCACAATTCAGTGAGAAATTTCAGTTTAAGAATTTGATGATTTCTAACTCTGAAATCTGACTCAGGTAAGGACTGTACTAGGATAGGTTACAGGGAATTTGATATCAAGTTCAGAACTCACATGACTTGTTACCAAGCTGGATAAAGAGACAAAAAACAGAAAAAAGGTAAAGGATGTGAGACTGTAAAGCAAAATAGAAAACAAACAAACAAAACCAAAAAATAAAAACAAAAAAGAAGAAAAGAGTAAAAATTGCTTGTATATACACCCCAGTATTGTTCCTGTGCTTGTTGGCTATAGGTGGATTCTCATTAATTCTGCTTTTGTTATCAGGATCTCTATAATTGCAAAGTTGGACAGGGTAGCAAATGTACTTATAATTTGAAAATGTTAATTTATGAATTGACATCAGTCTAACAGTGTCAGCCTCCATTTAAACATTTCCTCCATGATTTAATGCCAGTCTCTATCCCTAATCTTCATTAATTATTCTCTATTTATTGGATAATTACTCATGATGTAGTGCAGTGCAAAGGTTATGAGAATTAAGATTCAGGATTTTATGGGCTGGAGATTTAGCTCAGTGGTTCTGCCGCCCGCCTCACAAGTACAAGGTCCTGAGTTTGATCCTCGGTACAAAAAAAAAAAATTCAGGATTTTATGAAAATTAAGTTGGTGAAAATGTCAATCCATTGGCAAAGGCACTGAAAGCAAGAAGAGACTGTGAAAAAGTTGGGCCAACAGAAGTTGAGGATGAGAATATTGAAAATGATGATTTTAGGCAAGAGTATTCAAGTGAGAATGGCTTTTATTCAAATGAAAGAGATTAAGAGAAAATTACTGAAGTCCTTGATGCCCCAGTCCCCCAAATGGCTGTCACTATCATGTCGAAAAGTCAGAAGTGACATATTGTATTATTAGGCCATCATAAATTTTTGTCAGAAAAATTATACCAAAGGAGCCAAGTAACACTGGATTCATGTATTAACTTGTTCTAAGAATTAACATTGATAAGAATAACCAACAATTTCAGTATTAACTTTCAAAATAATAAATAAAATTAGCTATTCTAACAGTATTTACTAAGCTATTATGTTGTCATTATTTGTGGAACTGTCTTCTGTGATCTTTTTCCAGAATCAATTTTTCTTGGATATAAATAATCCTTGTAATTAATAAATGATTTTGGTTTATAGGAAAAGAACAATAGTAATGAATAAGGAGAAAATTTGATGTGAGGGGACAAGTGAAATGATTTTCTGTCCTTGAACCTTTTATAATGATTATATTGTAATTTAAAGACCTGAACGGCTACTGTCTGTATTAGCTAAGACAAACATTACAATGTAGCTCTTTGGGTGTAAACAAGAAATCCTTAGCAATAAACAAAGAAGAACTTACAGGCGGGGGGTGCATATAGTTGAATTGACCATAGCGCATCATCTGCAATGAAAGGAATTCATTAATGTAAGCTAAAGTGAAAAGTTTCTTCAGTTGACAAGGGATCAGAAATAAGTTGAATTTCTGATTTTAAGGTAGGTAGTCATAATGTCTTTGAGTACTTATACACAAATTTACAATAAGTGTGCCTTTAAAAATTTCTGGGTCTTTTAAAGACAGGATTTAATTTTGAGAAGAATCAACATAAGATAATTTAAAAAATCAAGTCTACTTCAAAGTTTTGAATATTCTGTTCTATTCATTTGGTGCTCAAGATTTGAGAGCAACATAATTCTGTGATAAGATGATTCTTTGTGATGTGTACTAAATTTGGCTAATCCTTGTATGAGTTATATAAAAGATATGCTTAAGCATCTACCTTCTAACATTTGGTACAAGTGGCTAGTTTTGCTAGTTAACAAAATTAGCCAAGAAGCTGGTATCAATTCAATTTTAAGATAAATCCACATTTCATGAAAAGCAATATGGAAGCACGTAAGTGGAATCATATTGATAGAAATTGCTACTTTACCTCATTTAGGACTTCAAATCTTCCTGCCTTCTTTCATAAGAAATTTCATATATCAGAAATTTTGTCAGTATACTCATCTTTCATGAACGTCTACAGTAGGATGAGACTCTGGAAAACTTCTCCTCTGGTGCTGAGCATACATACCTCCTCACTTTTGCTGCTAAATCCAGGCATTCGGGGCATGTACATCTGGAACTGAGAGAAGACAGTGACAAATGAAGACCTCAGTGCAACAAGCCCCACTTTTGCCCTCAGGCTGTGCAACAACAGAACACAAAGGAAAGGTTTAACAGTTAAGAGATACTCACTGGCATAGCTGCAGAATTACCAAGCAGACCTAGAAATACCAAGAAGATCTTCATTTTTCCATTTGGTACCTATAATACAAAACTGTATTATTTTTGGACTTAGAAATAACTATGCATAGGACACACTGCAGCTACTTAGGTACTAGCCTGCTTGCCTGTATTCCAGGAGAATACAGAAATACGGGCGTCTAGTGCCATTTCATTGTTAAGAAACTGTTAGTTATTATCTGGTACTGTTCTGAGCTGCCTAAAGAATCAGATTAAAAAGAAGGATGAGAGGGATGGAGGGAGAAAGGGAAGAAGGAGGGAAGGAGGGAGGGAGAGAAAGGGGGGAGAGAGGGAGGGAGGGAGAGAGAGAGAGGATACTTGAGAAAATCATGACACTAAAATGTGGAAATTAGAAATTAGGAACTTACCCGAAAAATAGGAATATTTATAGTTTTGAGTTTCTAGGTGGCAAGTTAGTTTACAAACACATAGAAATATCCAACAACATTCATTGTATGGAATAATCACAGTTTTGTTTTGAGACAGGGTCTCTCTATGTAGTTCAGGCTGGCCTTGGACTTACTGTGTACCTGAGGCTGGCCTCAAACTCAAGGGATTCTCTTGCCTCAGCCTCTTGAATGCTGAGATTACAGGCATGTACCACCATGCTTGGTAATAATCACAATTTTAATGAGTGCACATTCTAAAATTAGGACTTTATACTACTTTTTAAGATGTTAAAGACAACATGCCATTATAGAGAAGTTAATTTGTATTCTAATTAGATGGAAAAATTCTATTTTTCCTTTTTTTCTTTATTCATTTTTCTATTGTATAATAATGTTAATTATTATTATTTTGTCTTTAAAAATTGCTTTTGTTTAAGGGCTAGTTAGGACAATAAGAACAAATACCAATAAATGTAAATTTATCTCTTTGGTAGATCAATAACAGCTGAAACTAGTGTGTGTAATATAGGTTACAACAGCACAAAGAAGCTAAAAATTAGAATGCTGGTGTAGGTTTACCCTTCTAAATATTCCTAAGATTATGAGTCCAGATTGTGAGGAGCTTTGGATATTTAATTTCTCTCCTGATTATCTGTCAGTTTCCTCTCTATTGTGGCCATAACACCCTCTTGATAACTTGCATACTCATGATGTATGTGGCTTTTTATTTTACAAATACTCATCACCAAATGCCACTTATTTTCTCTTTTATAAAATTAGCATGTTATCTTAGATGACTTTTAAAAACCCTTCTCCCTCTAAAAGTGCATGATTGGATAAAAATTTATGATTATTTTTTGAATTGAAAGTAGTTTTCATTGATTGCTATGAAGTACAATTCATCTGTGAACACAGAAACTCTGGTTCTTCTGACATATTAAATAGTGTTTTGTTCACTCAGCTATACTTCTGATAATATTTAGTTTGATATATTAGATACTGGGAAAAATAAATGAGAATACTCACCAAGTTACATAGCTTAGGAAAAGAGGCTCCCTTTCTGCACTGAAGCAGCAACATTTTTTCACCAAAACTTTCATAAGCCTTTGGGAAAAAAATAAAAGATTTAGGAGCTTAAATACAAGAGATGGAAGAAGTAAATGAAACAAATAGCAAAGCATCACCTCTGAGCTAGTGCACATCATGTTGATCATTTTACCTAATCATACCTTTATTAGAGAGTCCTCAGCATCAAGATTAATCTTCTTTGCTTTAAGATTAGGGTGAAAGCTAAATCAGAGAAAAAATGACATAGGCATTATATTTTGAGATACTTCTAGTGCAGTGTTGACAAAACTTCACATCTTTATAGAGAAATGTGCAAATGTACAATATCAAAGGAAGTCTAAGTAGTTTGGAAGAAAACCTGTAAGAAAAACAAACGTATTAAATAAACCAAAGAGTTTAAACTTTTATCAGATTAGTCTACAAAATGATTATACAACCAAAATTAAGGAATGCATAAGGAAATCAGTTAATATCTATAAGTTAAGTTCATTATTTGGCACTTTGTATTTTATGTTAATAATTTCTAATACTCACCCAATGCTGGTTAGAAGCCGCAATGTGTGAAAAAATAAATTTTTACTTCAACTTTGTTAGTCTGTCTTTGAAATAGACTCTTAATGGTCTGCAGTGGAAATGACTACAAATTGCTGAAGTCAGGGAGAGCTAAGGAGCAAGATACATTTATTTCTTAATAACAAAACAAAAATTCATGAAGATGTGATATTGAGTACCAAAAAGGCATAAAATAAAAAGATTCCTCCTTGTCAGAACCCTTGGCATAGCAAGATCACATTTAAGCACTGTTGTAGACATGTACAACCAATCAGCTTTGAGGAAAATGGTTTTGCCATCACAAGAGTTTAAGGTAAACACACACACACACATTCAATGTAAAATTCATAATGTGTTATTATAGGAGCTGTCAAATCAAGTCTCTTATTATGCGTAATAACAGTTTGGGAAAATGAGCTTACAGCAGTAAGATTTAAAAGATGCTTTCCTTGTGAATTTGAGTTTTGAAGTATAGAGAGTTCATTTATACAAATATATTTTGGGAACAAAGGTGAATATTAACTACATACTATTGTCATAAATCATTGGCCATCATCAAAAGACAGAACAACATATTTAATTTCACCTATTTAATTAATATATTGTTAATCTGTAATTAAACTGGAACATTATAGCCATGACCAATTCAATGACTTGATTTGGTTTATACTATATGAAGCCAGTAGGACATAGTTTCTTTTTTTAAAGTCAAATATAATTCATCCATTGGGGATTTAGAATTTTAGAAGACCTAGGTAAAATGGGAAGTGAATTCTCAGCTATTCATGATAGTACAACCTCATGCAAGCAGGAATTGAGAAATTCACTACAGGAGTTATATTACAGATTTTTTTCTGCAATCTGACTTTTCTTTGCAAAAATTTCACTTCTAAATAAATCCAGCTATATTTTTCACTGACACAAGCAAGCTTTGTTGTCTTGGCTGAAGTTGGATTCTCCTGTTATCTTATGGCTCCACCAGAGTAGACAGTTGCTGTGGTGATGTTTGCCCAGTTTAATGCTGGCATTGAAACATTGAGAATGATTGAATGGGTTCTACTTAGTGAGATTCTGTATAGAAATATATCCAGTGGTTGCATGTGGCACTATTCTTCCAAGCCACAGGAAGGTCTAGGTCTTTCATCTTGGGCCAAATAACTCTGTATTTATTAGCACTCTGACTCCCCAACTTTAGTGCCAAAAAAAAAAATTGTACTAGAATAATCATCTTTAAGCTAAAATGTTTTATTTTATTTTATTTTTTTTTTGTACCGGGGATCAAACTCGGGACCTTGAGCTTGTGAGGCAGGCGGCAGAACCACTGAGCTAAATCCCCAGCAAAGCTAGAATGTTTTAAAAGCCTATGTATCAAACATATGAAAAGGTATATCTATTTCAATGTCTGGCTGCCTTTATCTTATTCTGCAGAAATTATAATACTGTGTGTACACTGAGGTGAACTTGCAAGCAACAGGACACCTGGAGAGCGCAGTGTATTCTCAGAAGTGCAATGAGGCCTATGCTGGATGGCCTGAGGCCTGTGCCATGTACACGGGGGTGGGGTTTTGTTTTTGGCTTTAGCATACAGAGGTTATAGAGAGTTGCCACTAAATCTCACTTTTGGTTGCTTTCTCTAATTATCCTTGTTCCTTCTGCCACAAGGGTGCTTGTTGGTCACAAAATAATCTATATTTCTAAAATCCAGGCAATGCATTTCAATGAGAAATGGATTGAGAAATGGATTGGATTGAGAAAATAACCAAATCTTTCTTTTTCTTTAAAGAAAATACTAAAGAAATGCTCAACTCTATAAAATGTATTGAAGCCAGCCCTCCTTGACTTTTCCCCATTTACTTCAATCATCACTTCTTATTTTATAAATTCTTTTCCTCTCCACTTGCCACTGTTTGTGAACATGTTTTATGATTTGACTTTTTAAATTTTTTGTATTTTTAAAAGTGTATTTCTTTGTTGTTTTTCTTCTGTTTCCCTTCTCATCCATAAAAAAGGCATTTGAACCTCGGTTTTGTGAACTCAAGAAATCTTATATAGGAATTTGTGCATTGTACTCTTCTCTCCCCTGCCCCTGGCCTAAAACAAAACACATCTATCAAAGGTCTGTGACCTCCTTACTTTTGTTTGCTTTGAATCTTAAGATCTTCCCATTAATCTAGATTTTAAGTTACTAGGAGAAGGAAAGTATTTTTATTTCTTCTTCTTAGATACAGTAGAAAGAGGTTGGGTTTTGAGCTACCAGACCTGAGTTTAAATTTCTACAGATTATCCAACTGTCCAATTTAATGTTCAGTAAAATGGAGGTAACATAACTTGCTCCATATGTTTCCTCTGATATGTAAATGAAATAATATATGTAAAATGCCTGACACCTAGTAGATAACTGTCAGTAACTAATTCATCAATACATCAAGGTACTTTTATTTTTTAATTATTTGTTTATTTTGGTACTGAGGAGTTGAACCCAAACCCTTCACAGTGAGCTATATCTCCAGCCATTTTTAAATTAAAAAAAAATTTTGAGACATGTTTTTGCTAAGTTGCCCAGGCGGGGGATAAACTTGTGGTTCTCCTGCTTCAGCCTCCCATAGTGCTGGGATTACAGTGAAGGCACTTTTGCAGTTCTATAGAATATGTTATATGGTTTACTAATCATTCAACAGTAATAAAGAAAGTCATAGTTCTCAGAAAAAAATAGATCCTCTTCTCAGCTTTTGAGCTGAAGCTCTTTTGAGCTGAAGTTCTGTAGATTATTAGCAGCAGAGCACTCCAACACAGCAGGGTCACAGAATGCAGAATCTAATACAAAGGAGCTTGTCAGCCTCCATTACTGGTGCCAATAGTGTCTCAGCATCCATAACTTCTTTGAAAACATCCATATACCACATTCTTAGGCCCTGAAGGTAAGACGCTCGTCTAATAAAAAGTCAAGGAAAGGTAGTTTAATCTCACGTATTAAATGATTAATAATGTTTTATAATAGTTCCTGAGTGGCATCTTCATGTGCAAACAAAGCCCTGGCTTTAGGCCCACACATCCTGCATAGGGTATTAGGACAGGGAACTTTCTGAGTTAGGACTCAGGAGTGGGTCCAAATTCTGGTTCCCACAAATTTCTTGTTTTACAATTTTGGCCAAGTGATTTAGTCTCTCTAAACCTGTTTCCTCATTTATAAAATGGGGGACAAAAATAGTATACTTTTTATGGGTTTGTTGAAAATTTAATGAGGTAATTCTTTTAAGGTTCTAAACATTATATGTAAGTAAATAGGTAAATAAATGTTACTTATTATTATTAGAACTGTCTCATAGTTGCTTTATTACTGACCACTGACACTTTTCCTAAAGATTTTTGAGGAATGTTTCTCCTCATTGTGGTTATTTATTCATAAAGAAAGAAAGAGAAAACAAAAAACTTCCAAAAGCACAACTAAGCATCTACACAAACAAAACAGAGAAAAAGAAACTGGATCGTAAAGTTGATCCGGTTTTACCAAGTTCCTATCTGGCATTTGGTCTGCAGGCGGGAAAGCTACTCAGCCGTGCAGCTCTGGGGATAACTGTCTGGAACACCTTCAAGGTGGTGTTCACTCTGAGAGCCCTGAGCCATCAGGACTCTTTATGTATCTTCAGGGTCAGTGTTTGAATGTTCAAATCAAAGAAGTCTGTCTTGTTCTCTGCCTTCCTTCTTCTTGAGTGGAAAACATAACCCAGTGGTTAAGAACACAGGCCTTGGAGCCAGAAGTCTTGTGTGCTTGCATTAGCATTTGATTCACAGTAAGTGTTTCTTACGGGTTGAGTTTTTGTTTCTCTTCTTGAACTTCATATAAACTGTTGTAATGTAATCTCATCATGGAAGTTATAGCTTATATTTGATAATTTTTTCCATAATTTTGTTGGTTTAATTTCTCTTTTCTATAAAAAAGAGCTATATAACATGCTGTGTTTCCTTATTACTCTGATTACTAGGAAACAAGGGCTAAATTTGATGTTTGAATAACAGTGGATGTAGGTTATGTGAGGCCTACACAAAAATTTAAGGGATCTTTTATAGAAAAAGAATATGCTGGGCATGGTAACACATGCCTGTAATCCTACACTCTGACAGGCTGAGGCAGGAAGATTGCTAAGTCCAAGCCCAGTCTGAGTAACTTAGCCAGAAAAAAAAAAGTCTGAAAAAAAAAAAAAAAAAAAGGAGCCGGGGATGTAGCTCAGTGCAAAGGACTTGAGTTCAAGCTTTAGTACTGCAAAAACAAAGCAAAGCAAAACTAAGCAAAAACAAACAAACATTAGTACAAAATGCATTTAGTAGAAAAGCAAATATTTGTTTTGTTTTGATAAGAAACAAAATTGCAGCAAATTTCAGATTTTAAAAGGTAACAAATAGTACAGACACCACAGTATTTAGAAAAACAACTTGATATTTTTTTCTACTGCTTGATGAATTTCAAGCTTTATTTCCTGTCAACTACCTGTATGTTTCTAGGACCAGTTGCCAGTGACACATTTAGATCAAAACATGATCCTTTGATCCTACAACTTTGGATCACCTGCCAAGTGAACAAGTACTGAGAGTTAGGCAGGAGAGGTAAAAATATTCCTGGGAGCCATTCTTACATTAGCAATAATTTAATTACATACAGAATTGATTGGAAATCACATAAATAATATTCTACTAAACCCAAACTACATGTCTCCCTGGATTAGCTTCCTTAAAATGCCCATGGTTATTCTAACATTGTTTGACTTTAGACAAGTGTTGTGGAAGGAGCATTGGAGTAGAAAGAGACAGCAGTCTTAATCAAATGTGGATAAATTTTACAAAGGCACATGATCATGTGAGCTAATTGCTTAGCCCCTCTTTAGTGTCAAAAGGGCCTGTGGGTCATTAATTTCAGGTGACTGCCTCAGACCTTCTGCTGAGTCTGCCTCTGAATCCCTTTCTGCTTGTGCCTGCCTTGTAATTTTATTAATCTTCTTCCCTTTTGTTGCTGTGAACTATCTAAAAACAACTTTTTGCAGAGAGATAGATATAAACAATTTAATTAATAAACCAAAATAGCAACAGTAAGCCCTGCCTAATTAATATTTTCCTACAGGGAAAGCACCTTGGGATATATAACTTCATTAACTCTGTGCTAGAACTGTGCTAAGTACTTTAGATAACTTACTTAGTATTCACAAAAGCCCCTTGGAGTTAGGTACTATGATCTCTGACCAACACTTTACTGTTGAATAAATAGAATCTTAAAGTTAAATAATTTGCCCAAGTGGTAGAATGGGGATTTGAACTCACACCTGTTAGTGATTAGCCATGTCCCTGTAGATAGCCTCGACAAATGCAGAATGTGTTTTAACTAGTTAATCAGGACACAATAATGAGAATTCTATAAAAGTCTTTTCTATAAAAGTGAAATGGAGTGTGGACTTAAATAAAATGCATTTGTAAACTTTCAATTCCAAATACTTACACAAGTTAATATTTTTTTTAAGGGGCCAGGGATGTAGCTCAGTGGTGCTGCTCCTGCCTGGCAAGTACAAGGTCCTGAGTTCAATTCCCGGTACTGGAAAAAAAAATATTTTTAAGTGGACAGATATTCTTGTCTTGGAAATGAAGAATGTACTCTTGGCATTGGAAATATAGCACATGCTAGACAGGATGAATTAACTTTCAAATAAACAGTTAGAGCAGACTACATAATTGAATAAGTTTTTGAGCTTGTTACATCATTTCTTGCCAGACACCATCTAATCACTTTCAGAGGTGTTAGCATTACATGGACATACAGTATCTGCATTCAGATGATGCGTACACTCCAGTCCCTTCTCCTTAGCAGGCTGGTGTACATGGGGAGCAGCCCTCTGTTTGACTCATGTGTTACATGGGTTGAGTTCTCATTCCTACTAGCCATCACCCACATCATCCATGCATTCACACAGCATGGATTTGTAAGCCCACCCAGGGCACATTTTCTTTTCCTCATAACTGTAAGCAGTAGGCATTTAACACATTTGGAAACTGAGGCTCTGTGCGATTATGTAACAAACATGGGCTCAGGAAGCAGAGTGTGGATTTGCATTGAGATCTATTAGCATCCATTTCCTACTCGCCGTAATACTTTCATCTCAGGGCAAGGTGAACACCAGCACAAGGAGCAGTGCTCACCAGGGCTGAGTGTCAGCGACAGCAGGCTGTCTCCCTGTTCTGGGTATAGGCCCATCCTGGTTCTTTCGTCTCCCTCTGAAGAAAGGATTCAATGCTTGCTCTAAGTCCAAGAAGTAGGAACACAGCACAATTTAGCATTCAAAAAATAATTAACTGAAAAAAATTGAGTTTCTAAAAAAGCAGACTGTTTTGGAAACACTATGTAGGCCTTGAATTCAGTCATCTTACTGCCTCAGCCTCCCAAGTGCTGAGATTATATGCATGCAACACCATGCTCAGCTGGACATTCTTCTTTCAGTTTTTTAAGAACAGATTTTGCCTTAGATTTTCCTTATTGTAAAGTTTTCTGAAGAGAAAAGAGAACTGAAAACAGATAGCATATACTTTTAGTTTGTAAAGAAATCATTTCTAAATAAGTGGAAGATGTCACCAGAAATAAAGGGAAAAACTATGACTCATAGAAACTCGGAGTCAGAAGAGAACTTGAGGTCACAGAAAGATGTGCACCTTTGTTCTTCCCCTTCCACAGACTTAGAACCTTGGGGCATCATCGACACCTCATTTCTCATTCTCAGGCAGACCCTGTCAGCTCTACCCTCAGGACAGATCCAGAATTGGACTGCTTTGCATATCTCCACCTATGGTGGTCCATTCTTGCCACTTGTACCTCTGCTTCTTGCTTCTCTTTAGTTTATTCTCAGAAGCAGCTATGGATACTTTAGAAACATAAGTCAGACCATGACACTCCTCTGGGGCTCATCACAGCTGGGGTCTGAAGTCAGTCTTTACAG
Source organism: Heterocephalus glaber (assembly GCF_053883595.1). Taxonomy (NCBI): domain Eukaryota; kingdom Metazoa; phylum Chordata; class Mammalia; order Rodentia; family Bathyergidae; genus Heterocephalus; species Heterocephalus glaber. The sequence goes on from NW_028258139.1 coordinate 36,424,804, forward strand.
TTATCCCAGGGTGCTGTGCAGTCAGCTCCCACCTTTCTGTTAACCCAGCTCCTAGGACTCTCCATCCTTCCCTGCTTGTCCTCCATTGTCATTTCTTCACTGTGTAGATAAGGGAACTAAGGTCTGGAGAGACTGATTGATTTTCCTAGGGTACCCATTGTGGTTAGAGTAAGAGTTGGGGGCACTGACTTAGTTTAATGTGAATTTCACCACATAGTACTTGTTTTGTGCCTCTTCTTCTTCTTCTTCTTCCTCCTCCTCTTCCCCTTCCCCTTCTTCCTCTTCTTCCTCTTCCTCCTCCTCCTCCTCCTCCTCCTCCTCCTCCTCCTCCTCCTCCTCTTCTTCTTCTTCTTCTTCTTCTTCTTCTTCTTCTTCTTCTTCTTCTTCTTCTTCTTCTTCTTCTTCTTCTTTTCTTCTTCTTCTTTTCTTCTTCTTCTTCTTTCTTCTTCTCTTCTTCTTCTCCTCCTCCTCCTCCTCCTCCTCCTCCTCCTCCTCCTCCTCCTCCTCCTCTTCTTCTTCTTCCTTCTTCCTTCTTCTTCTTTTAGTACTGGATACTGAACCCAGGGCTTAGGGTAGGGTAGGCAAACACTTGAACACTGAGCTACATTCCCAGCCCTTTGAAACAATTTTTTAAAGAAATTTTGAGACAGGGTATAACAATGTTGCATGGCCTGGCATCAAACCTGTGATCCTTCTGCCTTAGCCTCCCGAGTAGCTAGAATTGTAGCTGTGTGCCACTGTACCTGGCTGTTTGAGCAATTCTAAATAATTTATGTCACAGTCCATGTTGGAGATTCAGTATACCAAGTAGTAAAGGTTCAAGAAACAGAGAGGCAGAGAGAGGGAGATAGAATGAGGATGAGAGTGTCACACACGCATGTATACACACTTGCATAGAGTAATAGATAAGAGGAGAGAGACAAGAAAAAAGACATGGTACTGAGAGAACCCCAGCTGGAGTCCTGCCTCTAGCTGTTCCCCATAGCCAAGCACAACCTCCGGTCTGCCATTGTTCCTACTGTGGTTCATTTCCTCAAGTCATTTCTGTTCCTTGAACAAGTCCTCTTGCTTGCACATGGGAATATTTTCAAATCCTAGTGAAATTAGGCACAGAGTCTGGGTTAATGCATGAGTTTTCCCCACTGATACTATGACTAAGAAGGTGCTCAGAACATGGCAGAAGTTAGCATAGGATTCCAGGCTGGCAATCCTTCATCAGGGAGCTTCAGGCTGGTTTCTCACTGTGGGCCACGTATTCCACTCTGTGCAGACATAAGCAGACTCTTTAGTTTGCTTAGTATTCAGTTGAAAATAAAGTGTGTGTTGGGCTAGTTTTTTTTCTAAGGACTTTGCAGTTTTAAAATCCCTGCATTCAAGTGTCACTTGGTCAGGGATCCCTCCTTGACCATTCCAGTGTCCCTCCCCTCTTCTCTCAGCCTGCTTTAGTTTTCTCCACAGTGTGTATCATGACCTGGTGCTGCGTGATGCTTGATGTTTTGTTTATTACCACTTCTTCATGGCTGGAGTTGTGCTTTGTACACTGCATTTGTGTGAATATTTATTGACTGAGTGTGTCTGTGTTCCAGGCCCAGCGTGGGAGTGATCATGAAAATGTATGCTGGGTACTCACAGTTCCAGTACTGAAGAAGGAGGCAAATATCTTTTAGAATCTGGTGTTCAAAGGAAAATCGTATTTCATAAATCTGGCTTGAAAGTAGCTGCCTTGGCACATCTGGGCTTTAGGTAGATGGGGACGAAAGCCCCCAAGAATCAAGGCAGGGTGTCCCTATCTACCAGGATCTCTTTCCTTCTTCCATCTTACCCTTTGTGAGGAGGAATTAGCTTGTTACACACAGAAGTGCTGTGGTTTCTGTCTTTGGGAATCTGTTCTCCTTGTTTCATGGAGGTTTCCCAGCCTTAGTCACAGTGAAAGGATGCTCAAAAATGTGCTAGACACATAACTCTAGGGTTGACCTTCTTTTAATGCCAGTTTTTTCAAAATACCTTTTTAAATAGTGTCCATGCATTTCTAGCTGGTAAATAAATTAGAATGCAATCCCCATCCACTCTGAAGAGTCTGCAGTCATATCCTTGGCTGTGTTTGTTGCAGCTTATCTTTAAGTCATTACCCAACTGGTTGTTAGGTGCATCTCTGGGCAGAAAGCTGCTGAATTTGGGAAAAGATGAAAGCTCAGGGGAGAGCTGAAGGCATCAGCAAAAGGCATTTTGACAAACAGCTCATAATGATCGTTTCCCAAGCTGGGAGTTTTTGTTTCTAATGTCTAGCTTCTGTGGAGTGTGGTTGCTGCTTTTTCTACTTTTCTCCTAGTCTAATGTTTATGGAAGAAAGGGGTTGTTTAAACAGGTTTGGCCTCTCTGCAAACTGCAGTGCTGTCTGTTGGTTGTCATCTGATTGGTAGCCACATGCTGTCTACAAGAGTCAGCCTTTTAGTGCTCAGCAGTTGGCATGGAAGAGGAGCACACTAGACCAAAGCCTTTTTGTCTTTGAAACATACTTTCCCAAAGACAGGGTAACAAGTTCTAATAACATTTAGACACTGAGTCTGGGCCAGTTTGAATATTTGCTTCATATCATATAACATCACTAGTGGACAGTTACAATGATTAGATTAGGATTTCTTAACCTTAGATCCAAGGAAGAACTGCCATGTCTGAGTAATCACAGAAATTGTAAGCAGAATTTTGTGTGGTTTTTTCCATTTATTCTTTGGGTAAGATGACTCATGGCTTTCACTGGCTTCTCCAAACAAAAACAAAAACAAAAACAAAAAACAAAAACAAACTTGACTGCTGTGTAGAGTCTGTGTGGGGTACACTAAATGAGAAATCTTGAGGTCTGGGTTCTTCAGTCTCCAAAAGCAAAAAGATTTCTCTCTATCTCTGTCTCTGTCTTTGTCTCTCTCTGTCTCTCTGTCTCTGTTTCTGTCTGTCTCTCTTTGTCTCTCTCTCATTGTGTGTGTTTTTTTGAGACAGAATCTTTCTATGTAGCCCAGTCTGGCTTTGAATTCATAATCCCCCTGTGTTGGCCTCCCAAATGCCAGGCTAATACATCATTCTTCTAGGCAGTGAACTCCTCACCCATAAGCAGGAAGATTGAATTAAATCAGCATTCTTTCAAGATTTTTCATGTATGTAGTCGTTTAAAGACTATGATCCTCACCTCATGTGATTACAATCTGTACTATTTACTTCATATTTTTCTTTTCATCTAACATTCAAAAATTAAAATTTAGGGCTGGGGGTTTAGCTCAGTGGTACCTCTGCCTGCCTCGAAAGCACAAGGTCCCAAGTTTGATCCCCGGTACCAAAAAAAACAAAATTAAAATTTATTTTGAAAAGAATTCTTTGCACTTGTTGATCATAGTTTTTTGTTTTTGTTTTTGGTACCAGGGATGGAACTCAGGACCTTGAGCTTGCGAGGTAGGCATGTTGCCACTGAGCTAAATCCCTAGCCCTGCATTTGTAAGTGGAAAACCAGCAGCATTTGTTATTCAAATGTTATGTAAAGATAATTGTCTTTGAACCAGTGGAAGGTGTGCCACACCTGACACACTGGTGTACTGAAGATGTTATGTTGACCAGTCTAGGTTCACTCTTCTGTCCTTCCTCCACCCAGAAGACCCAAGAAAACACTCCATCACTAAGGCATTAAGAAATTAGGAGCTTTGTGGTTTCATCTTCTGTGGCCAGATATAATGAAGGATGCTGCTTAGGAATCTCAATGGAGAAAACAGGTGTAGGCATAATAGAGGCCAGATAGTGGTGCCTATCACTCAGAGACAAGGATGATGCAGTGAATGGAAGAAGCCATAAGATGGCAGCTCATCAGAATGTTGTGACCAACAGTGCTCTGTAATGATTGTTCATTGATCATAGGACTCTAGAAAAAAAACAGATGGATAATACATTACGATACTGCTTGATATCAAAATTCTAGGTTCACTGAGCCTAACTCAAAGCACCACAGTGCGAGTCATAGTTTTTCTCTGGTTCCTGGGTGTTCCTGGGTGACACTAGAATCCTATGAAGAAGAACCCTGCAATGTGCCTACATGAGTATATCATGAAAGTTTCCTGAAACTTTCTATAGAGGGAACTGCAACAATTTACTAGGGAGACACTGTGGCATGGTGGGGGAAGTAAAATATTCACAATTTCTGGGGATCATTGAATAGTGATTCTGAGCCTGAGAATCATTTATAATTTATTAATTAATGCTTTTAGAAGTCAGATGAGAGCTGTAACCTTGGTCTGTACATGTCTAATAGTGGGTCTAATGGCTTTATTATGTGGCTCTTTCCCTAGTCTTAGAATGCATACTGAGAATAATTATACTAATTGACAGGATCCCGCAATGATTCCTACACCAGTGGAATAAATGATATAGTAGAAAGGGCCAACTGGAAGGAAGAACTGACCCCAGAACTGACCTCTCTGGGGAATGCAGAGATCAGTGTCACCACTGATGACTTGAGAGATATAAGGAAGATGTTCTGCTACTTCTCCATTTAAATCACCTGTTAAGCTGATACAAAAACTGAACGGGTCATGGGATGTTACATGGGGAGTTGCTACAAACTCAATCAGGTGGTGTTTCCAGTTGCAGATTTATTTCCAGATGCGGTAACTTTTTTTCAGATATGGTAACTTTTGTGGGGCAAATTAATATAGCACAGGGCACTTTGTGTAAAGCTATTTATCTGGCAGATGATTTCTATTCCAATCAGTAAGAAAAATCAGAAGCAGTTTACTCTTAAGAGACAGGAACAATACTAGCTAATGGTGGTTTGCCCTAGGACTATGTCAGCTGTTCTGCAATCTGTTCTAATATTGTGCTGAGTGTCCTTGATCATCTTTATATTCCACAGGACACCATGACTGTCCAGGACTTTGAAAATACAGTGCAACAGGATTCGATTATCATGAAACAAGTCACAGGGTGGAACACAAATACTACAAAAGTCCATGGATATGAGAGCCTAGGAGTCCAATACATATTAAGATAGCTAAAAGTCATTGGCTGTTTGTTGCTTCTTGTGCTACCCTACACTAAGAAGCACAGTTTTTAAAATACTTCTTTGTGGTTTGAAGACAACATATAACACATATTGTGCTATCTTGAAAGGCTGAAAATGCTGAATAGAACCTGGAACCTGAAAGAGGTCCATGCTACAATGTAAGCTTTGCTACCACTTGGGCTTCGACTCAGAAGATGCCAATGTATTGGAAATATCTGCAGCAGTATGAGATCTGCAACCAGCCTTGAAAGGAGAGTTACAGCAGAGATTTTTAGGCTTTTCTTTGTGAAAAGTAATTCATTTTGACAATTCCCTCTTGACTCCATGGGCCCTGCTAGAGACAATGTGCCTTACTATCGGAGGCTAAGTGATTATGACATTTGAGTGGCTCATATGGACTATGTGATATATGATTCATTGAACCAGAAAACTGAACATAAACAACAGCAGTGGAAATGATTTCCATATAATTCTTATTTGTAACTTTGATGCCTTTTCCTCAGTCCACACATTTGTAATCATAGGAAGTTCTTTGTGAGTAGATTACTACATATCCAGGTTTGCCCTAGGTAGTCCTAGTTTATACTGTTTTCCAGAATAATCATTAATAACACTCCTTTCATTGTCAAAAGTGTCCCAGACAGAGAGTCAAAGCTACTCTGCCTGTGACCAATTTATGGAGAGGAGCAGTGTGTGGCTAGGTCATGGATTTCTGTTTGGTATTCTGGTATCAACTAGATGTTGGCCAGTCAGTGTACTGCAACACTTCTCAGTGGGCAGAACTTTAAATTAGGTATCTGGTTATCTATTTTGTGTGGAAAAGGAGATGGCCTAAGAGATCAAATTGCACTGACTCAAAGTTCTCCAGATTGGCCACCTAGTCAGGGATTTGGAAAGAATAAAATCAGAAGGTTGGTGATAAGGAGGGTCTAGAAGAAATGTTGTTTAGGAAGACCTCTCTGAATGGAGAATGGTGTGAAGATATTTATTTCTCATGTGTTCACATCCTGGTAGAGGGAAACCATGGTGAAGGAGATTCTCCATAATCGAGATGGTCCCGCCTGTGGGTGACTTTCAGGTTCTTTCCCTGACAGTGTTGGTATTCACTCAGTGCCAGTGTTCAGAAAGACTATGGTGGCAGGGATAGAGGTCATTCAAGGATTCCACAACATGAGATCTCTCCTCACCAAAATTGACTTAGCTATTATCTATCACTAGCTATTAAGCCCCCAGCCTACTAGTAGCCGAAGTCAACTTTGAGCCCTGATGTGGCAACGTTTGTCAGCACACTGGCCTCACAATGCTTGTTATGCATTCAAAGAAGCCCAGAGTGCAAGGCATAGAAAGTGAATGGAAAGGCACAGATTCATCAGATAATGGGAACAATTCCATTCTTTTACTACTGCTGTTTGGCTAAATTCTCTTTATGAAGTGGATCCATTGGAAAAGAAGGAAACTATTATGATTCAGCAATTTCACCTGTTTACCTCATTTAATTCTCACAATAACTCTGTGAGCTAGGTAGCAGGCCCTTACAAAAATAAAAATATAGACACAGAAAGATGAAAGCCTCATACATTCTAAGATAAGATATCCAGGTTTAAACCCAAATCTTTCTGTCTTTGATTACACTGATTCTTACGAGGCTGTCGGGCATGCTAAGGTGGATCTTGCTATCTGCTGGCTACTATGGAAGTCATTCTCCTGCCCTCACCACCTTTGCCAGAGCAACTTGAAGGTTGGCAGCTCTAGCCTATGGAGTGGCATGAGCAGCTTGCTTTGCTAAGACTCCTGAAGAATGGCAGGTTAGTGATATTTCAGGGCTCTCCTTCCTTGGCTTCATCACCTAAACTCTTCATCAGGGAATGGAGAAGACTGGAGTCTAAGACCTGGGCTGGGCAACTGAGGGGGAAACAGAGAGAGGGTAGTAGGAGGCTGGTTTTCAGGGCTGATCAGATCTGGGCTTGTGATCTCTTACTTTGGGCCTGTAGCCCACCCTCATACATACCCAGCCTTGGTAGCAGGCAAGGGTCATTTTCTATAGCCCCTTTCCCTATGTTACACTTCTTGGGATTGAGGTAATTCCCACATGGCTCTTGTGCTTTTCCTTCTGGGGAGCCTCATCTGCAGATCTTTTTGATACTGTCCTGTGGAAGTTTGTCTGACCCCTCCCAGCCCCTCCAGTGCCACTTAAACTAGATTAGGTGCCTACTGTCTGTCATTCTAGGGGTACCTTGTACTTGGTCTTTTCACAGTGCTTTCCATGTGTGCTGTAGCATTGAGTGTGTCTATTTTCCAGTACTGTTGTGAGACAATACATGTGAAGTAATTGAGCTTGGATTAAAGTGGTTGATTTTGTTATTAATGTGATTATTTATTTACTTCCCAATCATGCTTATTGTGACATTTGAAGGAAAGGGCTATGTGCCTGATCCTTGCACAGTGCATAGGATTTAGGTAGATATTCAGTAAATTCTCAATGAAAAAAAAGAATGAATTGAATAAAATGAATAGCAAAGGTAAGAGATGCATATGCTTTTCTTAACTGTCTTCATATAAATAATAAGCATATATTCCTGATATATCCAGTGAGAAAAAATTCTTTATTTAAAATAGACTAATTGTTTTTCTTTTACTAGATTAAATAAAATACTCTACAAATGAGAATTGTAATCCAATATATGAAACCCAGTAATACCAGTTTAGGGGTTCTACACCAATCCCCATTTCATAAAGTTTAAATGAAATAGAATTCTGAGACTATGTGCCTTTGCTTAGAGAGAAAAGCAGTACCACATTTTCTGGATATAATAGTGTTATTATGCTCACAGGAGAAATCCTATAATGACTAAGATAGCTAAGACACAAGTTTATCAAATGCGGAGACTCTTAGACTTGCTCTGGTGTTATTAATCGTATTTCTAAATCACATAGACAGTCAATACATTTTATTTCAATAAGAGAATAAAAGCAAGAAGGGAACCTAAGCTATTTCTAACCACTTGTATTTATTAATATATGCGTGGTGCTTTAACGCCTGTGCTGCAGGAGGGTAGCCAGTGTTTTAGCTAAGAGGTACACTATGGGGACGAAGCTGTGCAGTTTGTGCACAAAGAAGCGAGCTGAGGGCTCGAGGCTGTCAGGGCTCTTGGTAACGCCATGCGTTGTGAATTATCTGGGGGTGGTGGGCCTTGTTTCCTGGCATCAGTGATTGTGGAGTGTCTGGGGTCATTGTAGTTTCCATGGTAGCTTCTCCCAGGGGTGTGGTGACATCAGCACCATAGGTGTCGTAAGCCTCAGCTAATTCGGGGATCATCAGTGGGTCAGTGGTTGCCGGGGTGACCCCAAGGGGTCTCTTCCTCTGCCCTGCAGGGCCCCTTGCCATGCTGGGGACATTGTCATTAGGGAAACCGAGGAGCCCTTCATGGGCTCCAGGTGCTATCTGGGAAAGAAGAGCTGCGTTTTCTGGATTGTCTGGGTTGGCTTCCTGCAGTGGGGAGCCTTGTGCACCTTCTCCTTTCTCTGGGCCTTTGGTCGCAGCTGGGGAGTCGAATTCCAGAGTGAAGTCTCCAGCCATGGTTGGATCTTGAGGCATCCTTCTAATGGTGTGCCTCATGCCTGTAAATCCCGGCAGCAGGGCTCCGTAGGTCATGGGGCCCCCTCTTCCTCCCTGGAAATCAAACATTTATCAAAGTCACCCTTATTACCTACTACTAACCATGCCATTGCAGTTATACCTGAGAATCTATAGAAAAACTGATAGAGAACAGGGAACTGGCAGATAGCTTTGTGTGAGCACGTTTCTTGCAAGTCTGGATTTGAAATACACAGGAGAGGGTTCTATACATATCTGGGCAGGGGAAGGCCACTTCTGTGAAAGGCAGAGACTCTTCTCCACTTAGGGGAAGGGAAGAAGGGGAGCAGTGTGGTGGCCAAACGGAAACAAGGCTTGAGACAGTTTGAATTCCATTCGTAAAGAAACAATAAGCAGTTGAAATGGGTACTACCATCATAAGTAAACAGACACCGAATTCATAACTACATTTGTTGAGAGGTGTTTTGAAGGATTTTGCGTGGTATTTGTGAATATACTGCAAATGAATGAAGCCCGATATAAGAATTTCTCTTCCTTTCTCTCTCTCTCCTTTTCTTCCTCCCTCCCCTCCCTCTTTTTCTTCCTCTTTCCTTCTTTCCCTCCCTTCTTTCTCTCACCCCTCCCCTCCTTTTAGAATAAGTACAAGAAAAAGCCTGATTTCTCTGGAGGAACCAAAATATTTTCTTTCTGTGGGCACATAAGTGTGTTCCATTTTCTACCTTTGCTGCTAAAAATATGGGAACCAAAATCTTGGGCTATTTGCAACTGAGCAGAACTGTGTGACTTGCGCTTACATATTCTGATTTCCTCACAGTTTTGACTCCTTAAAATCCTACCTTCAGTTTTTTGTTGTGTTTATTGTGTGTTTTTCATAAGCTACCACAAAATCTGTTGAGTATTAGGCAGAATGTAAATAACTTAATGATAGTATAAGACAGTAATTAGCACTGAACTTGAACTTCTGATTTCCAGTCTGCCTTGTAGTGTGGTAGACACTGTGCTCTTTCTACTTCCTCCTGGCTCTTTACTAAGTCTCAGCTTTCACATCATCTCCTCCAGAGATACCACTATGACTCCCTCACTGGGCTGTCTTTTCTTACTTCCTGTTTCCTGATGATGAAATGGTTGTTGTCTCTATCTCATGAATGTGACTGTTATGTGTACTCCTTATCTTTTCCATTTGTTAGACTAGAAGCTCCTTCCCAAAGGAGTGGGATTGGTCTTGTCTGTGGTATTTTCCTATCTTCCTATGGAAGGCACTCAAAAATGTTGAGAAGTGAGTTCCCTTTTAGAGAAAGAATGTGTGTGCATTTTTGTAATCTGATTTGATAGGATGAGTAGTCAACAAGGACTTGTTAATTCAGTGGGGCTTTTATTTTCTTTTTTACTCTAACAGATATAAGATAGAAATCTCTGAGGGAAAAGGGCAAGCTGTATGAATTAGTAGATCTCAAATCTTATAATATGTATGGATAATAATAAAATAAGATTGTACTTACTGACAGTGCACTTTGAAGTTTTATAATAATCAAATTTTAAAGTTGGTTAACTTTATTTCCCTGTTTGGACTTTAATTTTGAGTTCTGAATTACTTGAGCTGCTGCTGAGTTGGGTGTTTTGGAGGTGAAATTGCCCTAGAAGGAACGGGAACCCTGCATGCACCGCCTGTGTTTTTTTGTTTGAAGAGTGCTGCAGGTCAGTGATGGTGGTCCTTCAGGAGGGTGTGGCTTCTGTCACAGCCCTACAAGCGCTGAAATCAAACCCTATACTCAAGGGTTGGCATCACTCTGAAGTAAATGGCTGTAGGACACAAGATGAACCCTTTTGACACTGCCTCGGAATCAGGCATTTGGTTTTGAAGTAGAAAAGTCTGAGTCCTGAGCTCCCTGGGCTACTTTCATCACCAGTGTCTCCTATAGCTGGTCACCTCTGGCTGTCTGTCCCTGGCCACCGTTGTCAGAAGAGTTAGAAGGTGCTACTTACAGGCATTTCTTCTGAACTCATGAAGCCAAGTCTTGCTGCAGGGGCACTCTGTTCAAAGGGAACAGTGCATCAGATCATGAAACGGCCATCTCCTGACACCCTCCTAGCTACTCAAGACAAGTTTCAGGTCACTCAACATTCCCCTAACCCTTAGTATTGATGTTGTTGCCAGAGTCGGCATACGGAGCCAATTTGTCACATCTAAAAGTTATTTTTTCTTTAATGCCATTGTATGTATGTCTGGCCAGAGTTCTCCAAATAAGAAATGTGCCTCTGTAGTATTTCAGTTGCTAATGTAGGCATTTAGGCAATATTTATTTGGAATGTTTTGTGTGAAGTCTGGGTTTGTATAATTTTGCCTCGTAAGATGATATTTGATTAAAAATGATACCTTTTATAGAATAGACTTACCAGTTGATTTGTTCCATAGGACATGTAAAACATTCCTGGATAAAGCTAAACAAAATAAAATAGTTATCATAAAATGAACTTTCCAAAGGCAACACTTTTAAGTAAATTGCAAACAGAGAAGTGGCATTAAAGAAACTTACTGTAGATGGTTTATTTTGTGGCACTGGTACCCGAGATATGAAGCGGGCTATTTGGAACACCTTTAAGTGGTGGGAAAAAAAATAATTCACACAGGCAAATTCCTACTACAGTAATTTCTAAGCACTGTATCAACTGTATTTTTAGATGGTTTAGTTTGAAAAATTAGTACTTGATGTTTAAGAAAGCAAAGGGACCCATAATATTTTATATTCATAGATAAATGGGATGATTTAAAATTTTTATTCAACTTTTTGAAATATAGAGATTTTTTTTTCCCCAAGAAAGTGTGTCATTGAGATCTGTACTTACTGATGGAATTTGTGGATCTGCAAAATCCAGTACTGGGAGCTGTATCATAGGTAAATATTATAGTTAACAGTCAAAATAGATAAATTTACACCCTTATCTTATGTATAATTATAATAAGACAATTGTAAACTGTGTTTCACTTTCTATTTTCTTTTAGTCTTTTGGGGGAGTGATCTATGAATTTACACGGGACATGACTGAAGCGAACTGGCAAGGGGTGAAGCATGTCAATCGTGGATTGATATACTGTGCAGAGTAAAAAAATAATGCATTTTTGAATTGGAACATACTTGATTGATTTGAATTCTGCCTCTGCCACTTAGGCTTTATTTAGCCCTGGGAAAATTCTGTATCTATCTTTGTAAGATTGTAGTCAGGGTGATGTGGGAAATGTTAAATGCCTGCAATGTGCTAGTTGTATGGTACCTTTCTTTTTCCATGCATTGTTCTTTTTCTACAAATACTTTTACATGGTTGCCATCTCTCTATTGAGAGATAATAAATAGTCCTATTGTTATACAGAGGGATTAATCACTGTCCTCAGTCTTTCTGAGACACACGCACACACACACACACACACACGATAGATAGATAGATAGTTAGAGAGATAGATAGATAGTTAGAGAGATAGATAGATAGATAGTTAGAGAGATAGATAGATAAATAGATGGCCTGGACTTCTCCAGGCTGTCCTATTTCCTATGGAAGTTTTCATCTTTTGAAACTAAGAAACCAAGTTTCACAGGCACAAGATCTTTTAGAATCTGTTCCATCTCTGATGGCAAAGATCAGAAAAATGGATGTTTATATTCTAAAAAATAAGTCCTTAAAATAAAGGTGACTTAATAACATATTTTAGTGCATTAGGCCTGAGGGCTGTGATTGTTTAAATATGGCTTGCAAATTGGTTTTCATTCATTAGCTTAGTAGGTGATCCTAATCTGATTTCAGAGGAAAGAATTATGGTGGGCTAGGTCTGTAACTCAGTAGTAGAGTGCTCACCTAACCTGTACCAGGCCCTGGGTTCTATTCCCAGCACCAGGGGGAGTGGGAGAGGAGGGAGGAATTACCTCAGGATTTAGTGCCATCTCTGTTGGGGCCACTTGCTGATGAGCCTCTGGCAGTTCTCCATCCTTCAATGGCAGTTGTCTGGGGTGCATCGGAGGCTGAGGCCCTCCCTTCGGGGGTGTGTCCTGGACAGCAGGGGTAGCAGTGGGCTGCTGGAAAGGTTTCAGGCCTGGCTGTGGAGGCTGCTGGGATGGCTGAGATGGGAGAGGTGGGGGATGCACCGGCACAGAATACTCATACTGTAGGAGATTTGAGAACAGTGTCAGGAAGGGATGGTTCCCTGACCTGTGGCCGAGAGCTTGTCTAGCAAAAGGCCTTGGGTGCGCTCAGGATGGAAGAGGGTTAGGGACTTGTCTTGAGGCAGAGTCAGTGTCATTTGAGAAAGTGTTGTGTATGCTTACCTCCTCTACCCTCTTTGGGGCCACCATTGCTCAGGAAGATGGAACACTACTTGAACTTTCTGCTGCAGTGAGTCACTTCTTCCTCTTGGTTATCATGATTACCAATGTGTGTCTTTATTTTACCACTCTATTATTGGACTATAAGTATTTGTCATAAGTCCTTACCCCCAGCCAAGTGAAAGAGAAATATGTATATTTGGCTTTTACCGAGACAGGGTCTTGGAAATGAAAGCTTCTGTTAAAATCACCATAGTTTCTTTTGCTTCCTTTAGAGATTACTAGTGGTGAATAGTTGCATATTGCTTGTAGATAAGCTGCAAACTCCTGAGATTGGCATGGGAGCCTCAGAATTATTTGGCTCTACTTTGCTGCAATAATTGCCTGTGTTTAAACTCCCAAGGCATTCAATTCTACCTCACAATTCAGCACCTTGAAGTATGCTGTCTTATCTCCCAATCAGGTTTGAAATTTCCTGAGCCTTGGAGCCATTCTAGAATGTATTAACCAAGCGGGGTGTGGTGGTGCACACCTGTAATCCCAGCACTCAGGAGGCCAAGGCAGGAGGATCGCTGCGAGTTTGAGGCCAGCCTGGGTTACATAGTTAGTTCAAGGCCAGTATGAACTAAGTAGCAAGACCCTGTTTCAAAAACCAAAAACCAAATAAAATGTATTAACCCTCACTCTCAAGCACAATTTGGTTATTAGGCACCAAATAAATAATGTTAACAGGTTAATTTATAGATTTTTAAAGAGTTCATTATGTTTTAATCAGGATTTTTATCATCATTTGAAATTTGCCTTTGAATAATTATTTAGGAAATTTTGGTTAGTTGGAAATTGTCCAGGATAGTATGGTTTAATTTTTGAGGATTGCTTTTCTATTGTTATTGCTGATATCTTTAACATAGATCTCTTATATTTTGGAAGCCATGTCTTTCTATTTGAAATAAATACTCAAATAGTTGAAAATTTTCCTAAGTGCTAAAAACAGTTAATAGAATTTGGTATACTACAATTGTTTACAAAATTACTGGTTCTTTTCTATTGCTGCTATATCATAACTTTCAGAAGGCAAGCAGGGAAAGATGTCACAGTTTGAAGTTTCAAACACATCGATGTCATCAACTTACCTGTTGAGTTTCATGTTCTCTTGGTCTCAGCCATGGGAAAGAGGAAGGTGGTGGAAGGAGACCTTGCAGCCACAAAGAATTAAGTGATTTCCCAAAGCCTAACCTAGAATACTAAAGACATGGAGAAAAAATGAACATGCTTCCACATTAAGGTTATGAAGGCAAAGTAAAAGGTGAAAGTCATATTGGTGAATGTGAAATGTATGGGTAAATTCTTCCTTCCAATAGACTGAAATTCCTCTCTGAGAAAGACTGACATATTCCCATGAGTTTGTTTGAGATTTAGCTCTTTAAACACTGTTGTTTCAGCCATATAATAAAATCTGTAAGTCATGAAAGGTTTTTAAAAAAATCTAATGAAAATTCAATATTGTTTTTATTTTTCCCTGTCACATTACCTTATTTTGTTTTAGGTTGTTTCAATTACTTATTTGTTCTTTCACCCTTTAGAATGTTGCCCATTCATAAACAAGTCTTATGAATTACAATGCTGCTGCTACCACTGCCATCATCATTAATATTTTCCAATATTAATAAAAATATTTGAAAATATGATTACCTGAGAAAGTGCGTTTAATCCTTGCAAACTTCCCAACTGTCTCATTGTCTATCAAGAAAAAAAAAGTAGGTTAGTGTTTGTCCCATAGATTATCTGTTCTTTTGGTGCAACTGATTTCTCATGACACTTAACATCATCCACACAAACTTGGGGTAGGTAAATCTGAATAAAGCAAAAGTAGATACAAATGATCACTGAAAGATGATCTAAAATCTGCTGCTGTTGTTGTTCTATTAAAATAATGAGCTTGCTTTTTTAAAAACATTGATTAAAGAAGAAAAAGTATCAGTTAAAGAGGTCACATTGAAAATGGAAAAAACAGCTCATTCAATTAAAATAAATATAAAGGTAATTGTGAGGATATTGCTTCATTAACTTTCTCCCTCCATCTAAATTATTTTGTCTCTTACAAATTCAGCCTGAAAAGGAAAAGGAATTTGAACACATAAAACAAAGCAAAAAAAAAAAAAGTCAAATTTGCCATTTTCCTGAAAAAAAAAAAAAGATCTCAAAATAATAAAAAACTGGAGGAAAGCATGTCTGGGTAGATCTTCCAGAATGCTGCCACTGTTACATCGGAAAGTCAGCTTCATTTTTTTTAATGGGAAAGTATTTAAAGTGTTGCGTATTCAAATTAGAAAGCGAAAAAACTCAGTGAAATTACCTTCTATGTGAAATGAACATCTGGCCCATGTGTGTTTTGGCTGCCCTAGATTATTATGGTACAAAATTTTGTAAAACCTTGTGAAAAATTGTGATATTCATGATCTCATAAATATCTATTTATAACTGTCAACCTTTTTATTGATATGGCTCAAAAAATTTCTATTTTGCTGGAGTGTTCTAACCAGAATGCAGAACTACAATAAAACAAATAAAGCTACATAGGAAGTATAGTACAGTGTTAATGCTATTTTTTATTAGTATAAGTTGGCAATATGTAACAATTACATTTATTTTGGGGAAATGGTATGTATACATACCACATCTTGATCATTTTTACTCCTCCTTCTTCCTCCTCCTTCCTGAGATCCCTTCCCATCTCCACAGAGTCTACCTTCTATTTCCTACTATCTTTTTTTTGTCTTTAAATTGAATCTTGTATTAGAGAAACATGCAAAATTTAACCTTTCTGTGCCTGACTTATTTCCCTTAAGTGTTATGGTCTCAAGATCCATCCATTTGCTTACAAATAACTTAAATTTATCCTTCTTTATGGCTGAGTAGTACTACATTTTTTTTTATCCATACATTGGTTGATGGGCATATAGGTTACTTCCAAGATTTAGTTGTTATGAGTTTTGCTACTATAAATATGGTATGCATGTATCACTGTAATATTATAACTTTAACTTAGAAAGATACCCAGAAGAGGTATACCTGGGTCAAATGGAATTTTTATGTTTAATTTTTTTGAGGAATCTCCACACTCACTTCTGTAGTGGTTGTGCTAGTTTACATTCCCACAAATAATGTGGAAGTGTTTCTTTTCCCCACAAACTTGCCAGCATTTGTTGTCTTTGAGTTCTTGATAATAGCTATTCTTACTGGAGTAAGGTGGACTCTCAGTTTTTTAAATTTGCATTTTTTCTAATTACCAAAGATGCTGAACATTTTTTCATGTACCTAGCCATTTGCACTTCTACTGAGAAGTGTCTATTTCATTTCAGTTGTCCATTTTTTGATTTTTTTTTTTCAGGAGATGAGGTTTATTTTTTTTGAGTTCTTCATATATTCTGGATATTAGCCCCCTGTCCAAGGATTAGCTGGCAAGAATGTCTTCCCACTCTGTAGTCTGTCTCTTTGGTCTCATATCCTGTGCAACTCTTAGTGCTATTTATAGTACTTCTTATAAACAATTAAATTTTGTACAATGAGTTTTCTGCATGTGAATTTTATCAGGTAATATATTGTAAGCAGCAAGGCTAAATATAAATCATTTGTGATTATAGAAAAAAGGGTTTTAATTAAATGTAGTGATTATGTTGAGGCATCTATAATATATATTAGGTATTAGTAATTAGTATTACTTTGATAGAGATAATGTTCTCAAACTTAAAACATCTAAACATTTAAAATTTTAGTAGACTTACAAGATAAAACTCTAATAAATATCATTAACTTCTCTAGAATTGCGCAGGATGATAGCCATAGACTGTGACTAGGAAAATCCAGTCAGTCCATTATATCACTCAGTCAAGAACATACCAGTGTCAAGATAACATAGGAAGCCTCTAGAACTACATACCTCCAGACTCAAACTAGCCATGCCTGGTGGTGCCATGTTTGGTGCTCCCGGTTGCTGAGGAAACGCCTGAATGGAAAGAAATACTTTTGAGTTTTCTTGGCAAGAAGCTTCCTTGAGTGTATCCATTGAATGTGTGCTGGGAATAGAAAGGCCCCTGGTACATAAGGGCTAGTTAAGGGGCTGCCATCTTGGCTTACTACTCAAATCACTTGGGCTTTTGGACAAAGTATGGACAAATTTATTTGACAGAAGTATAATGTTTAATAAATTGTTCCCAAATGAATCATCTATCTTTTGTTGCATCTTAGTGTTATGTTATTTACTTGTTGGGAACAATGTTACATAATTTTAGGGAAAAATCATTTGGTTAGCCTAGTTCTCTTGCCTACAGCCCAGCTACAAAATAACTCTAGTTTGGCCTCCGGTCACAACCGAGACTTTAGTGATCCAGTGATGCTGTGATTTTCCAGGACAAGAAACATCCTGGGAGAACAAACATCTGCTCAGTTCCTCGTTGTTCTTGGACTGTTAACATCTTGTTTGCCCGAGATGTACTGAACTCTCTGCAAGCCTTCTGTTACACCTTGTTTATCCCAATGTGAACTATTAAACTCTCTACAAGTCATTTGTTACATTTGTTTCTCCCGATGTACTAAATTCTCTACAAGTCATTTGTTACGAGGTACTGAATAAAAGGTGTGGTAAACTGGGGGCTTTTGTCTTTGCCTCCCAGAGCAACACTGATCAGACCCAAAGCTCAGCTTCTTCTCAGTCTCATTTTTCTACCTTCCTGTAATTCGCCGTGTGCTGCCGTGGCTCACAGGAGACCAAGACTCACTACAGAGGTTCTGGTAACATCCCCTTCCCCTGTCCCCTACACTTACTTAATTTATTTATTTCTTTTCTTCTGGTACCAGGAATTGAACTCAGGACTTTGCACTTGCCAGGCAAGCATGGAGTACTGAGCTACATCCCTGGCCCTACTTTAAAAGCAAAATTTTATTTGGTTTACACAATGAGAAATAAAGTACCAAAATATAAAACTAAGAGTACTTTATAGCCAGGTCTGGTGGCTCTCCTGGGAGGCTGAGGGAGTAGGATTTCAAATTTGAGTCCAGCCTCACCAATTTAGTGACTTAGTGAGACCCTGTCTCAAAATAGAAAATGATATAAGGGCTGAGGATGTAGCTAAGTACAAAGGCCCTGGGTTCAATCCCCAGCACCCCAAAAAGAATTTTATGTTCTTAAAAAATAATTACATAAAAAAGTAAAAGGGTCAGACTTGAGCTGAATTTTCATGTGCTTTTTGAAAACTTACATGGGAAATAGTGTGAGTTCGCAACATTGGGAAAACTGATGTGTAGAACCTAAGTTGCCTCCTACACCAAGGGTGTCAGCAAGTCCTCTGTCAGCTTTAGTGAAAGATGTTGCATAAACCTGTTGATCCGTGTTTATACTTTTGGTTCATATCAAAGATTCCTTTTCTTAAATATGGGTAGCTATGGGACTCTAATGTACATTCAGCTCCATTGCCATGATGTGTTTGATTTAAGAAACATCAGCTCAGTCACACAATTTTACATCTGCAGGTAAACTTGTTAATTAGTACTTTAACTGCAATCATTTAGCTCAATTTTGCAGCCATAGTAATTTGGCTAGTATTGTCCTTAAAATGTAAAAGAATGTACTTCTTTGTCCAGAAAAATGTCCTGTTTCTATTTCAATTTCATAATTACAGCAAGGAGTTGATAATAAAACTGTGCTATGGCATTGTAGAGACCATTTGTCTTTTAACTTTAAATGAGTCAAATAAGTCTTAGAAATTATCTTTGGAAAAGGAAAGAAGGGAATGGAATTACTATGAGAAAATGAAAAAATGGAAACAAAGTCTTTGTAAATAGGAGGGATGGAGGGGTTGAAGGGAGTGTAGGGGATGGGGAAAAATAAGAAGCAAGAGAGATTATGTAAAGGTGCAAATTTCCAATGATACATGTCATTATATTATATACCTAAAATGTACCAATGAAATTAATTAGAATTATCTTTGGAATATTTTAAATATTGCATGTAGTGGAAAAGTTATATGTTTGATGTACTGCTTTTGGATGGCAAGGCTTTTGATGCAATAGCAGCTGTACCACTGGATCAAGAGCAGAGTCCATGAATGGGCCTCAGCCCATTTCCCTTCAGTGCTTCTTGGTGCCCAACAGTCTGAGCTATCCAGGGCCTGCTCTAGCAGACAGACTCACCGGCACTGCGAAGGTCATTTTCAGGAGACACAGGAGCAGGATCAGATCCTTCATTTTGAAAAGTGGAATCTACAACACAGATGGGTTGGAGAACTAAATCAGATGAATTTTTACTTCAAAAGGTTAAACACATTAAAAAAAATGAGTTTGAGTCTGTTCTTCCAAAGCAATCAGGTTTAAAAAACCCCCCAAAGCAGGATGTTACTAAGTAACTACTTATATTTATTATTTCCTGGAATTAATTGACAAACAATGAAAAACACCTAAGCACTTTTTAATGGAGCTACAGTCTAAATGAGCATTTAGGGACCACCCCCCATGGACATTCTTTAAATGCTGTGCTTCATTTCATAAAATGGACATGAATTTAAAGATCCCTCTATCAGGTGAAACATTGGTCTTTCAAGTACCATTCACAGGAGTTTATCTTTGCCTGATCGCTGGGATGAATTTGAAATGTACTGCAATCATCAGTCACTTCCCAGCAAACCTTTATTGGCAGATATTTGGTATATTGTTTGATGAATAAGTTATCTCCATAACTATGGCAAAACTTATCTTCTACAAACTAGAGTAAGTTGAATATGTTAATTTCCTTTGCTGTGGAAAGGAAAATATATCCCAAAATTTGGTCTTTATTCTTAAAATAAATTATTTCTTTATTTGATAAAGTTTGAAAAGCTCTTTGCTTTTACATGAATGGAAGTCTGACTACCAGAGAGATTTGCTTATCTTTTAATATCTTTCTAATTAACCACTGACACTCATAATCACAAATAGTAAAATGAAAAGTCTAGAGATAAGTTTTATTTTTCTTAGCTGGATGGGTATGTCTTTTCTGGAGTATGCTAAGGGATTACAATAAGCTATTCAGCACCTTGTGGCAAATGAAGATAAATCCTCCCTGGAGATAGGAAAAAGAACTTACATGAAACACAGAAGTTATAAAATCATGTTTTTACCTTAGATGGTGACATTCACAGTGCTCTCAGGGCCTGGTGATGCCAATCAAGAAACTTCTAAGAAAAGAAGATTAAAGCTTTTTCTGGACCGTGCCTGGGACTCTCTGTGTCTCTCAGGCATGGAAGATCAGAAACCTTTATTTAAAGGCCAATCCACCAATCAAAGTGGAGCAAAATGGAGGAAAAAAATCTCTGCTCCTGGAATTAGTCCACACCCTTTTATTGCATGCAAGGACATTGGCCCTGTAGGGTCTCATTATTTTTAATTGTAACTCAGCCCCTATATTTATTCAGAGAACTTGATTGCAGGGAAGATAGTAAGGGAATAATGGACCTAGGCTCTGAAGACAATCATTTTGGTGAGCTGGGGGAAATATATGTAAACTAGGTGCAAAACACGCCATTATCTGTTTTGTGCAAGTGTTTATCTGTAGATAAAGCTAGTGACCCAATGCAGCAGTCTCAAGATTTTCACCCTCCTGTTTATTGTGGTGAAAATAGCTCCCCTCCCTCCCCCCAACACACACACACCCTAGAGGGAAACACTAAAATACCTTCCTGGACTTGAAACGGAAGAAGAAAATGTTAGATGGATGATAAAAGTATTGTGATATTTTTGCTTGGAATCTCCTAAGTATTTTCATATCTGAAGATGTTGATTAGAGGTAGCTAAGCTTTAGGATCGCCTTGGGTAAAGCTTTGGTGCATGTACTTTGAGGAGAGAGGGGGAAAATTTAGAATATTCTCCATGGACCAATCAAACCAATGGGCACAACTCTCGCTTTTGAGTTAGTCACTTTTCTAGGCATTAGTGTTAAGCCAGGTTGGCAAAGTGGACTTGGGTCTCTTACAAGGTTAACACCAACCCAGGTGAGTTTTTCCCCATGAATAGAATGTCGTGGATATAGATAGAACCTCAGCTGCCTTAGTTATGTCTCTGCTCCTCTTAGTCTTTCCAAAGGTGTGATTTCACATATGGTAGGGATAAGCATTTGAGGTTCATTTCTGAAGAAGGGATGACTCAGTACACTCTAGGGAAGTAGAGGTCTCGCCAATTACAGGGAACATTGAGGAAGCTGGTATTTTGGGAGACATACATTTCCATACCCAAGTGCAGGCCTAATAGCTTTAAAAAATGTTATTTAAGAAGTTGTCCCTAAAAAACTCCTTCTCCCACTGACAACAGAATTATCTTTAGAATGCAAGGAAATGTCAATGTTTTTTGTAAACATTAAATGTTATTGAAATAAAGGTCCCCCCTCCCTCTCCCTCTCCCTGATGCTTGATCAAGTCACTTAGTTTCTCTGATCCTATTTCTCTGCAACAAAAGAATAACAATCTACTGGGCTGGGGATTTAGCTCAGTGGTTCTGGCGCCTGCCTTGAAAGCACAAGGTCCTGAGTTTGATTCCCAGTACCAAAAAAAAAAAAGAATTAAAAATTTACTGTCACAGGCTTGTTTTGAAGATGTTGAAATGATGGAGATGCAACACCTGCCAAACAGTGAGTGCTCAATAAGCAGGATGACTGCCCTGTTTTGGGAAGACACCACATGAAATATGGGGTCACAAGGATACTGGGGTGTGTGTGTGTGTTTGGGGGGGGAGGACAGGATTTCACTAAGTCACTAAGTTGCCCAGGCTGGGCTGGAATTTGCTATCCTTCTGCCTCAGTTTCCCAGAGTGCTGGGATTACAGGTGTGCACCACCACACCTGGCCAAGCTACACATATTTAAGGTGTGTGTCTCGATGAGTTTGGACATATGCACATACCCATGATACCATCATCACCCCCAATGTGCTAAACATATCCATTACCTCCCTGAATTTCAATGTGTTACTTTTTGGGTTTTGTTTTGTTTTGTTTTGTTTGGTAAGACACAAAGCGCAAGATCTATCTTCTTAACATATTTAAAATGCACAATATAATATTAACCATAGGCAATATGTTGAACAGCGGATCTTGAGAACTTATTCATTTTGCCATGAATAACAGGCACCTTTTACTCATTGAAAGATAATTCTCCATTTCCCCTTTCTTTGGCCCCTGCTTCTCTGTGTGTAACTATTTAAGATAGCTTGTATAAGTGGAATCACACAGGATTTGTCCTTCTGTGGCTTGCTTATTTCACTTGGCACAATGGCTGCTAGGTTTCCCTATTTGTAGACAGTAAGACTTGCCTCTTTCTGAGGCAAGTAATATTCCATTGTGTGTGCATTCCACATTGTCTGTCCATTCGTCTGTTTGTGAACATTTAGGTTGTTTCCCTAGTTTGGCTCTTGTACATTGTTAGACCCAGCGAGAAAGAACCAACCAGAGACCGATATTAAATCCACACAGGAGTTTATTAACGGCCGGGACCCGAGCCGAGCATCAGACTCGAGCCCCAACTTGGGGGAGACAAACATGTTTTATACACCTTTGAGGCCAACAGTTTCTAGGCCCCCCTATGGGATAGAACTAGCAAAGCAAGTGAAAGGTACAGAAGCGGAAAGTCCTGCCGTTAGAACATTTGTAAAACAATAGTTGATTGTTGTTTCTAAAGAGACTTTCTGAGGGGAGGAGGTTTCTAAGCTTCCTCCTTCTGAGTTCATCTAAAGGGTAGGCAGGTGGGTCCAGCAGCAATATGGAGTCTGTTTTGCTAACTAGGGTCCTTCAATTATAATGCTGGTGTGAACATAGTGGGTCTTCCTAGACTCTTTTCTTTCCTCTTTGTCTTGTTTCTTAAAGCCCTATTCAAATTTTACCTCTTCTATGACTCCTTCTCCACCATTCCATTCTATTAATTTCCCTTCTCTGAATTGTAAATATTTGTATCAT
This sequence comes from Heterocephalus glaber, assembly GCF_053883595.1. NCBI lineage: Eukaryota > Metazoa > Chordata > Mammalia > Rodentia > Bathyergidae > Heterocephalus > Heterocephalus glaber. The sequence goes on from NW_028258139.1 coordinate 36,447,718, forward strand.
TCACCTGACAATCTTTCACACACTACATTGTGACATTTGCTTATTATAAATCTTTAATATTTTGCTTTATATGTGGTCTTTTAATTTTTTGGATATGGTTTTCATTCTTTTCAGTAATATGAAAAATTTCTGCAGGTTCATCACCCTACTGATTTGCATTCTTTTGCATTCTATATGTATCATGTTCACTAGTATTTGGATAACATTTACTTTGAGTGTTTTACAGATATCAGTTTATTTAACCCTCATAAGAACTTTATGAAGAAGATGCTATCCTTATCTTTTTATGCACAATAAAACTCAAGTATCTCAGAGTCACTGCTCTTATTTACTATGTCAAAACAAAATTAGTTGCCAAGTAGTAGAAGACAGGGACTGATCAAAACACATGCACTTGCCCGTAAGGAATTTATCAGAATTTTATTAGAAGAAAAGAGATACATAAAAATTGTTAATGAAACACTAATTAAAGAATAACCTCATTGAAAAGCACATGCATTATGAAGAGGGATGCTAGAGAAAAGTGATTCTCAGAGATGGTGTCTGCCTGCCCTGGACATCTGACCCTTGGGGAAACATTGGGAGGTAGTTTTGGTTGTCACAATTTGCCAGGACTGGGTGAAGGGAGATTTCCACTGTCAGTGTTGCACAGCCCCACACACAGACACCAGTCCTAAGTGTCAGTAGTGCTCAGATTTGGAAACTGCTGGAGAGGCATGCTGTGTGAGTTCTGAAGCAGGAGAAATCCTCTGGGGTTTGGGGGCAGGTTACACAGAAGCTGGCTGTGGAGGAAGGATGTGCTTTGATAGGAGAGTCAGTCAGTAAATGGTGGCCGATGAAGGGGTAAGTTCCAAGGGTTTCAGGGACAGAATATAATGGAGCATCACGTGTTACATTTCCATGGTTGGGAACAGAGATGGAGAGAAAGTATAGTCATACTGGGGAAAAGCCATTTTTTAATTTTTACTTATTTTTTGGTGCTGGCCTTGAACCTAAGGCCTTCACACTGAGCTACATCCCCCGCCTTTTTAAATTTTTAAATTTTGACACAAGTCTCACCAAGTCACTATTGTCTAGGCTGGGCTCAAACTATCAATCCTCCTGCCTCAGGCCCTCAAAGTGCTGGAATTACAGATTTGCAGGACCATGCCTGGTATAGGGAAGGCCAATTTAAAGCACTTCCTTTGGATGAATCTAAACAGCAGATTCTATTGTGCATAATATTAGTAGCTTATTTTTACTGACAGTTTACCCCTTGCCAGGTTATGTTCATTATCTTAATCTATCTTCACAAGCCACACTCTCAGGCACACCATGTAAGAGTGGTGCTTCGGAGGCTGCTGGCAGGCTGCAGTGTCAGGAAGGAGCAGAGACCCTGCTCTCGACTCCCAGTCACTGCTCTGTTCAGTAGTGCTATTGGAGGGCCCTTTGGTTTGGCTAAAGTTTATATGTGATTGTTAATTCTTACAAAAAATGAATAATATATGTGAAATCTACTGATACACTATTACCATGTGGTACTGTAGCATAGGAGTCAAATTTGAATTATTTTTACTACCTAGTACAATGGTCAAAATTATTTTGAGAATTGTCGACAATATTAGAAGATATTACTTTTCGCTGGTTTCCATTTATTTCATATTTGGTAAGAAATAGAAAAACAATATAATACAGAAAGACCAATTAGGTGAAGGTTTTTACCTCTTTAAATTTTTAACTTTAAACTTTAAATTTTTTCTCTTATACTGCTTATCTACTTAACATTATATCAGAAATATGATGTACTTAGTATATCATAAATATTAATATACAGCTATAGTGGTAAATATATTTTTAATTGCCTAAGTAATAGATCTTCTTTTTTGAACTTTGATCATTTCTAATTTTCTACAATATTTGGATTAGTAATGGCTTGAAAATATCTTATATCTTGAATTGTTTTCCTAGAATAATCTACCATGAATATGATTTTTTGTTTTAAAAGTATGTATATTTTCATGACTCTTGATAATATTGTTGAGTTGTCCAAGTTAATACATTGCCAACAATTATGTATACCACGACAATTATTTTACCACAGCTTTGCCAGAACTTGTTCATTTATTCTCTCTCCCTCTCCCTTTCTTTCTCTCTCCCCCTTGTCTCTCCCTCTCTCCTTTCCCCCTCTTTCTCCCTCTCCCTCTCTGCCTCCCTCTCTCTCTCTCTCTAAGCTACTTGTCACCAAAGGATGGTACCATGAATATGACAAACTTTATTCTAGTTTTTGGGTTTGTTTTGTTCTTCATAATATAAAAATATGATATTTTGATGCATATATTAAAAATATATGAAAAATAACAAATTATATTTAGTAAGTCCTTTCTGTGTTGTATACCCTGGGCATTTAATTCCTTTAATCTTTACAACAGCCCCATAGGTCAAGTATTACTGTTACTGTCTGTGTTTTATACATGAATAAAGTGGGTTGTGTGAGACTAAATAGTTTGACCAAAGTCACACAGCTAGTAAGAGGCAGTCTGGGATCAACCTAGACTGATCAATGAGAGGGTGAGACGGCACTAAAGATTTAAAAATACTAAATGAGAAGGAGCTAAATATATAAAAGAAAGTAATGGGATGTTTGAATTTCATTGCAACTTAAACAAGAGACTGAAATAGTTCACGTATTCATTTCACAACTGAGCATCTAATATGTACAGATACTATTTTAGGCTCTGGAGATATGAAATAGGGAAAAACAGATTAGGAAAAAGTCCTCATAGAGTACACCTTTTAGTGGAGAAATAATAAGCAGGATAAGTAGGTAAAATATACAGTATGCTAAATGCCACAGAGAAAAAATTAAGACACAAAGGAGCATAGAGATTATTGCTGAAATATGAGGTCAAGTGGCTGCAAGTTTCACCGTGAATGGGACAACTGGAAAAGAACTGTAAGAAGGGAGGAGGAGGCCACCTGGACAGCTTCAGAAAGCAAAGCAGACCCAGGGATACAGGCACAGTGAGACCATTCCAGGTGCACATGGAGAGCAGAGCCGAGGCCAGGGTGGGTGCAAGACCGCAGGAGGAGTCGCTGGAGATGAAATAGTGTAATAGCTTTCGACTTCACTGTGAGTGAAGAAACCACTGACTGATTTGGGGAACAAGCTGGACATGAGGCATCTGACGCAGCAGACTCTTCTGACTGGGAGACTGAGGGTCCTTGGGAGTAGGGCTGTCTGGAGGTCCCCCCCGTTCATCTGGACTTAAGGACAATCTAGGGGGACGGTAGCTGAAGCGGGGATATGGTTGGAGCCAGCACATTTCCGAGGTGAATCTGGTAGGCTTTACTGGTGCAGCATGTGTAGGATATGAAAGAAAGGTGCCAGCGCCAGAGCCAGTATAATGTTTACCAAGTGGATTCCTTGATTATATCTATACTGCTTCTCTTTAAATGCAGCCACCTGGAACATACAACTCAGAAATTAAAAAAAACAATGTCTCCAAAGCTAGCAAAACAGAGAACATATTGCACTAAAGGTCACGTACTCATAAGCAACTTTTTAAGATTCTCTTTATTCTTTGAGTTACAATTCCAAATGTTACCATTTTCAGATAATATTATTTTTTCAGATAAGATATTAGAAACACCAAATCGGATGGGAAAGAGCATTATTTTGATTTAGAAAAAAATCATATTCACCAGAAAGATATCAGAAGATAAAGATAGTAACACCAAAATATAACAAAAACATAAAAAAATAGAGAAGTGAGGATGCTTGGTACAGAGTCTAATGTTTGTCAGGGCTGCAAAGACTGTTGAAATAGAAACGAGTGTAGTGGTTTTGGGCCACTAAAACGAAACTAGGCTGCTCTGAATTTTTTGGTCAAGTAAGCAGAGAAGTAGAGTGATGGATGTTTTGTCTCTCAGAGAAGGAAATGTGTTGCAGTTGCTTAGCTGAGTCAGTTTCTAGGGAGCATGGACATGTCCTGGCGGGTACACAGAGCTGCAGTCTTATGCTCTAGTTTTCTACCTTAGACAGCTGGCTTAACAAACCAGAAGAAAGTGTAGAAGTTTGATTTACTCCCCTTTCTTTTAAAATTAGGAACTAGCTCAAGCCCTATCAATGAACTCCCTGTTACCTTTTTGGGGGGTCCTACTTGACACATTCCAAAAGCCTGGAGATGCCCCCAAAGCTCTCACTAAGCTCCAATGACTCCTAAGAACCAAATCTTTTGACTCTTTCAGTGTTAAACTAATAACTGTAACCAACATATACATTTTCTAATTGAAGAAGCCCTAATTTCAGGCTGGGTGTGGTGGCACATGGTGGTAATCTTACCACCTAGGGGCCAAGACAGGAGGATTGTAAATTTGAGGCTAGCCTGGGCTACATAGTAAATTCAAGACTATCCTGAACTATATCTGGAGACCTTGTATCAAATGACAAAAATGATCAAGCAAGCAAATAATTTTCAAGCTCCAGTCTACAAACCTTCCCCATCTGTTGTCTTTGCTGGCCCTTCCACCAAAGACATTTCCCAAAGTCTTTGTCTGATGAGCTGGGTGGAGAGGAGCACTTTCCGTGTGGGCAGGGCTGTGGCACCTCTCCTCCCAGTCCTTGCTCTCAGGCTATCTGCACCCCTCTGCCTTCTCAGTGTGGACTCAGTAACAACTCCCCAGGATGAATGGAGTCACTGTGTACTGCAAACATATGCTGATAAAAATAAAAACTAAGACAAGGAAAAAAATGTGGATGTTGCACCTTTTTTTCACATCCTCTCCATTTTCTTTTCTGCTTTCTAGGGAAGGGGGCATGAATGGGACAGGAAGTGTGTGTTTACTCTGCACTTCATTTATCTGGCAAATTTGGCTAGGTGGAATATTTCATTCTCTGGTTAGCTGACATGGAGCAGTAGTGATTCAATAAACATATAAATATTCTGTATGTGAAGATTTATGTTTCATTTGATTATTTCTTTTGGATTTATTTTTATCACCAAAAAGAAATTTGAACTCTTTTTAATTAGACATAGATTACAGTACTGATTGAGGAATCTGCATTGTGGTTTTTGTTTGTTTGTTTGTTTGTTTTTGGTACTGGGGACTGAACTCAGGACCTTGCGGAACCACTGAGCTAAATCCCTGGCCCAGGAATTTGCACTGTGAATCTCACACACTGCCACTCACAGTGTATGTGAAATGTTGGTTTAATATTGCAATTCCTTTTGGACGTTATTGAGCATGAGTAGCCCAGAAGTGTGGACCAAGCATGGTAATGGTTAGTGGACACCACTTTGCCCAGAAGATGGTGTTTTGGATTTGGGGAAGATGAAGACCCTTTTGCTCCCCTTCTGTTGTCTCAGCATTTCTGGCTTGAACATTGAAGTGCAGAGAAGCACAAAACTGCCAGCAAAATAACAGAGGACGGGCAGACGATGAGGCCCATGCATTTGCTCTTTAAACCAGCAGGATGTATTTATCTCTGACTGGCTGTGCTGTGCTTCCCAGGATATAATAAAACTTCTCAGAGAACAATGGGCATGTGTGGGGCAGACAGGGAGAGGCGGTCAGGTTCTACTTTCATTCCATACCTGGTGTGCACATATTACCATCCCTACTGGGAAGTGAGGGTCAAAGAATACTCACAGCCTGCTCACAGCCAGGCAGGGAGCTGCAAATCACATCTGCAGTCCTGTCTGCTGCACAGCCCCCAGCTGTTGCACTGCTCCTACGTGTAGGGCTAGGATGGTCATCACAGGCTCGGTAGGACCCCTGCTCCCACCCACCTCCGTGGGGAGCTTTCAGGGCTCGGGCTGGAACTTCCGCAGTCGGCCCAAAGCAGGTCCTGACAAACACTACCACTGAATCCAGATGCTCTTGGAAGAAACAGTTCTGGGATCAGACACAAGCTTTGCTTTACATCCCCAATCTCATGGTGAATGAACTTTAAAAACTTTCCCCCAAAATCAGTTTCCATGGAATGTCTACTAACCTTCGGAGTTGTGCCTGGAACACCTTTAGGAAACGCTCTTCAAGGAAACTCTCACTATCTTTAGTGCCTCTTACACAGGAGGGCCCAGTATTTGCTAAATAAACAACAAGTAAACAAACAAAGGAAGTCTCCACTGCAGCTACCCTGACAGCTCTATCTGGGAGGAAAGGACAGCACAGACCTGCAGTTACTGAAGGGAGGAGGGGAAGACCTTACCCTTGGACATCTTCTCACCTGAGCACATGTGCAACCTGATTGACCTTCACATTGAGCTGGAGGCAAATGGAATGGTGGGAGAAAGGAATCATTTATTAAATGTTTGCTACATGATACAACAGAAAGGTGCGTTTGCTATGTTCCATTTAATTTTCATATCACCCTTATAAAGTAAGTCTTACTGTCTTGATCTTTAAAAATAATAACACAAGCTCGGAGGGGTTAAGAAACTTGCCAAAGATGCAAATCTGATAAGCCTGTCAGAATCTGAGTCCAGGTTGGTCTGAATCCAAAACCCACGTATACTTTACCCAATTTTCCTTGGGTAGGAAACTGGATTTGAGTGGATTATATCATTGTATTTTTCCCAAAATAAGACCTAACCAGGAGATAAACCTTAGCATGATATATCAGGATGCTTGTAATAAGCCCCACCCCCAAAATAAGACCCAGTTAAGATCATCAGCCCGACAGTTACAATTAGTAGATTTGTTGCTACACATAACGGACATATTGAGTTATAAAATAATGTTAATATATACTTGAATATAAATAGTATATTGACATTAATTATTAAAATAAGTGATATTATAAATTATAATTAAGTATTTGTAAATACCTTTGGAAGAGAGGTAACTATGTAAACCTAGAACTATTTAAACAGATGAACTCCAGACTTATTGCCTAATGACCAGGCAGAGTACAGACACAATCCATGAATAACATGCACACTTGATAACAATTGGTGTGCTTGTGTCTAATATGACTCAGTATGTTCTACATTCTAACCATGCACTATAGGCGGCCTACATGGACCGGAAGTGCTCATTAAGGAGTGCTCTGCTGCTGGACCTGGGAGACTGGGGCCAGTAGTTCCACAGGAAATGGAGCCACAAGAGATTCAGGCTGGAATTCAGGTTTAGAGCGTTAGGGTGATGTTCCAGAAGAAGATGATATCACTGTATCTGAATAAACGTAGATTTCTGTACATGAATAAATGAATAAATGTAGATTGTTATACATGAATAAATGTAGACTGTGGTACATCAAAAATAAGACATCCCCTGAAAATAAGCCCTATTGTGTCTTTTGGAGTAAGCATTAATATAAGATCTAGTCTAATTTTTGGGGAAATATGGTGGTACAGTGTGGACACTTCAATGTTCTTTAAATGTGTTGTAGATATAAACTCCTAATACTGTAGTTGTTAATACTGTAGAAGTGCACAGACCTGACTACTTTCCTCTTGCTAATGGGCTCTTCTCCTTTCTAAAAAAAGAAACAAAACAAATAATTTTGACCATTCTAGAGCACAGAGTATAAACAGTATGAAAGTCCTGTGTGTATGTGTGCTGCATTACTGTGTTGTGTGTGAAGACATGGTCTCCTTGATCCTTTCTTAGTTGACTTCATTGTGTAAGACCTGCAAAGATGAGCAGATGCACTGACTTGCTTTAGAAGAGCTAGGCAGAGCTGGCAGTCTTTGATTAAAGGCCTGAACCAACTTGAAGAAAATCATATTTTGTCCAATATGTATTTTTGTTTAATAGGCAATGTCTGAAGGTGTCTATGAGGGTAATTATCCAGGGAAAATACAGGTCAGAAAAATGAAGATATGAATCATTAACAGAAAGTCGACCAAAAGAGTCAGCATACTTTAAATTTTAGGGTTTTTGTGAATCAGTTAAGAGATCAATTAGAAGCATTTTAATATCTATGAGATAAAAATGTGCTAAGGAATTAGAAAACATAAATTTTCCAAGTAGTTTGATTCTTTTAGATGGTTCCTAAAGCTATATGACAGCTAATGATGATCATAAGTGATATAAAACCAATAATAACTAATATAATGAGCTGTTACAATGTTCTGGGCATATATTAATCACATGACATGCTTTATCTCATTTAAAACTTGGGAGTTACGGTGAGCAGTGTCATTTCTTCTGAACGGTAACTATGAGCAGAGCTGGGAAACAGGCTCTTCCTTTAACAGGCCAGATGTCCTCATTATTTGCCTCAGACCTGCTGGTTTATTTGTGCCTGTTACTGTCCTCCTCTGGGCAGACGTCTTGGATTTTTATACCTGTGCTAAGTCTTGCGTGCCCCCCGATTGTACAGAACACCTGTGGTTCAGTTGTCTTCCCGCTCACACAGCAATATATCTTACACCATTAGAAAAAGTAAGAAGAAAATGTGCTTCTTCCTTAGTGAAAGCAAAACAAGAACAGATACATTTTCAGATCTCATGGAGACAGGATGCCAGCCAGGACCTTGTGATTGCTCTGGGGTCCACCAGCAACTTCGTGGCTTTGCAGGCACCTAGTGGTCGGCACATTTATGGAGACACAGATATGCTCTGTGCCTGCTTTAAATCATCCAGCTGTTACCAGCTACTTCTTTCCAACCCCCTAATTTGAATTTCAGGAGAGAAAAAACATGACTGCTTCAGCTAGCCAGCATTTCGTACCAGAGGTCAGTCCTGGGATGGGCCAGGAAAAGCATCCATGCCTGGCTCAGTCAGAAGTGGCCAGGTAGTGATGTGGGTCAAGGCATGGCTGGAACCTGTGTGGTGAGTGAGGCTGACATGCATTTCGAAGCTTCTAGAAAGGGTTACAACTGTTAGACACCTTTCCTGGCCTGTCCAAAATAAGCTACTTGACACAATTGTTGTCCCAAAAATGTTTAAATTTAATTTATGATGAGCAGCAGACTTCTCTCTCTAGTCAGACGACTTGTAACGTCTCTAGTATTATCCCTTAGAAAGACCTACATCAAGAGTGAAGTCATAATCACACAGTTTGGTATGAACACAGATGTTAGTTAGATGGCAAAAGATGAACATATAGCTCATGTTAGAAGTATGCACAGCTCATGACAGGGATGGACTCGCCACTGGGCCTGGAATATGTGATTCAGTTCCTTAGCTTTAAACGTCTGCATCTGTCATATGCTAGCAATGGCCTTACACATGGTGTGCCCTTTGGGCAAAGCTCCTTCAGGGGCGATAAAGAGATACTACCCAAGTCTCTGTGGCTATACACTACTAGTCGTGGTCTCTAAGATTTTCCTTTTTCTAAGAATGATGCTTTAATCTAGGGTTTTTAGAGAAACAGAACCATATAGAAAATATATACAGAACCATATAGAAAATATATACATGGAAAGATCTTAAAAACATTTTTTTTTGTGGCCCTAAGGATTGAGCCCAGGGACTTTGGACTGAGGTATATCCTCAGTCTTTAAAAAAAAAAAATTATTTTGTAGCCAAGTGTGGTGGCCCATGTCTTTAAATACAGCACTCTAGAGGCTGAGGCAGAAGGATTGCTTCAAGTTTGCCTGGGCTACATGGTAAGTTCAAGGCCAGCCTGAATTTTTAGTTTTTATTTTGGGACAGAGTTTTGCTCAGTTAGTTGCTAAATCATCCAGGTTGGGCTCAAATTTGCAATCTTCCCACCTCAGCCTTCCAGAGTACTGAGATTACAGGTGTTTACCCGTCCCTGTGCCCAGCTGAAAGAGATTTATTTTAAGGCAATGGCTCATGTGCTGATGGAGGCTGACAATGGCAAGATCTGCTGCTATCTGGAAACCCAGGAGAACCCATGGTGTATTCCCAGCCCCCGAGTTGGCAAGCTTGAGACCCAGGAGTGCTGATGTTTCAGTTGGAGTCTGAAGGGAGGAAAGCGTCAAGTCACAGCTGCAGGTAGACAAGGGGTTGTGCTTTTTTTGCTCTCAGTTGGCAGCCTTTTTGTTTGATTCTGGCCTTCTGCAGCTGGATGAGGCCCACCCACATGGTGGTCTGCTTTACTTGGTCTACTGATTCAAATGCCAGTTTCAACCAGCAACACCACAGGCATCCCCAGAATGCATCAGTCAGCATTCTGACCAATCTGAGTCCAACTCACACACAAAATGAACCACTGCCAATGGTATTTAATGTTTATGTTTAGCCAAAGAATTAATTTATTTTCAAATGCAAATCATGCATATTATTTTGGTGATGTAAGCTCAGTTTAGCAGAGCAGGGCTGTGCTTGTTTGCTGTGCCATTGTGATTGTGGAGCCCAAGGCAGAGTGGTCCACATTCAGATCGCTTCCCAGAAGATGTGACCAGGCCAAGCCAGCACTGTAGACCGACTTGGGAGTGAGCTCTTGGACCACATGGAACAGGACCTGCCCTTGAAGTAGAGGCCCATCATAATGTCCCCACAAAGTCCTGAGGTCAAAATCACTTTTATAACAATTCCAAGATGTTCTTTGCCCTTTTCACTGTCCTTCTCACCACATCGCATGGTGGAGTTTTCCAGAGGCTTCACAGTATTCCCTGTAACAATAGGATGTGTATAGAAAAAGATGCAAGGGGCCAGATATCTTCTGTCTAGCCAGAAAACCAAGAGATTTACAAATACATAAAACCAATGTCACTATTACTAAGTTTTTATTTTGGGAGACAGTTTTTTTTTTGAGACAAGTTCTCACTATGTAGTTCAGACTGGCCTTAAACTCACTAAGTAGCATAAGCTAGCCTCGAACTCCCAGTGACCCTCCTGCCTCAGCCTCCTGAGTGCTGGGATTATAGGTGTGTGCCTCCATGCCCAGCAGAAGATAGTTATTTTTATGTAAATATTTTATCTATAATATGATATAATTGGTTTATTGTTGCTATTTGAAAAGAATAAATGTTAAAAGAATCCCCTTATAGAGAAAATCTCTGCAGAGAAAAGGATAGAAAATTAGACATCTCATCTGAAAAAAATAATAATGTGAATCTGAAGGGATAAATCTGGGAACCTCCATTCTGAGATTTCCTATATTGTAGTAGATTTAATTGCATTTGTTTCTATAAAATTGTTTCTCTGCAGTCCACAGTCACACCAGAATCTCCCTTGTGAGCTTAATGCATTCATCTGAGCATTCATAAACTCTTGCTGCACGATTTCTGTCAACTGCTCAGTCTGTTCAGAGGCTGTGATTACAGAGATCATAGCCCTTTCTTCAAGAACTAGCTGCCAGTGAGGGTCAGACATGCAAAGAGCTAAAGTGTGGTGCAGTGGAGAGACGTGCCAAGAGCTATACTACCGTATACATTCTAGAAGTCAGTTTTTTAGTAAACCAGAATATTTTGAATTTTAACTTTGTGCAGAGTATAGTGGTAGGGATATAAGATTAGGGCAAATAATCTTGCCTTCTAGCTGTTGGTGAGACACACACACAAATTAGCAGTGGTAATTCAAGGAAGTATGAGATTAACTGGCAATTACTTGAAGCAAATAAAGCCATATTTCAGAGACATTTTCAAAGTCCATCAGAGAACATAGCTTCATGCAGGAGCAGGTACCAAGCTGAGCTGTAAAGCATCTTGAGTAAGCCTTGAGGAGCAGATTAGACTTCATGTCAGAGAGGAGGGAGAAAGTGACTGAGATCTGAAGTCTTCTTTTTATGATAAGCATTTCCTTTTCTGAAATTAATTCATGGCATAACCTACCTGCACACATAATTTAAAAGCTGAAGTACATTACATAAAAACACAGCATTCTTAGTAATAATTTAAAGGAGAAAGGAAAGCGTAATGAAGAGAGTGTATGTCCATACATAATGCTTGAGCATGACCGCACAAGCAGTCCACATGAAGTAGTCAGATATTCGCACCTACTTGTAATGGCTCTGATGAAACCAAAGGAGCAAAATTACAAGTTGCTGAGCAATTGGAGGAAAATGAAAGAGCAGAGGCACAGCGCATAGTAGGATAAAACTATTGCTGGAGTAAGCAATGGCAAGCTGGGCCTGTCTCTGTATGATAAGAGAAGGAGTGAGTAGCTTTAATTGCAGGAGAGATGACATCTCAAGACAAATTATAGATAGTTGAAGTGAGAAAATAAGGAAGTATGACATTCTTGCAGAAGAGCTGGACCTTATATGAGTGTATGTCAAATAATTCTCTGTTCTGACTGGGATGGAGATGAGAGAGACTCTTCCAGAACACAAAACCACACATTGAGGTATATGTTCTGTTTTGAGTACACATTCTGTCAAAGGCTGTATATTTTCACAGTCAATAGGGAATTGGAGATCTATGGGAAAAAGAAATAGTAGTATAGGAGATGATAGAGAAATTGTGTGGTAGATCTTGGAACTGTATGTTTTAAAAAATGAATTAGAACTGGGTAAGGCAGACCTCACTACAGTTAAATTCTATGTGAGTTGTTTATTTTTTAAAGAATATGGTACAAGGATTGAACCCTGGGCTTTGCACATGCTTGGCAAACACTCTGCCACTGAGCCTTAACCCTGGCTTTTCGACAGCAAGACTGACTGAAAAGATAGAAGCTGGACATGGTTGTGTCCATGTCCCAGCTACTCAGGAAGCTGATGCAGAGGGATTGCAGGATTGAGGACTGCCTGGGAATCTTAGGGAGACCCTGTCTCAAAATAAAAATTTAAAGAATAACAGTCTGGCTTGAGATGTAGCTTAGTGGTAGAACACTTCTGTAGCATATACAAGGCCCTGGGTTCAAGCCCCAGTGCTTCAAAAACGAGGGAGGGGGGTGAGGCAATTACAAGATGTAACTCTTATAACAATATTCTTATGTCACAAATTAAAATAATGGAATTATTAAGAAAATATAGGGAGAAATTTGCATTTTATGTATATCAATTAACAGTAATTGTGGCCCAAATTTTCACTGAAAAATATTTGCCATGGCTATAAATGTGATTATATGAATACATGCTATTATTGGCACAAGGGCCAGGAATGGCGCTTCTTTTAGGGACATCATTTTCCACAATAGTGAACCATTTCTGGAAAAGTTTGAGTAAAAACAATGTCCAATCTTCCCATGATTAAAAGGAAGGCATACGCTTAAAATATTTTGTGTGTTAACACTGTGCAAAAAATACATTTTGTTATAGTAAAAAACATTAGCGCTCAGGCTCAGGTAAACACGTTGTTTTATTTACCCACGTGAAAAGTGGTGGGGCCTTGGGAAGTCTTGCGGAACGTGAGCCCCTTTCTTGCTTGGCGCCTCCCTCGGTAGAGCGGGGAGCACTGCCCCCTGCCGGTGCATATCAAGAGCATCTCCAATCACTGTGACGCGAACAGACTTCGCAAGTTACCAAAGTGCCCCCGTTCTCATTAAGAGGTCCTATTACTGTATAGCAACGAAAAAGGCGGGGACTAAGTTAAATTACACTGTGAGACTAATGCATACAGTGGGTTTGAAAGAGAATGATGTGGCCTGCTGGGTGGAGCCAACAAGTAAGACAAACACAAGTGCAGATCTTGTTCAAAAAAACTGGGGAGCTGTTGGAACGATCTGAAGTCTTAAACTTGTTATAAAATTTAATTGTAGTTTCTCGTGTTTTTGTAATTTTAGTTCTGTATAGTTGTCAACAGGATCATACAGCATTCCTGAAATAGCATGTTTGTTGCTCCATGAAATAGATAACTACTGGTCAGGTAATGAAGCAGGTAAGAATAGAGCATCTGCCAGAATTTTGGTTTTGTGAAATTTTGTAAATTTCCAATAATACAAACTTTAAACCATGTCTAAATTACAAAAGACTCAAAAACATGCCTGATTTTTCCCAAGGCAGCTGACTACATTTCAAGCTTTGGGTTACTTCTCTTTCTCCTTTATGGAGGGATCCAACTCTGGAGCACTCTACCACTAACCTCTGCCCTCAGCCCCTATTTATTAATTTAATGTAATTCAGTTTTGAGACAGAGCTCACCAAGTCACTAGGTTGCCTAGGCTGGGCTTAAATTTATGATTCTCCTGTCCCACCCTTCAGAGTACTGGGTTAATAGGCATGCACCACTACTCCTGGCTTCCTTTTTATTTAAAAATTTTGAGATAGGACCCTACTAGGTTGCCCAGGCAGGAATTGAGCTTGTGATCCTCCTGCCTCCCAAGTGTTGGGGTTACAGGCATGTGCCATGCACTTGTTTTTCTTCTTTAGTGTCACTTCTCTTACTGTTGCAGACTGTATGTAGCAGTTTATGGAAACCTGAAATTTAACTGTTTCCAGAGAGTGTGGTATAAGAGTGTTCTCTGTTATGAGTTATTCTTGTGGCTCAGTATGAACACACCAATCACCCTTTCTTGGCAGAAGTGCTTTTTCTGGAATTCCAAGCTCCAGAAAGCTGGGACTTGATACTTTTTTGGAAAAAAGAATATAGGGTGATTTCAAGTACAGGAATTGCGTTTGATTTCTTTTGTATTTTACAAATCTATCATAGTGTCTAGAACATAATAGGTATTTACTAAAGATCTTTTGAGTGAATAAAAGAGGGACAAATACATAGATGAGCAGAATGTTAGTTATCTTTTGCTGTTTCCTGGCTTTTCCTTTCTGTTCAGTCTTTGCAGCTGATACTTTTGGCCAGCAGAAGGCGTAGAAAATCCATTCACTGAGGATCAAAGTGGAAGGGGGATGGAGGAAGCTTCTAGCTATAGAAATGCATTTAAAAAGGAAATAGTAAAAAAAATTAAGATTTTTTTGTGCATAAACCAACTCCCCACAATGAAAGTAACATGTACTAAAAAAATAAAATTATTAAAAAGGGAAACAGATGAATTTGGAATTGTCAAGAGAATTTAATTTGTCTTTGAATAAAAGATAACTTTTATAGTGCTAATTTAATCTTGACACAATATAAATAATACGTTAGAAGAAAATTCTATTTTTGTTTGTTTTTGAAATATGAAGCTATCAAAACTTTGAAGAGGAAGGGGAAAATAAAGATAGCCCAGAGCTAACTTTGGCTTGCATTTGGGTTCATTTACTTTTATTTTCAGATACATAATATATAGAAATATAAACTCTTCAAGGAATGAGATTTTATATTATTTACTGAATAATTCCAAGCACCCATTAGAATAGTGTCTAGAATGTATTAATACCAAATAAACTATTGAGTAAATCAATAATTAAAATTATGCATAATTTTCTGAGTAAAGTTATCACATCATAAGTATATCTCTGCTGTATTTTTAGTATCTGCATGGTTCATTATCCATATAATCAATACTCAATAAAATGTTCTCTATATCTTTTGATTGAAAATACTCATTAGTAGGGTCCAGCCCTAGAGATCATGATCTAGTTAATTTGGAATGGGAGGCAGGCATAGATCTTTATAAAATTTCATAAAAACAAGTAGGGCTAAGAGGCACTTCACTAAGCTACACACCGGAACTTCCTCCCAGAAAGTTGTACTAATTAGTAGCAGAATTCACAATGTGTAACACACACTGATTTTCACCAGCACTCACTGTTGTGGTGACAGATGGCCTGAACGTCTCCAGTGTGGTTTCCAGGTTGCGTAGGACTCTCATCACTTGGAGAGTATGAGGAAGGCAGACACTCTGGTGCTTTCTCTGCGTCACTCAGTCAGGGTGGAAGTTTTAGCAAGGTCCTTTGGTGACTTGAACACATTAATGTTTGAGAAGCACTGAGGTAGGTTGTTTTTGTTGGAACTTGCAAAAGTTCAGCTTTTAAGATAAATTCCCCCCTCCACATATTTATTATTCATTTGTAGCTCTTCATTTAAACTGTACATCCCCATCCTTTGCCTATCTTAAAATAAAGATGTTCTCAGATGTTCAAAGATAGGAAAAACAGGCTTAAAATGGGTCATAAATTACCTATGAATGCAGAGTTGCTGGTGTTGAAATTTAAATTTGCCTAGAAGCAAATGGTATGAAAAAGGGGGATATGGGGATATCTTGAACAAAGGAAAATGTTAGGGCTATCCTTAAGGCTCTTGGCATCAATCAAATACTCAGTTGTCCATGCATTCAGTGTTTTCTGACTGTTCCTATATATCATACTGCATTAGTGCTGTGACTCTACAGGGCCATACAGCAGTACATGTATATTTGCTCAGATTTATTTGATATGGTAACATGCATGCAAAGTTAACTGATGATAAAAATGTTTCATTGGTGATGGTTGATTGGTAACTGGATGACTCACACATCCTGGTCATCAGGGTATCGAGTTGTGGAAGGAATGGGAGTGCTTACTCTCATTCTACTGAGCAGTTACAATGTATATTTCATATTATTGAATTTCCATAATAACCCTGTAAAGTAGTTGGGGCATTTGGATCATAAACCACGAGAAGAACTGAATAGGATTGCTACTGGTGACAAATGAAAAAAAATCTGGGGTGTTTATGGGAGAAAGGGGACAACTTTTCCTTGCAGATTTCCAATTCATAAATTTAGAAGGAATGAGATAAATAGAAAGTCACCATTAAAATAGCACTTGCTTTAGGCAAGAGTTTTCATTGCTTTAGGCAAGAGTCATGGACAAACACCAAAATTAGCAGTCTAACTTTAAGAGAAACAGGATATTTGCAGAGCCTAAAGTATCTCCTTTAAATTTTTAATTTCAAAGAGACAAATAGTAAACATTAGAGAAATCTAGCAGACACCACTGCACGGTCATAAGTCATATTGATATATGTCATATGTCAATAACATATGTCAATGACACATGTCATATGTTAATAACATATGTCAATAAGACATTGATATCATTTATCCCCTAACTGATGTACCAAGAAGGGGACATTATCTCTGTGTTATCTTCCTCAAAATGTACAGGTTAGGTATAATCCTAAGAGAATATCAGATAGACCTAAATTGAGGGATATTCTATCAAATGCTTGAACATAAGTCTTCAAAAATGTCAATGTTATTAAAAAAAGGAAACCCCTAATCCTAGTTTTTTTTAGGTATCTTCATACCAGTTTCCACAGTGGTTTCATCAGTCTACACTTCCACCAATAGTAGAGAAGGGGTTTCTTTCTTCCCACAACCCTGCCAATATTTGTTATTGGTTGATTTCTTGATAGCAGCCATTCTTTCTGGGGTGAGGTGGAATCTCAGAGTTGTTTTCATGTGCACCTCTCTTTTTTTTTGTATATCCTTTTATTTGTACACTTTAGGTGTACAATTTAATGACATTCATAACTGGAAATATGCACCTTTACATACTCTCTTGGTTCTTATTTTTTTCCCCTTCTCCTGCCCTCCCTTCAACCCATCCATCCCTCCCTATTTACAAAGACTGTTTCCTTTTTTTTCTCGTATTAATTCCATTCCCTTCTTTCCTTTCCCCTACCTCTCCCACTTCCCCTTCCCCTTTGCCCCTTTCTTTCCTATTTCACATTATCTATTATGTTTTAATCCTTATTTGCACTTTCAGTTTCTCACACTAGAGAAACTATTTGGTATTTACACATGTGTGTCCTATTTATTTCATTTAAGAGTATGGCCTCAATGTGCATCCATTTAGCAATAAATGTCTCTAATTTCTCATTTTTGATGGCTGAGTAGTACTCCATTTTATAAAAAAAACACATTTTCTTTATCCAGTCTCCAGCTGATGGGCATTTGGGCTGCTTCCAAGTTTTAGCTATTACAAACTGTGCTTCTATGAACATGGGAGCACATATATCACTGTGGTGTGATTCTTTTAATTATTTGGGGAAGATATCCAGCAGGGGAATAGCTGGGTCAAATGGGACTTCCAGTCCTAGTTCTTTGAGGTATCTCCATACTGATTTCCACAGTGGTTGCACCAGTCTACACTCCCACCAGCAGTGCAGCAGGGCTCCTCTTTCCCTACAGCCCCACCAGCATTTGTTATTAGCTGATTTCATACAGCAGCCATTCTTTCTGGAGTGAGGTGGAATCTCAGAATTGTTTTCATTAGTATCTCTCCAATGACCAGTGATGTTGAACATTTTTTCATATGTTTATTTGCCATTTCCACTTCTTTGTGTGAGAAATGTATGTTCGTTTCAGATGGCCATTTTTGGATTAGGTCTTTAAATTTGGGAGGTCTGATTTTTTTTAAGTTCTTTATAGATTCGAGATAGTAGACCAATGTCTGAGGGACCGCTGGTAAAAATTTTTGCCCACATTGTGGGTTGTCTCTTCACACTGCTGGTGGTTTCTCTTGCTGTGCAGAAGCTTTTCAGTAAGAAGAGATCCCGCTTGTTGATTGTTTGTGCTAGTTCATGGGCAACTGAGGTTTCGTTCATAAAGTCTTTTCCTATCCCAATGTCTTCAAGAGTTCTACCTAACTTCTGTTCCAGCCAGTTCAGCGTTTCTGTTTTAATATTTAGATCTTTAATCCATTTCAATTTTAATTTAGTGCATGGTGAGAGATATAAGTCTAGTTTAAGTCTTTGGCAAGTTGAAACCCAATTTCTCCAGCACCATTTATTAAAGAGGCTATCTGTCCTCCAGTGAGGGTGTTTGGCTCCTTTGTTGAAGATGAGGTAGCTGAGTGTGTCTGGCATTGTTTCTGCATCTTCTAATCTGTTCCACTGGTCCTCAGGTCTGTTTCTTTGCCAGCATCATGCTGTTTTTATCACAGTAGCTTTGTAGTATAGTTTCAAGTTGGGGGTTGTAATACCCCCTGCTATGTCTCTGTTACCTAGAATTGCTTTTGCTATTCTGGGTCTCTTCTTGTTTCAAATGAATTTTTGGCTTGTTTCCAAGGTCTGTGAAGTATGCTGCTGGAATTTCAATTGGAATTGCATTGATTCTAGATAGCAGGTTTGGAAGTATGGCCATTTTCGCTATGTTGATCCTTCCTACCCAGAAACAAGAGGTGTAGTTCCATTTTCTGATATCCTCTTCAATCTCTTTTCAGAGTGCTATAGTTTTCAAAGAAGAGATCTTTGATTTCTTTTGTTAGGTTGATTCCTAGGTATTTCAGTTTTTTGGATGCTATTGTGAAAGGAATTGTTTGTCCTATTTCTCTCTCAGTGAGTCTGTTGTTTGTGTAGAGGATTTTTGTGTTTTGACCTTGTATCCAGCTACTTTACTGAATTTGGTTATTAAGTCTAGAAGACTTTTGGTGGAGTTCTTGGGGTCTTTGATATAGAGTATCATGTCATCTGCAAATAACGACAACTTAACTTCTTTGTCTCCTATCTTTCTTCCTTTTATTTCTTTCTCTTGTCTAACTGCTGTGACTAATGTTTCCAAAACTATGTTGAACAGGAGTGGTGATAGTGGACATCCTTGTCTTGTTCCTAATTTTAGTGTAAAGGATTTCAGTTTTTGATGATTTAGTATGATATTGGCTGTCGGTTTTTCATAGATGGCTTTTATCAGATTGAGGTACAGACCATCCATTCCAATTTTTTGTAGGGTTTTTAATAAATGCATGTTGGATTTTGTCAAATGCTTTTTCTGCATCTATTGAGATGATCATATAGGTTTTGTCCTTGCCTCTATTGATATAGTGTATTACATTTATTGATTTGTGTATGTTGAACCATCCCTGCATCCCTGGGATGAATCCCACTTGGTCAGGGTGCGTGATCTTCTTGATGATCTTCTGCATTCTGTTTGCCAGTATCTTATTAAGGATTTTTGCATCTATGTTCATTAGTGAGATTGGCCTATAGTTCTCTTTTTCGGTTGGGTCTTTCTCTGCTTTGGGGATCAAGGTGATGCTTGCTTCCAGTAATGAATTTGTAGGTATTGCTTCCCTTTCAATTTTGTTGAAGAGTTTGAACAATAGTGGCAGTAGTTCCTCTCTAAATGTCTTGTAGAATTCAGTGGTGAAGCCATCAGAACCCAGGCTTTTCTTAGTTGGTAAGTTTTTTATTATGTTTTCAATTTCATTGATTGATATTGGGTTGTTTAGAATTTTTAGGTCTTCTTCATTCAACTTTGGTAATTCATACATGTCTAGGAATCTGTCCATTTTTTCTGTGTTTTCCATCTTATTGGCATATAGGATCTCGAAGTAGGTATTGATGATCCTCTGGATTTCTGCTGGGTCTGTTGTAATTTCACCCTTTTCACTCCTAATTGCATGGATTGTGGCCTTTTCTTTCCTTTTTCTGATAAGGTTGGCTGAGGGCTTGTCAATTTTGTTTATTCTTTTGAAGAACCAACTCTTGATTTCATTGATTTTTTGTATTGTTCTCTTAGTCTCCATTGCATTGATTTCTGCCCTGATCTTTATAATTTCCTCCTTTCTATGGGCTCTGGGTTTGTCCTGTTCTTCTTTTTCTAGAATCTTGAGGTTCAGCATCAGGTTGTTTAATTGGGCTTGCTCTGTTTTCCTAATATGATTCTTCACTGCTATGAATTTCCCTCATAAGACTGCTTTCATTGTTTCCCATGGATTTTGATATATTGTATTGTCATTGTCATTTAATTGAAGGAAATGTCTGATTTCTTCTTTAATTTCCTCTGTGACGCATTGGTTGTGCAGAAGTGTGTTGTTCAATTTCCACGTGTTTATGAAATTTTTTGAGTTTCTTTTGCTATTGATCTCCAATTTCATTGCACTGTGGTTTGATAATATATAGGGGATAACTTCAATTCCTTTGCACTTACGTAAACATGTTCTATGAGTGAGTATGTGGTCTATTTTGGAGAATGACTGTGTGCAGCTGAAAAGAATGTGTTTTCTGATTTTGTGGGGTGAAACACTCTGTAAACATCTGTTAAGTTCATTTGTTCAAGAGTTTGATTGAGTTCTAGTATTTCATTGGTTGTTGTTTGTCTAGTTGATCTATCTATATGTGACAATCAGGTATTGAAGTCCTGCACTACTATTGTATCAGTGCTTATATGATTTTTCATGTCCATTAGTATGTGTTTTACATAGTTGGGTGCAGTAGTGTTTGGTGCGTAGATATTTATGATTGTCATGTCTTCCTCTTAGATTGTTCCCTTTACAGGGATGTAGTGTCCTTCTTTGTCTCTTTTATTCAGTGTTGGTGTGAAATCCACTTGATGTGCAAAGAGGATAGCTGCTCCTGCTTTTTTTCAGGTTCCCCTCACATGAAGTATTGTTTTCCACCCTCTAACGTTCAGTCTATGAATTTCTTTTTGAATTGTGTTTCTTGTATGCAGCATATTGTTGGATCTTGCTTCTTGACCCATTCTGCCAGTCTATTTCTTTTGATTGGTGAATTGAGACCATTAACATTGATGGTTATAACTGATACATATTGACTCATCATTGTCATGACTTCTTCTTTTTGTTGGATTCTCCCCCTTTGCTTTTAATTTCTTGTCATGCCCTGTGCATTCATTCTGCTGGGCTTCCTGGGGTTGTGATCCTTGTTGTCTTTTCCGAGGATATTGTGGAAAATTTTTTGGAGTGCTGGTTTGGTATATATAAATTTCCTCAGGTGCTCTTTGTCATGAAAATATCTTATTTCATCATCAATTTTGAAAGATAGTTTTGCAGGGTACATCAATCTGGGTTGGAGGCTGTTTTCCCTTAGGGCTTGAAATACATCACTCCAACCTCTTCTTGCCTTGAGGGTTTGTGTTGAAAAGTGTGCTGTGATTCTGATGGGCTTTCCTTTGTATGTGATTTGTTTCTTTTCTCTCACTGCTTGTAGAATTTTGTTCTTCTGTTGGGTTTTTGGAATCTAACTATTATATGCTGATGTGTAGATTTTTTTGATCAAGGCTAGTTGGAGTCCTATATGCCTCACTTATCTGTATGTGAAGTTCTTTTCCCCTCCTTGGGAAGTTTAATCCCATTACTTCTGTGAACAATTTTTTTTTATGTCATCTGCACTCTCTCCTGTTTCTTCATTGAGTCCATTCAGTCTTATGTTATTCTTCTTTGTATTGTCTAGCAGCCGCTGGATTGATTTCTCATGATCCCTTACAATTTTAAAGAAATTTTTCTTTTCCTGGTGACCAATTGCAATCTTATCTCCTATCTCTGAAATTATGCCTTCACATTGGCTCATTCTATTGCATAGAGTTTCAGTAGAGGTTTAAATCTCCTGGAAATTTGTTTGCATCTGTTTTATGGATTCAATTTGTGTCCTATGTTGGGATTCCATCATGTTCCTCAGCTCCTTTACTTTTTAAAATCTTTGTCCTCTCTAGATTTATTAATCCCGTCTTGCACTATGAGCACAACCTCTGCTGTTATCTGAGAAATTATTTCTGCTTTCATTTTTTCTAGATCTTCTTTCATTGCTAGTTCAGGGAGTCCAGGTGGTTGAGCATCAGATTGTTCCATATCATATCTCTGTGGGGTTTCTGTAGGTGATCTGGAAGTCTGGTTCTGAGTCTTGTTTTCCTGGTTACTAATTGCAATCTTATCTTCTATATCTGAAATTCTGTCCTCATACTGGCTCATTCTGCTGTGTAGACTTTCAATGGAGTTTTTCATGTCCTGGAAATCTATTTGCATCTGTTTTATGGATTCCATTTGTTTCTTATGTTGGGCTTCCATCATGTTCCTCAGCTCCTCTCTAGATTTATTAATCATGTCTTGCACTAAGGGCACACTTTCTCCTGTTATCTGAGAAATTATTTCTGATTTCATTTTTTCCAGATCCCCTTTTGTTGCCAGTTCAGTGGGTCCAGGTGGTTGAGTATCAGAGGCTTCCATCTCATTTCCCTTTGGGGTTGCTATAGGTGATCTGGAAGTCTGGTTTTGAGACTTATTTATGTGTTTTCTCATTTCGACTAGGGCGGGGGGCTGTTAGCGCCTGCACGGATTACCTCCTCTGAGCTGGGTGACGTGGGGCAGGGGCCGGGAGCAGCGGTAGGGATGGTGACCCAAAAGCCCTTTCCTGTGGGCTGGGAGCAGCCAGAGGGATGGTGGCCGGGAAACCCCTTCCTCTGGACCAGGAGCAGTGGGATGGTGGCTCAGAAGCCCCTCCCTCTGGGCCGGGAGCAGTGGGAGGGATGGTGGCCCGGAAGCCCCTTCCTCTGGGCCAGGAGCAACGGGGCAGAAGGTGGCCCAAAAGCCCTATCCTCTGGGCTGGGAGCAGCGGGAGGGATGGTGACCGGGAAGTCCCTTCCTCTGGAGCAGGAGCAGTGGGACGACGGCTCAGAAGCCCCTACCTCTGGGCCGGGAACAGTGGGACTCAGTACCTTGGTCTGGTGGTCTGGTGTCCTCTGCACCTTGGTAATGTGGAATCAGGTGGCTGCCTGTCTGCAGTGGGGTGATTCCGTGTCTTCCATGTGACTCAGGACCTCGGTAGGGTGTGCACAGACCTGCCTGTCTGCAGCGGGCTGACTCGGCATGTGTTCCGCGTGACTGGGGACCTCGGCAGGGTGTGGGCAGACCTGCCTGTCTGCAGCGGGGTGATTCGGCGTCTTCCAAGTGACTCAGGACCTTGGTAGGGCGTTCTGAGTCTTGTTTATGTGTGTGCTGCTGGTGCCCACATGGCTCACCTCCTCTGTGCTGGAAGCTGTGTCATGTCTACCCAGAAGCCTCCTCCATGCTGGAAGCTACAGTATGGCTACCTAGAAGCTTCCTCTGGGCTGGGAGCCATGGCATGCCTACCTGGAAGCCACCTCTGCTCTGGGAGCTGGGACATGCCTACCCGGAAGCCTTCTCCATGCTGCAAGCCACAGCACACCTACCCAGAAGCCTCCTCTGGGCTAGGAGCTGTGGCATGCCTACCTGGAAGCCTCCTCCACACTGGAAACCACTGCATGCCTCTCATGTGGGTCTCTTGAATGACCAGTGATGTTGAACATTTTTTCATAGGTTTATTTGCTGTTTCTGCTTGAGAAATTGTCTGTTCATTACATTGTATACCTAAAATGTACCAATAAACTTAATGAATGAAAAAAAAAGTAAACCCTTTGGAGGAGGCTAGAGAAGCATGGCAGTTGAAGGGAATATGGGGCTCCAGAACAAAAACAGTGTAGCAGTCAAAACTGGGAAAACTGAGCAAGCTGCTCTTTAGTGCACAGGATTGTACTCATATTATTTTTGTAGCTTTGATTATTGTGTCATGGTTATATGAGATGTTACATTGTGAGAAACAGGTTGAAGAATATATGGAAACTTACTGCAATATCTTTCTTCCTTTCTTTTTTTTTAAATAGTAACACTCATTTATGAAGATGATATGTTAGCCATAAATTTACATGCAGTAAACAAAGAAACTAAGGCCATAAATTGAAGTAATCCTAGAGATACAAGAAAATTTGATTATAGATATTCATATAGACTTGATTAAATTTAGGTGGCAGAAAATAGATAATTATTTAATAACATATTCAATGAACTTAACTATATGTACACTTATATTCCTCCAAAAAATCACATATTTTGTCAACACTGCCAACATACATTATGTATTTGGCTGCTCAAATAATGTTCATAATTAGAGAATTACAGTTCACAGTCTCTTATCATAATAAGTAATAAAAGTGAACCAAAAAGATCTAATAACATGTCCTAAAGCAAGGTTCTCATTTCAAACATAGTGGCAGAACACCATCATGTCTCATGCTAAGTTTTGGATTATCCTCAAATTGTATGACATTTTCCTCAATGATACATTCTTTACAAAGCATGTAGAAGACATCATATAAAGCCATAAATCAAATTCAATTTAGCATGACAATGAATAGTTCATTCAAAAGTTACAGAAGAAGTGAATACTCAAAATGACCAGTACTTTAGTAAATTTAATGCTCTGCTTTAAACAGAAAATACTGATTACCATTTTGAAGTGTTTTTAAACTATTTTAATTTTACAGGAAAACTAACATGACATGGATATTCTCAGTTGATTTTGCACACAGAAGTAAGGAGAGTGATGATTGAGTTATTTTCTAGAACACAAGATTAAAATGCTATAAGGAGAATTTAAGTTGGTGTAGAAATTTTGGGACTAGAGAGAAGATGGGATTATACTCATGTTTATTTATATTCCAGTATGGATTTTTGAACTTTATTTGTTTCAAAAATTATTAAACTGCCATATATCATAATGGTTAAAATGGGGATGGTAGAAGAAAACCATTAGCAAGCAAGTGACATAGCCATCTGAAACGGCTTATTGAGAATTATTCTAAAGCAAATTATGGAGTAAAGATGGATTTTGAGTGCCTTTCCAATTCCTCAGTAGTAGCCTGTAAGTATAAAATGACAGATATGATTGTCAATATTTTGGTTAATAGAAAACTGTTATTTGAAATAAATAATCTGACACCTATGATACCTGTGTGAAATAATACTATATTAACTTCAACACAAGAGCCTGAGGGTGATTTCTCACGATTTTCTAAGTAATTTAGGAGAGTTTCAAGCTTTCAGGCTTCCCAGACTTTAAACTGAAAGCAGTATTTTTCCACATTGCTTTAGTTAGAGAACTCTGGAGAGACAGACCACTAGGATAAAGATTCAGAGATTTATTAGGGGAATTACTTGATTATAGAGCCAGAGAATTTTCACAGTAGATGTCCAAGGTAAGCCATCTGCAAACTGAAAGACTGAAAACCTTGGTTGTGTGGTTCAGTCCAAGTCTTAAGTCCTCAGAACCAGGGATGGAAAAATTCAGTCTGAAAGTGAAGGCTCAAGAGTTGGGGAGGAGGGGATGGTGTGTGTGTGTGTGTGTGTGTGTGTGTGTGTGTGTGTTGGGAGAGGGTTTGATCAGTCCCAGAATTAGGAAAACCTGGAGCTCTGACATCCAAAGACAAGAAAAGGAAGGACACTCTGCCATAAGACAGAAAATTTATGCTTCCTCCACTTTTTTGTTTCATCTCTGCCCCAAGACAATTGGATAGTGTCTGCCCACACTGAGGGAAGATATTCCCAATAATCCACCAACTGCCATGCTGATCTCATCTGGAAATAGACTCAGACACATCTGAGGCAGCGCAATCATTCTCATCAAAAACAAAAGGTTTCCCTTTCAGCAGTACAGAAATGAGTGCAGAGCCTCCTGAAACCTCTAGCATAAATGGTGCTTTACCAGTTATGTGGACACTCTTCAGCCAGTCAAACTGACAGGTAGAATCAACCATGACACACACTGACATCAGATTTAAAGCAGTCATTCAGGAATTGCTTAAAACATTTACTGGGTAACCACTATGTTTGAGGCACCTTATTAAGTGCTAAGAGTCCAAGTGACTGATATCTATCTTAATGGAAAGTGTAACAAAGAGAAGAATATAATTCAAAGTACAAATACAGGCTTCTTTAGAAAAAGCAATCCTTTCTTGAATGTTTGCTTCTCTATTTCTCTGGTCCTAACACACAGGTCTTAATTTTGACTGCTGATGAGAACTTATGGTGAAGTGTTTCTTAAAATGCTGACAATAATCTCTTCTCCCACTTCCAGAGATGCCAGTGAGATTTTTAGAGTGGAGAGCAGGCTTCTATATATGAAAAAATTCTAAAAGTGATCATGGTATATGGTGGATATTAAGAACCATTTGAACCAATATTTGGGAAAGGAATGTTAGTTTTCCTCCTTTCTCTCCCATCTTCTGAGGCTGCAAGCTCATTGGAAGCATGGTGTCATCAAATCATCCTTCTTACTTGGAAGACTGGGCACACTTCTCCAATCTGAGGTTCCCTCAAATGTAAAGATCATGGCAGTTAGGAAGAGGTGAAGAAGACAAGAACTTGGACTACAAGATACCCAGAAAAGTCTGATTAAAGAACAACTGTTACAACATGACCTCATAATTGCTTTTGCTCTGTCTCAATCTAGTCATAGGATTGCTAGTTATGTCACACAGCATTCATCTCAGAAGGTGCTGTACTTTCTATGATTTATATTCAAGTCCTTCAAAGCATCATTTCTCCTACTGTCTTCCTCATCCCTGATTTCCTCAAATCTGAGCTTTCTTTTTTTTTTTTTTTTTTGGTACTGGGGATTGAACTCGGGACCCTGTGCTTGTGAGGCAGGCAGCGGAACCACTGAACAAAATCCTTGGTCCAATCTGAGCTTTCTTGAAAGCCTCTCATATTTTCTGTTTGGCTTCCTGGTTATTATTAATTTAACATGTCATTTGTTTACATTTTACCCTTGAAATTATACACACGTGGTTTAATTCCTCTTCTACTTATCACAGGACATTTTCTTCTGAGAAGCCTCTGGATCACAATGGCTCCCTCTCCCCAGATTCTCCTTGGCCTTCTTGTCCGTAGCACTCCCCATGCTTAGAACTTCGTGTGCTCTCAATTCATTGGATGTAATTTGGATATTATCGCACAAGCATGTGATTCTGAATGCATAATAAATACTGGTTCTGTTATTACCCTTTTCATGAATCTAAGTAAATTATAAATTGCTTGTCTACAAAGTCATTATTTCTGCAAATTCAAGAAGGGGCCATGGTATGTAAACTTTTACTTATCAAAAATCCTGAAGTTGACAGCTCCCAGCGCAGAGGAGGCTTCTGAGTCAATGTGCCACACCACAGCTTCCAGCGCCTGCAATATTTTTCCAATGCTTCTATAAATGTAAAATTGTTTCCAAATAAAAATTTAAAACATGAAAAACTACATTACAAAATAAATTTATGCCTCTTTATCTTGATTCAGTTCTTAACTATGACCAAAACCTTGACCATGACCACAAAAAAGAAAAATATAAATATAATTAGGATTGCCTTTCATTAAGAGTGATCATTTTATTACAGAATACAAAAGCAGCCTTGTCTGTAAGCTGCCACACCTTTATTGTCAGGAAATCTGCAAAGCATTATTCCTATGGGATGAAAATTACAATTTCTGTGAATTTTTCTTGGCATAGATATTCCTAAAACTTCTCTTCACAACCAATAGTTTCATCTTAGACTGATCACGCAGTCCAACTTATTTATTTTCATTTTGTAGTTAAGAAAGACAATGGAAATTATGATTATATATTCTTTTATAGTTTGCAAAGCAGTCTTAAATTTCTTTTATTTTTATTAGTACCTGTTTGCAGTACTTAATTTTACATTTTTTGTGTGAGGAGTTGGTGCATGTGCTATGGCACATGTTAATTCCTTTTTTTAAAAAAATCTCCTCCCTCTATCTCTTGATCTCCTTCCCATTTGAGAAAATCTATCTCCCTACTTTCTAGTAGTTATCTTTTATTTTTTTCTTTTTTATAATTTGAGTTTCTCATATAAAACAAACCAAGTGATATTTAAACTTACATATCTGATTTATTTCACTTAACATTATGGTCTCGAGCAGTTTTACATTTATGCTTCACTCTATCCCTATGAGATTGGGTAATGATTGTTAGCATCAGTGTTTCATAGATTTCACAATCCAGGCTCTGAGATGTGAAGTTGTCTGGGGGTTGAGAGCCAGTTGTTAGCTGGTACTCACTCTTCCCTGTCTGCCCAAAACTGTCCTATACTTTTGGAAAGCAAAACTGAAAAGCCAATTTCTCTTGCCCTGGTAGACCAGAAAACAGGGCAATACATACAACGCAATAGAGAGTAACAATAGCCTGGCTTTATTTTATTTTAATGCTAGGCTAGAACATTTGCTAAGAATTTTCTTTTTTTTTTTTTTTCCAGTGACAGTCTTTTTATATTTAAAAACAAAACCAACCTTCCCCCACAACCCCCTGCCCCAAACAAACAAAAAACTAGATTAAAGTTTACAGTGAATACACCCAGCAAACATCTGTATATGCAATTAAATACTGTGTCTGTTTCTGCAGCATGAACCTCAAACAAACAATAAGTGTGGAGTTTGAGGAAATAAGAAGGGGGAAGTGAGAGAATGGGGAAATCAATTTTTTTCTTAATTCTGTCCATATAAATATATTCATAGAGACTAAAAAAAGGAAAGGGAGCTTAGGGTGGTGAGAAAATAGAAGAGGGGAGCGTGGGACTCTTTTAATTCTACCTGACTAAAAATTATAAAAGAAATTAATTTCATTGGGGAAGAAAAGATAAAAAATGACAGAAGAGGATGGGAAGGAGAGGGAAGCAGAGGGGGGCCAACCAGGGAGGAATGGGGTACCCATGGCAGGGGAGTGTGGAAGGAGTCCAGTGCCAATGGGAGTCTGTTTCTTCATCCCTAATGTCTTAGGCTTTAGTTTGTATTCATCTCTTTACTTCCCACCTCTGTCCCACCTTAGCCCCCTCCACCACTACCCCCAGCCAGTCCCTTTCCCTCTTCTGTTTATTGGGACCTGGCTCTCCAGTATCCTCAGGTCATAGTTCTTTCTGGCCACTTGAAGTTTGAAGTGACTCACAGAGTTGTTGAGGCAAAGGGAGGCATTTTGGGCAGCCAGGGGGCTGGGGAACACAGCCATGATGTGACGGGACCCGCCGTCACTAGTCGAACAGTACCTGAGAGGAGGGGTGAGGATGAAAGAAAAAACACAATTCAAAAGAAAAAAGACAGAGTCGTCCGGGCTCCTAAGACCGAACTCCGAGTTTATTTTTCTCTTCCCTTTTATACAACCCGTGAGTTTGTTACAGGTGAATTTGGTTGTTACAGCTGAGTTTGGTTGTTACATCATGACCCGTGTCCAGGGACACCTGCTTCCCTGCTTTCCAGTCCCTTGGCAATTCCCCACCCTCATGGGCCTTCCCGTTTCTCGGGGCTACAGAACGTTCATCACATTCCAGGGCAATCTCTGAAGGTAAACATCCAATTTAGGTAAGGACGCGGTTCCTCATAACATAGTCTCCATGAAATGGAGGGTAAGATTCAAAATGGAGTCTCCTTAGCTACCACCGCTCCCCACAATGATGGTGTACAAGGCAGTGAGGTCCAAGAGGCAGCTGTTTTCAGCAGTCCCACTGTTGTCCCCCCCCCCCCCCCAGCATCTTTGAGCCACTGGATCTTGGCACTGACACGATGAGCTGAGTGAAGAGTTTGTCTGCTTCAGTACTGGTGATGCCTTAAGGGAGATCTGTCACATCCAACATCTGCTGTCCATAGGTCAGTGGAGGCAGACATGAGTGCTTGTCTTTTGCCCCAGTTTCCATGTTTCAATCTGTTTTCTTCTTGATGCACCAAGTGTGTTGACTGACCACAGAGCAAGGGAGGGCAGATGGACAGATTGTGCTGTAGTGGGTGG
The DNA here is from genome assembly GCF_053883595.1 of Heterocephalus glaber. NCBI lineage: Eukaryota > Metazoa > Chordata > Mammalia > Rodentia > Bathyergidae > Heterocephalus > Heterocephalus glaber. The sequence continues at coordinate 36,477,728 of NW_028258139.1, forward strand.
CCTAAAGGGAGTAGCGCCCATCACCTTGTGCTGAACTTCCAGGCCAGGGGAACTGTGTGAGGATAGGCAGGGAACCGAGTCCTGTGCAGATGTTGCTGAGGCTGGTGACAAGACAGAGTGCTGGAGACTGAGTAGGAGAAGTGACAGGGTTGTTGCTCATTTGTGTGTTGGCCTGAGGTTATTGTCAGGACTGCACAGGTCTCCAGGATTCTGACCCTGCTGGTCCATGCTATAATATTCTACAATGATTCCACTGGAGCATGGATAGGTTCTGGAGAGGTTGGGGTCCATTGGGGATGTTCAGCTGCATGACCACCACACCTTGTCCAGAAGGTAACACTCCTGAGTACTGCTGTAGCATCTGTGGTAGACTGTAGGGAGAGGGAGACTGAGGCATCTGGTACTGCTCAGAGCCAGGAGGCTGCAGAAACCCCACCGAAGGGCTTGTACTGTTCTGCTGAATGGGTGAGATCATGCTGTAGTACACAGGCACGCCAGCTTCAGCGAGTCCTCCTGGCACAGATTAACTCACAGGACCAGCATAGGTTGCTAGAAAGGTGGCTGGACCACATTTTGTGAGTCACTGCCCACTGAGACTTGGTAAGAAGACAGTGGAGTGTACTGAACCATCAGGCTTTGCATCTGGCTCCCATACTGTTCCTCTGGTTGCTGAGCAGGCCCTGGTTCTGGGGCTGCTGGACCCCAATCATGCCTTGGTAAGCCTCCTGATGCTGAGTAGGCATCATGGGCTGTACCCAGGCTTCTGGGTTGGCTGAGGCAGCTGCTGACCATGCTGGGGCCTATAGACCACCGGGTAAGAGAGAGGTTGATATTGCTAATTGGAGTTAGCATGCTGTCCAGGAGGATAGTAAGAAACCTGGATCTGTTGAGGGGGATACATACAGCCCTGGAGTGGCAGGACTTGCTGAGCAGGTGGTGCATGGCTAGAGGTGGCATAGTTGGAAGTGGGGAGGGGCTGTCCCGGGGAAGCCATGATGAAGCTAGACTGCTGAGGGTGCTGGGAAATAAGGGCGGGGGCCTGTAATAGAGCTGAGGATGGGTCAGCTGCTTCAGTAGAACCTTGGTGGCTAAGACTCATCTGTCCAAAGGGGTTGCTGAGACCATCGCCTGTGAGATCATGTGATTATTCAAGGGTGGCTGTGCTGAGATGTGGGTAGAGAGCAGGAAGTTGCTGTTGCTGCTGCTGTTGTTGCTGGGAGTACAAGGGAGAAGGCCCCAGACAGACTGGGGTGAGGTGACCCGGTTGTACACTTCTGAGGCACCTAGTGCCATACCTGGCCTGGAGAGCCTTCCTGTACTGCCACCTTTACTGCTGCCAATGCTGTCACCTTGGGTGAGGATAGAGATTCCGCTGAAGCTGATGGCTTTGGTGACAGGGGGTTGCATGCTTTGGACAGAGCCATCTGAGTCTGTACTGCTCCAAGGCTGGGACTCCAAGGATTTGAGTTCACTGTCTTGGTGTTCTGGCAGCTGCTTGAGGTTTGGCTCAGCCCTTCTCAGTTCCCCTGATGTCATTTAGATATCCATTCTGGCCAGTCTCTCAGGCAAAAATTCTCTCTTGGACCCTTTGATATTTCTCCTCTCTCTTTTGTGTTGACTTGCTCCTCCTTCCATCCTGCAATGGAACTCTGATCTGGTTATCTTCTCGGTCCATACTGGTATCATCTCTCTTGAGACTGAATCTCTGTTGGAATTCTGTATTCCTCTCATCCTTTATATGTTCTGAGAATCTCCATTCAGGGATTTTTGTGTTGCTGGTCTTCTGGTTGATGACAGTTTGATCAACATTGTGGTCCATCCCAAAATAGGCAGCTACCCACTGTAATAGCATCTAGTGATATGAGGTCATCTGAGGAAACTACTTGAACTGGTTATTATTGTCATTAATAAATGCCAGAATCTCCTGTTCTAATTTTAGCAGCATCATTCTGTCCCTTGGGGTTTTTTTTCAGTGTATTTACAAGAAATTCATGTAAATCTATTCCAGTGGAGTGTGTATAATCTTGGCTAGAGTCACTGGACAGCATTTTCCTTGGGGCCTTATTTTTTCTTTTGTCCTTATCCTCCTTTTCAGAGACATCTTTTTTGGGATTTTCTTCCTCTTTGTCAGAGGGGCTGCTGATGTGCAACTGAATTATATCCTGGGCTTCTAATGGCCCATCAGCGAATGGAGTAAAGAACTCCTCACATACTGCCAGACTGTGTACTAACTTCAGCTTGGGATTAGACTTGGCTCTTTTCCTGGCATGACCATCGTTTGAGGACCACCTGTGTGTGTCCTGATGCACACTGGTCTCTTCACCTTCTTATCCATCCAGATGAAGGATTAACTGTATTTATTAAGTATGTCTTGGAGAGATACTTCAGGAAGGATAGTGAATAGTGAATAGCTTCTAGCAATTCATCTCATGCCTCTGCCCACTGAGGGTCCCACAGCTGCTAATCTGTGGCTGGGCTGTTCTGGCTGGCAGCTTAGCACTTCTGGGGGCAGGTTCTTCTTGGCTGGGGTTCTCTGGAGGGGACCCAGGGCTGGGGAGCAGGGGGACAAGGTGGGGGAGGGGAAAGGGGCCTGGAAGAAGAGGGGAAAGGCTGGGCAAACCTGGAAAGGGAAAGAAAGGGGGAGGGGAAAAATCAAAAGGGAAAGAAAGGCCCACAGTCCACCCTCTCCTGTAGCCTGCATGCTTCTAAGTATTTTCTAAATAGCTAATCTCATTTAATGTTTTTTTCAGTTTTTAGACTGTTGATGCAGAGACAGAGCAGATTGTTGTCTGAGTATGGAATGGGAAGGAAAGAGGGGTGCATAATTCTTTGTGATGGTAATAAACTTTGGTGTCATGGAATGTGCTGGAATCATTACCAAAAAACGTGCAGAAAGAGAAACATAAGGGAAGATGATTTCATTTTTAAATATGTCCTGTGCGTACTATCAATATGCCATGTGTGCACTCTGTAGTATCTGCTCTTTGACTTTTTAAAAACACTTAGAATAATTTGTCAAGGTTTTAAAAACATGTTGAAAGTGCTTACTGTTTTCTTGGCTTGAAAGATTGGCATCTTATCAAAAATGAGACGATAAACTCAGAACTTTGTCTGGCATGATGTAAGAGCTTCCCTAAGCAGGTTTCTGAAGATTGCAATGGCTTTACCAGCTTCCTTTAGTCTGGTGAAACATTCCTTTGAAAAGCAAATGAAACTAGAATTACAGTGTGTGGGGCAGACAGATGTGGAGGGGTAAATGATGGGGATTAACCAGGTGAAGCTTGCTGACACAAAGTCTGATTTGAGTTGTGCTACAGAAATGTGTGGGTACTTACTAGAGCACATGAGTTTCCCTTCTCTGTAACCCATAAGGACACCCTCTGGGGTGGAAGGGAGTGAGGAGAGACAGTGCACACGAAGCAATCTCACAGCAGTTGATCAAGTGCTGCTGAAAGGACCAAAGCTCAGCCGGCTGGGAGGAAGAAGTTCAGGAGAGCTGTGAACAGCATGAGAATGGCAGTTACAAAAGCCATACTGCAGTATCGAATTTGCCCAAAGACTAGATCTTACACTTCCTCATCACAAAGAATGACATGTACGTTTATGAGCTCAATTTAGCTATTTCATAATGTTCACATATTTTAAAACATATCGAATACTTCAAATATATATGATTTTTACTTATCAAGTAAAAATGAAGTTTTAGTGCACACTTTTACAGTCCTGATAATTGCTTTACTTTTCAAATGAAAAAGATTTACTCATAGGCAGAGTAAGCAGAATGACTATTTTGGAATCCAGTATGTTCACACTCACACTTTCACAATTCTTCCATATCAAATCCTTGCTAATTTTCCTTCCGTCAGAACAGGAAGGGGCTATTAATGCTGAATGTTTAGAATTCCAGATGTGTTTTTAAGGAATAATCACTTCTTTTTAAATATAGGGTGGTGTGATGCATCGTAAAAGGATGTTCCTACTTTATCAGAATTAGCAGCTAAGCCCCAGATTGGAACAACATGGGCTGAGTCCTCACAGCCTTAGTTTCACAGAGCCTTCAGGTACTGGGACCTGCAGTCTCCTTGAGCACTGTGTACCTTTTTATGGGTAATAGATTTTCTCTTCCACAAGATACTGTGGAAAAAGGAGGAAAGGTCAGGAATGGACTTTGCATTTGTTAATGGTACATGGAATAATATGGACTAATTTTCATTGCTTAAGTCAACTAAAAAGCTGAATGACATAGTAAAAAAACCTTAAAGCAATCAAAAGGTTAATAAAATAGTGAGAAATTACTAGGTCAAGAGAGAAGAGATGATGGGAATCTAGACTGGAAGACCCAGCATTTGGGCCATTTCCTTTACACTTGGTAACAGAATGGTATGTTTGATAGGTGGTTGGGCCAGAGGACTAAAGTTGGAGTCTGAGGACACCTAAAGTGGGAATTCTGGAAAACTTCACTATTTTAGCTATTTAGGACTACTTTAGCTATTTAGTACTATTTAGCTATTTAGTACTCTGGAGTACTACTCAGCCATCAAGAACGAGAAGCTAAAGACATTTATTTATAGCTAAATGGATGCATACTGAGGCCATCCTCTTAAGTGAAATAAATAGGACACATATGTATAAATACTGAATAGTTTCTCTAGTGTGAGAATCTGAAAGTGTAATTAAGGATTAAAATGATTAAAATAAATAATGGATAATTTGAAATATGAAGAAAATGTTCAAAGGGGTAAGGGCAGCAGGAGGGGAAGGGGAGAGACCAGGTTACAGGCTGGAATCTGGAAAGACTCCATGTATAGATTGTATTTAAAACTATAGGAAGAGATGTAGATAGAGACTAGGCTGGAGCTCATCAGTGGATTGGGAAGGAAGAGTCACTGAGATCAAAGGAGAGAAGGTTATGTTTCCAGAAGAAGCACATACAACTATGTATAGTACAAAGTACTTGATAGTGTGATAAATGACTGTTACTGTTTTAGGTACTTATCATAACATGCTGTGTTTTTCATCCTTTAGAGCATAATCCTACTGATACAAAAGAGTTTACTGTAAAACAGCATGCTGCTATGCCAGTGGTAGCCTCATGTATCTCATGTTTAACTGCGTATTTGGATAATGTCAAGGGGACATCACAGATGATTGACATATACCTTTTCAGTTTGCACTTAGAAGTTGGCACTCTGTGTGGTACTTTGTGATACACATGGATGAAATTGCCTAATAACATATTTCTCAGATTATATTTCCATCACATGTTACATGACTGTATTGAAATTTGAATAAAAAAAAATTTGACCTATGTGGAGTCTACTGTTAATTAGAATTTTTTCTCCAGACCACTATTTGTCCAGTATTAGTTTTGAAAATCTTTCTAAAACAAATCACATCTTCTGATGTCTTGTTAATACTTGAGAATTTTTTTAAAATTACATGGAATAAAGTCTTTGTAAATAGGGAAGGGTGGAGGGGGTGAAGGGAGGGCTAGGAATGGGGAAAAAATAAGAACCAAGATGCATCACGTAAGGGTACAATTCCCAATGAGAAATGTAATTGTGTTGTATACCTACAATGTACCAATAAAAGAATTTAATAAAGTGCAAAAAAAAAATTACATGGAAAAATGTTTAAGTACTTTTCAGTTTTGATTTGGTTGAGTTCTATTACATTTGAATATTATTATATTTTTTCCCCTTGCATTGTTTTTCTTTGAACAATTTTAAGTTTTGTATATGTGTGTGTTTAGTGAATGACAATAAAGTTATACATTAAAAAGGAAAGAAAAACTGGTGGATCAGAGAGGTGCAGCTGCAGGCATATCCCAGCCAAGGCCCCACCCTGACCCCAGGGGCTTGGGCACACAAGCCCAAGCCAAAGGGCCACCCAGGAAAGAGCTGCATAGGCACAGAAACATCAGTCAGAGGCCTGCCCTATACCATTGGTAAATTCACACAGATCCTGGTGAGTAGCCTTGTGGACCAGAGAGGTGCAGCTGCAGGCAGATCTCAGCCAGGACCCTGCCCTGACCCCCCACCACTTGGGCTAACATGCCCAAGCCAAGGGCCTGCCTGGAAAAGAGCTGCACAGGCACACAAGCGCTGGCCAGAGGCTCCCCACCATACCATCAGTAAGTGCGTGCAGTCCCTAGCCAGAATCCTACTCAGACACTAGGGTCTGGGGTGCACAGGCCCCAGCCAAGGCCCTCCCAGACAACAGCTACATAGGGGGCCAGGCCCTAGCCAGAGGCATGCATAGATACTATCCCAAATTGCACAGATGCCAGCCAGAAGCCCACCCAGACAACAGGTCAGCTCAGGAATCCAGAAGGCAACTATTCTGAAACCAGGAATTGGTAAACTGTTGAGCAGCAGAGAAAAGGCTGCTCAGTGGCTTGCTGAGAATTAAAGACCACTGGGTGAGCAAAAAGTGGCCTCAAGAAAGGAAGAGAAGGCTGTATCTGTTGAAATTAGAAGACACATAAACAAGTCTCAAAACAAGACTTCCAGATCACCTAAGGCAACCTCAAAGGGAAACAAGATGGAACAATCAGATACTCAACTACCTGGGCTCCCTGAACTGGCAAAAAAGAGGATCTGGAAAAAATGAAATCAGAAATAATTTCTCAGATAACAACTGTGTCCATAGTGCAAGACATGATTAATAACTCTAGAGAGGACACAGATAAAAAACTAGAGGAGCTGAGGAACATGAAGGAATCCCAACATAGTGAACAAATGGAATCCATACACAGATGCAAACAGATTTCCAGGAGATTCAAAACTCCACTGAAAGTTTACACAGCAGAATGAGCCAACGAGAGGATAGAATTTCAGATATAGAAGATAAGGTTGCAATTAGTGACCAGGAAAAGGAAAATTGCTTCAAAATTGTAAGGGACCATGAGAAATCATTCCAGCAGCTGCTAGATGACACAAAGAAGAATAACATGAGACTGATCAGAGTCAATGAAGAAACAGGAGAGAGTGCAGATGACATAAAAAAAAAAAAGGTTCACAAAAATGATGGCAGAAAACTTCCCAAGCAGGGAAAAAGAACTTGAAATACAGATAAGGGAAGCATACAGGACTCCAACTAGCTGGGAGAAAAAAAAAATCTACACATAGGCATATAATAATTAGATTCCAGAAACCCAACAGAAGAACAAAATTCTACAAGCATTTAGAGAAATGAAACAAATCACAAACAAAGGAAAGCCCATCAGAATCACAGCAGACTTCTCAATACAAACCCTCAAAGCAAGAAGAGCTTGGAGTGACATATTTCAAACCCTAAAGGCAAACAGCCTCCAACCCAGATTGATATACCCTGCAAAACTCTCTTTCAAAATTGATGGTGAAATAAGATACTTTCATGACAAAGAGCACCTTAGGAACTTCGTGAATACAAAACCAGCACTCCAAAAAATTTTACATAATATCCTAGGAAAAGACAACAAGGATCACAACCCTAGGAAGCCCAGCAGAATGAATCCATGAGGCAAAACAAGAAATTAAATGCAAAGGGGGAGAATCCAACAAAAAGAAAAAGTCATGACAAGGATAAGTTAATACATATCAATTATAACCATCAATGTTAATGGTCTCAATTCAGCAATCAAAATAAATAGACTGGCAGAATGGGTTAAGAAGTGAGATCCAACAATATGCTGCATACAAGAAGCAAACTTAATTCAAAAAGAAACTCATAGATTAAAAGTTAAAGGGTGGAAAACAATACTCCATGTGAAGGAACCTGAAAAAAAGCAGGAGTAGCTATCCTCTTTGCAGATCAAGTGGATTTCAAACCAACACTGATTAAGAGGCACAAAGAAGGGCACTACATCCTGGTAAAGGGAAGAATCCAAGAGGAAGAGATGACAATCATAAATATCTATGCACCAAACACTAGTGTGCCCAAATATACAAAACAAATAATAATGGACATGGAAAATCAAATAAGCACTAATACAATTGTAGTGGGGGACCTCAATACCCCACTGTTACAAATAGATAGATCAACTAGACTAAAAATAAGTAATGAAATACTAGAACTCAATCAAACTTTTGAACAAATGAACTTAACACATGTTTATGGAGTGTTCCACCTCACAAAAATCAGAAAACACATTCTTTTCAGCTGCACATGGTCGTTCTCCAAAATAGACCACATACTCACTCATAGAACATGTTTAAGTAAGTGCAAAGGAATTGAAGTTATGTCCTGTATATTATCAGACGACAGTGTGATGAAACTGGAGATCAATAGCAAAAGAAAGCACAAGAATTTCATAAACACATGAAATTGAACAACACACTTCTACATAACCAATAGGTCACAAAGAAAATTAAGGAAGAAACCAGACAGTTTCTACAATTAAATGACAACAACAATACAACATATCAAAATCTATGGGACACAATGACAGCAGTCTTATGAGGGAAATCCATAGCAGTGAATACTCATATTAGGATAACAGAATGAGCTCAATTAAACAACCTGATGCTGAACCTCAAGCTTCTAGAAAAACAAGAGCAAGAGAAACCCAAAGCTCATAGAAGGGAGGAAATTACAAAGATCAGAGCAGAAATCAATGCAATGGAGACTTAGAGAACAATACAGAAAATCAATGAAATCAAGAGTTGGTTCTTTGAAAGAATAAACAAAATTGACAAATACTTAGCCAACCTTATCAAAAAAGGGGAAGAAAAGACCCAAATCCATGCAAGAAGGAATGAAAAAGGTGACGTTACCATGGACCCAGTAGAAATCCAGAGGATCATCAATACCTACTTTGAGAACCTATACGTCAATAAGATGGAAAACACAGAAGAAATGGACAGATTCTTAGATACATAGGAATTACCAAAGTTGAACGAAGAAGACCTAAAAATTTTAAACAACCCAATATCAATGAAATTGAAAACATAACTAAAAACTTAAAAACTAAGAAAAGCCTGGGCCCTGATGGCTTCACAGCTGAATTCTACAAGACATTTAGAGAGGAACTGCTGCCACTACTGTTTAAACTCTTCAATGAAATTGAAAGGGAAGCAATACTCCCAAATTCATTCCTGGAAGCAAGCATCATCTTGATCCCCAAAGCAGAGAAAGACCCAAGTGAAAAAGAGAACTATAGGCCAATCTCACTAATGAACATAGATGCAAAAATCCTTAATAAGATACTGGCAAATTGAATGCAGAAATTCATCAAGAAGATCATACACCCTGACCAAGTGAGATTCATCCCAGGAATGCAGGGATGGTTCAACATACACAAATCAATAAATGCAATATACTATATTAATAGAGCCAAGGACAAAAACCATATGATCATCTGAATAGATGCAGAAAAAGCATTTGACAAAATGCAACACACATTCATGATAAAAACCCTACAAAAAAATTGGAATACATGGTCTCTACCTCAGACTGATAAAAGCTGTCTATGAAAAACTAACAGCTAATATCCTACTAAATGGTCAAAAACTGAAATCCTTCACACTAAAATCAGGAACAACAAAAGGATGTGCAATATCAACACTCCTGTTCAATATAGTTTTGGAAATATTACCCACAACAATTAAACAAGAAAGAAGTAAAAGGAATAATGATAGGAAATGAAGAAGTCAAACTGTCATTATTTGCAGATGACATGATACTCTATATAGAAGACCCCAAGAACTCCACCAAAAGTCTTCTAGGCTTAATAACTAAATACAGTAGAGTAGCTGGATACAAAGTCAACACACAAAAACCCATAGCCTTCCTGTACATGAACAACAGACTCACTGAGAGAAAAATGGGGCAAACAATTCCTTTCATAAGAACATCCAAAAAATTGTAATACTTAGGAATTAATGTAATGAAAGAAATCAAAGACCTCTACTCTGAAAACTATAGCACTCTGACAAAAGAGATTGAAGAGGATAGCAGAAAATGGAAAGACATCCCTTGCTCCTGGGTAGGAAGAATCAACATAGTGAAAATGGTCAGATTCAGTACAATCCCAATTGAAATCCCAGCAGCATACTTCACAGAACTTGAGAAAACAATCCAAAAATTCATTTGGAACAAGAAGAGACCTAGAAGAGCAAAAGCAATTCTAGGCAATAAAGACAAGGTAGGGGGTATCACAATCCCCAACTTGAAACTATACTACAAAGCTACTGTGATAAAACAGCATGGTACTGACAAAGAAACAGACCTGAGGAAAAGTGGAAAACATTAGAAGATGCAGAAACAACTCCAGGCATACCCAGCCACATCGTCTTTGATAAAGGAGCCAAACATCCTTACTGGAGGAAAGATAGCTTCTTTAATAAATGATGCTAGAAAAAAATTGGGTGTCAACTTGCCAAAGTTTAAAACTAGACCTATATCTCTCACCATGAACTAAAGTAAACTCGAAATGGACTAAAGATCCAAATATTAAAACAGAAACACTGAACCTCCTGGAAGAGAGGTTAGAAAGAACTCTTGAAGATATTGGTGTAGGAAAAGATTTTATGAACAAAACCTCAGTTGCCCATGAACTAGCACAAACACTCATCAAGTGGGATCTCTTCTTATTAAAAAGCTTCTGTACAGCAAGAGAAACGACCAACAGTGTGAAGAGACAACCCACAATGTGGGAAAAAATTTCACCAGCTGTCCCTCAGACAAAGGTCTGTTATCTAGAATATATAAAAAACTTAAACAAATCAGACCTCCCAAAGTTAAACACCCAATCCAAAAATGGGCATCTGAAATTAACAAGCATTTCTCAGACAAAGAAGTAGAAATAACAAATAAACATAAAAAAATGTTCAACATCACTGGTCATTTGAGAGATGCAAATGAGAACAACACTGAGATTCCACCTCACCCCAGAAAAAATGGCTGCTGTCATGAAATCAACCAATAACAAATGCTGGCGGGGGTGTGGGGTAAGAGGAACCCTGCTTCACTGATGGTGGGAGTGTAGACTGGTGCAACCACTGTAGAAATCAGTGTGGAGATACCTCAAAGAACTAGTATTGGAAGTCCCATTTGACCCAGCTATTCCCTTGTTCCCCTATCTTCCCCAAAGAATTAAAAGAATCATACTACAGACACCCTACCAAGGTCCCCAGTCATGTGGAACACATGCCGAATCAGCCCACTGCAGACAGGCAGCCACCTGATTCCACAATACAAAGACGTAGAGGACACGAGACCACCAGACCAAGGTACTGAGTCCCACTGTTCCCGGCCCAGAGGTAGGGGCTTCCTGGTCACCATCCCTCCCGCTGCTCCCAGCCCAGAGGAAGGGGCTTTTGGGCCACCTTCTGTCCCACTGCTCCTGGCCCAGAAGAAGGGGCTTCTGAGCCACCATCCCAGTGCTCCTGGTCCAGAGGAAGGGGTTTCCCAGCCACCATCCCTCTGGCTGCTCCCAGCCCACAGGAAAGGGCTTTTGGGTCACCATCCCTACTGCTGCTCCCAGCCCCTGTCCCACATCACCCAGCACAGAGGAGGTAATCCGTGCAGGCGCTAACAGCCCCCCGCCCTAGTCGAAATGAGAAAACACATAAATAAGTCTCAAAACCAGACTTCCAGATCACCTATAGCAACCCCAAAGGGAAATGAGATGGAAGCCTCTGATACTCAACCACCTGGACCCACTGAACTGGCAACAAAAGGGGATCTGGAAAAAATGAAATCAGAAATAATTTCTCAGATAACAGGAGAAAGTGTGCCCTTAGTGCAAGACATGATTAATAAATCTAGAGAGAGCTGAAGAACATGATGGAATCCCAACATAAGAAACAAATGGAATCCATAAAACAGATGCAAATAGATTTCCAGGACATGAAAAACTCCATTGAAAGTCTACACAGCAGAATGAGCCAGTATGAGGACAGAATTTCAGATATAGAAGATAAGATTGCAATTAATGACCAGAAAAAGAAAAATTGCTTCAAAATTATAAGGGAACATGAGAAATCAATCCAGCAGCTGCTAGATGATGCAAAAAAGAATAACATAAGACTGATTGGGCTCAATGAAGAAACAGGAGAGAGTGCAGATGACATAAAAAATCTCTTCACAGAAATAATGGCAGAAAACTTCCCAAGCAGGGGAAAAGAGCTTGACATACAGATAAGTGAGGCATATAGGACTCCAAATAGCCTTGATCAAAAAAAATATACACATAGGCATATAATTGTCAAGATTCCAGAAACACAACAGAAGAACAAAGTTCTCCAAGCAGTCAGAGAAAAGAAACAAATCACATACAAAGGAAAGCCCATCAGAATCACAGAAGACTTCTCAACACAAACCCTCAAGGCAAGAAGAGCTTGGAGTGACATATTTCAAGCCCTAAAAGAGAACAGCCTCCAACCCAGATTGATGTACCCTGCAAAACTATCTTTCAAAATGGATGGAGAAATAAGGTACTTTCATGACAAAGAGCACCTTAAGAACTTCATGAATACCAAACCAGCACTCCAAAGAATTTTACACAATATCCTAGGAACAGACATTGAGGCTCACAACCCCAGGAAGCAAAGCAGAATGAACCCATCTGGCATGACAAGAAATTAAATGTAAAGGGGGAGAACTCAACAAAAAGAAAAAGTCACGGTAATGACAAGTCAATATGTTTCAGTTATAACCATCAACGTTAATGGTCTCAATTCAACAATCAAAAGAAATAGACTGGCAGAATGGGTCAAGAAGAAAAATCCAACAATATGCTGCATACAAGAAACACACTTCATTCAAAAGTAAACTCATAGACTGAAAGTTAAAGGGTGGAAAACAATACTGCATGCGACAGGAACCCGAAAAAAAGCAGGAGTAGCTATCCTCTTTGCAGATCAAGTAGATTTCAAACCAACACTAATTAAGAGAGATGAAGAAGGACACTACATCCTTGTAAAGGGAACAATCCAAGAAGAAGAGATGACAATCATAAATATCTATGCACCAAACACTACTGCACCCAACTATATAAAACAAATACTAACGGACATGAAAAGTCATATATGCACTAATACAATTGTAGTGGGGGACCTCAACACCCCACTGTCACAAAGAGATAGATCAACTAGACTAAAAATAAGTAATGAAATACTAGAACTCAATCGAACTCTTGAACAAATGAACTTAACAGATGTTTACAGAGTCTTCCACCCCACAAAATCAGAATACACATTCTTCTCAGCTGCACATGGGTCATTCTCAAAAATAGACCACATACTCACACATAGAACATGTTTAAGTAAGTGCAAAGGAATTGAAGTTATCCCCTGTACATTATCAGACCATAGTGCGATGAAATTGGAGATCCATAGCAAAAGAAACTCAAAAAATTTCATAAACATGTGGAAATTGAACTACACACTTCTGAATAACCAATGGGTCACAGAGGAAATTAAAGAAGAAATCAGACAGTTCCTTCAATTAAATGACAATGACAATACAACATATCAGAATCTATGGGACACAATGAAAGCTGTCTTATGAAGGAAATTTATAGCAGTGAATACGCATATTATGAAAACAGAATGAGCCCAATTAAACAACCTGATGCTGAACCTCAAGCTTCAAGACAAAGAAGAGCAGGACAACCCCAAAGCTCATACAAGGGAGGAAATTATAAAGATCAGAGGAGAAATCAATGCAATGGAGACTAAGAGAACGATACAAAAAATCAATGAATCCAAGAGTTGGTTCTTCAAAAGAATCAACAAAATTGACAAACCTTTAGCCAACTATGTCAGAAAAAGGCAAGAAAAGGCCCAAATCCATGCAATTAGGAACAAAAAGGGTGAAATTACAATAGACCCAGCAGAAATCCAGAGGATCATCAATACCTACTTCCAGAACCTATAAGCCAATAAGATGGATAACACAGAAGAAATGGACAGATTCCTAGATTCATATGAATTACCAAAGTTGAACGAAGAAGACCTAAAATTTCTGAACAACCCAATATCAATCAATGAAATTGAAAATGTAATTAAAAACTTATCAACTAAGAAAAGCCCAGGCCCTGATGGCTTCACTGCTGAATTCTACAAGACATTTAGAGAGGAACTGCTGCCACTACTGTTTCAACTCTTCAATGAAATTGAAAGGGAAGCAATAGTTCCAAATTCATTCCTGGAAGCAAGCATCACCTTGATCCCCAAAGCAGAGAAAGACCCAAGTGAAAAAGAGAACTATAGGCCAATCTCACTAATGAACATAGATGCAAAAATCCTTAATAAGATACTGGCAAACAGAATGCAGAAGATCATCAAGAAGATCATACACCCTGATCAAGTGGGATTCATCCCAGGGATGCAGGGATGGTTCAATATATGAAAATCAATTAATGTAATACACTATATCAATAGAGCCAAGGACAAAAACCATATGATTATCTCCATAGATGCAGAAAAAGCATTTGACAAAATCCAACATATTTTTATGACAAAAACCTTAGAAAAAATTGGAAGAGATGGTCTCTACCTCAAACTGATAGAAGCCATCTATGAAAAACCAACAGCCAATATCATACTAAATGGTCAAAAACTGAAATCCTTCACACTCAAATTAGGAACAAGTCAAGGATGTCCACTATCACCACTCTTGTTCAATATAGTTCTGGAAACATTAGCCACAGCAATTAGACAGGAGAAAGAAATAAAAGGAATAAAGATAGGAAATGAAGAAGTCAAATTGTCATTATTTCCAGATGACATGATACTCTGTATAGAAGACCTCAAGAACTCCACCAAAAGCCTTCTAGACTTAATAACCAAATTCAGTCAAGTAGCTAGTTACAAGGTTAACACACAAAAATCAATAGCATTCCTCTACATCAATGACAGACTCTCTGAGAGAGAAATAGGGCAAATAATTCCTTTCACAAGAGCATGCACCCAAAAAACTGAAATACCTAGGAATCAATCTAACGAAAAAATCAAAGACCTCTTCTCTGAAAACTATGGCATTCTGAGAACAGAGATTGAAGATGATATCAGAAAATGGACAGACATCCCCTGCTCCTGGGTAGGAAGGATTAATATAGTGAAAATGGTCATACTTCCAAAACTGCTATATAGATTTAATGCAATTCCAATTGAGATCCCAGCAGCATACTTCATAGACCTCGAGAAAAAAATCCAAAAATTCATTTGGAGCAAGAAGAGACCCAGAATAGCAAAAGCAATTCTAGTTAACAGAGACATGGCAGGGGGTATCACAATCCCCAACCTGCAACTCTACTACAAAGCTACTGTGATAAAAACAGCATGGTACTGGCAAAGAAACAGACCTGAGGACCAGTGGAACAGATTAGAAGATGTAGAAACAATGTCAGACACACTCAGGCATCTCATCTTCAACAAAGGAGCCAAACACCCTCACTGGAGGAAAGATAGCCTCTTTAACAAATGGTGCTGGAAAAATCGGGCTTCAACTTGCCAAAGATTAAAACTAGACCTATATCTCTCACCATGCACTAAACTAAAATCAAAATGGATTAAAGATCTAAATATTAAAATAGAAACTCTGAACCAGTTGAAACAGAGGTTAGGTAGAACCCTTGAAGACATCGGTGTAGGAAAAGATTTTATGAACAAAACCTCAGTTGCCCGTGAACTAGCACAAACAATCAACAAATGGGATCTCTTCTTATTAAAAAGCTTCTGCACAGCAAGAGAAACCACCAGCAGTGTGAAGAGACAACCCACAATGTGGGAAAAAAATCTTCACCTGCTCTTCCTCAGACAAAGGTCTACTATCTCGAATCTATAAAGAACTTAAAAAGATCAGACCTCCCAAATTTAAAGACCCAATCTGAAAATGGGCATCTGAAATGAACAGACATTTCTCAGACAAAGAAGTAGAAATAGCAAATAAATACATGAAAAAATGCTCAACATCACTGGTCATTTGAGAGATGCAAATGAAAACAATGCTGAGATTCCACTTCACTCCAGAAAGAATGGTTTCTATCTTGAAGTCAACCAATAACCAATGCTGGCGGGGCTGTGGGGAAAGAGGAACCCTATTTCCATGCTGGTGGGAGTGTAGACTTGTGCAACCACTCTGGAAATCAGTATGGAGATACCTCAAAGAACTAGGACTGGAAGTTCCATTTGACCCCGCTATTCCCCTGCTGGGGATCTTCCCCAAAGAATTAAAAGAATCATACCACAATGATATATGTGCACCCATGTTCATAGCAGCACAGTTTGTAATAGCTAAAACTTGGAAACAGCTCAAATGCCCATCAACTGGAGACTGGATCAAGAAAATGTGTTTTTTTTAATAAAATGGAGTACTACTCAGCCATAAAAAATGAGAAATTAGAGACATTTATAGCTAAGTGGATGCACATTGAGGCAATACTCTTAAGTGAAATAAATAGGACACACATGTATAAATACTGAATAGTTTCTCTGGTGTGAGAAACTGAAAGTGTAAATAAGGACTAAAATGTGTAATAGGTAATGTGAAATAGGAAGAAAAGGGGCAAAGGGGAAGGAAGTGAGAGGGTGAGGGGAAAGGATAGAAGGGAATGGGATTAATATGAGAAAATGGAAAAATAGGAACAAAATCTTTGTAAATAGGGAGGACTGGAGGGGTTGAAGGGAGGGCTGGGCAAGGGTGAAAAAATAAGAACCAAGAGAGACTATGTAAAGGTGCAAATTTCCAACGTCATTAATTTCGAATGTCATTATATTGTATACCTAAAATGTACCAATGATTAGAATGAATAATCGATAATGCAAAGTAGGAAGAAAAGGTCCAAAGAGGTAGGGGTAGTGGGAGGGGCAGGGGGAAGGAAAGAAGGGAAAGGAAAAATGCTGAGAAATGGAAAACATGGAAATAAAGTCTTTGTAAATAGGGAAGTTTTGAGGGGGTGAAGGGAGGGCTAGGAATGGGGAAAAAATAAGAACCAAGATGCATTATGTAAAGGTACAGTTCCCAGTGAGAAATGTAATTGTGTTGTATACCTACAATGTACCAATAGAAGAATTTAATACAAAAAAAAAATAAAAGAATCATACTACAGTGATATATGTACACTCATGGTCATAGCGGGACAGTTTGTAATAGGTAAAACTTGGAAACAGCCCAAATATGCATCAACTGGAGACTGGATAAAGAAAATGTTATTTTTT
Organism: Heterocephalus glaber; assembly: GCF_053883595.1. Classification (NCBI taxonomy): domain Eukaryota; kingdom Metazoa; phylum Chordata; class Mammalia; order Rodentia; family Bathyergidae; genus Heterocephalus; species Heterocephalus glaber. Next base: position 36,494,875 of record NW_028258139.1, read on the forward strand.
AATGAAATGGAGTACCACTTAGCCATAAAGAACAAGAAACTAGAGACATTTATAGCTAAATTGATGCACATTAAGGCCATACTCTTAAGTGAAATAAATAGGACACTTATATGTAAATAGAGAATAGTTTCTCTAGTGTGAGAAACTGAAAGTGTAAATAAGGACTAAAAGGTACAAATATAATGTGAAATGGGAAGAAAAGGGGTTAAGGGGAAGGCAAAGTGGGAGGGATAGGGTAAAGGAAAGAAGTTAATGACATTTATATGAGAAAGTGAAAAAAATGGAAACAAAGTCTATGTAAATAGGGAAGAGTTGAGGGTTTGAAGGGAGGGCAGGGGAATGGGGAAAAAATAAGAACCAAGATAGATTGTGTAAAGGTGCAAATTTCCAATGATGAATGTCATTATATTTTATACCTAAAATGTACCAATAAAATTAGTAAAAAAAGAATGATAAACTAAAGACGTTTAGAGCTAAATGGATACACATTGAGGCCATATTCTTAAGTGAAATAAATAGGACATACATGTGTAAATATCAAATTATTTCTCTGGTGTGAAAAACTGAAAGTATAAATGAGGACCAAAATGTATAGTAGATAATGTGAAATGGGAAGAAAAAGTCCAAAGTGCAAAGTGTAAGGGAAAAGGAAAGTAGGGAAAGAAAAAAGTTTGAGAAAAGAGGGGGAAAAAGAAAACAAAGCTTTTGAAAATAGGGAGTAGTGGAAGGGAGGAAAGGGGAATGGGAAAAAACAAGAACCAAGATATATCATGTACAGGTACAAATTCCCAATGATGAATGTGATCATAATGTATACCTAAAATGTACCAATAAACTTATGGGAAAAAAAAGAAAAGAAAAGCTGACCCATGTGGAATAAAGACCCTAGTGGAATCAAGATAGGATTATATTTTGTTTAAAGAAAATTAAGACTATATTCAAGAAGGTGAAAGCAAATCTTGAAAAAATGGACAGGAATCTGGAGATATAAAATTTGTTATTGTGGATTTAAAAAAAGGCAAAATAGAAATTCTAGAAGTGAAAGCAAATAAATAAAATTTTGAGAAAACAGGATTAATATTTGATTAGACATGGTTGAAGAAAGAACAAAAGAATGAAGTATAGATCAGAATGTTAGGCTATAGGGTCATAGCAAAACCCCTTAGCAGTATGTATTGATGTTCAGGAGGCTCCCTAGAGAACAGAGGGTTAATCTGCAACATAAATGTGCCCACCACAACCAGTGGTGTCTGCCCATTTGGGAAGGGGATGAGAGAGTGTAAATATCCACAGAAAAATGATCCCATATGTGCTACCTTTCTTCTATGACTTCTCAAATCATTCTATTTGGAGTTTCATAGAAACAATGAAATAAAACAGTGGACTCTTTAAAATATAGACTTTTTAATAAAATAATAGACCGCTGCCTGCTGCGCAAGTGGAAGGACCTGAGTTCAATCCCCGGTACCGAAAAAAAAAAAAAAAAGACTATTTAAAATCCTTAGCAGATTCCAGGTAGGACAAAAATAGATCACTTGTTGAGAAACTCTTATGTATAATGTTTTGCTGAGGTTACACATTTAAAGGAATTTTAATCTACACTTGTTATTTTTAATTCAACTCTGAAGCCAGTGACTACTGTTGCAATTCTTTGTTCTACATGTTGGTCTAAAATCTTTCATACACCCACATTGTAAGGGGTACATGGTTTCTCATTTTAGTTTTTAGTGTATAAACAATTGAAGGTTCTACTTATGTTGTCTTTGTGCCATTTAATCCTCCAAATGTGGCTTCTTAAATCTTAGATTTCTAAACTAGTCAGATCTGCTAATTTCATCAGGAAAACGAGCTTACAATTTTGTGGCTCTTCTCCTGTGCTGGTCCATGGGGTCTTCAGACCCCAGGGGTGCTTCAGACATTGAAGGGGCTACCACATTCAGGTGCTTTCCTTCGGAGTCACCTCCATGGTGTCACCTCCATCACCTACTCTTTCACTTTGCTCACAACTCACTGATTTCTCCTAAATGTCATCCTTCATCTTCTTCCTTCCTATGTTTGTGCTTCGGGGTGACTATCAGATTTGAGACATAATTTATTTCTAGCAGTACCTTGTCCCTTGTGTTGCTACTTTTCCTTGGCTCCAGCAGACCCACTGCTCATAGTTTTTCTGTCTCAGAACCACTTGAGGGAGGTGATTCCTAGCATATACAAATTAGCAAACGTTGTGAGATAATACTTTAAAATATTAGCCATTGATATTGTGTTTATGTTTTAAAAAGAATTGTATTGCAAACATCTTCTTCATCCTCTCTGATATTCTCCCTGCTACTTTTGTGTTTCACTCTTTTGAAAATAATTTGCTTATTGAAAAGTAAATTTGTTTCTCGTATGGGAAAGTGGGTCCTGAGGCAGTTGGGAGAAGATCAGAATTTGTCCTCACATTGCTGAGGATCCTCTCTCTGCTTTGACCAATGTGCTCCCTATTTCCAGAGGAAGTCCTAGACCTAGAGTGTCATATAGGTGTCCTAAGTTCATGAGTTTTTGAAGACATCCAGCTTGCTTCCATCTCAAAGAAGAAAAGAGTCAAATTTCAAAATATATTTTAATATATGAATCTTACAAGTCTGAAGTGGTATAATATTTCAAAGATGAATTTACCCATTTAACTATTATTTTTCAGAATTAATATTCTCATATTTATTTGAGAAATTAATATTCTACATTTAACATATTATCTGAAATTTCAAAGAGAGTTTTTAGGTAAACTAAGAATTTCTTTGAAGATGCTCCAGTGTGTCTCAATCTGTTCCATAATGTAATTAATGAAAGGGATTCACATGTATCACCAAATTTGAGGTGGTTTAGCTGAAAAAGTTTAATACAGCTTACTGTGTTCCTAGAAGAAAAGAAAATACCTCTTAAATGTAGTTAAAAGCATTTTGAGTTTAAGTATTCTATGTGATACCAACTTTCTTTTCCAAAATTAGGCATTTCAGTATTGTCATTCTTTTTTTTTTTAACCTAAGAATATTTGGTTCTAGGTATCCCCACATGTTAAACAATTATATTTGCTAGTTGATGCTAGCAAAGCTTATTTTTGTAACACTTCTAAAGTCTCATCTACAGATGGGTTCTTCTATTGTGTGACCCCCCAGCCTATCAGTGGCTGCTTGCAGTATTATGTTAGGAAATTTGGAGGCTCATTCTAATGGGTTGAATGATCTTAGTATGGATCTGTTCCTGGTGTCTGGCATAGGGCATAGGGCTGTGGATGAGTGTGTGTGTGTGTGTGTGTGTGTGTGTGTGTGTGTGTGTGTGTGTATGTATTAGGGGAAGACAAGGAAGGAGTGGTACACAGCCTGCTTCCAAATATTTCCAGCTCTGAGCTGAGATGGAAAGTATGTATGTATGAAAGTAGTTAAGTGTCTTCTTTCAGGTTTAATACCATAGGGTTGGTGGCCTGGTAAAAACTTTCTTTCACCTTGCTTAAACCAACCATGAGTGAGTAAAGAGGGCTCTTTGGTTAATTAAGATCTGCAGTTGTTGGACTGGGGATTTAGCTCAGTGGCAGCATGCCTGCCTTGCAAGCACAAGGTCATGAGTTCGATCCCTGGTACCAAAAAACCAAAAAAACCAAAAAAGACCTGCAGTTGTCAAAGCAAGACAAAGAACTATTTTCTCTCATTCTGTAGATGACTTTCATGGGGAGAGCTATTTTCCAAGCTGGGAACTCACCATTTGGTGACCCTGTGGTGATCCCCTTGGTAGTGTGTGTGGCCCTTTGGATGCCTGCAGGGGTAGTTGCTTCAAAGTCATCATCGGTGACACCAGGAGTCAAAAGGTGGCCCTCTGGGGTGGCCTGGATATTAGCATTCTCTCCTGCTTGTCCCCCTGGAAGGGCTCCATTCTGGGCATCTAGATTAGCCCCTGACTGACTGGTGGGCAGGATGCTTCCAGGGAACAGAGGATGCAAGAGGAGGCCTGTGAAAATCTGGGAGCCCAATGGCTAGAAGAGCAAAAGAAACAGAAGACAAAGTCAGAAGGAACACATTTGATGTCTGGTTAGTTGACCTTTCATCTTTGGAGGGCAGAAAGCTGGGGTAGAAACAGCAAGCTGGAGAGGGTAGAGTCAGATAAAATGTGAAGATCCTGTGTTCCTCAGAGGAGATGCCTCTGGGCCAGAGCCACATGGATGCTGTTTTCATCACTGGGACTTAATGGACTCTGCTGGCTCCTTTCCTCAGAAAGGGAAAGCCAGAATTAAGCCAACCATGGGAAAAGGTAGCTTGTAAACCTGGAGAATACTAAGGCAGAAAATCCATATGACAGTGATGGGCTATCTCTCTGTTACTGATCTATGACATAACTCTCTTTTTCCTAATAAAAGTTTTAACAAAAGTACTAAGCAAGTTAGGAGATTAAAAATTAATGAAGAATTAGTTCAAGTAGATTAACCAGCCATCACCTTCACTGCTCTAATCTTTTAAATTTTTTTTTTTCAGGGTAAGGGAAAGAATCTAGGTCCTTGCACACACCATGCAAGTGGGCTACCACTGAGTGCACCCCCAGCCCTTTGTGTTTTTCAAGGTCTTGGAATATTCATTCAGAAATATTTCTCTTGTCAATTCAGCCACTCTGTGTGGTTTTTGAAATAACTGAATGAATTTTTCGAGCTTTCCATTGTTGAAGAGATTCTGATTGGGCAGGTCTAGGTCAGGCCCCAGAAATTTGCATTTTAAACTACTTCTTAAAGTCATCCTGAGTTAGTGGGCCAAGAATGAAGTTTGTCTCAGATTTAAGAGAATCCAGAAGTAGATTTATGAAACCAGAATGAGAATTAGGCCAGGTGGGATAGAAACACAGAATTTTTCAAACTGAGGATGATGACACCCACAGTTTTGAAATAAAAATGAGTGACAACCATCAGTAAAAAACTAAGACCGAGGGCCAGGATTTAGCTCAGTGGTTCCACCACCTACCTCGTAAGCACAAGGTCCCGAGTTTGATCCCCGATACCAGAAACAAAACAAAACAAAACAAAAAACCCCACCTAAGACTGAACAGACTGCAAGTTACGAGATTTAGAGTTTCTTGTCAAAAGAGACTATGTGAAGACAGAAGACATTGTATAGAAGTTAAAAGAAGTTAATATGATAGTGATTAAGTTTTTTTTTTTACCAGTTCCTCAGAGCTTAGGATAGTAGCCTAAAAGCAAAATTATAAACACAAGGTATTAGGCAAATTTAAATATATTGAAGGGACTATACATTATAAAACATAACTTAAAAACTTAAAATAAATTAAAGTATTTTAAAGAAACATTTAAAAAATTTCAACATTGTGTTAAGCTGTCTTGTGATCTTTACACAAAACTGACAGTAGCATATGACATAGGATTGTCCATATGTATGATTTGAATGATGTGAGGACACTTTCATTTAAACAGTTATGTATTTTTCTATTTTAAGTAATAGATGCATAGTGGAGGAAACTTGGAGAATGGAGAGAGAGGCATAATTCCACCATTCAGTTTCATGTACTATACTTTTTCCATATATTTCTTCTTTACATAACAGAAATTATATCATTATATAGTTTTATGTCTTGCCTTTTAAAAAATATTCCATAGCAGTCACTTAACTGTACTATTTACAAATTTTAATAGATATAATTTTGAATGGCCACATAGTGTTTATTCTTATTTTGAACAGTTTACCTAACCATTTTTTCCAAGTCATAAAATTGAGTTATACCCAACATTTTTCTCTACCAAAATATTACTTTGATGGCAATGTTGAACATAAGCCTTTGCTCTATTTCATATTATTTTCTTGGGACATGGTCCAAAATGTGGAATTAAGGATTGTTTTAAACTTTATATTGAAGTCTTTTTTTAGAAGTAAAGTTGTCACTTATGCTGATATTAATCTTGACCCTTAGTAATTTTATCAGTGCTATCAGGAATTACGGTCACAAAAGTAAATAAGAAGAGAGGAGAGAAAATGGTCTCTTTTGGGGGAAGATACATATAGGTAAAAATAAATTTAAGATTAAAATATAACCCCCCGAATCATGACTCATAAGATGAATCCCATAGATTAGTTTCTTTCGTAACAGTTTGGTTGGGAGGACTGACTGGTTGTTTCTTTTGGTGTACCATTTACTGAAGGTGCAACTCTCACTGAGTACCTGTATTTCTATTGATGTGTTTTCAAATGGGACATAAAATCATGTCTTCAAGAAGTTGTTTTCAATATGACATAAAATAATACATGTGAAGAACTACAACAGTACTTGGCACATGGTAAGTGCCCAATTAGTATTAACTCCTGTTATTATCAGCAGCCATACAGTGAAAAGTAGATTGAAAACTTGGTGACTAACTGGCAAATTGGGACAAGATTAAATATTTCACATCAAGGTGACTTAAAGTAAAAATCATACTAAAAATATCTTACCTGGGCTCCAATTTGTGCTACAAAAATTGGTAACATCTGAAAATAAAAGAGAAAAATTCACTAAAAATATATTAAAAGATAAGTTCTGGGAAATAGTATAAATATTGAGGATTTTCTTAAACAGATATATTTGTTTAACCAATATTTGTTACTAATGTATCATCTATAATCATAGATAAGGACTCACTCATAGAATTGGATAGGATTCATCCCATCTGTAAGATTAGTCAGGGAGATATTTAAGACCCTGTCCACACCAGCACATTTGAAGTAGAAGTTAGCACAGCAGACGGAGCTATGAGGGTTTGTGTCCTTCAAAGGCCTGTGTGATCAGGTTGGGTCCTCAGCTTGTGGCACTCTCTGGAGACAGTGAATTTTAAGAGATGGTCTCTTCTGGGAGGTCTCCCAGGTACTAGGGGAGTTGCCCTGGAAGGGGGCACTGGGACTCTCATGCCTGATTTCCCCCCTTTTGCATCCTGGCCATGAGGTTAGCTGCATTTTGTACTGTTATGCACTTCTTGCCACCACATGCTGCTTTACCACAAGCCCAGATGTAACAGGGACAACTGACTATGGACCGAAACTCTATTGTCATCTTCTCAAATAAGCCTTTTCTCTTATTAAGTTGATAATCCTAAGTATTTGTTATGGTAATGGAAAGCTGACTAACACATAAACAAAAAGTAATTTTAGTGTCTAGCAGATATAATATTGAAAATTACAGTGATGATAAAATGCATAGATTTCTTTTACTTGTTGCCTCAGAAGAAACATTAAAACAAGTAATTGATATTTTAAAACACAGAAGTTTCTTGAAACATATGTCTATTCTCATCATAGTTGCCTGACTGTTCTGTTGTTAAAATACAGCACGGCGGGAACTCACAAGATGTAACACTCAGTAACCCCAGCATTGGCAGAGATCTTAGAATTAGCTGAGAAATAATTAAGCGGTCACTGGTAGCTAAATGTTATGAATTTGTAGCTGGAAAAGATTTGGGTGAGGTGTTAGAATGGTCTGGAACTCCCTATTACTTCAGAACTACACAAAGAGCTGACATTTGACAGGAGTTGTATGGATCTAGAGTCTACTCCAAACCACTCCTTTGATAATTGGGAGCTGCCAAGAGGTGCCTAGGTTTGTGGGAGAAGAAGTTAGCCTCTCTGTATAGGGAGAAGTGGGGGGTACAGAGACTGGCACTGTGCGGAGAAGATTGGATATGGGTGTCCTTAGGCGGGGCACAGTCCAGAGACAGCAAAGAATCCCCACTGAGGCTGGGGGTCGATTTACATTCTCGCATGTTGGGAGCATGCAATGTTAAACCCACTATACTGAAACTTCTGCAACTTCTACAATGACCTCTCATGCCTTTGACTCCAGTGGACAAGTACTTGTTAGGGATAAGAACTTGTACTAAGTCTGTCTTTAAGTTTACATCAGGGCAACGACTGGGACTGAAGCTGGGCAGTCAGAGTGTGGATCACACTAGGAGCATAAATTAAGGAGATTCTCACTTTATTCGTGCTTCTCAAAGCTTTTTCAGGGGTAGATTTTATTACCAAGACGTACATTATAAGATATTTTGTGTGTCTTTCATTTCAGACATTGAATTGACCCAAGGGAAATACTCATTGACACGATCAGAGGCTTAGTTACAAGGGTGTTTACTGTGGCTTTGTTCATAGAAGTAGACCGTTTGGGAAAAAATCTCCACATTTTCACAATTTAGTGTAGAACTGCATCCTAAGCACTCATTAAAATAATTCTATAAAGGAGTATTTTAAGATACGAAAACTATTCAAAATGTATTTAGTGAAAAAAATCAGGTTACAGAACATCTAGTATAGCAAGAACATAACTTGTTTTGAAAATGTACTATATACATTGAAAAAGGACTAAAGGACACATCCTAGAATGTTAATAGAATTTATTTCTGGGTGAATTTTATTATTTGTTTTTTCTTATATGTATTTAAATATTCTTTTTAATTAACATACTAACAAAATAAACAAATAATACTACAAAACATTAAATATCTGTGTGGAGAATAATGGGCTTGACATGTTGGAGAGAAAACAATTTAGTCTGACCATAACAGGATAAAAATATTTTCTCCAAAGCTTGTTAAATTGTTTAGAGAAGATTCAAGAAGCTAAGGATTTGGACTTGTCCAAAGTTAAAATGCAAACACTTCCAAAAATGATGAAATCTTAAGTATATTATTTTTATCTTAGTGTGAAAGTATTTTTTAAGAGTTTTCCTGAAAGCAAGCAGTGGTGGGAAGTGAGAATATAGTAACTGAGAGTCCCTAGGGATTTTCTGAGGTGGCATGAACAAAGAGCACACAAAAAGGGGAAGATTAGATTTGCTGAAGATGAACTGTACCCATCTCCTAATTTTTCTTTGGGGTGATCTTCGTTACCCAGAACGTCTTCAGTAGAAAACAATCTCAGTTCCTCTCAGTTTCTCTCCTTATTCTCTTCCCTTTCCAATCTTCCTTCACTCTTTGGTTCCCCATCTTACTAGTTATAAATGTATTCTGGAGCAGTCACAAGGCAGAGTGCTCAGCATTCTGGGTGTGGCTCCAGCAAGAACCAAACCACCAAATACTGGTCTCTGTTTTATGGAACATACATCTTCACATGACCAGGGAATAATTTTCCAGACACTTACAACATTCTCTCAAACCTATGCACTTCTATCCTAGAGCAACTGCCCTCTGATGTTAAACTGAGGGTCAGTCCTGGTACTTACTTGTGGTTGCTGCTGATTTTGTCCATTCAGTGCCCCCAGGGTTAGCGGCAGTTTCTGGGCACCAGGGGCCAGCCCTGGGGCAGGAGTAAGCTGTGAGGCAATGAACGAGATCTTCACTGTGTTTTTTTTTTTCAGTGTGAACGTTAGGAAACTAAAATATACTTGCCAAATGTAAAAATACATTTAGAGTGAGGATTTGTTATATAAATATCTACCATTTTACTGGGTGCATAATTAGACACAGGTAAAATTCAGACTTGCTTACTCTGCTAGTACAAGACAAAGTCCATTACTAACTTTTTCCATATTACATTTTTCACTAGCATTTAACTCATTCTCTTGGAGAATTATTTAGGTGATATTTCCTCGCTTTTCCTTTCTGGCTCCAATAGCAAAGTTTCTTGGACTTTTCTGATGGCTTTTTTTTTCTGTGAAGAAATAAATTCCTTCAAAGGCATTCCATAACATTATGAGGTGGAGAATAAATCATTTAGTTAGACTATGAATTAATACTACAGTTGAATAGGAACACTGGAAAAATCCATTTTAATTAGGAAAGGAAGTTGTTTTTCTACTCTAAACTGATTAAACTTAAAAGATATTCTGTGAGAAGATTGAAGATCTTTCTGCTCTTTGCAGTTTGCTCTTATTACTGGGGTGAGTACGTTTATGTGGGTGTCCATGTGGATGTTATAATGGGCACCAAGTAAGGTATGGTGGAGGAGGAATGGTGAGAGGGGCTTGGAGAAGAAGTGAAAGGAACTTGAGAATCAGATCAATTCCTTTAGAAGAGATATGCTTATTAAGAAAACTTTTTCAAGATGTAGTGACTAGCATCCAACTCGCTTTTACTTTTCTCCTGTTCCTCTGTTTTCGCTTATCTACAGTGAATGTGTGTGTATTGCACTGGTGGACAGGCATTCCCCATGTTCTTGCCTCTCCTCCATGCTCAACATTAAGCATTAGATTTAACATTGGATATTATAAAAGATGAATGGTGCCTGCTCTAAAGGGTACTTACCAGTCGCAGATCTGACCCCAGGGTGAGCAGCTGCGTTAATGGTATCAGATTTAAGGAAGGGAAGACCTGTGGGGAGTTGGAATTGATGTATTAGACAAGAGACTATTTCTGCCACTCTGCCAGTGGGTAGCTATACTCAGGGCATCTGTGCTCCTGTCTGAGGTGGATTTACCACCCAGGGCCTCTCCAGCCTTGCGTGGTCCTCCCTAGGCCCTGCTGTCCCCTTCAGTGGTCCTGGAAAGCACCTTAGCAATGTTTCAAGTTTATGTTGTTAGCTGTCTTGCTCTTATTTCTTATTTTATCATCCATATTCACTTAGGTATCTAATTCTATGTATCTAATTTGTATTCTTCTTAACAAGGGTCTTGAAATCATTTGAACTGCAGGCTCCTTAAGGAAGGAGACTAGCTTCTGACATGACTATTCTACAATGTACACTGACTAAAGAGACAATTTTAGATTCTAGTATTACCTGTTTGTATTATTTCACAAAGTCTAGATGTAGGTATAGCAGAGGAAGGTGTAGGGGCAGGGAGTATAGTTGTCAAGAGGTAATGCTGTTTTCAAAAGTATTTAAATATACTTTGAAGAAACAGATTCTGCAGGAACATACCAGCTTGAAAACAAAACTTGAGGAAATCGCAAGGAAATCTACAGCCCTAATTTCTGCTGCCTTTGCAGATATCACAGAAGACAAACACAATGTCTCAAGGGCATAGATGAGGAAGCTTTGAAAACAGGTGTGCTATTGCTTTTCAAAGTTTATTGGATTTAGTTGCTAAACTAAATTATTATTCAAACAAAAGGGAAAAGAATGAGAGTGTTTTTTCCTTTCTTTAAAAAAAAGTGTTTTGGCTCGTTTTTTTTTCCTCCCCAAAGTAAAACCTTTCTCTCTTGTTCATCCATGAAACACTGTGTAAATCTTGATTTTAAACCCACAAGGCTTAGTACGCTTCCTTTGTTTGTTTGTAAATCTTTCAATTGTAGGATACTTACCTGACTAGGCTGCTGTTGGGTTAGTGGAGTCACCTGATCTGGAGCCAGTTTTGTTGGGGATACTTCCAAAGCAGAGTTAAGCTGCTTCTGTGAATACAAATATTTGAGAAGCCAGGAATGCAGTTCAGGTTTTACATCCAGAAGGTAGCAGGTTGTCTTGTTGCAAAAATGCCTGTCTTTAAACTCTATGTATTTTGAACAATTTTAATTCTTGGAACATTTTTTGCATGGCAGGAGATAGATCTGTAGATTGTAAAAATTGAAAGGAGTGTGTGTGTGTGTGTGTGTGTGTGTGTGTGTGTGTGTGTGAGTGAGCCAGGGTACATGGGTTTTCTAGTGGTTTTCCTTGGCTTCTATTCCTTTTCTATAACTGCTATTCTCCTTTGTCTGAACATGAAATATATACTCAGTATCTTAGTTCTGTGCATATTTGCTTTTTCCCAAAGCTTGAGTTGAACTGCCATAAATACTACTGTATTTTCATTAGTTTCCCACTTTTGCCTTGTGCCTGACATGTTGATCCTGTAATGAAAGTTCAGGCCAGGGTACTTGTAGGAGTGAAATGTCCTTGCTACCTCCATGGTCTGGTTGTGTCACTTTGTTTTATAGATAAGAGAAGCCAACTCACCTATCCAAGGTGATGTGGTAAGTGGTAGAGCCAGAAACAGGATCTCTCGAATGCTCTTCTTAGCCCTGAAAAATGAATCCTTCCCTTCCAGCTGACTATAGCCAGCCTTTGCTCCTGGATGTGTCCCTGTGGACAGGGAGGGTGGCCTTCCACATGCACCAGCCCCAGAGGAGTCAACTCTTGGTTTCCCTTTGGACTATCACCCTTAGTTGTAAAAAGAATGGTTGGGATTACCAGTCTGTGGAGGTCCCTTTCAGTCTTAAGACTAAGAAAGGATATATTCTCCAGACAAATCTTTTCATCCCTAAAATCTTGTTAACACAGCAGCCAGAATGAACCTTTCAAAGCAGTAATCCTGTCACTCCCTTTGCTCAGTGCATGGAATGACTGCCAATTTCACTCAGAGTAAAAGGCAGACACCTTTCAAGGTCCATAAAGTGTTATGCTCTGAATCTCTAGTTACCCTATGACCTTTTCCTATCTTATCTCCTCTACTCACTCTGCTCAGGCCAGCAGGGTCTTTGTTCTTTTGGGGTTGGTACAGCCCATTCCTGCCTCGGCATCTCATCTGCACTTATTTTCTCTGACTGGAATGCTCTCCTGCCAGAGGTTGCTTTACTTCTGCACCTGCCTCAGTTGAATTCACACTTGAATTCACTTTCTTATTGCGACCCACCTTGACCATGTTCCTCTCTCTGATGTGTGTCCCAGGCTTGCTCCTTCTAATTCTGCTCTGCCTACCCTTTTCTTTAGTGCTCACCACCTCCAACACATATGTAATCTCCTGATTACATGTATCATTTGTTTTCTGGCTAAAATATAAATGTCACAAGGATAGAAATGCTTTGTTTTATTCAGTGATACAACCCAAGCAGATAAATCAATGTCTGGGATACAGTTGGCATTCAAGTAATTATTGAAAGAATGTTGGTTTCTTCCAGGCCACCTACTTCTGTGACTTTGAGTCATCTGATTTCCTTTCTTTCTACTCAGTATTTGCCATCTGGTGCCTGTCCCCAACTCTAGATCTACTGAAAATAACCGCTGGGATATTGTCAGTCTCCAATTTGCAAATGGATTCATTTTCATGCCTTTATCATTTCATACACTCATTTGCACAAAATAAGAAATGTCTTGTTCATGTGTCCTGATTTTCCCTTGATAAATATTGTTTCTCCACCTAGTAGACATTTAGTGTCATCTCCATGTCCCTGACCTATTCTCGTCCACTGCTCCTTTGGCAGCTGTATCGGTCTGCACTTTGCTCCCCAGTCCCCTTTGCTGTGCTTCTACAGTTTTATTTAAGTTTTCACAATTGTATGAAAATTAAAAAATACTATACTTTATTTTGAAGAACCCTTTGGTAAAGTTATTCAGTGATGTGAAATATCTATTTGTTTTACAAAAAGTTAACTTCCTACTTTACCTTGTTTCAGATTAAATTTTCACAGAGCCCTTCTTTCTGGGATGAAATGTACATGGACATGGAGTAAAGTAAGGGGGAGGTTGATTATTCCTCTTTTGTTCCATTCTCCCTTAAGCTTACCCTGTTCGTTTCCTTCACAGCACTAATCACAGCTATTTATAATTAATGTTTCTTTTTTTTTTTTACCACAATTACTTGATTTATATACATAGGTCTTGTGAACACCATGGGGGACCAGCTACCCCACCATTGTGTTTTTAGGAAATAGTACAGTGTCTGGCACACAAAGAGCTTTCAATCTATATTGGTTGATTATATGGATGACTATAGAAGTATCAAGTGAGCTTCAGGCTCGACTAAGAATGGTTTCTTTTTTTAATAGCAAATATATTTTTTCTTAATGTCTGTACTGAAACATCTTGAACAAAGAGAAGTCCATTTTGAGATCCAAACCACCCATGTGTATGTTTATAAGGTGGAAATCTGGAGTAAGTATGAAACACTGATCCTCTTTTCTTTCAAAACCTGTTATATGTGAACATGTTTGGTGAAGAAATGTCCAGAGTAAAAAAAGGCTGACCACTTTGTAGTATGATTTTGGTATCACACAGTTTGATAGACATTTTAGAATTTACATAATCTATAATTTATTTAATTACTCAATTAGAAAAATCAGAAAATTTAGTTTACTCCTTTAGTCATGAACAAAAAATTAGTTGTCAAGAAAATTTTTTTTGGAAAATCAAATAATTGTCCATTTTAAGTAGATATAGCCTGAGGCATTTTATTTTCCCTCATTCCTAACCCATTGTTTTGCCAAAATAACTGAAATTCTTCTCTAACTGCGTGGATGTATTTTAAAATGTGAAATATTGAAATATGCACCAACACCTTATTAGTGTATTATCTTTTGCCTTGGAAAATAAAAACAGGAAACTGAAAAAAATGCATCATAAACTAAATCCACTCTGATGGCTGCAGGAAGACAGAGGCCTGCAGCTAGAGATGCTGCACAGCTGGCTGACACAGAAAGCAAACAGACTGCACTTACTGGTAATGACTGAGTCGTTCCGAGAAGACAAAACAGCAGGATCATAGTCTTCATGTTTCAAATGGCTACCTATAAGAACAAAGCAGTGTCCCCAACTTTAGATCTACTGAAAATAATCACTAAGCTGTCGAAGTCTCCATATTTGCAAATGGGTTCACTTTTCATGTCTTTATAATGCAATACATTTATTTGCATAAACTAAGAAATACCCGTTCATATGTTCTGATTGTCATTTGATAAATACTGCCTTTATACCTAATAGACTTTCAGTGTCATCTCCTTAAGCACCACCTATTCCTAAGTACAAAATATTGAAACATTTTGTACTCTATTTTTTCCCTTTTGAGACACATGATACTTTAAAAAGATAAACATTCTACTAAAACATGGTCAATTAGTTACCTTGTGTTCACCAGGCAAAATATACAGATGAAATGATATTCAAAATCCAAGTGACTTCTCCAGTTTACTCTGGTAAAATTCTTTATTCTTTGATGATTTGAATTTGTAGACAGAATTTAAACTCAGCTCCAGAATATTGGAAACGTGAGAACCAATCAGGTTTTAGTTGTGTGTGAAATCATTTGGTTTCTTTCATTTCCCAACACTTCATTAGTTGGGTTATTAGCTACAGACATTATGTTACTCAGTGTCTAACATTTGACAAGAGGGTATTTCAGGGAAACATACCTTGTGTAATTAAAAAAGTGCAACCATTAAAAAAAAATTAAAATCCATCTTCACTTACATCTCTTTCCTAAACTATTTCCAAAGTTACTTGTTTTATCATGTAAGAATGGAGATGTAAATCAAATATCAATATATATGGAGCTCACTATATACTTAAAATGTGAAGTTTATGGGCCGGGGATTTAGCTCAGTAGTTTCGTTGCCTGCTACGCAAGCACAAGGACCGGAGTTCGATCCCCAGTACCCAAAAAAAAAAAAAGTGAAGTTTATTATGTACATTGCTTTGTAACTTATCTGATGTACTTAAATAATGAACAACTTTATATGCCAGTACACATGGATTAATTTCATTTATTTAGTGGTTACATTATATTACATCACCTTTTTATTTTGATGAACAGTAAATCCATTTAAATTTTATTTTGTAATGATAAAAGTGTTATGATGAATATCCTCATACAACTTTTACTTGCACATGTGAGAGTATCTGTAGGTGATATTTGTGAAAATATTTTTTAAAGGTTAACTGGATTTTATATTTCAATAAATATGGCTAAATTGTCTTTCAGAAATTCAAATTGTTTTTATTTCTTTTTGAATTTTTTGAGACAGAGACTGGCCTTGAACTCCTGGATGTCCTCCCACTCAGGTGCAGGCACGCGCCACTGCAGCCAGCCTATAGTTCTTTTTTATTGGTACACTTTAGGTATACAATATGATGACATTCATCATTGGGAATTTGTACGTTTACTTGATATATCCTGGTTCTTATTTTTTTCCCCATTCCCCTGCACTCCCTTCAACCCTTCCACCCTTCCCCATTTACAAAAGTTTTGTTTCTATTTTTTCCTTTTCTCATATTTTTTCTTTCCCTTCTTCCCCCCTGGCCCCACTTCCCTTTCCCTTTCCCCTTTGGACCTTTTCTTCCTATTTCATATTATCTATTATACATTTTGGTCCTCATTTACACTTTCAGTTTCTTAAACCAGAAAAACTGTTTGGTATTTACACATGTGTGTCTATTCATTTCACTTAAGAGTATGGTCTCAAGGTGCATCCATTTAGCTATAAATGTCTCTAGTTTCTCATTCTTTATGGCTGAGTAGTACTCCATTTTATAAAAAAACCACATCTTTATCCAGTCACCAGTTGATGGGCATTTGGGCTTTTTCCAAGATTTAGCTGTTACAAACTGTGCCTCTATAAATCTGGGCGTGCGTATATAGCTGTGGCATAATTCTTTTAATTCTTTTTGGGAAGATACCAAGAAGGAGAATAGCTGGGTCAAATGGGACCTCTAATCCTAGTTTTTTGAGGTATCTCCATACTGATTTCCACAGTGGTTGTAACAGTCTATACTCCCACCAACAGTGGAGAAGGGTTCCTTATTGCCCACAGTCCCATCAGCATTTGTTGATTTCTTGATAGCAGCCATTCTTTCTGGAGTGAAATCAGACATTTTGCAGACAAAGAAGTAGAAATAGCAAATAAACATATGAAAAAATGTTCAACATCACTGGTCATCTGAGAGATGCAAATGAAAATGGTTCTTTACTTCAATTGAAGGAAAAGACACTAGAACCTAAGGTAAAGACAAGGGATCCACTGAAAAAGAACAGCAGGGCCATCTATAAGTTTCCAGGGCCCAGGCCTCCACAGAGGCAGGTGGGGGTCCCTTCAATAATTTCTGAAATCAAATGAATGATGAATCTAGGTTAGCCCTATAAGACATTCCTTGTTTAATGACTGAGTTCAAGTCCTGCGACTAGATCCCTGTACAGTACAATCAGCAAAAATCACAGCATTGTATAAAGGTGTACTATACAAAAAAAAAAAAAGACATGAGGCTCTATATAGAAGATGCAATACTGTGCAAAAAAAGATGAGTCAAAAGCCATAAATCCAAAGGTTGTTAAACAAGGAATATCTGCATTTGGCATGGAAGACCATCTGAGGTTTGGCTTTCTTTCCTTCTTTTTCTTCTTCTTTGACAGTACAGTGCAGGTGTCTTAATGGAAAATGGACTGAGATGGGGAGAAAAAGCTTTTCTCCAATGATTCAGTTCATTTACACATTTGACTTTGGTTACTGTTAGAAACTATGCTAGGCATGGGAATACTGTCTGGAGGGAAACATGAAGGCTCAGAGTGAAGGCGTGCATGGTGGGAGCGCTATGCACATGGTTAACTTGGCTGGAGCCATGAGGGCAGGAAAGGCTCAAAAGCGAAAGTCACCCTGAGATGGGTTTTGAAGACTAGGAACAAGGTCCTTAGGCAGCCAGGAGAGTGCCAGGCAGACTACAGGGCAACACATGGAGCGGTGCTGTTTTTCCTTAACACTGGAGCAAGATGGGAGGGGAGGAGCAGTGTGAGAGAAGGTTGGGGAATGTCTAATTTAACTATGTATGCCCTTTTCATCATCAGCTGTTATTCTATGTGTCTCCATTATTTTCTGGCAGTCTCTGTTGTGCTAGAATCTAGTAACTAGATGGAGAGTTCTTGAGGCCTTGTTTTAAATTTCTTTAGAGTCTTCTATGTTTATAATATTACAAGAGCACAAGATGATTACTGAAAGTTGATGCAAAAATTGTATTGGGGTCGGATAGAACTGAGTTGAGTGAGTACTTCAAAGAGGAGATGTGGCTCTGCATGGAGTTGGAGAGTCAATATGACTAATGATCAGAGAATAACATGGTAAAGGTTGATTCTGAGTAAAGAATGTGGAAGGGAAGCACATTTATTTACTTTCTTGCAACCAGTAGGAGGAAACATAACTCTAGAATTCAGAATGTTTATGTGCTTCTCTAAACTTCTCACGGCAAGGCAGAAAGTGCCACCCTCCTCTCTCCTGAGGTGAGAGGAAGGGACAGAATATGCTGATCTCCCCTTTCCATGGGGAAGGGAGGGTGGGGCAGACACAGTATGGAGTTACATGTCGCCTCACTGTGTTCCCTCCTGCTGTGCCCCTCACTCTGAAAGCCTCAGCACACCTGGACACAGTGAGACAGTGGCCCGATATGGTCTGAGCCCCTCCATCTTTTTGGCACTAGCTTTGAATAAAGCCTTTTTTGTTCTCATGCGTTATTTGGGGAGCAGCCAGTGTATGGACTTGAGTTCCTGGTAACCTTGTGAGCTTTCATAGGCAAGTTTATTCTTTTAACAAATTTGCTCAATAAATTTTCCAGTATATCATTTAACATTCACTCTATGTTCAATAGTGTTGTTTTAGTCCCTGGCAATAAAAAACTTGGTCCTCTTAGAGCTTAAATTTGGTGAGGGGGAATATTAAATATTCAAGTAGCCTTATTGTATGAAAGAGAGTGCAGGGCACTTGGGATTCTACTTCCCCTGGGTTTTATTTTATGTGAATGTTCAGGGTGAGGGTCTTTAAATTTTTCTTTTGGTAGAGGAAGAACTGAATTTTACGGCACTTTTGTTTCTGGGTTTAGGTGAAGAGACCTTTATTTTGTTGCCAGTGTAAAGTGTGATTTTAGTGATGCACTCATTAAAAGTGAATCATTGTTTGCAACTGTCTGGCAGGAGGTGATTCAGGGACCTCACAGAGAGTATGCTGCCAACCCCAAACTGCAACAGGACATGCCCCAGCCAGGAAACTAAGCAGTCAGTGGGATTAGACCAAAGTAAACCAGCAACATTAAGAAGGCTGAGTAATTTCTTAGACAAGAAAATTTGAGTCTGAAAGCTGGTAACTTATGACAATGTAATTATGGTGTTTGGTGTTAAGAAATATATACTATTAAGGGAAGAATCCTAAATCATTTAAAAATGGACACATCAGCAAAAACGCTAAGATAATTTTTCTGAAATGACCTTGCATATGAGTATTCATTGAAGTATTTCTTGAAACACGAGTGTCTAGACATTTCTTGATCCTTCTTACAGGTTTTAGTTTTAGATTTCTTTGGATTATGGACACTTGAAACCTGATTCAATGTATACATCACATCCTTAGAAAAGTGCACGTAAGCCTATGGAAACAATGTGTCAGGCAACTGCAGAGGTTTCTGGGGTCTCCTGAGAGCACAATTGTGAAACCCCAGGCTAAGAAACACTAGCCTAGGAGGAAGGAGTAGGACAGGGAGGGGAAGCAGGCAAGGGAGGGTAATGGAGGAAATAATATGGTTAAAATATTTTATATACACATATGAAAATGCCACAATAAAAAAGAAGAAGAATATTTGTCTAGAGGAATCTTGGTGCAACTCCGGTGATTTGTTTGATTTCTGAACTTCCTAGAATTTCTCAAGTCAAGGAATGTACTTTCTCCTAATTTCTGCTATACCAAACAGATAGAGGAAGAAGACCCGAAATTACCCAAATCCAAGGCACTTTTCATAAATCCTGGTCTAAGAGGATCAGTGTAGCAGTGAAAGGGTAAGACAGACTCAGACTTAAATCTCTATCTCCTTTCAGCACTTGATAACTCAATCGCAATGTCACAAGGATGCACAGCTCATGATTGCTGTTAATTACAGTGACAGCTCAACTGAATAAATAAGGTAAATTAATAAGTAGAAATGATAGCCAGCACTTTAATTCCAATGATAGCTATTAAACAGAAATTTAAGTTGTATCAGGCCAGGCTTAATCCTAGGTGGTATGGTACAAAAGCGAAGAACACAGCAGAGTCCATGTTTACCTAGAGTGGAAAAAAAGCAAGTATATAATCAGCGTATAATGTGGTACAGGAAAATGGATGTATGTCCCAGAGACCTGAATAGAGCTGTAATATGTTTTCATCTTGTTTTTCTGCATTCACTCATGGTGTACCCTCTGCCTGGAGTCCACTTCTGCATCTCTGCTACTGATGTTGTCTGTCTTTGCTCTCCTAATTTGGAGTCAGTCTCTTCCTTCCCTGAAACTTCATTGAAATTCATGACTTATTTTACTCTACTTTGGTGTATGTCATTATTTTTTTGTGTCATTGTATTAAGATGGCAGATTTCAAGGAAGATTTTGTGCCTTGATTAACTTTTATATTCTCTGGAGCTCCCAGCACAATATCTTTCATGTGATAGATCAATAAATATGAATTGAACTGAATTTATATTTGTTTGCCTTTCTAAATGTATAAAAATATTTGAGTACTTGGCCAGTTTGTATCACTGCAGAAGAAAGTAGGGAATATGTGTGGAAGTCTGCTGTAGAGCCACTTTTCTAAGAAGTAGTTTGGTGGATGCCAGAAAAATAGCCATTGAATTAAGTAGAATTCTACTAAATAAGATAAAACTATATACATGTTTACTATTTTTCTTTCTTTTAAAATAATTTTAAAGTTTTTATGTGTATGTTTGCAGTACATAATGAATACATTCCTATGGGGAGCTGGTACATGGACATAGCACATCTTAACCCTTTTCACTTCTCCTTCCTCTCTTCCTTACCCCTATAGCCCTTCCCATTTGCAAAACACCTACCTCCCTGTTTCCTATAATCTAGTATTTTGCTCTTTATTTATACTTTGGGTTTCTCATATAAGAGAAAGCATGCAATATCTAACCTTTTGTGTATGATTTATTTCACTTGGTGCTATGATCTCAAGGTGGACCTGCTTTCTTACAAATGACTCAAATATATCCTTCTTTATGACTGACTAGTACTCCCTTGTATATATGCCATGTGTTCTTTATCCATTCATATGTTGATGGGCATAGCATATTGACTGCTTCCAAAGCTTAGCTTTTATGAGTTATGTATTTTGTTTATTTATTTATTTTTATTTATTTATTTATTTATTTTTGGTACTGGGGATTGAACTTGGGTCTTTGCATTTGCGCAGCAAGCAGCAAAAGCACTGAGCTAAATCCCTGGCTCTTTTATGAATTATGTTACTATAAACTTGTGTGTGCATGTATTGCTATACCATGATGTCTTTAACTCTTTTAGGAAGATACCCAGAAGGGGAAGAGCAGGTTTGAATGGAATTTCTACTTTTAGTATTTTCAGGAGTCTCCTGATTTGTTGGTGTACAGTTCTTCCTAGTAGTTACTAATGATCTTCTGCATTTTGTTGGAGTCTATTATGATTTTTTTCATTTCTTTTTTAATATTATTAATTTTATTGGTACATTTTAGGTATACAATATAATAACATTCATCATTGGGAATTTGCACTTTTACATACTCTATCTTGGTTCTTATTTTTCTCCCCGTTCCCCTACCCTCTCTTCAACCCCTCTGCCCCTCCCTATTTGCAAAGACTTTGTTTCCACTTTTTTCATTTTCTCATATTAATACCATTCCCTTTTTTCCTTTCTCCTATGCTTCCAACGTCTGCTTCCCCTTTGCCACTTTTCTTCCTATTTCACATTATCTATTATACCTTTTAGTCCTTATTTACACTTTCAATTTCTCACGCTAGAGAAACTATTTGATATTTACACATGTGTGTCCTATTTAGTTCACTTAAGAGTATGGCCTCAATGTGCATCCATTTAGCTATAAATGTCTCTAATTTCTCATTTTTATGGCTGAGTAGTACTCCATTTTATAAAAACACATTGTCTTTATCCAGTCTCCAGTTGATGGGCATTTGGGCTGTTTACAAGTTTTAGCTATTACAAACTGTGCTGCTATGAGCATGGCTGCACATATATCACTGTGATATGATTGTTTTAATTTTTTTTTTTTTTTTTTTTGGTACTGGGGATTGCACTCAGGTCCAAGCACTTGTGCAGCAGGCAGCAAAACCACTGAGCTAAATCTCCGACCTGATTCTTTTAATTCTTTGGGGGAGATACCCAGCATGGGAATAGCTGGGTCAAATGGGACCTCCAGTCCTAGTTCTTTGAGGTATCTCCATACTGGTTTCCACAGTGGTTGCACGAGTCTGCACTCCCACCAGCAGTGGAGCAGTGTTCCTCTTTCCCCACATACCACCAGCATTTCTTATTGGTTGATTTCATGATAGCAGCCATTCTTTCTGGAGTGAGGTGGAATCTCAGCGTCGTTTTCATTTGCATTTCTTGAATGACCAGTGATGTTGAACATTCTTTCATATGTTTGTTTGCCATTTCTACATCTGAAATGTCTGTTCATTTCAGAAGCCCATTTTTGGATTGGATCTTTAAATTTGGGAGGTCTGATTTTTTAAAGTTCTTTATAGATTCACGATAGTAGACCTTTGTCTGAGGGACAGATGGTGAAAATATTTTCCCACATTGTGGGTTGTCTCTTCACACTGTTGGTGGAGTCTCTTGCTGTGCAGAAGCTTTTTAATAAGAAGAGATCCCACTTGTTGATTGTGCTAGTTCACGGGCAACTGAGGTTTTGTTCATAAAATCTTTTTCTACACCAATGTCTTCAAGAGTTCTACCTAACCTCTCTTCCAGGTGGTTCAGTGTTTCTGTTTTAATATTTAGATCTTTAATCCATTTCAATTTTAGTTTAGTGCCTGGTGAGAGATACTGGTCTAGTTTTAATCTTCAGCAAGTTGAAGCCCAATTTTTCCAGCACCATTTATTAAAGAGGCTATCTTTCCTCCAGTGAGGGTGTTTGGCTCCTTTGTTGAAGATGAGATGCCTGAGTGTGTCTGACATTGTTTCTGCATCTTCTAATCTGTTCCACTGGTCCTCAGGTCTGTTTCTTTGCCAGTACCATGCTGTTTTTATCACAGTAGCTTTGTAGTACAGTTTAAAGGGGGGGGTGTGAGACCCCCTACCTTGTCTCTATTGCCTAGAATTGCTTTTGCTCTTCTAGGTCTCTTCTTGTTCCAAATGAATTTTTGGATTGTTTTCTCAAGTTCTGTGAAGTATGCTGCTGGGATTTCAATTGGGATTGCATTGAATCTATATAGCAGTTTTTGAAGTATGGCCATTTTCACTATGTTAATTCTTCTTACCCAGGAGCAAGGGATGTCTTTCCATTTTCTGCTATCCTCTTCAATCTCTCTTTTCAGAATGTTATAGTTTTCAGAGAAGATGTCTTTGATTTCTCTTTCTAGGTTGATTCCTAGGTATTTCAGTTTTTTGGATGCTATTGTGAAAGGAATTGTTTGGCTCATTTCTCTCTCAGTGAGTCTGTTGTTCGTGTAGAGGAAAGCTATTGATTTTTATGTGTTGACCTTGTATCCAGCTACTTTACTGAATTTGGTTTTTAATTCTAGAAGACTTTTGGTGGAGTTCTTGGGGTCTTCTATATAGAGTAGTATGTCATTTGCAAATAATGACAATTTAACTTCTTTGTTTCCTATCTTTCTTCCTTTTATTTGTTTCTCTTGTCTGATTGCTGTGGCTAGTGTTTCCAAAACTATGCTGAACAGGAGTGGTGATAGTGGATGTCCTTGTCTTGTTCCTGATTTTATTGGAAAGGATTTCAGTTTTTGACCATTTAGTATGATACTGGCTGTTGGTTTTTTATAGATAGCTTTTATTAGTTAGAGGCAGAGAACATCTATTTCATTTTTTTGTAGGGTTTTTATCATAAATGCATGTTGGATTTTGTCAAATGCTTTTTATGGATCTATAGAGATAATCATATGGTTTTTGTCCTTGGGTCTATCGATATAGTGTATTACATTGATTGATTTGCATATGTTGAACCATCCCTGCATCCCTGGGATGAATCCCACTTGATCAGGGTCTATGATCTTCTTGATGATCTTCTGCATTCTATTTGCCAGTATCTTATTAAGGATTTTTGCATCTATGTTCATTAGTGAGATTGGCCTATAGTTCTCTTTTTCAGTTGGGTCTTTCTCTGCTTTGGGGATCGAGGTGATGCTTGCTTCCAGGAATGAATTTGGGAGTGTTGCTTCCCTTTCAATTTTATTGAAGAGTTTAAACAGTAGTGGCAATAGTTCCTCTCTAAATGTCTTGTAGAATTCAGCAGTGAAGCCATCAGGGCCTGGGCTTTTCCTAGTTGATAAGTTTTTAATTACATTTTCAATTTCATTGGTTGATATTGGGTTGTTTAGAATTTTTAGGTCTTCTTCATTCAACTTTGGTAATTCATATGTATCTAGGAATCTGTCCATTTCTTCTGTGTTTTCTATCTTATTTGTATATAGGTTTTCAAAGTAGATATTGATAATCCTCTGGATTTCTGCTGCGTCTGTTGTAATTTCACCCTTTTCATTCCTAATTGCATGGATTTAGGCCTTTTCTTTCCTTTTTTTGATGAGGTTGGCTAAGGGTTTGTCAATTTTGTTTATTCTTTGGAAGAACCAATTCTTGGCTTCATTGATTTTTTTGTATCATTCTCTTAGTTTCCATTGCATTGATATCTGCTCTGATCTTTATAATTTCCTCCTTTCTATGGGTTTTGTTATTCTTTTTCTAGAATCTTGAGGTTCAGCATCAGGTTGCTTTTTTTTTTTTCTGTACTGGGTATCAAACTCAGGTCCTTGTGCTTGCAGGGCAGGCACTGGAACCACTGAGCTAAATCCCCGGCCCGGCATCAGGTTGTTTAATTTGATTGACTCTGTTTTCCTAACATGAGTGTTCACTACCATGAATTTCCCTTGTAAGAGTGCTTTTATTGTGTGCCATATATTCTGATATGTTGTATTGATGCTGTCATTTAATTGTAGGAACTGTCCAATTTCTTCTTTAATTTGCTTTGTGACCCATTGAGTATTTAGAAGTGTGTAGTTCAATTTCCATGTATTTATGAAATTCTTGTGGTTCCTTTGTTATTGATCTTTATGCACTATGATCTGATAATATACAGGGGATAACTTCAATTCCTTTGCATTTACTTAAACATGTTCTATGAGTGAGTATGTGGTCTATTTTAGAGAATGACCGGTGTGCAGCTGAAAAGAATGTGTATTCTGATTTTGTGGGGTGGAACACGCTGTAAACATGTTAAGTTCATTTGTTCAAGAGTTGGATTGAGTTCTAGTATTTCATTGTTTTTTGTCTAGTTGATCTATCTATTTGTGAGAGTGTGGTATTAAGATCCCCCACTACTATTAGTTCTTATTTGATTTTTCATGTCTGTTTGTATTTGTTTGTAATTGTTGGGCACACTAGTGTTTGGTGCATATATATTTATGATTGTCATCTCTTCCTGTTGGATTGTTCCCTTTACAAGGATGTAGTGTCCTTTTTCTCTCTTAATCAGTGTTGGTTTGAAATCCACTTGATCTGCAAAGAGGATAGCTACTCCTGCTTTTTTTCATGTTCCTGTCACATGGAGTTTTGTATTACACTCTTTAACTTTCAGTCTATGAGTTTCGTTTTTAATTAAGTGTGTTTCTTGTATGCAGCATATCATCGGATTTTGTTTCTTGACCCATTATGCCAGTTTATCTCTTTTGATTGGTGAATTGAGACCATTTACATTGATGGTTTTAACTGGTACGTATTGACTTATCATTGTCATGACTTTTTCTTTTTGTTGGATTCTCCCCCTTTACATTTAATTTCTTGTCATGCCAGATGGGTTCATTCTGCTGTGCTTCCTGGGGTTGTGATCCTCATTGTTTGTTCCTAGGATATTGTCTAAAAATTTTGGAATGCTGGTTTGGTATTCACAAAGTTCCTAAGGTGCTCTTTGTCATGAAAGTACCTTATTTCTCCATAAATTTTGAAAGATAGTTTTGCAGAGTACATCAATCTGGGTTGGAGACTGTTTTCCTTTAGGGCTTGAAATATGTCACTGGAAGCTCTTCTTGCCTTGAGGGTTTACATTGAGAAGTCTTCTGTGATTCTGATGGGCTTTCCTTTGTATGTGATTTGTTTTTTTTTCCTTTAACTGCTTGTAGAATTTTGTCCTTCTGTTGGATTTCTGGAGTCTTAACTATTATATGCCTTTGTGTGGATTTTTTTTTGATCATGGCTAGTTGGAGTCCTGTTCACCTCCCATATTTGTATGTGAAGTTCTTTTCCCCTGCTTTGGAAGTTTTCTGCCATCAATTCTGTGAACACTTTTTGTGTTGCCTGCACTCTCTCATGTTTCTTCAATGACTCTGATTAGTCTCATATTATTCTTCTTTGCATTGTCTATCAGCTAGTGGATTGATTTGTCTGGTCCCTTACTCTTTTAATGAAATTTTTCTTTTCCTGGTCACTAATTGCACTCTTTTCTTCTATATCTTAAATTCTGCCCTCACATTGGCTCATTCTGTTTTGTAGAATTTCAGTGGAGTTTTTGATCTCCTGGAAATCTATGTGCATCTGTTTTATGGATTTCATTTGTTTTCTATGTTGGGATTCCATCCTGTTCCTCAGCTCCTCTCTTGATTTATTAATCATGTCTTGCACTATGAGCACAATCTCTGCTGTTATCTGAGAAATTATTTCTGATTTCATTTTTTCCAGATCCTCTTTTGTTGCCAGTTCAGGGAGTCCAGGTATTTGAGTATCAGAGTGTTCCATCTTGTTTCCCTTTGGCGTTACCTTAGGTGATCTGGAAGTCTGGTTTTGAGACTTGTTTATGTGTCTTCTCATTTCAACAGATTCAGCCTGTTGTGCCTTTTTTGAGGCAACTTTTTGCTCACCCAGTGGTCTTCAGTTCTCACAATGCCACTGAGCAGACTTTTCCCTGCTGCTCACCAGTGCACTATTTACAGGGTTCAGAATGGTGGCCTTCTGCATCCATGAGTTGACCTGTTGCCTGGGCGGGCTTCTGACTGGGGCTTGAGCACACTTGGAGTGGTATGTAGGTTTGCCTCTCGCTAGGGTCCCTATGTACCTGTTGTCTGGGAGGGCTTTGGCTGGGCACTGTGCACCCTAGTCCCTGTTGTGTGAGCAAGCTTCTGGCTAGGGCCTAGCACACTTACCAGTGCTATCAGTGTGAACCTCTGGCTGTTCATTGTGCAGCTGTGCAGCTCTTTTCCAGGCAGGCCCTTGGCTTTGGCCAGTGTGCCTGAGCTTCTGGGGTAGGGGCGGAACCATGGCTGGGATCTGCTTGCAGCTGCACCACTGTGGTTCACACAGCTGCTCCCCCAACTAAGGTGATCTGGTGTGCCTTTATTGCAGAGATTTTCTTCACTTTTCCAGTGGGCTTCAATTTTCATCAAGGAGCCTCAGAGATGCCCTTTTTCTGTTGTTCACTTCTGCTCTATGTTCTGGAGCTCAGAACAATGTCCTTTATGACCCCTGCAACTCTGTGATGTGGATCCAGGTAATAGCTCGGCACAGCCATGGGGTGGTGCTGCTGACACCTGCGAGGTTCACCTCTTTGGTGCTGGGGGGAGTCTGTTCCTCAGTGCTCGGGGGTGGTGGTATGGTGGTCCAAGAGGCTCACCTCCTTGGCGATGGAGGGGCTCTGCTCCTTGGCCACATATGTGTCCTATTTATTTCACTATCTCCTCAATGTCCATCCATTTAGCTATAAATGTCTGTAATTTCTCATTCTTTATCACTGAATAGTATTCCATTTTATAGAAAAACCACATTTTCTTTATCCAGTCTCCAGTTAATGGGCAATTGGGCTGTTTCCAAGTTTTAACCATCACAAACTGTGCTCCTATGAACATGGGTGCATATGTATCACTATGGTATGATTCTTTTAATTCTTTTTTTTTTTTTTTTGGTACTGGGGATCGAACTCAGGTCTTTGCACTTGTGTAGGAGGCGGTGAAACCACTGAGCTAAATCCCCGGCCCAATTCTTTTAATTCTTTGGGGAAGATACTCAGCAGGGGAATAGCTGGGTCAAATGGGACTTCCAATCCTAGTTCTTTGAGATGTGTCCATACTGATTTCCACAGTGCTTGCACCAGTCTACACTCCCACCAGCAGTGGAACAGTGTTCCTCTTTCTCCATAGCCCTACCAGCATTTGTTATTGATTGATTTCATGACAGTAACCATTTTTTCTTGGGTGAGGTGGAATCTTTTTTCATTTTTAATTACATATTAGAATGTAATTATTATAATTACATACATATTATATTGGTGTTTTATTTTCCAGTACCGTGGTTCAAACTCAGGACCTTGTACTTGTCAAGCAGGTGTGGTGCCACTCTACTACATCCCCAGCTATACTGGTCTTTTTATTCCTTTTTCTGGTAAGTTTGGCAAAGGGTTTGTCTGTTTTGTTTATTATTTCAAAGAACCAGCTCTTTGATTCATTTATTCTTTGTATTTTAAAATCTCAATTTCATTATTTTTTACTCTGATCTTTATGATTTACTGCTTTGTACTGGGTTTAGACTGTCCAGGGCTTTCTGATGCATCATTATGTTATTTATTTGTTCTCTGTCTTTTTTTAATGTTGGCATTCACAACAATAACTTTCCCTCTTAGGGCTGCCTTCATTGAGTCACATAGGTTCTGGAATCTTGTGCTATCATTATCATTTTATTCTAGAATTGTTCAATTCCTTTCTTGATTTATTCTGTGATCCATTGGGTATTCAAGAGTGTGTTTTTTAATGTCCATGTGCTGGCAAAATTTCTGTGATTTTTTTATTATCGGTATCTAATTTAATTGTGCTATGATCTGACAGTACACATGGGACAACTTTGATTTTTTAATATTTATTGAAGCAAGTCTTATGGGCTAGTGTGTGGCCTGTTTTGGAGAAAGTTCCATGTGCTGCTAAGAAGAATGTGTGTTCTGTTGCAGTAGGGTACAACACTCTGTAGGGTACAAAACCATATTTCCCTGAAAATAATACTGAGTCTTATATTAATTTTTGGTTCAAAAAATGCAATAGGGCTAATTTTCAGGAAATGTCATAGTTTTTATGCTCAACAATTTACATTTATTCAAGTATAACAGTCTACATTTATTCATTTATTCATGTACAAAAATTTACATTTGTTCAAATACAATCATGCCTTTTTCTGAAACATTGTAATAACTCTCCAAACCCCAGATTTCAGCCTGAATTTCTCGCAACTCCATTATTTGTAGAACCATTGGCCCAATCTCTCACGTTCAGCAATAGAGCTGTCCTTAAATGAGCACTTCTTGTCCATGTAGCCTGCTCAGAGTGCATTGCCAGCACAGCTGTCAGTGATTTTATACCATGAATTCTTTGCCCAAGTGAAGACTACTTGCAGGCTAGGCTTCACAATGTTTCCATTAAATAAAGTGTTAATTGAAGACTTACAAGGCAGCAGTGGTAACAAAAATGATGACAGTTAAGAATTATGGTCCATACAAAAGCAACAAAAATTGCAGGCACAAAAATTCAGAAAACATTTCTTTATTTCCCATGAATGCATTAAGTACATCCATTATAATACATGATGTGCTGAATTATGAAGATTTGTTTTAGATACAACTATCTGTTCATTATTAAGTGTGCACATTATTCATGTGTCATGTCTGTACTTTGGTCATTCAACAGTAAGTCTTGAGTTCATCTGTTTACATATGCATTTATCTCTTGTTCAAAGGTTCCCACCTGGGTATTTACAAATACTCAATTATAATTTATATTGCCATTTATTTTCAGTATTCATGTCAATAATATTATTTTATAATACAATATGTCCATTGTGTGTTGCAACAGATGTATTGAATCAGTATTTACTAGAGAAACAGATATTACACAAAATATACAAATATATATGAATTTACAAGACTGGCTTACAATGGCCCCCCCAGAGTCAGATGAGGAAGAGTCTAGAGGCTCTGTCTGCACATTGGAGATCAAAGGATTTAGTCAAATGCCTGGAGCTCACTGCAATGTCTGTATCAGGAGGCCGATGGGTCTGCAACGGAAGGCTGAAGAGTCTATGCCAGAAAGAAGGCTGAAGGATCCACACTGGAAGCTGAAGAGTCTGTGCTAGAAGGCAGGAGATGACATCCAAGGTGAAGACTGGAGCTCCTCCAAAGGAACAGAAATAGTTGCATCCTTCCTCATTTCCCCTTTATACCATCCAAGTGTGGAGCAGCCCTAGGGTGGGTCTTCCACATCCTAGGCTCTTCTACACCTTTGGGCATGGAATTGTTGTGCTGATTTAGCCAAGTTTCTCTTAACCAAACTTCTCAAGTTGACACAATCAATCAACCACCATATGTACTACATGCATTTCTCTGGCTTATTTTGTGTGGGGAACCATAATATTGATTATGCCCAAATCAGGCTGTAAAGAGTTAACCCCACAATTGCTTGTTTATAGAAGTGAGTCTAGCTGGAACCTACATACTGAGGTCAGAGTAACTTGCACCCACATTCCATTCTCACAATTAAAACCTTCTTACTAGAAGGGCAGTGTTCTAATTAAAACCATATATTTTGTCTATTCTGTTCCTAATTCGAGAATGCTTTGATTTGCCCTTCATGAGTCTTGCTTACATTAATTTCCATAGAAACTGCACTACTGCATATCTTCTCATGTAGTCCTGCCCTTGCATGTAGCTTACCTTTATCCCAATTAATAACCAATAAAAATCAGTGACTGGCCAGCACCTTTTTTTGGTTGCACCAGCATTGGTTGTCCTGGTGCCCTCCTTTCTGTTTCTCTTAGTTCTTTTAGTTTTTCTTCCTCTCAGGCCTGCATAGTATACTGGGCAGGAAACTGGAACCTAACTGCAGGGATCTCCAGTAATTTTGGGCTTATATTATGAGCATCCTGAGACTTATTTTCTGGTTAGGTCTTGTTTTTTGAGAAATATGGTATCTATTTAGTCTATTTGTTGGCAAGTGTAAGTCAGCTCTGAATTTCTTTGTTGATTTTTTTTGTTTAGTTGATCAGTCTCTTTGTGAAAGTGGGTTATTGAGGTTCCTACAATGATTGTGTTGATCCTTATCTGATCTTTTATGTATAGCAGAGTTTGTTTAATGAATTTTGATGTGCTTGTGTTTGTTGTGTATATATTCACAATTGTTATCTCTTCCTGTTGAATTGTTTTCTCAACTAATATGTCATAATCTTCTTTGCCTCTTCTGATCAGTTTTAGCTTGATGTGCATTTTGTCTGAGAATAAAATTGCTACCCTTGCTTGCTTTCAGGGTCCTGGTGCATGGAATACTGTTTTCTATCCTTTGATTTTTAGCTTATGAATTTCTTTCTGGATTGGATATATCTCATATGCAGCAAACAGTTCAGTTTTGTTTTTGATCTAGCCTCCCAATCTGAGTCTTCTAACTGGGAGGAGTTGAGTCCATTTACATTGAGAGTTATTACTGAAATATCCAGACTTATTGCTGGCATTGCATTATTTTTTGTTGTTGACTCCTTCATTTTTCCTTTCATTAACTGCTCAACCCTGCTTGAGAGGTTGCCCCATTAGAGATTTTGGCTTTGTTTACTTCATTGTCTCTGTCTAGGATATCAATGCGTATTGTTTGGAGTCCTGGGTTTGGTGACCATAAATTTCTTAAACTGTTCTTTGTCATGGAATATCCTTATTTCTCCATCAATTTTGAAAGATAATTTGCATGATATATTAGTTTGGGTTGAAAGTTGTTTTCTTTCAGAGATTGAAACCTTTGACTCCAAGCTCTCCTGGCCTTCAAAGTTTGTGTTGAAAAGTCTGTTGTAATCCTAGTGGATTTAACTTTATAGATTATTTTTCCTTTTCTTTCATGACTTTTAAGATTCTGTCCTTGTGTTGGACCTCTGGGATTTTGACTATGATGTGTCATGGTAGCTTCTTTTTTTGGTCATAATTAGTTGGAGTTTTATAAGTCTCACTGTTGTGGTGAGTTCTTGCCTCATACTTGAAAAGTTTTCTGCTATGATTTGTGTATGTAAATATTTTGTTCCATGTGTGTTGCTTTGTAATTTTTCTGATACTTCAGTTAATTTTAGGCTCATCTTCTTAGCATTATCTAGTAACTGTTGGAACAATTTTCCATGTTCTCTTGTTATTTTTATAGTATCTCTGAACATATTGCTTCATTCTTCTATTCTGTCCTAGAAGCCTGATGCTCTGTTCTCACTTTGGTTAGTTCTGCTGTTCATGTTTTCAATAGAATTCATCATCTCTGGGATTTCTGGTGGGTAACTTTTTGTGGAGTCTGTTTCTTTGGTAGAATTTTTATTCATGTTTTGAGTTTTTTCTCTTCTAATTTTCTATTTGATTCTTCTTTAATTACATTCATCAGTTTCTTAGTTCTACCATCTGTTTGGTTATGCCATCTTTGACCTCACTGAGTTTTTTGCTTCCTCTCTAATCATTTTGTATAGGTCACCTATTTGGTATTGATTTCCTCTCCTTTGTTGTCCCTTGGATCTACTTTGAGAGAATTGGGAGTATCTGGAGGCATTTTATTGCCTTATTTTTTCATGTTCCTATTTTTTGTATGCTGAGATTCGAGATCAAACACAGTTCAAGACTTTGTTGTTAGTTTGAAAATCTCTTCAGTTATGTTCTATGTTCCAGTGATGTTGTTATAGGAAATAATACCATAGATGAGATATGAAATATTATATCCCACAACTTGTTAACTGTATGATATGCTGAGTTCTTGTTCTCTAAAAATCAAAGAATGAGTCCTAGGAACAACAGAGGTTAAAAGTAGGATGACATTTATTGATAGGAAAGCTCCTGAAGGGCAGGAAGGGTCCTGAGTGGGTAGCAAGGAACCCCACTTTACAGAGGAGTTTTATAGGGTGAAACTCACGTGGGTACAACACGGGTCATAGCAATAAACATCCAGTAAGGTTACAACTTAGATAATGGTGGTCCAATTGGGAAACAGGTCAGACAACAAGCGTGGATGGAAAGAACAAAGATTCCCCTAAGAAATGGTGAGTCCAGAGGTTTCTGGTCACCCACTGGGGTGGCTGATGCTGATCTAAACTTCATTAGGACCAGTGTTTGCTCTTTGAGGATGTATGTATGTATGTCTGATCATCTTGTCTTTATCTTGAGGGTTGGTTTTTAGCTGATGGGTCTCCAGTGCAGCTGTGGTGTGTTTCACCTTTGTCCTGATCCTCTAGAGGACCTAGCCCTATCTGACTGCCTATAATATTTCTACCAACTTGTCTACCTGTACTAATGCGACATTGTCTTTATTTGTGAAGATGTATTGTGTTATGCTTCACTATATTCAGTTTAATTGGGTTGGACCTAATCACTGTTGTAGGGATAAAATTTCTACTTGTTATGAAAGCAACCACATATTCAACCATACATCAATCATCAAAATAAAACTTTGATAATTTTGCCCTTTCATTATTGCCCCTTACAGATTATATTATACTGTTATTAGTGATCTGAGATGTGGAAGGAGAAATTATGGAATAAGGAAGGGGAAAAGAAAGGGAGTAAGTAATTGGAGGAGATAAGAGAAATGCTAGCAGATGAAAAACACGTCTATTGGAGGTGTAACTTGGGTAAAGGGTTGGTGTTGAGGGGGCTTAGGAGAATATTTGTGGAGGTAGGATGAAGCATGTAGGTGGTAGGAAGTATAACTAGAGATTGAGGGAAACTGAGGTTGTCAGAACCTATAAATATATTTGTAGTTAGTTTTGTTTGGATCCTGTAATCACAATTGTGTTAAGAGTTACTAGAACACTACAAATGATACCTTTTGAGTTAAAGCACTGATCTTTAACTGTTGTACATACAGGCATTAGGTATGCCACATGAAAGGTGGAGAAGAAGTAAGGAAATACAAAGGGACAGGAAGAATGAGGAAGAGTGAAAGAAGAAAATGCCATGGAAAGTAGTTTTAAAAAGAAAAGAGAAACAGAAATAGCACAATAAAGGAAAGAAATGTAAAAAATAAAAAAGTAAAATAAAAATAATATTGATACAAAAGTAAGAACACAGAGAGAGAGACAGAGAGAGACAGACAGAGAGAGGGAGTGAGAGGAAAAGAGAGGGGGAGAGAGAGGGAGGGAGAGAAAGAACCCAGAACAGACAAGCAAGGAAACAAACAAAGCCCTCACAGGTTGCTAGATCATATAGCCAGAATGCCCATGTGGCTCCCTGTCCACTGTAGTCATAGTCTGCTTGCTGCAAGCCAGTTCCCTGCAGGCTGCTTAACTGCCTGTCTGAAAGTGTCAAGGGCTGGGAGTCTCTATGGACACATCCCCAGGGTGTAAGCTGTGCTTTGGATGTGACCAACTGCAGATGTTTGCTGTCCCAAGAGCTGACCACCTCAACTAATACCGGAAGAAGAGAATGTGATGTAGTTTGCCTGGTTCCCTGTCTACTTCCACCAATGACTTTCCACTCTCACTCTTTTTGCTGCAGGGAAGATCCTGAAGTAGTCTCCAGGTTCTCCGTCCAGGCCCTTCCACCCAGTATATTGTCAGAAGCCTTCTGCCCTAAGTGACTCCCTCTGTTCCTTCACACTCAGACCTTTGTCTGATCCTGACTCAAGTACTCCACTTTCCAGCCTGCGGAACTTGGTGTAGCCCTTAGGCTTGGCAGAAGGCTCCTTTCACCCACATGGGATGCTGGGCAGGATTTCCTGCTCAGATCTTTTTTGTGTTTGGGGAAACAACAGGATAGTGGGGACTCTTCACAGGTCTATTGATTTTCTCCCCCTCCCGCTGTTTCCAGGGATGCAATCTTTGGGTCCCTACCAGCAGGCTTACCACTGCCCACAGTTTGTGGTGTTCAGTCTCTCTCTGCCTAGGGTGACCTCATGTCACCACTGAGCGATAGGCAGTGGGTAGGATGTTGTGGGGATACAGCTGTCTCTGGTTTTTGGGAGGATGATGGAGGAAAGATTGCTTGTTTTGTGTTGTCTCTCCCTTTCTCCAGTTGCAATTAGTAGCTACATGGGTTCCCAACTGCAGTTTACTCCCTTGCTGGGTTTTCTTTCAGGGGGTGGGAAAGTGTGTAGGGATCCTGACCCAGCAGTCTAGCCTGAGCCAGCAGCACAGTCTTCTTCCTTCCAACTGTTAGAATTGCTCCTGAGATGGTGTTTTTGCTGGGTAAAGGGTGTAGAGGGGAGCTATGTAACAGCTATGGCCCTGCTTCTCTTTTCAACAACCTAGACATTTAGCTTAATGTAAAGAATTTGTCTTTCAGATTAATTTTCTGTGTGTAGGTGTGATTGGCTCCCCTATATAAGAATAAGTGTATTATCTGATGTCTCTCCTCTGAGCTTCTTCAATGCAGCTCCTGCTGTAAGCAGCTGTGTTGGATTCTTTCAGTAATATTTTGGCAGGGAACACTTATGCACAGTAGGATATTTGGCAGCATTACTGGCATCTACCTACCAGAAACTAGTAGTGTGCTTTCACTGTGACAATAAAAAATGTCTCTGCACGTTGCCAAATGTCCCCAAAGGGAGAGAAAGCATCATGTTTCATTATGAACCAAAAATCTAGTCTTAGCCGTCTCCAACTCTAACATGGATTGCTGCAGTAGCCTTCAAATAAATCTCCCAGCTCTTAACCCTGTCTCCTGGTCCCAGACCCATTATCTGTTCACAGACTCCTGAAGTGGATTTAAACTAATTTCCTACTTCCACTCAGTTCATTTTCCATGCAGTCCCTACATAAATGTCAATCAGGCAATTTCTTCTGCTACCTACAATCTTTTATGACTTTTTATTGAATTTTGAGTCAAATATAAACTTGTCATTATGGTCTACAA
The DNA here is from genome assembly GCF_053883595.1 of Heterocephalus glaber. Lineage (NCBI taxonomy): Eukaryota > Metazoa > Chordata > Mammalia > Rodentia > Bathyergidae > Heterocephalus > Heterocephalus glaber. Next base: position 36,530,328 of record NW_028258139.1, read on the forward strand.
ATCTTAAAATAATTGTTTCTTTTAACCTGGTCTGGTACTTGTCTCCCTGTAGTTCACTGTGTTCTTGTTGCACTGACTCCTTTCTATTCTCCTCAAACATGATAGGGTCATTGTCATGGATTTTGCCTCTGTTTGAAATCCTTGGCTCCTAGTTTGTCTGGCTGGTTCATTTTGTTTTTTAAAAAACTCATTAAGTTTATTGGTGTATTTTAGGTATACAACATGATGACATTCATCATTGGGAACTTGTACATTTACATGATATATCTTGGTTCTTATTTTTTCCCCCATTCCTCTGCCCTGCCAGCCTTCCACCCCTCCCTGTTTACATAGATTTTGTTTCCATTTTTTCCTTTTCTCATATTTATTCCTTTCCCTTCCTGTACCCCTCCCTCTTCCCCTTCCAGCCTTATTTTCCCATTTCAAATTGTTTATTATACATTTTGATCCTTATTTACACTTTAAGTTTCTCACAGCAGAGAAACTATTCAGTATTTACACAGGTGTGTCCTATTTATTTCACTTAAGAGTATCACCTCAATGTGCATCCATATAGTCTCTAGTTTCTCATTCTTTATGGCTGAGTAGGACTCCATTTGATAAAAATAACACATCTTCTTTATCCAGTCACTGGCAGATGGGCAATTGGGCTATTTCCAAGTTTTAGCTATTACAAACGACACCACTATAAACATAGGTGCACGTTTATCACTGTGGTATGATTGTTTTAATTCTTTTGGGAAGATACAAAGCAGGAGAATAGCTGGATCAAATGGGACCTCTAATCCTAGTTTTTTGAAGTATGTCCATACAGATTTCCACAGTGGTTGCACCAGTCTACACTCCCACCAACAATGGAGAAGGTTTCCTTTTCCCAGGAACCCTCCAGGATTTGTGATTGGTTGATTTCTTGATAGCAACCATTCTTTCTAGAGTGAAGTGGAATCTCAGCATTGTTTTCATTTGTATTTTTCAAATAACCAATGATGTTGAACATTTTTCCATATGTCTATTTGCTGTTTCTACTTCTTTGTCTGAGAAATGTCTGTTCATTAATGATCCCCATTTTTGGATTGGGTCTTTAAATTTGGGAAGTCTAATTTTTTTTAACTTCTTTATGTATTTTAGATAGTAGACATTTGTCTGAGAAATAGCTGGTAAAATTTTTGTCCCACACTGTGGGTTGTCTCTTCACCCTGATGGTGGTTTCTCTTGCTGTGCAGAAGGTTTTTACTAAGATGAGGTCCTAGTTATTGATTCTTTGTGCTAGTTCACGGGCAACTGAGGTTTTGTTCATGAAATCTATTCCTACGCCAATGTTTTTTAAAGTTCTTCCCAACCTCTCTTCCAGCCAGTTTAGTGTTTCAGTTTTAATATTTAGATCTTTGATCCATTTTGGTTTTAGTTTAGTGCATGGTGAGAGATGTAGGTCTAATTTTAATCTTTGGCAAGTTGAAACCCAATTTTTCCACCAACATTTATTAAAGAGGCTATCTTTCCTTCAGTGAGGGTATTTGGCTCCTTTGTCAAAGACGAGGTGGCTGAGTATGCCTGGAGTTGTTTTTGCATCTTCTAATCTATTCCACTGGCCCTCAGGTCTGTTTCTTTGCCAGTACCATGCTGTTTTAATCACAGTAGCTTTGTAGTATAGTTTCAAGTTGGGGATTGTGATATCCCCTACCTTGTCTTTATTACCTAGAACTGCTTTTGCTATTCTAGGTCTCTTCTTGTTTCAAATGAATTTTTGAGTTGTTTTCTCTAGTTCTGTGAAGTATATTGTTGGAATTTCAATTTGGATTGCATTGAATCTATATAGCAGTTTTGGAAGTATGGCCATTGTCACTATATTGGTTCTTCCTCCCCAGAAGCAAGGTATGTCATTCCATTTTCTGGAAGCGAAGTCTATGTAAATAGGGAAGGGTGGTGGGGGTGAAGGGTGCATAGGTAATGGGGGAACAAATAAGAACTAGGATACATCATGTTCTGGTACAAATACCCAATGATAAATGTAAATGTATTGTATACCTAAAATGTACCAATTAATATATAAATAATGAAAAAGAATACTGTATTCATGTGTTTGTGTAACTAAAAATAGTAAAGTCAAAAAAGCCAACATTTAGTTTTATTTTCTAAAAAAGAAACTTTTGAAGGCATCAGAAAATGAGAAAGATCTTTTGAGATTTTGCATCATACTTATTTAGTGGTGACAAGACTCTTGGATCTATAGATACAATTGTAAATTTAACACTAATCAGTACCATATGTTTATTTCAGGTTTCACAAGGAGAAGTGATTTTCATTAAGACTGACTTTGTTAGTTTTTATCTATACATATTTCTCTGTAGAATAACTAGTGTGGGGATGGGAGTTGAAAATCTTGGAGATACTACCACACTATCTCTGTTTATTTTCTGCTTATGAAGACATGGCTTTGTTGTTGATGAGACTGAATTAAAATGATTTTACCCATTTTCCAACATAAAACTTACTAGATTCCTAGTGAAATTTCTTGCTTCAAAGGAAATTTAAGTGTTGAGTTCCAAATACCTGCAGTCCAGGGACATTGTGCTGTTTTCTTGATTCCAGTTGGCCTAATCTTACATGGATAGTATCCTCTTTGATCTCTTTTTTTCGGAGTGCTCTAGTTTTCAGAGAAGAGGTCTTTGATTTCTAACATTAGATTGATTCCCAGGTATTTCAATTTTTTGGATGTTATTGTGAAAGGCGTTTCTCCAGTTCCTCTCTCAGTGAGTCTGTTGTTCATGTACAGGCAGGCTATTGATTTTTATTTGTTGACCTTGTATCCAGGTACTTTACTGAATTTGGTTATTAAATCTAGAAGACTTTTGGTGGAGTTTTTGGGGTCTTCTATATAGAGTAGCATGTCATTTGCAAATAATAACAATTTAACTTCTTTGTTTCCTATCTTTCTTCCTTTTATTTCTTTCTCTCGTCTAATTGCTGTGGCTAATGTTTCCAGAACTATATTGAACAGGAGTGATGATAGTGGACATCCTTATCTTGTTCCTAATTTTAACGTGAAGGATTTCAGTTTTTGAGCACTTAGTATGATATTGGCTGTTGGTTTTTAATAGGTGGCTTTCATCAGGATGAGATAAAGACCATGTATTCCAATTTTCTGTAGTTTTTTTTTTTATCATGAATGGGTGTTGGATTTTCTTGAACACTGTTTCTGCATCTATTGAGATGATCATATGACTTTTATTCTTGGCTCTGTTAATATAGTGTATTACATTGATTGATTTTTTTGGGTAAATTTTAGGTATACAATATGCTGACATTCATTATTGGGAATTTGTACCTTTACATAATATATCTTTGTTCTTATTTTTTTCCCCCATATCCTGCTCTCTGTTCAACTCCTCCACCCCTCCCTATTTACAAAGGTTTTGTGTTAATTTTTTCCTTTTCTCACATTTATTCCTTTCCCTTCCCCTTTGGACCTTTTCTTCCTACATTTATTGATTTGCATATGTTGAATCATCCCTGCATCCTTGGGATGAATCCTTCTTGGTCAGAGAGTATGGTCTTCTTGAAGATCATCTGCATTTTGTTTGTTATTATCTTACTGAGGTTTTTTTTTTGTCTATGTTCATTAGGGAGATTGGCCTATAGTTCTCTTTTTTGGTTGGGGTCTTTCCCTACTTTGGGGAATCAAGGTGATGCTTGCTTCCAGGAATGAATTTGGGAGTATTGCTTCCCTTTCAATTTCATTGAAGAGTTTAAACAGTAGTGGCAGTAGTTCCTCTCTAAATGTCTTGTAGAATTCAGCAGTGAAGCCATCAGGACCCAGGATTTTCTTGGTTGGTAAGTTTTTAATTATGTTTTCAATTTTGTTAATTGTCATTGTATTGTTTAGAATTTTTAGGTATTCTTTGTACAACTTTGTGATTCATATGTATTTAGAAATCTGTCAATTTCTTCTATGTTTTCCATCTTATTGCCATATAGGTTCTCCAAGTATGTATTGATGATCCTCTGGATTTCTGTTGGGTCTGTTGTAATTTCACCTTTTTCATTCCTAATTGCATGAATTTAGGCCTTTTCTTTCCTTTTTGTGATAAAATTGTTTAATTTTTCTCATTCTTTCAAAGAACTTGCTCTTTGCTTCATTGATTTTTTTTGTATCATTCTCTTAGTATCCATTGCATTGATTTCTGCTCTGATCTTTATAATTTTCTCCTTGTATGAGGTTTGGGTTTGTTTTGCTCTTTTTTTTTGTTTGTTTGAACTCACTCTGTTGTCCTAATATGAGTATCCACTGCTATCAATTTACCTCATGAGACTGCTTTCATTGTGTCCCATAAATTCTGATATGTTGTATTGGCATTGTCATTTAATCGTAGAAACTGTCTGATTTCTTCTTTAATTTCCTCTGTGACCTGTTGTTTGTTCAGGAGTGTTGTTCAATTTCCATGTGTTTATGGAGTTCTTGCGGTTCCTTTTGCTATCGATCTCCAATTTCATTGTGCTATGATCAGATAATATACAGGGGATAACTTCAATGAATTTACTTAAACATGTTCTATGAGCAATTTTGAGAACGACTCATGTGCAGCTGAAAAGATTGTGTGTTCTGATTTTGTGGAGTGGAAACTCTATAGACATCTGTTAAGTCCATTTGTTCAAGAGTTTGATTGAGTTCTAATATTTCATTGTTTATTTTTTGTCTAGTTTATGTATCTATTTGTGACAGTGGTGTATTGAGGTCCCCCACTACTAATGTATTAGTGCTTATTTGATTTTTCATGTCTGTTAGTATTTGTTTTATATAGTTGGGTGCAGTAATATTTGGTGCATATATATGTATGATTGTCATCTCTTCCTCTTGGATTGTTCCCTTTACAAGGATGTAGTGGCCTTATTTGTCTCTGTGTTGGTTTGAAATCCATTTTATCTGCAAATAATATATCTACTCCTGCTTTTTTCAGGTTCCACTCACATGGAGTATTGTTTTCCACCTTTTAATTTTTAAATTCTTAATTTTAAATTTTAAATTCTTTTTGAATTAAGTGTGTTTTTGAATTAAGTATGCAGCATATTGTTGGATCTTGCTTCTTGACCCATTCTGCCCCTCTATTTCTTTTGATTGGTGAATTGAGACCATTAATATTGATGGTTATATCTGATATGTATTGACTTATCCTTGTCATGACCTTTTCCTGTTGTTGATTCTCCCCCTTTGCATTTAATTTCTTGTCTTGCCTGAAGGATTCATTCTGTTGGGCTTTGTGGGGTTGTGACCATCATTGACTTTTCCTAGGATATTGTTTTTGCTGTTTTGTTATGCATGAAGTTTCTGTGGTGTTGTTCGTCATGAAAGTATCTTATTTCTTCATAGATTTTGAAAGATAGTTTTGCAGGGTACATCAATCTGGGTTGGAGGTTGTTTTCTTTTAGGGCTTGAAATAGTTCACTGCAGGCTCTTCTTGACTTGAGGGTTTGTGTTGAGATGTCTGCTGTGATTCTGATGGGCTTTCATTTGTATGTGATTTGTTTCTTTTGTCTCATTGCTTGTAGTATTTTGTTCTGTTTGGTTTCTAGAATCTTGACTATTATATGCCTAGATGTAGATTTTTTTTTGGTACCAGAGATCAAACTCAGGACCCTGTGCTTGCAAGGCAGGCAGCAGAACCACTGAGCCAAGCCCAATTTTTTTTTTTTTTTTGGTACTGGGGATTGAACTCAGGACCTTGAGCTTGTGAGGGAGGCAGCGGAGCCACTGAGCTAAATCCTCAGGCCTAGATACTTTTTGATCATGGCTAGCTGGAGTCCTGCATGCCTCACTTATTTCTATGTCAAATTCTTTTCCTCTGCTTGGGAAGTTTTCTGCCATTACTTCTGTATAGTTTTTTACTGTTTGCAGTATGTCCTGTAACTTCATTGACTCTGATCAGTCTTATGTTATTCTTATTTGTATCATCTAGCAGCAGATGGATTGATTTCTTGTGGTCCCTTGCTATTTTTAAGAAATCTTTCTTTTCCTGGTCACTAATCGCAGTTCATATCTGATATTCCGTCCTCACATTGGCTCATTCTGCTGTGTAAACTTTCAATGGAGTTTTTAATCTTCTGGATGTCTGTTTGAATCTGTTTTATGGATTCCATTTGTTTCCTATGCTGGGATTCCTTCATGTTCCTTAGAGCCTCAATTTTTTTTTAAATCTATGTCTGCTCTAGAGTTATTAATCATGTCTTTCTCTATGGTCATCATCTCTGTTGTTATCTGAGAAATTATTTCTGATTTAATTTTTTCCAGATCATCTTTTGTTACCAGTTCATGGAGTCCAGGTGGTTGAGTTTCAGATTTTTCCATCTTATTGCCCCCTGAAGTTGCCTTTGTTGATCTGGAAGTCTGGTTTTGAATCTTGTTTAGGTGTCTTCCCATTTCAACTGCTGCGGTCTATTGCTCCTTTATTGAAGTGACTCTTTGCTCTCCCAGTGAGCTTCAATTCTCAACAAGTGTCAGAGAATCCTTCTCTCTACTACTCATCAGTGCACCAATTCTTGGGCTCAGAATAATGGCTTCCTGGATCCCTGAACTGTGCTGTTGTCCAAGTGGGCTTCTGGCTGGAGCCATTTTTTGTATTTGTTTTTGAGACAGAGTCTCACTACGTAGTTCAGGCTGGCCTTGAACTCACTATGTAATGCAGGCTGGCCTCAAAATTATGGCAATCCTTCTGCCTCAGCTTCCTAAGCGCTGGGATTATAGGCACATGCAAACATGCATGGCTTGGCTGGTTCATTTTCAACTTTTAGTATTTGGTTTAAATATCTTCTCAGAGAGGCCTTGTCCAGAACACTCAGGTGAGTTCTCCATCACTTTCCATCATATTATACTGTTTATTTTCCTCACAGTAATCACTACCTCTAATTACTTTGTGTATCTATTATTTATTTGTAGATTATATCTTTCTCCTGACCAGAATGAAAGTTTCATAAGAGTAGGGTCATTGTCTTCTCCATTTCTATTTTGGATAATATTTACTTGAAAAATATTTATTGAATGAACACATGAAGTGATTTCTGTAGAGAGCCTTCATGTTAGAATCAGGCACATTTCCATTTCAATCCTGAGTTGTTACTTACTTGCTGGATGTTATCAGCCAAGTTACAGAGTATTGGTAACCTTTAATTTCTTCATCTATAAAATAGGCACTTTATGCCTAATGGAGCTGAGGGTTTTCATGGCTATGAATAACTAGAAAGTTTTCAAAATGGTGGAGTGGTAAGTGGCAACAATTCATCCTTTCTGAGATTCAGAATGCTGGGGAGGAGAAGGAGGAGGAGGAGGAGGAAGAGGTAGAGGAGGAGAAGGAGGAGGAAGCAGCAGCAGCAGATCCCTGGGAACCAGGAAGGAACTGTCAGGAAAATTAAAAGATAGAGAGATTCTAAGAATAATTTTGACTTTCTCCATGGCCTGACACTGCTGAAGCAAGGTGAGTTCTGGGGGCCCCAGGAGAAATAGCAGCAAACTTGCCCAGCCATTGTGATCTGCAGCAACAACATGGGAGTTTGGTCCCACAGTAGTCCTTCCACAGGCAACAGCTGGAGGGATCTCAGTGCAGGCACTTGTCATATCCCTGGAGAGTGTGAGGTTTGGCAGCATTCTTGGAAAGGGTTGAGTGTACTAACTTGGGACTCAGAAGAGCTGTGGGATGAATTCAATACAGGGTTCTCAGTGTTACCCTCCTCCAAGGGCTGGGTGACAGACAGCCACAGGAGATAGCCACAGAGAGGAAGCAGACTGGAAAGAGACTCCCTGAAGGATTTGAACTCAGGCTGGGAAGAACACAGATCCCACCCCTATGGCTAGAAATCAGAACCAACTTCAGTTTCACCGAGTTTGAGTCTCAGCCTTGAGTCTTTGAGCCCTTGCTCTAGTGCCTTCATACAGCATTGATCTGGGGCCTGGGTGCCCTCTTTATCTACTGGCATGAGCTAGGACATATCACAACTTGGACATTGCCATGACTTGTGTAAACACAGGGGCCTCTGGAATGGGGGGCTTCAAAGAACCATAGGCTTTAAAGCTAAGTGAAAAAAATCAGGAATTGCTAGACTTTAAAATTGCAGAGCCCGGAGAGAAATCATTCAAAAATGCAGAGAAAATATTTTTAGAGACTTCCCCTTCCTCTTTCTTCTTTACTAGTTTGTTGGAGTTTAGGAGATTTTCATTTGTCCTTTTCCTGTTTTTAAATTCTTCTTTTTCCTTTTTAAACTTTTCTCTTTAATTTTAAAATTATTTTTATTCTCTACGTTTTTTTTTCTCCTATTTTCTTTTCTCTTCTCTTTCTCATTTGTTTTTTTCTGTTAGCTTTACCTAATTCTATAAATATCCTTATCCTCCCTAACAGATCATTTTCCTCACTTCTTTCTCTTCCTTTTTATCTCCTATAGTTTAAGTTTTCAAGGTTTTCTTCTTATATTCTCCCACTTCCAACTCTCTATATTTAAACAATATAATCATTAAGTTTTATTAATATTTAGATAGTTAACTCTATAAAATTATTGTTGAATTATTTTCTATCAGTGTAGAGATAGCTGTCACATATAGTACAAATTAGCTGTGTGTCAATATCTGGATTATATTAGTGTTCATGTGATAATTGTGGATTTCTTTGTGTAAAGATGGTACATTATTAGTTCTTATGGCATGTTTTTCTTTTGCTTAAATTCTTTTATTGGTACATTTTAGGTATGTAATTCATTTACATTTATCATTGGGTACATGATGTATCCTGATTCTTATTTTTTCCCCATTTCTTGTGCTCCCTTCCCTCCTCCACCCTTCCCTATTAACAGAGATTTTGCTTCCATTTTTTCCTTTTCTTATAATTTTTCCTTTCACTTTTTTCCCTCCCCCTTTCCCTCCCACTTCCTCTACTCCTTTGGAACTTTTCTTCCTACTTCAAATTATCAATTATTTGTGTTAGTCATTTTAATCCTTATTTATACATTCAGTTTCTCACACCAGAGAAATTATTCAGTATTTACACGTGTGTCCTATTTATTTCACTTAAGAGTATGGCCTCAATATGCATCCATTTAGTTATAAATGTCTCTAGTTTCTCATTCTTTATGGCTGAGTAGTACTCCATTTTAATTTAATTTTATTTTTTTACTTTGTAATTCTTTTATAGGTACATTTTAGTTATACAATATGTTAACATTTATCATTGGGTGTTTGTATCCGTACATGATGTATCTTGATTCTTATTTTTTTCCCCATTCCCTGTGCACCCTTCACCCCCTCCACCCTTCCCTATTTACATAGATTTTGTTTCCATTTTTTTTTCTTTTCTCATAATTTTTCCTTTTCCTTCTTTCCTTTCCCCTTCCCCTCCCACCACCCCTACACTTTGGACCTTTTCCTATTTCAAATTATCAAGTATTCATTTTAATCATTTTAATCCTTATTTACACTGTCAGTTTCTCATACCAGAGAAACTATTTGGTATTTACATGTGTGTCCTATTTATTTCACTTAAGAGTATGGCCTCAATGTGCATCCATTTAACAATAAATGTCTCTAATTTCGAGTTTTTGTTGGCTGGGTAGTACTCCATTTTATAAAAAAACCCACATTTTCTTGATCCAGTCTCCAGTTGATGCGCATTTGGAATGTTTCCAAGTTTTAGCTATTACAAACTGTGCTGCTATGAACATAGGTGCACATATATCGCTGTGGTATGATACTTTTAGTTCTTTGCGGAAGATACCCAGCAGGGGAATAGCTGGGTCAAATGGGACTTCCAGTCCTAGTTCTTTGAGGTATCTCCATACTGATTTCCACAGTGGTTGCACCAGTATGCACTCCCACCAACAATGGAGAAGGGTTCCTTTCTCTCCACACCCCCGCCAGCATTTGTTATGGGTTGATTTCTTGATAGCAGCCATTCTTTCTGGGGTGAGGTGGAATCTCGGTGTTGTTTTCATCTACATCTCTCAAATGACCAGTGATGTTGAACATTTTTTCATATGTTTATTTGCTGCTTTTATTTCTTTGTCTGAGAAATGTCTGTTCATTTCAGATGCCCATTTTTGAATTGGGTCTTTAAATTTGGGGGATCCTGATTTTTTCAGTTTTTTTAGAAAATAGTTTTATTGGTACATTTTAGGTATACAATACATTTACGTTTATCATTGGTTGCTTGTACCTGTACATGATGTATCTTGGTGCTTATTTTTTTTCCTCATTACCTGTGTGCCCCCATCCCCTCCACCCTTTCCTATTTACATAGATTTTGCTTTCATTTTTTTTCTTTTCTCATAATTTTTCCTTTCCCTTTTTTCTTTTCCCCTTCCCTCCCACCACCCCTACACCTTTGGACCTTTTCCTATTTCAAAGCATCAATTATTCGTTTTAATCATTTTAATCCTTATTTACACTTTCAGTTTCTCACACTAGAGAAAATATCTGGTATTTACACATGTATGTCCTATTTATTTCACTCAAGAGTTTGGCCTCAGTATGCATCCATTTAGCTATAAATGTCTCCAGTTTCTTGTTCTTGATGGCTCAGTAGTACTCCATTTTATACTAAAACCACATCTTTATCCAGTTTCCAGTTGATGGGCATTTGGGATGTATCAAGCTCTAGCTATTACAAACTGTGGCACTATAAACATGGGTGCACATATATCGCTGTGGTACGATTCTTTTAATTCTTTGGGGAATATACCCAGCAGGGGAATAGCTGGGTCAAATGGGACCTCCAGCCCTAGTTCTTTGAGGTATCTCCATACTGATTTCCACAGTTGTTGCAACAGTCTACACTCCCACCAAGAATAGAAAACGGTTCCTTTCTCCCTACAGCCTCACCAGGATTTGTTATTGATAGCAGCCATTCTTTCTGGGGTGAGGTGGAATCTCAGTGTTGTTTTCATCTGCATCTCTCAAATGACCAGTGATGTTGAACATTTTTTCCTATGCTTATTTGCTACTTTTACTTCTTTGTCTGAGAAATGTCTGTTCATTTCAGATGCCCATTTTTGAATTGGGTATTTGAACTTGGGGGGGGGGTCTGATTTTTTTCAATTCTTTATATATTCTAGATACTAGACCTTTGTCTGAGGTACAGCTGGTAAAATTTTTTTCCCACATTGTAGGTTGTCTCTTAGCTCTGTTGGTGGTTTCTCTTGCAGTGCAGAAGCTTTTTAATAAGATGAGACCCCAATTGTTGATTCTTTCTGCTACTTCCTGTGCTACTGAGGTTTTGTTCATGAAGTCTTTTCCCATGCCAATGTCTTCAAGAGTTCTACCTAACTTATCTTCCAGCAATTTTAGTGTTTCTGTTTTAATATTTAGATCTTTAATCCACTTTGATCTTAGTTTAGTGCATGGTGATAGGTATATGGGTCTAGTTTTAATCTTTGGCAGTTTGAATCCAGTTTTTCCACACCATTTATTAAATAGGTTATCTTTCCTCCAATGAGGATTGTTGGCTCCTTTGTCAAAGATGAGGTGGCTGAGTATGTCTGAAGTTGTTTTTTCATCTTCTAATTTATTCCACTGATCCTCAGGTCTGTTTCTTTCCCAGTACCATACTGTTTTTAATCACAGTAGCTTTGTAGTATAGTTTCAAGTGGGGGATTGTAATATACCCAGCCAGGTCTCTGTTGCTTAGAATTGCTTTTGCTATTCTAGGTCTCTTCTGGTTCCAAATGAATGTTTGGATTGTTTTCCCTAGTTATGAGGAGTATATTGTTGGAATTTCAATTGGCATTGCATTAAGTCCATATAGTAGTTTTGGATGTATGGCCATTTTCACTATATTGGTTCTTCCTACCCAGGAAGAAGGGATGTCTTTCCATTTTCTTATACCCTCCTCAATCTCCTTTTCCAGCATGCTGTAGTTTTCAGTGTGGAGGTCTTTTGCTTAATTTGTGAGGTTGAGTCCTAGATATTTCATTTTTTCATGCTATTGTAAAAGGAATTGTTTCCCGAATTTCTCTCTCAGTGAGTCTGCTATTTGTGTCTAAGAAGGCTATTGTGTTTTGACTGTTGACCTTATATCCAGCTACTCTACTGCATCTGTCAATTAGGTCTAGAAGTCTTTTGGCCGAGTTTTTTTGGGTCTTCTATATAAAGTATCATATCATCAGCAAATAATGACTGTTTAACTTCTTCCTTTCCTACTTTTATTCCTTTTATTTCCTTCTGTTGTCTAATTGCTGTGGCTAATGTTTCCAGAAATATATTAAACAGAGGTGGTGATAGTGGGCATCCTTGTCTTGTTCCTGATTTTAGTGTGAAAGTTTTCAGTTTTTGACCATTTAGTATGATGTTGGCTGTTGGTTTTTCATAGATAGCCTTAATCAGGTTGAGATAAAGACCTTTGATTACAATTTCCTGTAGCATTTTTATCATGAATGGGTGTTGGATTTTGTCAAATGCCTTTTCTGCATCTATTGAGATAATCATATGGTTTTTGTCCTTGACTCTGTTAGTATAGTGTATTACATTCATTGATTTACAAATATTGAACCTTTCTTGAATCCCTTGGATAAATCCAACTTGTTCAGCATCTATGATCTTCTTGATGACCCTCTGTATTCTGTTAGCCAGTATCTTGTTGAGGATTTTTGCATCTATGTTCATTAGGGAGATTGGCCTGTAGTTCTCTTTATGGGTTGGGTCTTTCCCTGGTTTTGCAATCAAAGTAAAACTTGTTTCCAGAAATGAATTTGGAAGCCTTGGTTCTCTTTCAATTTCCTTGATGAGTTGAAAGAGTAATGGTGATAGTTCTTCTTTAAATGTCTTGTAGAATTCAGCAGTGAAGCCATCAGGACCTGGGCTTTTCTTTGTTGGTAAATTTTTTATAATATTTTCAATTTCCCTCATTGTAATTGGGGTGTTTAGAATTTCTATGTCTTCTTCATTTAGCTTTGGCAATTCATATGTATCTAGGAATCTGTTCATTTCTGTGTTTTCCATTTTATTAGAGTACAGATTCTCGAAGTGATCCTCTGGATTTCTGCTGGGTCTGTTGTGGCTTCACCTTTTTTTGTTCTAAATTGCATGGATTTAAACCTTTTCTTTCCTTTTTTTGATAAGGTTGGCTAAAGGTTTATCAGTTTTATTTATTCTTTTGACAAACCAACACTTTGATTCATTAATTTTTCACATCATTCTCTTAGTCTCCATTGCATTGATTTCTTCTCTGATCTTTATAATTTCCTTTCTTGTACAAGCTTTGAGTTTGTTATGCTCTTCTTTTTCTAGGAACTTGAGGTTCTGCATTTCCTTATTTATCTGAGTTCTCTCTGTTTTCCTTATGGGCATTCACTGCTATGAATTTCCCTAGTAGAACTGCTTTCATTGTGTCCTATAGATTCCTGTATATTGTTCTGGCATTGTCATTTACTTGTAGAAACTGTCTAATTTCTTCTTTAATTTCCTCTGAGATCCATTGGCTGTTCAGGAGGGTGTTATTCAATTTCCATGTGTTTGTGGGAGTTTTGCGGTTTCTTATGTTATTGACTTCCAATTTTATTGCACTATGGTCTGATAATATAAAGGGGCAATTTCAATTCTTTTACATTTACTTAGACATTTCCTATGAGCTAGCACGTGGTCTATTTTGGAGAATTACCCGTGTGCAGCCAAAAAGAATGTGTATTCTGATTCTGTGGGGTAGAACACTCTGTAAAAATCTATTAAGCCCATTTGTTCAATAGCTTGGTTCTGTTGTAAAATTTTGTTGTTAATTTTTTGTGTAGATGATCTGTCTGTTTGTGATAGTAGGGTATTGAAGTCCCACACTACAACTGTATTACTGCTTATTTGATTTTTCATGTCCATTAATATTTGTTTTGTATAGTTGGGGGGCATTCATATTTGGTGTATATATATTTAGGTTTGTCATCTCTTCCTCTTGGATTGTTCCCTTCACAAGGATGTAATGACCATCTTTGTCTCTCTTAATTAGTTTTGGTTTGAAATCTACTTTGTCTGCAAATAAGATTGCTACCCCTGCTTTTCTCTGGGTTCTTGTTGCATGGAAAACTGTTTTCCATCCTTTTACTTTCAGTCTATGAATTTCTTTTTGAGCTAGGTGTGTTTCTTATATACAGCATATTGCTGGATTTTGCTTCTTAATCCATTCTGTCTATTTCTTTTATTTGGTGAATTGAGGTTATTAACATTGATAGTTATATTTGATAGATATTGACTCCTCCTTGTCATAATGTTTTATTGTTGTAGGCTCTTTTATTTCTTATTTTTTCCCCCTTTCCCTTTAGTTTCTTTCCTTGCCTGATGGCTTCCCTCTGTCGGCCTCATGGAGTTGTGACCTTCATTCCCTTTTTCTAGGATATTGCTCAGAATTGTTTGGAGTGCTGGTTTGGTGTTCACGAAATTTCTCAGGTGTTCTTTGTTGTGGAAATATCTAATTTCCCCATCGATTTTGAAAAATAATTCTGCAGGATACAACAGTCTAGGTTGAAAGTTATTTTCTTTTAGGGCTTGAAATACTTCACTCCAGGCTCTCCTTGATTTGAGGGTTTGTGTGGAGAAGTCTTCCGTGATTCTGATGGGCTTTTCTTTGTAGGTGATTTGTTTCTTTGTTCTTCTGTTGGGTTTCTGGGATCTTGACTATTATATGTCTGTGTGTAGGGTTTTTTTGATTATGGCTAGTTGGAGTTGTATATGCCTCACTTATCTGTATGTCCAATTCTCCACCTCTGTCTGGGAAGTTTTCTACTACTTCTGTGAACAGGTTTTTTTATGTCAATTGTACTTTCTCCTGTTTTTTCATGGACTCCTATCAGTCTTATATTATTCTTCTTTGCATCATCTAGCAGCTCCTGGATTGATTTCTCATGGTCCCTTACTATTTTTAAGAAATCTCTGTTTTCATGGTCCTTAACCACAATCCTGTCTTTTATATCTAATATTCTATCTTCACATTCCCTTAATCTGGTGTGAATACTTTCAATGGAGTTTTAATCTCCTGGATATCTGTTTGAATCTAATTCATGAATTCCTTTTCTTTCTTATGTTGGGCGATCATGGTTTCCATTTCTTTCTTATGCTGGGCATTCCTGGCTTCCAGCATGGTTCTGAGCTCATTTTTTTTTGTCAGTTTATGTTCTAGAGCCTCTGCTCACCATCTCTGTAGTTATCTGGGAAATTATTTCTGCTTTGAAGTTTTCTAGGGCCTCATTCATCTGTTTTGCTACTTTCTGTGCTATCAATCAGTTCAGGGTGTCTAGGTAGTTGGTTATCACTTTTCCACCTTTCTTCCCCCATAATTTGCTTTTGGTGGGGTGGAAGTCTGAATTTGTTCCTTGCTTAAATGTCTTTTCATTTTTGTTTTTGGTACTGTCCTTGGTTTAACTCCTGGGTTGATACTTAAATTGCTTATTATAAGTATTTTTGTTGATTATATTTACAACTCTTTCGAAATTATTGCTTCTCGCATGTGTTCTTCCAGATATAGCTACTCTTTAGGTTTTGAGTCTCTAATGACTCTGAGGCTATCTCATTTTCATTATATCAGGAAGGAAAACTGATTAGATCAATCACAACACCTTAGCCCAAGTGATACAATTAGCAACACCATAGCATCAAGCACAGCTTAGAAAGTGACAATTTGTGGTAGTTATTAATCTATCACCTTTAACTGTGTGAATTAAATCAAAATTGAGGACAAACCAAACTATTTTTATAGTGAATAAACTCTTTAATATAGTAACTTTACCCTTCAGGATGGGGAGTTAGGAGTTGGGGAGGGAGGGAAAGGTAGAAGGATAGGGAATGGTTAGCAGTGAGGCCAGAGGACACAGGAAGATCACACAAACTCTAAGAAACTGTTGAAGGCAAGAGGAAAAGACAGACTGAAAGAATAAAGATGAGAACACAACAACCTAACAGCAATAGGGAGTTTAGAAACTGTATTTACTTTCCTTTAAAACTAATGACAATTGAGAGAAGGAAAAAGAGAAGAAAAGAAAAATAAAGAAGAAATCCAAATCACGGCCAGAACAGGAACAAAAAGAGAAAGAAAAAAGAAGAGAAAAATAAAAATTTGAAAAGAGTAGAAAAAGAAAAAAAAATTAAAAATAAGAGCAAAAAAATACTGATTTTGAAAATAAGAAATAAAATAAATGTAGGGCCTTCTTCAGGGTATGTCTCTGCTGTCACAATAGACAATGTGGGCAGCAATGTGCAGATGTAAATCAATGAGTCTCACCAAGGCAGTAGCAGATGCATGAGATTCAGGCAGATTTCTGGCTGCAAGTCCCAAGTTGAGCTTCCTGTCCTTCTGAAGGATTGAACTCTGCAAGGTTCTACTGCAGGTTCCAGCTGCCTTTCCCCTGAAGATAGTCCAGGTTCTGATGGGAGGTGATGATCCCTCCAACTTACCAAGCACAGTGGTCTGGTGTGCCTTTATTGCAGAGATTCTCTTCACTTTTCTTTTTTTTTTGGTTTATTATTTTTTTTATTTTTTATTTTTTTTAAAATTCTTTTATTGGTACATTTCAGGTATACAACACAATTACATTTCTCATTGGGAATTGTACCTTTACATAATACATCTTGGTTCTTATTTTTTCCCCATTCCTAGCCCTCCCTTCACCCCCCTTCCCTATTTGCAAAGACTTTATTTCCATTTCTCATCATTTTTCCTTTCCCTTCATTCCTTTCCTCTGCCCCTCCCACTACCCCTGCCCCTTTGGACCTTTTCTTCCTATTTTGCATTATCAATTATTCATTCTAATCATTAGTACATTTTAGGTATACAATATAATGACATTCATCATTGGAAATTTGCACCTTTACATAATCTCTCTTGGTTCTTATTTTTCACCCTTGCCCAGGCCTCCCTTCAACTCCTCCATTCCTCCCTATTTACAAAGATTTTGTTCCTATTTTTCCATTTTCTCATATTAATCCCATTCCCTTCTATCCTTTCCCCTAGCTCTTCCACTTCCTTCCCCTTTGCCCCTTTTCTTCCTATTTCCCATTACCTATTACACATTTTAGTCCTTATTTACACTTTCAGTTTCTCACACCAGAGAAACTATTCAGTATTTATACATGTGTGTCCTATTTATTTCACTTAAGAGTATCATCTCAATGTACATCCACTTAGCTATAAATGTCTCTAATTTCTCATTTTTTATGGCTGAGTAGTATCCATTTTATAAAAAAACCACATTTTCTTTATCCAGTCTCCAGTTGATGGGCATTTGGGCTGTTTCCAAGTTTTAGCTATCACAAACTGTGCTGCTATGAACATGGGTGCGCATATATCACTGTGGTATGATTCTTTTAATTCTTTGGGGAAGATCCCCAGCAGGGGAATAGCGGGGTCAAATGGGACTTCCAGTCCTAGTTCTTTGAGGTATTTCCAGACTGATTTCCACAGTGCTTGCACCAGTCTGCACTCCCACCAGCAGTGGAGCAGGGTTCCTCTTTCCCCACAGCCCTGCCAGCATTTGTTATTGGTTGATTTCATGACAGCAGCCATTCTTTCTGGAGTGAGGTGGAATCTCAGCGTTGTTTTCATCTA
This sequence comes from Heterocephalus glaber, assembly GCF_053883595.1. NCBI lineage: Eukaryota > Metazoa > Chordata > Mammalia > Rodentia > Bathyergidae > Heterocephalus > Heterocephalus glaber. The sequence goes on from NW_028258139.1 coordinate 36,547,874, forward strand.
CATCTCTCGAATGACCAGTGATGTTGAACATTTTTTCATGTATTTATTTGCTATTTCTACCTCTTTGTCTGGGAAATGTCTGTTCATTTCAGATGTCCATTTTCAGATTGGGTCTTTGATTTTGGGAGGTCTGATCTTTTTAAGTTCTTTATAGATTCGAGATAGTGGACCTTTGTCTGAGGAAGAGCAGGTGAAGATTTTTTCCCACATTGTGGATTGTTTCTTCACACTGCTGGTGGTTTCTCTTGCTGTTCAGAAGCTTTTTAATAAGAAGAGATCCCACTGTTGATTATTTGTGCTAGTTCATGGGCAACTGAGGTTTTGTTCATAAAATCTTTTCCTACACAGATGTCTTCAAGAGTTCTACCTAACCTCTGTTCCAACTGGTTCAGAGTTTCTATTTTAATATTTAGATCTTTAGTCCATTTTGATTTTAGTTTAGTGCATGGTGAGAAATATAGGTCTAGTTTTAATCTTCAGCAAGTTGACACCCAATTTTTCCAGCACCATTTATTAAAGAGGCTATCTTTCCTCCAGTGAGGGTGTTTGGCTCCTTTATTGAAGATGAGATGGCTGAGTGTGTCTGGCGTTGTTTCTGCATCTTCTAATCTGTTCCACTGGTCCTCAAGTCTGTTTCTTTGCCAGTACCATGCTGTTTTTATCACAGTAGCTTTTTAGTATAGTTGCAGGTTGGGGATTGTGATACCCCTTGCCATGTCTCTGTTACCTAGAATTGCTTTTGCTATTCTAGGTCTCTTCTTGTTCCAAATGAATTTTTGGATTGTTTTCTCAAGGTCTGTGAAGTATGCTGCTGGGATCTCAATTGGAATTGCATTAAATCTATATAGCAGTTTTGGAAGTATGGTCATTTTCACTATATTAATCCTTCCTACCCAGGAGCAGGGCATGTCTGTCCATTTTGTGATATCTTCAATCTCTCTTTCAGAGTGCCATAGTTTTCAGAGAACAGGTCTTTGATTTCTTTCATTAGGTTGATTCCTAGGTATTTCAGTTTTTTTTTTGGATGCTCTTGTGAAAGGAATTATTTGCCCTATTTCTCTCTCAGAGAGTCTGTCATTCCTATAGAGGAAAGCTATTGATTTTTGTGTGTTGACCTTGGTGTGGTGAGGCTGTATGATCTTCTTGATGACCTTCTGCATTCTATTTGCCAGTACCTTAATAAGGATTTTTGCATCTATGTTTATTAGGGAGATTGGCCTATAATTCTCTTTTTAGGTTGAGTCTCTGCTTTGGGGATCAAGGTGATCCTCACTTCCAGGAATGAATTTGAGAGTATTGCTTCCCTTTCAATTTCACTGAAGAGTTTAAACAGTAGTGGAAATAGTTCCTCTCTAAATGTCTTATAGAATTCAGCAGTGAAGCCATCAGGACCCAGGCTTTTCTTACTTGGTAAGTTTTTTATTATTTTCAATTTCATTGATATTGGGTTGTTTAGAATTTTTAGGTCATCTTTGTTTAACTTTGGGCATTCATACGTGTCTAGGAATCTGTCCATTTCTTCTGTGTTTTCCATCTTATTTGCATTTGGTTTTCAAAGTAGGTATTGATGATCCTCTGGATTTCTGCTGGGTCCATTGTAATTTCCCCCTTTGTATTCCTAATTGCATGGATTTGGACCTTTTCTCTCCTTTTTTTTGATAAGGTTGGCTAAGTGTTTGTCAATTTTGTTTATTCTTTGGAAGAACCAACTTTTCATTGATTTTTCATTGATTTTTTTGTATCTTTCTCTTAGTATCCATTGAATTGATTTCTGCTTTGATTTTTATTATTTCCTCCCTTGTATGAGCTTTGAGTTTTCCCTGCTCTTCTTTTTCTAGAAGCTTGAGGTGCAGCATCAGGTTGTTTAATTGGGTTCGCTGTTTTCTTAATACGAGTATTCACTGCTATGAATTTCCCTCTTAAGACTGCTTTTATTGTGTCCAATATATTCTGATATGTTGTGTTGGCATTGTCATTTAGTTGTAGGAACTGTGTGATTTCTTCTTTAATTTGTTTTTTGATCCATTAGTTATTCAGAAATATGTTGTGAATTTTCCATGTGTTTATCAAATTCTTGTGGTTCCTTTTACTCTTGATCTCCAATTTCAACACAGTATGGTCTGACAATATACAGGGGATAACTTCAATTCCTTTGCAGTTACTCAAACATGTTCTATGAGTGAGTATGTGGTCTATTTTGGAGAACGACCCACGTGTAGCTAAAAAGAATGTGTATTCTGATTTTGTGGAGTGGCACATTCTGTAACCATCTGTTAAGTGCATTTGTTCAAGAGTTTGATTGTGTTCTCATATTTCATTGCTCATTTTTTTGTCTAGCTGATCTATTTGTGAGAGTGTGGTATTAAGATCCCCCACTACTATTAGTGCTTATTTGTTTTTTCATGTCCATTTGTATTTGTTTTATATAGTGGGGCACAGTAATGTTTGGTGCATATATATTTATGATTGTCATAATATGCATATATAATTTATGATTGTCATTTTCATGTAAAAATTTAATGTATACAAGAAGGTATTAACTATTCAGATCTTAGATATTAAAAATATAGATATTTGTAGAATAAATGAAGAGAAAAGAGAAAAAATTTTAAATGTGGTCAAATCTGTCTCTGTTTATCACTCTATATACTTTCCTTGGGTGGTATCTTCATTCACTTGCCAAGTATTTAATATCTATTGTTAAATATTTTCTAGTGCTTTTGATGTGTTAGTGCAAAGAACAGATAAATTCCTGGTCTAGTAAGTGTTTATATTTTAGTAGGTAGAGAAATGTAATAAAAAATAAAGAAAATTATATAGTAGGCTAAGCAGGTTGTGGAAATAAGATGTGGATTTGTGTGGATAGAAGATTTTCATTAAAAAAACTTTCATTATTTATTAGCCTTCTAGGTAAAATTTAATTTATCTGAATAAAATGCAAACTATATCCATTTAAGTTATATTTGAGGACTACAAACCTGGCTACTATGCACATTACTTGTCTGGCTATAAGGGGAAGAGGGTGCCACTAATATTTAATGAGTACCTTTGGGAACTACTGTGAAAGCTCCATGTCAGTATGACTATGTGCCAGAGTCTGCACTTTCTGAACATCTTATTTGGGCATCATCAAGAAGGTAGGTCATTTGTCCACAGTGAAACACATAACATCTACAGCTAGCAGCAGGTGTTAGAGCTCAACTAAATGTAGGGCTGCCTGACTAAATCTGCTGTTCTTGTTTTTGTTACGTAGCATGTTGTGTGCTCTGTTAACACTAATCACTTCTTACTAAGCATTAAGTCTGAGTTTTTTCCTAAATTATTTTCCTGGAAAGTTAGATGTACAAGGGTTAATTTAGATTTTTGCACTGTTTTAAAATAGTGCAGTCTATTTGGGTAAAGAGTTTGATATTTTGTCATTTAAAAGAAACATTATTATACCTATCGTTCATAGTTTTGAATCTATTGATTTACACACACACACACGCACACACATGGACACACACGCACATGTACACAAGGATTCTTTTAAAGTGTTTATTGGTAGAGAACAATTAAAAATAATGCTTGCATAGCTATCAGAAGTGTTTAAGGAAAAGAATTGTGCCTGGCAGGATGTCTCTGAGGGGCAAGGGTTCCCCCATAATGACCCTCTGCCTCTTCATGTCCTTGCCCTCACTCCGGTAAAGAATAAAGAAGTAGGGCTCTTAGTGGAAAATGGGGGACTCACGCACAACTGATATAGTGCAAAGTGAAAGTTTATTTAAATTGTAGCAAATGCAGAGGAAGCAGAAGAGCTTTCTTAACAGCAGAGTGAGCTTCAAGACAGGGGGCATCCTGCTTGGGATTCCCTGTGAGTTTGAGGTGTACTTTATATTTATACTGGTGAGCTGGTTTCTAAAAATAACTGTTTTACTTGGTGTAACCTCGGTCAATCAGGGTCTTAGCCTTTGTTTCTGGGAAAGGGACAAGGTCAGTTGGGGATTTCTTAAAGCATGCAGTAAATGTGAGTAACATGTTCACAAGGAGTACATTTCTCAAGCATTTGGTGCACAGATAGGCATGCGATGTTTTTACAATTGTCAGCCACAGACAAGGATGTGATAATTTTACAATGTCAGCCATCTAGGTATTTTCCAGTGTTTGTTTGCTAATGCCTCTCTAATCTGCCCCCTATAGAATGAATACATATTCCTCAAATATTTTTTATCGTATCAGAGAAAATAACATTCATTCTGAAAATATATAAAATTTAAAGTTAGCCATTGCTGGTGTGTTGGCAGGCTGAAATTTTAGTAGTGAATTCTTTGAATTTTGATGAAGCTTTGAAAAAAAATGCATATAGTGATAATTTTAGTAACTAAAGTTATATGTTCCTGAGAAGAATATGTTTCTATAACTGGATTAATTTTGTAGGTTGAATTTATTAATAATTGACAAATTGCTTGATAGCATTTACAAACACTATGAAAATTTGCATTGTAGAATTCTTCAACTAATATCAATAGTTCGGTGAGAAATAGATGATTAAAATCTTATTTGTGATTTCAATCCATGAAGGTTATTCTATCAACAAACACATGATTCTTATTTTTACAAGTTTCTTCCGTAATTGGGATGTCATGAAACTTCTACATTCCCATTAAGTTTTCTACATGGGCTGTTCATTTTTCATGGTCTTAATGGAACTCTCTGATCTTATTAAGAGATTGCCAGAGGCTTTTATAGAAAACTACAAAACTACAAAAACACTCAAGAAAAAATTTATATTTTTATGAATACTTTAAAGTCTTCAGGATGAATGGATTTTTCCAAGAATTAGGAGGATAGAGGTTTTCCTCTTGAGTGCCAGGATCTTACCCCCATTCTGAAATGATAACTCATATATAATGTTTTATTTTTGAAATTTAGCCCAAGGGATTTCCATTAGGGGATTTATCTAGTTTCCTAGAAAGTAGTTACTCAGTTTTAATTATCGGTGGTACAGTTTGGTTTACAGTATCTATAGCAAGTAAATAGGGGCATTACTGCAATTCATGAGTGATTTTTTAGTGATAGATGGATGCTTAACATTTATGATTTGGTATTCTAGTAGTATAAATGACAGATTTGAAAAATTATAGATCATTTTTACTAAAATCCCAAGGTTCTTTATGACTACATATTTAACCCAGAAAACTTGATAGTAATGGTGTCAGTTTGGAAACAAAGTAATCCTTTATACTGGGAAATAGAGTTTTGAGGGGTGATTGCTGATAGTATTGTATGTTGTTTTCGTCTTTGGGTTCGATGGTGTTCTCTGAGGTAATTTCAGGTTCTTCAGTGGTTGTTGGGGTAATTTTAGATTCACTTGTTTTATGTTTAAGGCAAGTCTTTAGGGTGATTTTGTATTTCATAATGAATTCTGGGAGTGGAGTAATTTCAAGTTCAGCTTTGCTCTCAGAGGTGGTTTCAGGTTCAGCATTACTCTTCGATGTGGTTTCAGTGGTGGGTTCATTTTCAGTGGTGCTTTCTGGAGTTTCAGAGGTGGTCTGTGGTGTGGATTTATGTTCAGTGGTACTTTCTGGAGTTTCAGATTCTGTGGTAGTTTCTTGTGTGGCAGTGGATGCTAATGTGGTTTCCATCTTGGCTGGATGAAAACAAATTACACTATATGAAGATGGTGTTAGATATAGCTTCTTACAAGATTTTCTAGGACTATATTTTTGTCTCAGTATATTAAATGTGTTCACGTGATACCTGTGTGTCTTCAAATGATACCTGTATAACTTGACATGATATATTTTTTGTGCATTTACATACTTGTGTGTGTTCACACGATACCTGTGTGCATTCAAATTATACCTGAGTGTGTTCCCAGGTATAAAAGCTTTATTCAAACAGCAAACAGCAATATTGGACAGCAGGGCAACAAATGAACAGCTCAATATGAAGATATCATTCAATCTTGTTATGTGATTTGCCAAAATTCTAGCATTTGGAAGGTTTAGAAAACAAAAAAACCCTTAAAATATATCCCAGTGTTTGTAAATATGGTCTGAACAGAGTAACGTAAGACTTACTGAGAAGCTGCAAGTCAGAAACCAAAGTCCAAGAATCAGAAATAATGTTTTCATCCTTTCTTGTATGCCCTGAAAATGATCAGATTTTTATTCCTCTCAGCTTCACTGATGGATACAGTTGCTAGGTTCAAGTTACTTAACAAAAAAATGCATTTCCAAATTTTATTTATAATTCTATGCATTCTGCATGTTGGTGATGAGAAAATGTTCAGTAATTTTGGATAAAGAAAGGGCACTTTGTTTTCATTGCAACTATCATTTATTACAAAATCCAAGTCTCTTTGGAAGGAACTTTGGTCACAAACTAGTGTTGGGCTTACTTTGAATCTTCACTCCTCTTGCCTGGGATGGATGGGGAGGAGGTGCTGAGGGTAATCCCCACCCTCATCAATCACAATGGAGGACCACTTGGTCTCATTCTGCCTTCCCTCCAGCTTCCTGCCCAAGGGAAAGCTGCTGCCAGGAAAAGCCCATTTAAAAAAGTAATTATGTCACTGTATATATACTTACATTGCTTCCTTAAAATTATATGAGGAATTTTGGTATATTTATGGTTAGGACATTTAAAAATTTTTTTAGACAGTACACTTTTATTAAAAGTTTAAAAAATATTTGCTACAGTATTTTAAAAAAATTTTGTGTGCTGGGAATGGAAGCCAGGGTCTCATGCATGTTAGTTCTACCACTGAAACACACACCAGTCCTAGACAGTGTACTGATCATTGTCTTTCTAAGAACTTATACATAAAAAATGAAAAATAATCATTTCCATATTTTCAAGTGATATAAAGACTTCTCTTTCTAAAAGTTGGTTTTCATTGTGTCTTTAAAAAACTTTTCTTACTAAAAAAGAATTTTAACAAATCCATCATCTCAGTGCTAAAGTGTTTTCATGTTCTGCATCCTCCCATCTCTCAGAGAGTCACTGTCTGTCTTCTCCAATGTGTTCCACTGCTTCTAGATGCTCTCTGTAAAATAGCTACATCACCTATGAATATATAAAGAACCAGGAAAAGTGGAGCAGGACATAGCCCATTAAAATCATTTTTTGATTGTGACACAAGTTTTTTTCATTTTTGTTTTTTGAGACAAGATCTCATTATGTAGTTCCGGCTGGATTTGAACTCACTATGTAGCTCAGGCTGGCCTCAAACTCATGGTGATCTTCCTGCTTCTGCCTCCTGAGTGCTGGTATTACAGGTGTGCACCATTACTCCCAGCTGACATTCAAGGTTTTTAAATACATATTACATTGAGAAGGTATCCTTGCTCACTATGACCACAAGCATTTATGTTTACATAATATGAATGAGAGAAAGTATATCCTAAAAATATAGAAGATGGGCAACTCTAGGTTCCTATGTGGAATTTTGTAAAAGAAATGGGTTTCTGAAGCTGGAGAGGACATTTTTGGAGGATCTGGTACTGGGGCTGGTAGAGAACAGATTTACATGGTAGCAAAGAAGAGCAATCTCGCCCCATACTCCACTCCCCACTGAAGGAAAAATATTTCCTTATATGTAAAACGAAAAAAACCCGTTTCACATGGAGTCATTGTAGGAAGTAAATGACCTAATAATGTGAAAGTCTTTTGAAAGCTATAATGTGATTTCCAGTTATATGACCCTTTTGTGATTATAATCATTTCCAATATCTCAGTTTCCAAATCCCCAGCTGTTTAGATTATTTAAGATATGTGTTACATGATGTCTTCATGGTTGTCTCTATAATAGGCACAGTAGGGGATACAGAAATTTCTAAAGCTAGGTTCCTATGACAAGAAGGTCAATATCCAAAATAGTAGCTGTGTGCTAGTTCGTCTGCAATAAGAGCACAAAGAAGCACAATTATATTCACGTCCAAGAGAGGAATGTTAATGTCTCACAGTAACCTCAAAAGTGTTCTGTCCATGGTGACTTTCTTTTTCCTGCAACTCTGCCAAGTGACTGGGGTAGACTTCTAGGAATTTGTTGGTTTTCTGAAAAGAAAATGTACTTTTGATCTCAGTTTCCCTTACAAAGATTCAAAACTGGGTTTCCTTACAAAACCTTTTTCTTCAGCATAAAACATCCTTTCTTCAAAAAAATACAAGGTTATAATTTTTTATGCAAAATAATCTGAATTAAAATAAAGTTCTAGTCTCAAATGCAAATCTCCTACTACCTAACTTGTAGGGGAATCTTTCTTCTCATGTACACATCCAAACGTTGGGGAAACTTGATGGTGGCCGGTTGCTGTCTTAAGGCTTTCCCAAGATGGTAGTGGAATGTAATGAGAGCTTTTCAAGAGCCATACTGCTTCTTATAGTCTTCAGTATGTGCTGGCAATGGGATAAAGGTGGTTGGAAGGCGGTCACTTCTGGATTGATAATCTTTATTAACACAAGGAAATGGTAGTTATGATGTTTGTCAACAGATATTATGTCTATTCATTACTGAGGAACACTGTGATTCTTTGGGTTACATTGCCCCAGTGAACTTTATGTCATGGGATTAAACCACGTAAATTATTTTGGGTCATTAGATTCCCACTGTCATTAATACTAAGATGCCAAATTGCTTTTGAAAACTTTGCACCCATTAAGGTTTAATTTATCTTCCAGACAGGGACTCATGCAAATATTTACCAAGTGTTTCAAAAGCTCACCAAATAGTTCCATGAGCTGTGGAAAGTAAAGATGTGAAAACATATTGGGTAGATGTTCACCAAACCCATTTTTAGTTTCTGGGAACACAGCTAAACTGAATTTCTCACCATCTTTCTATCTAATGTCTTGCTATCTAGTTCTGTCAATGGAACTTGAGCAGAAAAAAAAATTGATGCTTCTAACTTTGGTGCTAAAGTGTGCCTATTTTGGTTAGGGTTCTCTAGTGGAACAGAATCAGTAGAATACATATAATAAAGGGGATTTATCAGGTTGGCTTGCTGGATCAGAGTCTAGATAATCCACAATGGCTGATTGCATGCTAGAGAACCAGGGAATATGGCATCAGCTTAGAAAAAGAAGCTAGGAGCCCCAGAACAAGAGACCAAAGATGTGGCTCCAGCCCAACTTCTTGGCCTAGAAGATTCCTGAAAAGTTGTTGGTGTGAGTCTCATTGAAAGGCTGAAGAAGCTGGGATTGATGTCCACAGGTGACGAGAGTGGCAGAATTGCACTCACTCAAGCAGAATTGCACCTGGAAACACAGGCCAAGTTCTTTCTTCTTCCCCTCCTCAGTTTATCTGGGCTGCAAGCCTATTAGGTAGTGTAACCCACAATCAGAGTGGGTCTTCTCCCCATGTTTGCTGGCCTATGTGCCAATCATCTCTGGACATACCCAGAAGTGTGTTGCACTCATCTCCTGTGTATCTCTCAATCTCGTCAAGTTAATAGTCAAGATCAGCCATTGTATTGTGCCCACTAACAATTTAACTCCCAAACACATCTCCTTTTATTTTTATCTTCAAATGTTTATTGGTACATGTGTGCAGTAGATAATGTTTACATTCATTGTGAGGAGTTGGTACGTGTACATAACACATGTACTAATATGTATTAACACATGTTAATTCCTGTTTTCATCCCCTCCACCATCTCTTGATCCCTTTCCCCTTTGAGAAAGATCTATCTCCCTACTTCCTATTATCTAGGAATTTATTTTGCTCTTTATTTGCACTATGGGTTTCTCATATAAGAAAAAATATGCAATATTTAAACTGTGTGTTTGATTTATTTCACTTAACATAATAGTCTCAAGGTACATCCATTTTCCCACAAATGACTCAAGATTAAAACCACATTTTCTTTTTTTTTAAAATTTAAAAATATATATATTTATTGCTACATTTTAGGTATAAAATACATTTACATTTATCATTGGGTGTTTGTGCCAGAACATGATGCATCTTAGTTTTTATTCTTACTCCCATTACCTGTGTACCCTTTACCCCCTCCACCCTTCCCTATCTACACAGAGTTTGATTTCATTTTTTTTCCTCATAATTCTTTTCTTTCCATTCTTCACTTTCCCCTTTCCCCTTTCCCTTCCACCATCCCCAAACCCTTGGACCTTTTCTTATTTCAAATTATTAATTATTAATTTAAATCATTTTCATCCTTATTTACACTTTCAATTTCTCACACCAGAGAAACTATTCAGTATTTACACATGTGTGTCCTATTTATTTCACTTAACAGTATAGCCTCAATATGCATCCATTTAGCTATAAATGTCTCCAGTTTCTCTTTCTTTATGGCTGAGTAGTACTCCATTTTATAAAAAACCCCACATCTTCTTTATCCATTTTCCAGTCAATGGGCATTTAGGCTGTTTCCAAGCTTTAGCTATTACAAATTGTGCCACTATAAACATAGGTGCACATATATCGCTGTGGTATGATTCTTTTAATTCTTTGGGGAAGATTCCCAGTAGGGGAATAGCTGGGTCAAATGGGACCTGAAGTCCTAGTTCTTTGAGGTATCTCCATACTGATTTCCATAGTGGTTGCACCAGTCTGCACTCCCACTAACAATGGAGAAGAGTTCCTTTCTCTCCACACCCCCGCCAGCATTTGTTATTGGTTGATTTCTTGATAGCAGCCATTCTTTCTGGGGTGAGGTGGAATCTCAGTGTTGTTTTCATCTGTGTCTCTCAAATGACCAGTGATGTTGAACATTTTTTCATGTATTTACTTGCTGTTTTTACTTCTTTGTCTGAGAAATGTCTGTTCATTTTGGATGCCCATTTTTGAATTGGGTCTTTGAATTTGGGGGGTCTGATTTTTTTCAGTTCTTTATATATTCTTGATAGTAGACCTTTGTCTGAGCTACAGCTGCTAAATATTTCTTCCCACATTATAGGTTGTCTCTTAGCTCTGTTGGTACTTTCTCTTGTAGTGCAGAAGCTTTTTAATATGATGAGATCCCAGTTGTTGATTCTTTGTGTTAGCTCCCATGCTACTGAAGATTTGTTCATAAAGTCTTTTCCTATGCCAATGTCATCAAGAGGTCTACCTAACTTATCTTCCAGCAAGTTTAGTGTTTCTGACTTAATATTTAGATCTTTAATCCACTTTGATCTTAGTTTAGTGTGCGGTGATAGGTATGGGTCTAGTTTTAATTTCTGACAGGTTGAAATCCAGTTTTTCCAACACTATTTATTAAATATGCTATCTTTCCTCCAATGAGGGTGTTTGGCTCCTTTGTCAAAGATGAGGTGACTGAGTATGTCTGGAGTTGTATCTGCATCTTCTAATCTATTCCACTGATCTTTGGGTCTGTTTCTTTGCCAGTACCATGCTGTTTTTATCACAGTAGCTTTGTAGTATAGTTGCAGGTTAGGGATTGTGATACCCCTTGCCATGTCTCTGTTACCTAGAATTGCTTTTGCTATTCTAGGTCTCTTCTTGTTCAAAATGAATTTTTGGATTGTTTTCTCAAGGTCCATGAAATATGCTGCTTGGATTTCAATTGGAATTGCATTGAATCTATATAGTAGTTTTGGAAGTATGGCCATTTTCACTATATTTGTTCTTCCTACCCAGGAACAAGGGATATCTTTCCATTTTCTTATATCCTCTTCAATCTCCTTCTTCCGAGTGCTTTAGTTTTCAGTGTAGAGGTCTTTTGCTTCTGTTGTTAGGTTGATTTCTAGTTATTTCATTTTTTTGGATGCTATTGTAAAAGGAATTATTTCCTGAATTTCTCTTTCAATGGGTCTGCTATTTGCATATAAAAAAGCTATTGTTTTTTGAGTGTTAACCTTGTATCCAGCTACTCTAATGAATCTGTCAATTAGGTCTAGAAGACTTTTGACTGAGATTTTTGGGTCTTCTATGTAAAGTATCATATCATCAGCAAATAATGACAGCTTCACTTCTTCCTTTCCTATCTTTATTCCTTTTATTTCTTTCTCTTGTCTAATTGCTGTGGCTAATGTTTCCAGGACAATATTGAACAGGAGTGGTGATAGTGGGCATCCTTGTCTTGTTCCTGATTTTAGCATGAAAGTTTTCAGTTTTTGACCATTTAGTATGATGTTGGCTGTTGGTTTTTCATAGATAGCCTTAATTAGGTGGAGATAAAGACCTCTTATTCCAATTTTCTGTAGCAAAACCACATTTTCTTTATCCAGTTATCTGTTGAGGACACATAGCTTCACATCCAAGATTTAGCTGTTATGAATCGTGCTGTTATAAATATGGGTATGTGTGTATCACTGAAATATGATGTCTAACTCTGTTAAGAAGATATCTAGAAAAGGAATAGATGAGTTAAATGAAATTTCTAGTTTCAGTGTTTTTATTCATTAAGGTTTTTTTCGTAACAGGAATTGAACTCGGGTCTTTGCACTTGCACAGCAGGCGGCTAAACCATTGAGCTAAATCCCTTGCCCTTATTCATTAAGTTTATTGGTATATCTTAGGTATACAATATGATTACATTCATCATTGGGAATTTGTACCTTTACATGATATATCTTGGTTCTTATTTTTTTTCTCCATTCCCCTGCCCTCCCTTCAACTCCTCCACCCCTCCCTATTTACAAAGACTTTGTTTCTGTTTCTTTTCCTTTTCTTGTATTTATTCCTTTCCCTTCTTTCCTTTTCTCTACCCCTCACTTCCCCTTCCCCTTTGGACATTTTCTTCCTATTTCACATTATCTATTATATATTTCAATCCTTATTTAAACTTTCAGTTACTGTTTTTTGAGAAATCTCCATACTAATTTTCATAGTGCATATACTAGTTTACATTTTCATCAACCATATAGAGGTATTCCTTTTCCCCTGCGTACATGTTAGCATTTATTACTATTTGATTTATTGATGATGGCCATTCTTTCTGGGATAAGATGGAATCTCAGTATCAGAGACCTCTGCAGTAGGTTCTGATCTCCTGCTCAGTGCTATGGTGCAAGGCTGAGAAAAAACTAAAAGACAGAACTAAACAGAAAAAACTCTAAAAGACAGAACTAAAGAGAAACTTGGGAGCTAGGATGACCAATGCTGCTTATCCAGCAAAGGCACTGGTTAGTACAAGCCTATGATTTTTATTGGTAATCAATTGGGGTAAAGGTGAGTGATGTGCTAAAGGGGAAGTATGTGTGAGGACATGCAGCCATGCAATCACTATGGATACTAATGCAAGCAAGGCCTGTAAAGGACAAGACAAAGCATTCTCAAATTAGGAACAAAGTAGACAAAATATAGGGTTGTAATTAAAACCTTGTCCTTCTAGTTAAGAAGGTTTTAGTTATGGGAAAAGAATTTGGGTGTGAGTCGCTCTGACCTTGGCACATAGACTTTGGCCGGACTCACATCTATAAACAAGCCAGTTTACAGCTTACACTGCTTAACATCTTTGGGCATAATCAATATTGCAATTCCCTGCATCTCGGTGTTGTTTTAATTTGTATTTCTGAGCATTTCTTCATGTATTTATTGAACATTTGTACTTCTTCTGTAACGTGTCTAACCCTTTCACTTGCCCTTTTTTGTGTATTCCTTTCACTGTAAGAGCAGTGCGCAAATCACTTAATGGAAAAAGAATGGGTTTTTATTTTGGGGGAATCTATTTTTATTTCTTTATATAACCTAGATAATAGTTCTCTGATGAGAAATGGCTGCAAAAAATTTTCCCATTCTTTAGGTTGTCTTTCACTATGTTGGTTGTTTCTTTTGTTGTGCAGAAAGTTTTAAAATTTTACTGGGGATCGAACTCAGGACATTGCACTTGTGAGGCAGGCACTGGCACCACTGAGCTAAATCCCCAGCCACTGAAATTTTTAAAATTTGAAATGATAGCATTTGTTGATTCTTGTACTATTTCCTGTGCAACCAGAGTTCTGTTCAGAAAGTTCTTATCTATGTTCATGATCTCAATAGTTTTACCTATGTTGTCTTCCAGTAGGTTGTGTTTCTCTTCCATTTTTTTTCTTTCTTTTTTTTCCCCTTAAATTCTTTTATTGGTACATTTTAGGCATATAATACATTTACATTTATCATTGGGAACTTGTACCTTTACATGATGTATCTTGGTTCTTATTTTTTCCCCATTCCCTGCCCTACCTTCACCCCCTCCACCCTTCCCTATTTACAAAGACTTTGCTTCCATTTTTTCCATTTCTCATAATTTTTCCTCTCCCTACCCATCCCACTTCCTCTACCCCTTTGGACCTTTTCTTCCTATTTCACATTATCAATTATTCAAAAATCATGGCTGAGTGTGTCTGGAGTTGTTTCTGGCTCTTCTAATCTGTTCCACTGGTCCTCTGGTCTGTTTCTTTGCCAGTACCATGCTGTTTTTATCACAGTAGCTTTGTAGTATAGTTTCAAGTTGGGGATTGTGATACCCCTTGCCATGTCTCTGTTAACTAGAATTGCTTTTCCTACTCAGGGTCTCTTCTTGTTCCAAATGAATTTTTGGATTGTTTTCTCAAGGTCCATGAAGTATCCTACTGGGATTTCAATTGGACTTGCACTGAATCTACATAGCAGTTTTGGAAGTATGGCCATTTTCACTACGTTGATCCTTCCTACCCAGGAACAGGAGATGTCTGTCCATTTTCTGATATCATCTTCAATCTCTCTTTTCAGAGTGCTATAGTTTTCAGGGAAAAGGTCTTTGATTTCTTTCATTAGGTTGATTCCTAGGTATTTCAGTTTTTTGGATGCTATTGTGAAAGGAATTATTTGCCTTATTTCTCTCTCAGTGAGTCTGTCATTGGTGTAGAGGAAAGCTATTGATTTTTGTGTGTTGACCTTGTAACCAGCTATTTGACTGAATTTGGTGATTAAGTCTAGAAGACTTTTGGTGGAGTTCTTGGGGTTTTCTATATAGAGTATCATGTCATCTGCAAATAATGACAATGTGACTTCTTCATTTCCTATCTTTATTCCTTTTATTTCTTTCTCTTGTCTAATTGTTGCAGCTAATGTTTCCAGAACTATATTGAACAAGAGTGGTGATAGTGGACATCCTTGTCTTGTTCCTGATTTTAGTGTGAAGGATTTCAGTTTTTGACCATTTAGTGTGATATTGGCTGTTGGTTTTTCATAGGTGGCTTTTGTCAGATTGAGGTAGAGACTGTCTATTCCAATTTTTTCGTAGGGTTTTTATCATAAATGCACGTTGGATTTTGTCCAGTGCTTTTTTTTTTTTTCATCTATGGGGATAATTGTATAGTTTTTGTCCTTGGCTCTATTGATATAGTGTAATACATTGATTGATTTGCATATGTTGAACCATCCCTACATCCCTGAGATGAATCCCATTTGGTCAAGGGGTATGATCTTCTTGATGATCTTCTGCATTCTATTTGCCAGTATCTTATTAAGGATTTTTGCATCTAAGCTCATTAGTGAGATTGGTCTATAGTTCTCTTTTTCGGTTGGGTCTTTCTCTGCTTTGGGGATCAAGGTGATGCTTGCTTGCAGGAATGAGTTCAGGAGTATTGCTTCCCTTTCAATTTCTTTGAAGAGTTTAAACAGTAGTGGCAGTAGTTCCTCTCTAAATGTCTTGTAAATTCAGTGTTGAAGCCATCAGGACCCGGGCTTTTCTTGTTTGGTGAGTTTTTAATTACGTTTTCAATTTCATTGATTGATATTGGGTTGTTTAGAACTTTTAGGTCTTCTTCATTCAACTTTGGTAATTCATAAATGTCTAGGAATCTGTCCATTTCTTCTGTGTTTTCCATCTTATTGGCGTATAGGTTGTCGAAGTAGGTATTGATGATCCTCTGGATTTCTCCTGGGTCTGTTATAATTTCACCCTTTTCATTCCTAATTGCATGGATTTGGGCCTTTTCTTTCCTTTTTCTGATAAGGTTGGCTAAGGGTTTATCAATTTTGTTGATTCTTTCGAAGAACCAACTCTTGGCCTCATTGATTTTTTGTATCATTCTCTTAGTCTCCATTGCATTGATTTCTCCTCTGATCTTTATAATTTCCTCTGTTGCATGAACTTTGGGTTTGACCTGCTCTTCTTTTTCTAGAAGCTTGAGGTTCAGCATCAGGTTGTTTAATTGGGCTTGCTCTGTTTTCCTAATATGATTCTTCACTGCTATGAATTTCCCTCCTAAGACTGCTTTCATTGTGTCCCATAGATTTTGATATGTTGTATTGTCATTGTCATTTAATTGAAGGAACTGTCTGATTTCTTCTTTAATTTCCTCTGTGACCCATTGGTTATTCAGAAGTGTGTTGTTCAATTTCCACCTGTTTATGAAATTTTTCCTGTTTCTTTAGCTATGGATCTCCAATTTCATTGCACTATGGTCTGATAATATACAGGGGATAACTTCAATTCCTTTGTACTTACTTAAACATGTTCTATGTGTGAATATGTGGCCTATTTTGGAGAACCACTCATGTGCAGCTGAGAAGAATGTGTATTCTGATTTTGTGGGGTGGAACACTCTGTAAACATCGGTTAAGTTTATTTGTTCAAGAGTTCGATTAAGTTGTTGAATTTCATTTCTTATTTTTAGTCTAGTTGATCTATCTATTTGTGACAGTGGGGTATTGTGGTCCCCCACTACAATTGTATTAGTGCATATATAAGTTTTTATGTCAGTTAGTATTTGTTTTATATATTTGGGCACACTAGTGTTTGGTGCATAGATATTTATGATTGTCATCTCTTCCTCTTGTATCATTCCCTTTACAAGGTTATAGTGTCCTTCTTTGTCTCTCTTAATAAGTGTTGGTTTGAAATCCACTTGATCTGCAAAGAGGATAGCTACTCTTGCTTTTTTTTCAGGTTCATGTCACATAGAGTATCATTTTCTACCCTTTAACTTTCAGTCTATGAGTTTCTTTTTTCATTAACTGTGTTTCTTTTATGCAGTATATTGTTGGATTTTGCTTCTTGACTCATTCTGTCAGTCTATTTATTTTGATTGGTTAATTGAGGCCATTAACATTGGTGGTTATAACTTACACGTTGACTTATCCTTTTCATGACTTTTTCATTTTGTTGGATTCTACCCCTTTGCATTTAATTTCTTGTCATGCCAGATGGGTTCATTCTGCTAGCCTTCCTGGGGTTGTGATCCTCATTGTTTCTTCCTAGGAAATTATTTAAAAATTTTGGAGTGCTGGTTTTGTATTCATGAAATTTCTAAGGTGCTCTTTGTCATGAAAATATCTTATTTCTCCATCACTTTTGAGAGATAATTTTGCAGGGTACATCAATCTGGGTGGGAAACTGTTTTCCTTTAGGGCTTGAAATATGTCACTCCAAGCTCTTCTTGCCTTGAAGGTTTGCACTGAAAAGTCTACAGTGATTCTGATGGGTTTTCCTTTGTATGTTATTTGTTTCATTTCTCTAACTGCTTGTATAATTTTGTTCTCCTGGTGGGTTTCTGGAATCTTAACAATTATATGCCTAAGTGTTGATTTTTTTTGATCAAGGCTAGTTGGAATCCCGTATGGCTCACTTATCTGTATGTCACATTCTTTTCCCCTGCTCGGGAAGTTTTCTGCCATTACTTCTGTGAACAGTTTTTTTAAATGTCATCTGCACTCTCTCCTGTTTCTTTGTTGACTCCAATCAGTCCTATGTTATTCTTCTTTGCATCATCTAGTAGCTGCTGGATTGATTTCTCATGATCCCTTACAATTTTAAAGCAATTTTTCTTTTACTGGTCACTAGTTACAATCTTATCTTCTATATCTGAAATTCTGTCCTCACATTGACTCATTCTGCTGTGTAAACTTTCAATGGAGTCTTTAATCTCCTGGAAATCTGTTTGCCCCTGTTTTATGGATTCCATTTGTTTCCTATATTGGGATTCTGTCACCTTCCTCAGCTCCTCTATTTTTTTTTGTCTGTGTCCTCTCTAGATTTATTAATTATATCTTGTGCTATGGGGACAATCTGTGCTGCTATGTGAGAAATTATTTCTGATTTCATTTTTTCCAGATCCTCTTTTGTTGCTAGTTCAGGGAGTCCAGGTGGTTGAGTATCAGAGTGTTCCATCTTGTTTCCCTTTGGAGTTGCTGTAGGTGATCTGGAAGGCTAGTTTTGAGACTTGTTTACATGTCTTTTTATTTCGAAGGTGGTGGTTGTGTTGTGGCTCACCTCCTCTGTGCTGGGTGCAGTGGTAGGCCAGCCTGGAAGCCTCCTCTGCACTGGGAGTGGTTTTATGGTCGCCTGGAAGCCTCCTCTGCACTGGGAGTGGTGCTACAGTGGCCCGGAAGGTTCTTCTGCCTGGGAAGTCTAATTTTGAAAATTCTTTATGTATTCTAGATAATAGATCTTTGTCTGAGGAAAAGCTGATAAATTTTTTCCCACACCGTGGGTTGTCTCTTCACTCTAATGGTGGTTTCTCTTGCAGTGCAGGAGTTTTTTTAATAAGAAGAGATCCTACTTGTCTATTTTTTCTGCTAGTGCATGTGCAACTAAAGTTTCCTCTTGCCAATGTCAAGAGTTATACCTAACCTACCCTCTATCAGGTGTAGTGTTTCTGTTTTAATATTTAGATCTTTGATCTACTTCAATTTTAGTTTAGTGCATGGTGAGAGATATAGATTTAGTTGAGTTTTTTTTTTCTAAAGAGAGGGCTGGTTTTTTATTTCTTTGTTTTTGGTACCAGGGATTGAACTCGGGACCTTGGCCTTGCATGGCAGGCTCCGGAACCACTGAGCTAAATCCCCAGCCCTGATATAGATTTAGTTTTAATCTTTGGCAAATTGAAAACCAGTTTTTCCAGCACCATTTATTAAAAATGCTCTTGCCTCCAGTGGGGGTGTTTGGCTCCTTTGTCAAAGATGAGGCATCTTAGTGTGTCTGAAGTTGTTTCTGTGTCTTCTATTCAGTTCCACTGATCCTTGGGTTTGTTTCGTTGCCAGTACCATGCTGTTTTTAATCACAGTGGTTTTGTAGTATAGTTTTAAGTTGGGGATTGTGATTCCCCCTGTCATGTCTCTTTTGCCTAGAATTGCTTTTGCTATCCTAAGTATTTTCTCGTTCCAAACAAAATTTTGGATTGTTTTCTCCAGGTCCATGAGGTATGCTGTTGGAATTTCAATTGGGATTGCATTGAATCTATATAGCAGTTTTTGAAGTACGGGCATTTTCACTATATTGGTTCTTTCTACCCAGGAGCAAGGGAGGTCTTTCTATTTTCTGATATCTTCTTTGATTTCTTTTTTTCAGAGTGGTATAGTTTTCAGAGTAGAGGTCTTTGATTTCTTTTGTTCAGTTGATTCCTAGGTATTTCATTTTTGTTGATGCTATTGTAAAGGGAGTTGCTTCTGCAGTCCCTCTTTCAGTGAGTCTGTTGTTCATATACAGGTAGGCTATTGATTCTTGTGTGTTCACACTACTGAATTTTGTTATTAAGTCCAGAAGACTCTTGGTGGAGTTCTTGGGGTCTTCTATATAGAGTATCATGTCATCTGCAAATAATGACAACTTAACTTCTTCATTTCCTATCTTTATTCTTTTTATTTTTTTCTCTTGTCTAATTGCTGTGACTAATGTTTCCAAAACTATATTGAACAGGAGTGGTGATAGTGGAGATCCTAGCCTTGTTCCTTATTTTAGCATGTAGAATTTCATTTTTTTACCATTTAGTATGATGTTGGCTGTTGGTTTTCCATAGATAGCTTTTATCACGTTGAGATAGAGACCATCTGTTCCAATTTTCTCTAGGGTGTCTATCGTAAATATATGTTATATCTTTTCAAATGCTTTTTCTGCATCTATTGAGATGATCATATGGTTTTTGTACTTGGCTCTATTAATATAGTGCATTACATTTATTGATTTGCATATGTTGAACCATCTCTGCATCCCTGGGATGAATCTCACTTGGTCAGGGTGTATGATCTTCTTGTTGATCTTCTGCATTCTGTTTACCAGTATCTTATTAAGGATTTTTGCATCTATATTCATTAGTGAGATTGGTCTATAGTTCTCTTTTTTGATTGGGTCTTTCTCTGCTTTGGGGATCAAGGTGATGCTTGTTTCCAGGAATGAATTTGGGAGTATCACTTCCCTTTCAATTTCATTGAAGAATTTAAAGAGTAGTGGCAATAATTCTTCTCTGTCTTGTAGAGTTCAACAGTAAAATTATCAGAACCTGGGCTTTTCTTAGTTGGTAAGTTTAATTTCATTTTTAATTTCATTGATTGATATTGCCTTGTTTAGAATTTTTAGGTCTTCTTCATTCAACTTTGGTAATTCTTAGGTATCTAGGAATCTGTCCATTTGTACTGTTGTTTCTTCCTGGCATATAGGTTCTTAAAGTAGGTATTGATGATCCTCTGGATTTCTCCTGGGTCCATTGTAATGTCGCCATTTTCATTCTTAATTGCATAAATTTGAGTCTCTTCTCTCTCTCTCTTTTTAATAAGGTTGTCTAAGGGCTTTTCAATTTTATTCATTCTTTGGAAGAACCAACTCTTGGTTTCATTGATTTTTTGTATTATTCTCTTAGTCTCCATTGCAGTGATTTCTGCTCAGATCTTTATAATTTCATCCCTTGTATGAGCTTTGGGTTTGTTCTGCTCTTCTTTTTCTAGAAACTTGAGGTTCATCATCAGGTTGTTTAATTGGGCTTATTCTGTTTTCTAATATAAATATTCAGTACTATGAATTTTTCTCCTAAGACTGCTTTCGTTCTTTCCCATAGATCCTGATGTGTTGTATTGGCATTGTCATTTAATTGTAGAATCTGTCTGATTTCTCCTTTAATTTCCTCTGTGACCCGTTGGTTATCCAGAAGTGTGTTGTTCAATTTCCATGTGTTTATGAAATTCTTCCAGTTTCTTTCTTTCACTTTTTTTTTGGTACTGGGGATAGAACTCAGGTCCTTGTGCTTGTGAGGCAGGTGCTGGTATCACTGAGCTAAATCCCCAGCCCCTATTGTTTCTTTTGCTATTGATGTCCAATTTCATCACTCCATGTTCTGATAATACATTGGGGATAACTTCAATTCCTTTACATTTACTTAGACATGTTCTATGAGCAAGTACATGGTCTATTTTGGAGAACAACCCATGTGCAGCTGAAAAGAATGTATATTCTGATTTTGTGGGGTGGAGCATTCTGTAAACATCTATTAATTCTATTTGTTCAATAGTTTGATTGACTTCTAGTATTTTGTTTTTAAATTTTTTGTCTAGTTGATCTATCTATTTGTGAGAGTGGATATTGATGTCCCCCACTACTATTGTATTAGTGCTTATTTGATTATTTATGTCTGTTAGTATTTGTTTTATACAGTTGGGTGCACTAGTATTTGGTGCATATATACTTATGACTGCCATCTCTTCCTCTTGGATTTTTTCCTTTACAAGGATGTAGTGTTCTTCTTTGTCTGTCTTAATTAGTGTTGGTTTGAAGTCCACTTGATCTGTAAAGAGGATAGCTACTCTTGCTTTTTTAGGTTCCTGTAACATGGAGTATTGTTCTCCACCATTTACCTTTCAGTCTATGATTTTCTTTTTGAATTAAGTGTGTTTCTTGTATGCAGCATGTTGTTGGATCTCGCTTCTTGAAGGCATTTTGCCAGTCTATTTCTTTTCATTGGTGAATTGAGACCATTAACATTGATGGTTATAACTGATATGTATTGATATATACCTGTCATGACTTTTTCTTTTTGTTGTTCTCTCCTCCTTTGCATTTAATTTTTGTCATGCCTGATGGATTCATTGTGATGGGCTTTGTGGTGTTGTGATCCTGATGTTCTTTTCCTAGGATATTGTTTAAAGTTTTTTGGAGTGCTGGTTTGTTATTCATGAAGTTCCTAAGGTGCTCTTTGTCATGAAAATATCTAATTTCTCCATCAATTTTGAAAAACAGTTTTTCAGGAAACATCAATCTGTGTTGGAGGTTGATTTCCTTTAGGGCTTGAAATGCTTCACTCCAGGCTCTTCTTGCCTTGAGGGTTTGTGTTGAAAAGTCTGCTGTGATTCTGATGGGCTTTCCTTTATATGTGATTTGTTTCTTTTCTCTAAGTGCTTGTAGAATTTTATTCTCCTGTTTGGTTTCTGGAATCTCCGGTATTATATGCCTATGTGTAGATTTTTTTTATCACAGGTAGTTGGAGTCCTATATGCCTCACTTATCTTTATGTCAAATTCTTTTTCCCTGTTCAGTAAGTTTTGTTCCTTCATTTCTGTGAACAGTTTTTTTTTAACGTCATTTGGACTCTCTCCTGTTTCTTCATTGACTCTGATCAGTCTTATGTTATTCTTCTTTGCATCATCTAGCAGCTGCTGGATTGATTTCATGTGGTCCCTTACTATTTTAAAGAAATTTTTCTTTTCCTGGTCCATAATTACTATCTTGTCTTCTATATCTGAAATTCTGTCCTCACATTGGCTCATTCTGCTGTGTAAACTTTCAGTTTGGTTTTTAATCTCTTGCATATTTGTTTGCATCTCTTTTATGGATTACATTTGTTTCCTATGCTGAGATTCCATCATGTTCCTCAGCTGCTCTGTTTTTTTAAAATCTGTGTCTTATCTAGAGTTATAATCATGTCTTGCTCTACGGGCCCAATCTCTGCTGTTGTGTGAGAATTTACTTCTGATTTCATTTTTTCCACATCCTCTTTCATTGCCAGTGCATTGAGTCTGGGTAGTTGTGTATCAGATCTAACTAGTTGCCCTTCAGGGTTTACTTAGATCATCTGGAAGTCTGGTTTTGAGACTTGTTTATGTGTCTTCTCATTTCAAGAGATGCAGCCTGTTTCACCTTTGTTGAGATGACTTTTGCTCACCTAGTGGCCTTCAATTCTCAGAAAGGCACCAAGAGGGCTTTTCTCTGCTGCTCACCACTGTCCCAATTCCTGGGTTCAGAAGGGTGGCCTTCTGGAACCCTGAAATACCTTTTTTCTGGGCAGGGTTTTGGCTGGAGCCTGTGCACACTTGGGATCATATTTGGGTGTTCCTCTGGCTAAGGCTTGCCCCACTGTGTATCTTTTTTTCTGGGAAGACCTTTGCCTAGTGGCTGTGTACTGGAGTCACTGGTGTCTGAATGGGCTTCTGTCTGGGGCCTGCATGCTCTTACCAATGGTATCTGGGTCAGCTTCTGGCTGTTGCTTGCATGCCTGTGCATCTATTTTACAATTTGGCCTTCTGCTGAGGCCTGTGGGTCCAAGCTGCTGGGGTCTGGACAAGGCCCTGGCTGGGAGCTCCTTGCACCTGTGCCACTTTGTTCCAGATAGGCTTCTTGCTGGGATCTGCACACACTTATTGATGGAATCTGGATGGGCTTCTGTCTGTGGCTTATGCACCTATGCAGCTGTTTTTCAGGTGAGCCTTTGGCTGGGGCCTGTGAGCTTGAGCTGCTGAGGTCTGGGCAGGGCCCCGGGTGGCACCTGCCTGCACCCAGGCCACTCTGGTTCATGCAGGCATCTTTAAAAATTTCTTGAAATAAATGAAAATGGAAACACAATACCAAAGCTTTGTAGGATATAGCAAAGGAAATACTATGAAAGAAATTTATAGCAATGCACTTCTACAAAATAGAAAAATTTGAAACAAACAACTTGATGAATGTGAAGGATCTCGGAATGGAAACAAACAAAATCTCCACATTTGTAAAAGTAACAGGTATCAGAGCAGAAACAAATGAGAGGTGAAAAAGAACTAGAAAAATTTGATTAAATAGTTGATTTTTAAAAAAGATAAACAGGATTGACAAACTGTTATCTGGTACCCATATAAAATTAGAGATGAAAAGAAAAACATTACTCTTTATACCATAGAAATCCAAGTGATAATTAAAGACTATTGCAAAAAAACTACAAAACTATGTGCCAATGTATTGTGGGAGCTGAAGAAAGAAATGTACTTCTGACATATAGAACCTAAAAATGTAGTACCATGAAGTCATAGAAAGTTTAAACAGAGTAATAATAAACAATGAAATTGAATTAGCAAAAAAAAAAAAAAAAAAAATTCTCTCAACAAAGAGAAGTCCAGGTCAGATGGCTTTATTGCTAAATTCTGGTAATCTTTTGTGGAAGAATTAATACCAATTTCTTTCAAACTATTTTTAAAAAATTGAAAGAGAAAAAAATCTTTCAAACATTTTCTACAAGGTCTAGACTTTGATGACACTGAAAGCACAAAAGAACAAAAAATTTAAAAAGAGAAAGAAAAAGAAAACTGTAGACCAATATCTCTGATGAATACAGATGTGAAAATTCTCAACAAAATACTAGCAAACAAAATTCAAGAGCACATCAAAGATATATTCTTCTTCTTCATCAAGTGGGATAATTTTCCCCAGAGATACAGGATAGCTTAACATATGTGAACCAGTAAATGTATCACATCAACAAAACAAAGGAAAAAATCAGTTTTATCTCAATAAATGCAGAACAAATTTGAAAAGAATTCAATCTCCTTTTATGATTAAAAACTCTGAACAAATTAGGTATAGAAGAAAAATGCTTTATAAAGGGTATCTACAATTAAAACTATAGTCAATATGATTCTGAATGGGGGAAAATCTGAATATTTTTTCTCTAGGATGTGTACTGTAAAAAATCACACAGCTATATATTTTAGTGAGAAAATAAATTAGAAAAAAGGCATAGAGAATTTTTATTTTCTTCTGGAAGCTTAGTAACAATGAAAACTGAATCATATTAAATGTGGGGAAATGTGCCATTGCTACATGATGTACCAGTTTTAGAGGAGACCAAATTATTTTGATTGTTCAAAAAAGAAACTATCTTTGGAAATAGTTCCAAATCAAGGTAAACTTTCTACTGAGATAACTAGAGAAATTATTTCATGCACCATTCTATGAATTCATTGAGTTACCTGGTTTTGGCTTGTTAATTGAATGTCTATTTATTACAAAGTTCTTACAGGAACATATCTTTATCTGGACCAAGGAAAAAGATGGAGGACATGATCTTTCCTTACATGACTCTAAAATTGAAGCAAACTATAATACAAAGCAATGTAATTAGAAGACTATTGGAGGTGGAATAGTGTGCGCATTAAAATGAAGACACTGGAGTCTTTTGGCTAGAAATAGTTCTTCCACTGTTGCATGCTACATGGATGAGTTGCTTAAAATCTCTCTGCTTCTGTTTTTCTATTTCTAAAGTGGTTCTAAAAATAGTTCTTACCTTCTATACTAATGGATAGAATTATATATTATCTAAATAAAGTGTTTAGACAGAGTGTAATATAGTAAGGACTCAATATAAATTTGAGCTATTTTGTACTGTTAAAAAACTTGGTGTCCTGAACAGCAGTTCAAGAAATGATAAAAAGTAGAGAAATATGATAAATATTATAGATGTGGCAGCAATTTTTAGGGAAAATTAATTTTAAAGATAGAATTAAGTATGATTGTATCGAAAAGATAGCATTTGAAATGAAGCTAAAATAAAATAGGAAGAAGAAGTTAAATTAAAGGACTGTCATAAATTTATAATTGGTGCCAGGAAAGTAAAATCCTGGGGTAGTGAGAAGACTGGTTTCCCTGGCCTTGTGGAGGTCAGGTCAGTCTCTTACATTAGCTATTTGCTTTACCACTTTGTGTGTATAGCTCCTGCAAACCTTGAATGTTTAAATCAGCTGTACATATGACCTTGCTTATTCCTACTTCCAGGTGATGCACAGTGTTGCAGAATGCCACAATCTCTATGTATTAGAAACACTAGAAATTCATAGTGCCTATATTCATCTGATGCTTTGGCAGTGTTAAAACCATTCCTCATTTCCCCTCCATCTTACGTTTTTTTTTTTTTTTTGGTATTAAGGATTGAACTTGGGACCTTGCGCTTGTGAGGCAGGTGGCGGAACTGCTGAAGTAAATCCCCGGCCCTACCACCCTACATTGTTTACCCCCAAAGGCTATCTTCTCAACACATATTCCTCACTTCCACTCCTTGTCATTCCTGCCATACCCAACATGAGATGATCTTGCTATTATGATTATGTGAGATTGAGCCACAGAACACCTATAGTACAGTTTCACTCCAGGATTGAAGTGGGTGAAAGGCAGCCATGGGAGATAGACCAGAGAGGGTAAGAGCTAGACATAATCCCCTGAGAGCTCCTGAGAAGTTCAAGTTCAGGCCAGGAAGGACATAGGGCCTGGATGCCATGGTGGGAGGCCAGGATCCACAGGTGTGGCTTTCAAAGACAGCTGGATCTGAATGTAATGGCCTTGATACCAGTGGTCTGTCTGAGCCCCTACTCTACTGTTACACCCAACTGAGACTGGTGTCCTGATTGCTTCCCTGTATATGAACATGAGTGGGGATGTGACTCAGCTTGGACAGTTGCCACAGTCTGGGATTTACAAATGAGGGGACCTGTTGAATGGGGGAGGGCGGTCACCTCACAAATGCTCAAGTTATAAAGCTACTGTGACACGCTGGATTCCAGTCTGCAGGTCCTGGAAAGAAACTACTCATTTGGAGTACATAGGAACATTTTTGATTTATTTTTTTCTACTTATTTTTTCCTTCTATTTTGTGGTGTTTGGAGCTTTATTTTCTTTTTTTGTCCTTATAAATTGTTATTATCTTTGGGTTTTTTTGACATCTTTTTCACTTTTCTTTTCCTGTTCTTCTTTTCGTTTGTTCCATTATTTTCCTTTTTTTGATTTAGTTTACTATTTTTCTTGTTTCCCCTTTTCTGTGTTGGTTTTTCTGTTGCTTTTATCCAATACTATTAATTTTCTTTTACTAATTTATAGGCTTTACAGAACCTTTTATTTCACTTTTAGTACTTTCATCTTCCATTGCTTAACTTTCCAACATTTACTTTTTTTGTGCTCCCATTCCCCATACCCCTTTTCTATTAAGTGTTGTGAATCTATAGATTGTTAACTACATCCTATTACTCTTAAATATTATTCTATTGATAGTGGAGGTAAAGTTGTTCTATTGAGTAGATGCTTGCTTTAGATCAATATCTGGTTTGTCTTTGTGTTTATAGTATAATCATAGATCTCTTTTCTTGTACAAGTGATACATTATTGGTTCTTAGTGTTTGTCATTAGCCAGTTTTTTATTTGACACTATTGTTGCTAATCTTATTACTGCAACCAAGGAGACATAGGTGTTGCTATTTGGTTTCTCTCTATACTAATATCTGGATTTCCTTGGATCATAAGCAATACTGTAGCCCATTCCTTGATGAACTGGGTACTGGGACAAATAAGCTGTAACCACCCCTCCCAATAAATGGAGGTCTTTGGATCCTGGGACAGAGGCAAAGGCCAATAGTTAACCTCTCCCAGAGTAACATTATTAAAAGTAGACACTAACTAAGGAGGTCCCCATACTAACCACAAAGCTACCCACTATAATCAACCCCACAAGTTTCAGCACAGAAAAAACAAACAAAAAATAGAAACATGAGAAGGCAAGGCAACAAAATGCCTCAAAACCCTCCAAACTTCCCCCAAACCATTTCACAGGGCACCAATGGGAAGAAATCAAAAGCCACACAGCCAGATTATCTGAAAGGATAATAGCAGAAGTAAAAAGCAGATCAATGACGTGCTTGTCGAATTTAAACAAGATGTAACTAAACAGATAACGATCTTAATGATGAGCAAGTCTACGGAAGAACTAATAAAAATCTAGCACAAGCAAAGAAAGAGATGCAAAACACAAATGCCCAACAAAGAAAAGAATGAGAGTCCAAGAAAAAGTGCCAAACAGATATCCAGGCTATTTAAAGCTGTATTGAAAGTATGCACAGCAGAAGTGCCTAGTTTGAGGACAGAGTGTCAGATCTAGAAGACAGGGCTGTGGTTGGTGATCAATTGAGGAAGGATACCTAAAAAACATGAAAAATGGATTTAATAGCTATGAGATGATGCAAAGAAGACTAATCTAAGACCAACTGAAATTAGTGAAAATTCTGAAGACAGCATAAATGGCAAAAAATGTTTATAGAAGTAATAGCAGAAAACTTTTCAAAAATGGAAAAATAATTTGACATACAAACAAATGAGGCATCCAAAACTCCAAACAGCCACAGAAAAGAAAATCTCCACAGCATGTCATAGTCAAAATCCTGGAAAGTTGACATAAGAACAGAATCTTGAAAGTGATTAGAAAAAAGCAGTGAATCACTTATAAAGGAAAACTCATTAGAATTAAGCAAACTTCTCAACACAAATTTAAAAGGCCATGTGATCTTGGAGAGAAGTGTGTTAAGCTCTGAAAGAAAACAATTTCCAACACATGATTACATGTCCTGAAAAACGATGTTTCAAAATTGATGGAGAAATAAGATATTTTCATGATAATGGACCTAAAAACATTCATGACCACAAAACTAGCACTCCAAAAAATTCTCAAGTATCTTAGAAAGAGAAAATGAAAAATGACAAAAGATTCAATAGAGTGAATACATCTGGGATAGTGAGCAATTAAGTAGAAGGGGAAAAAATGGAATCAGCAGCAGGAAAACAATAGAATGTAGGAATAAGTCAATACCTACCAGTTATAACTGTCAATGTGAATGGTCTCAAGTCACCAATAAAAATACACAGATTCGTAGAGTGGATCAAGAAAGAAAATCCAATGTTTTGCTGTATACAAGAAAGACATTTAACACAAAAAGAAATTCATACAATAAAAATCAGAGGATGGGAGCTTTGGCTCTGAGTGGCTGAGCAACCCAATCATCCTGCAGGCTGTGGTGAAGCCTCTACAGAGAAGGCGAGAGAGCTTAGCAGTTTTGATTGAAGCCCATCGAGCTGCGACGTCAAGCCAAGAGTCATGAGTAACAGAGGTGAGCAGAACTATGGCGAACGGAAGGAAAATGCAGAAGTCGTCATATGACAAGTTTTATAAATGAGTATTTGAAGATCAGGAATAAGTGAAGCTGAAATTTGAAAAAATAAAAGAAAGAATGCATGCTAATTATCAGACCAGAAGTTCCACTTACAGAATACTGAGCAATTTGTGTGAAGTGGGGAAGATTAAAGAAGTCAGAATTTGAAACGGAAGAATGAAAAAAAGAAATAAAAATGCAGTTAAGATAAGAAGTAATCTGGAATCAGAAAGCACTACGCTAAGAATCCCATTCTGCTTCCAGAAGTGGAGGTGCTCACGGATCGGGGAAATCTTCAAGATATACCCCTGCAAGGTCTTGCTCTAAGGAGGATTCCAGGCGTTCCAGGTCAGAGTCCAGATCCAGATCTGAATCTAGGTCTAGATCCAGAAGAAGCCTCGAAGGCATTATACAAGGTCAAGATCTTGACCTTATTCCCATGGACGTTCTCGTAGCAGGTCTTACAGTGGAGATTATCACAGACGCCACAGCCACAGCCATTCTCCCATGTCTTCTCGAAGGCATCATGTTGGGAATCGGGCAAATCCTGACCCAAACCTTTGTCTTGGAGTGTTTGGGTTGAGCTTGTACACTTCAGAAAGAGATTTAAGAGAAGTGTTCTCTAAATATGGCCCCATTGCAGATGTGTCTATTGGATGTAACCAGCAGTCTAGGCGCTCAAGAGGATTTGCCTTTGTGTGTTTTGAAAATGTAGATGATGCCAAGGAAGCTAAAGAATGTGCCAATGGAATGGAACTTGATGGGCATAGAATTAGAGTTGATTTCTCTATAACAAAAAGACCACATACCCCAACACCAGGAATTTACATGGGGAGACCTACCTATGGCAGTTCACGGCGTCGGGATTACTCTGACAGAGGATATGACCGTGGCTATGATGATCGGGACTACTACAGCAGATCATACAGAGGAGGTGGTGGTGGAGGAGGTGGATGCAGAGCTGCTCAAGACAGAGATCAGATTGATAGAAGGTGGTCAACTTCTCCTTATTATAGTCATGGAGGATAGAGATCACTCTTCAGATCTCCATCCTACTCACCTGGTCACTACTAAAGCTTGAAGATGAAGACTTTCTGAAACCTGCCATAGAGCTGGGATATTTTTTGTGGACAATATTTTTATTGTCTGTTTAAACAGTGAACAGTGGGCTGGGGATTTAGCTCAGTGGTTCTGATGCCTGCCTCACATGCGCAAGGTCCCGAGTTTGATCCCCCGTACCAAAAAAAAAAAAAAAAAGTGAACAGTGCCTAGTGAAGTTAGGTGACTTTTACAGCTTTTATGATGACTACTTTTGGTGGAGTTGAAATGCTGTTTTCATTCTGCATTTGTGTAGTTCAGTGCTTTGTTCAAAGTTCAGTGTTTTCAGAAAAGTAAGTTTTGCATGTATGTTTTTACAGTCTAAATTTTGACTGCTGAGAAGTTTCTATTATACAAAACTTCATTTAAAAAGGGTTTCTACTGAATCCAGGGTAATCTGAAGACTGAGGCCTGTGTGTCAAATGTTACCAAATGGCAAAAAGCAACAATAAACAGTTTTGATTTTTTTAAAAAATCAAAGGATGGAGAATAATATTCCATGCAATGGGAACCTGACAACAAGCAGGAGTATAGCTATCCTATTTTCAGACAAAGTAGACTTTAAGCCAAAACTGATGACAAAAGGCAAAGAAAGACACTATCTATTGGCTAATGGAACTATTCAACAGGAAGAGATAAGAATTATAAATGTATATTCATCCAACAATAACACACACAACTTCCTAAAACAAACACCAGTGGACATAAAAGATCAGATGAACATCAATACAATTATAGTGGGGGAACTTCAATATCTCACAATCACAAATCAACTAATCAACAAAGAAATATCAGAGTTGAACCAAATTTCAAACAAATGAACTTAATAATATCTACAGAGTGTTCCTGTCCCGGCCCGTGGGTAAGTCAATGAAGACCCTAGAGGGGGAGCGAGGATGAGAGGGGACAGGGGACACGAGAGATGGGGACAAGACAGGTTTCTGATCAAGTCTCGTTTATTGCGGAAGCTGCTACAACATATATACTGTAGGGCTAGAGGGGAGGAGCAAGAGGAGGGTACTGGGGCTACTTCCTTGTTGCCGGGTAGATCTGCAACAAGCCCGGGCATGTCCGTCAGAGGCCTGCAGCAAGCCTGGGCATGTCCGTAGAAGACACTCAAGAGTTCCAGTGGGGGGGCAGGGCCCCCTACAGGTCCTCCCTTTAAAATTATTTTTTAGAAAAGCGTCAGGAGAGTCAAGCCTGTGGGGGCTGAGCCTGTCTTGGGTCAGAGCGACATACGTGTCTGCACCGTGCACCTTACCCGTCCTTGGTTAACCAGAGAATCAAGGCTCTGGCACCTGTCTTAGGTGGTGTACGAGGATTCCCTCAGGCATGGCACGCTTGCTCAGTTGCCCGTCATTGGCTTGCCAGCCCTCTCACCAGGTACTCATCCTGATCAGCCATGGCTAACCGATTATAATGGACCTGTATGGGCACTGTTTTTATAGCCTCGAGTTGGGCTTTTAGGAAGGCCACGATTTTGTTATAAAGTATGGGCCCTAAAGAAATGAGCAAGAGTAGACCCAATAGGGGCCCCAACAAAGGGAGGAGATAGGGGAGAAAACCATTGAGGCCAGTCCAGAGGGGATTTTGAATGAGTTCTTGTCGTCGTCTGTTTAAATCTTCTTGAAGTTCGCGAATTTTTCCCCTGACGATCCCAGATTTGTTGGCGTAGAAGCAGCAATGTTCATTTAAGGCTATGCAAATCCCTCCTTGTTCCGCTGTGAGGAGGTCCAGGCCCCTTCTATTCTGAAGGACCACCTCAGCCAGGGAGTCAATCTGATCTTGTATATCTGTAAGAGTGTTGGAGAGAGCTTGAACATCATTAATCAGCTGGTTGGACAATTTGGCATAAGAATGTAATGCCACTCCAACGCCAGCAGAGCCAGTGGCAAGGGTGCCAGACACCCCTAGTCCCACGAGCAAGGGGACCAGTGAGACAGCCCTTTTATGTCGCCCAGCGATATAGTCAAAGCTGGGCAAGGGCACCGGCTCATCTCCAGGAATAAGGGAGATGTCCGGGAGAACAGTCGCCACCACACACAGCCCAGTCCAATTAGTGGGGAGGGAGGTGAACGCCAAGCTCCCTCCACAGACAAGCACGTGACCCGGGGCAGGGCAAATGGCGGCAGAGTCATTAAGCACTACCGAACAGAGAGAAAAATTTTGGACTCCAACATGTATGTCGAAGCTATTGTTGTTGCCCGAATTTAGATAACAAACTGAGGCATTGAACTGTACTGGCTGGACCCTGAAGGGCAGGGAGAAGCTGCAATTGTAACTAGAACTGTTAGCGTAGTCAGTTTGGTCGACATTCGGCAAGGCGAGGGGCAGGGGCGTGCCAAGGGTCAAGCATAACCAACAACCTGCAGCAAAAGCTGGGTTGGATGTATTGATCACATGATAAGTGGCCTCTAGGACACTCAGGGTTTGGGCGTCAGGGTCTGGGCCTCGAGGTTTGGGAAGGACCAGTGGATGATAGTTTAAGGAGGGATACATCTCTTGGATGATAGTCTCAAGTTGTTTTTGTACTCGTTCTTCCCGGAGCTGATCCGAAGGCCCTCCACCGTCCGATATATGGATGGGGGCCTGTGGCGGCCAACAGACGTCTTTGCCTGGAGTGCCGCGACAAGAGGCCTGACCAAATTTAGAGTATCCTTTGGGGCTGGGAAGGTCCCAGTCGCCTCCGACGGAGCCATTATAAGTTCTTTGCAAGACAGTAGTTAAATATATTTTCCCGTCGGAATGGGTACATTGCTGGGCCTCAATATAGCAGGTAGAATGCATTTCGGTGGCCATGACACACCCGGCAGGGCATGGCCCTGGTTTGTCATTGACTGTTGGTATAATCTTAGGTTTAGGGACACATTTCCATTTTTGGTTATATCCTCCCGCTAATGTGGCCTCATAAACTAAATAGGCAGTCTTATCCCCGCAATTGGTACTGCGAGTGTAACTTGAGGGCACAACCCTACCAGAGCCCCCTGTACAATCACAGGGGTTACCATACAAGGCAGTGAGCAATTGTTCTTTGTTAACTGGTTGAAATCCGCTCTCCGTTGTTGATGCCAGGAGCAGCAACAGGCCGTGCAACAGGATCAGGGGTATCATCTTCAGAGCCTGTAAGCAGAATTTGTCTTGCGATATAAACAGGGTCGAGCCACAGATAAGAGAGTTAGGCTAACCTGATTGAGCTTTTGAAGATAACCAAAGTGGGCATATTACAATAACATTTTCAGAACTTAACCACTATGAACGTTTCGTAACAACATATTCAGTGTTTAAACATCCTGAACAACTAATACAGTCAATTTACAACCTATTTAGATAATATTCACTATGATATATCTCCCATGAGATCACATGATATAAAATTTACTAAGGGGTCCCTTTGATGAATTAAGACCAGAATAATCATTTTCTGGGTGGCCACTTCTATATTCATCAAAGGGAGTTCCCATCTATGATCGTTTTAACAAATAATTAAGAATATGTATCCTTTTATTTTACAACTGTGGATTGCAATTTGATTGTTGCCTGTGGGTGACAATGCACGTTACTTTCATAAATTTCACAACCTGGGAAGAAAAGCATGTCTTTAGTTTAGCCATTTTTCTCTGTAAGTTAACTTAACAATAGGTGAATATCCTATAAAAGGGAAGGAACATATTGAGCTCAACTGTACGAACACAAACAACAGACAATAAACAAACATATAAGACAGTGTACTTTTGATGATTGTTAAATTGTAATTGTAGGCGCCATTGCTAACTGGTTGAGATTGGGCAAGTCAGGTCATTGGCATCATCAGCACACCTATCGACTTGTTTTACTAGGCGTTCTGGGAGCCACCGGGCTGACTTCATTTCCTTGGAGTAAACACACACCGATCCTCAGCCCCAGATAAGTACAGGATCGGGCCCGTGCCATGAGTGGTCCAGGGGGTCTTTCCACATCACCGAGGCAAATTGTCGTTGCGTCTCTGGTTGCCAGAAACGATTGGCTGCAGATAAACCTTTGGCACCCAAATTTAAAAAGTTAAGAATGAATAGTGCATGTGATATCAGGTTTCTAGGAGACCCCTTGGTAGGGTACCATTCCCCCTTTTTTATTTTGTCTAAAGTAATTTTGAGTGTGAGATTAGCCCTTTCTATAATGCCTTGTCCCTGAGGATTATATGGGATTCCCGTTATGTGCGTTATGTCAAATTGTTTGCAAAACTTGGAGAAGCCAGAGCTGGTATAGCCGGGACCATTGTCCGTTTTAATTTGTTGTGGACATCCAAGTACTGAGAAGGCAATGAGAAGATGAGCGATGACATGTTTAGTAGCTTCCCCAGACTGCAGGGTGGCAAATATGAATCCACTACAGGTATCAATGTTGACATGTATATACTTAAGAAAGCCAAATTCAGGGTAGTGTGTGACATCCATTTGCCAGAGGGCATTTGGAATTAAGCCACGAGGATTAACTCCTAGATGAGGTGTAGGAAGGTGCAGAGTGCACGTAGGGCAGGCCTTAACAATTTGTCTAGCTTGTTCTCTAGTAAGCTTATACATAAGGCGAAGCGTGTGAGCATTAAGATGATGGAATTGGTGTGCCTTCCGTGCCTGGTCAATCGGAATGGGGGCATCAGTGTTTATTGAATAGGCAGAAGCCTGAGGTCTTGTGGCTAGGTCTGCTAGGCGGTTGCCCTCTGCGAGTGGGCCAGGTAGGTTAGAGTGGGCACGAAGGTGCCCAATGAAAAAGGAGTTGGATCTTTTTCTGATTAAATCTTGTAATTGGAGGAAGAGACCACCAGTCTGAGAAGCAAGTTTGATCAGTCCGCATGTCTCTAATAAGGGGACAGATTGAGCAATGTAAGCACTGTCAGTAAAGAGATTAAAAGCTCGCGCAGGGAATGCAGAAAAGACCGCTATGACTGCCTGTAGCTCCGTTAATTGGGCCGACGAGTGGGCAGTTTGGAATTGGACAATGTTATCGTCCCACACATAGGCAGCCATCCCGGTGGAAGAACCATCTGTAAAAACTGATAGGGCTTCTGGCAGAGGAGAACAAGAAGTGACCTTCGGAAAAATGAAGTCATGTCTGTTGGCAAAGTCAATGAGTTTGTTGGGAGGATAGTGATTGTCCAATAACCCTGAATAAGAAGCGAGAGCAATTGGCCAGGAATCGGTAGTCTGCATAAGCCAATCGATCTGATCTTTAGGGTAGGGTTGGATAATGACATCAGGTTCTTTTCCAAAGTACATCTTTCCATGGTCTCTGCCTAAAATAACCAGGTCTGCAACTGCAACATAATAGGGATAAAAGATCCGCTTAGGGGAAACTGGGAGATGAACCCACAAAAGGGGAGTGGTTTGCCAAAAGACAGCAGTGGGAGAAAGAGAGGATTTGCAGATGATATACTGTAAAGGAGAGTTATAATCTATAAAAGTAATTGTTTGATTTTGGATGGCTTGTTCTACCGTGCTAATGGCTTTGCGCCCCTCGGCAGTGAGCTCCCGAGGTGAAGTGGGGTGGCTATCACCTTGTAGGGTATCATAGAGAGGCTTCAGGTCATGTTTAGTGAGCTTTAAATAGGGCATAAGCCAATTAATGTCTCCGAGCAGTTTTTGGAAGTTATTCAGAGTTTTAAGACCGTCCAGCCGTAAGGTAAGCTTTTGGGAGGAAATGTGACGTCCCTTCATCTGAAATCCGAGGTAACTGTAAGGGTCTTTTAGTTGAACCTTATCAGGGGCAATTTGGAGGCCACGAGATTCAAGGGCCCGCCGAAGGTCAGCATAACAAGCTAAAACCTCACTTCCTAATTGTCCCGCCACGAGGATATCATCCATGTAATGGATAATATACATTTGAGGCCAATTGTCTCGGGTGGATTGGAGTGCTGCGGCTACAAATGACTGGCACAGGGTGGGACTATTGGCCATGCCTTGGGGCAGCACTAGCCATTGAAAGCGCTGCATTGGGGCGCAGAAATTGGTCACCGGAAGGCTAAATGCGAAGCGTTTTTGATCAGCAGGATGTAAGGGAATGGTGAAAAAGCAATCCTTTAAATCAATAATAACCTTATAATATCCAAGAGGGATGGCTACCAGTGAGGGAAGACCGGGTTGTAAAGCTCCCATAAGTACCATGGTTTTATTAACTGCTCTGAGATCTTGCAAGAGCCTCCATTTTCCCGACCGTTTTTTAATGACAAAAATGGGAGTATTCCAAGGGGAATGGCTAGGAATGATATGGCCAGCATGAAGCTGTTCCTGCACCAGCTGTTGAGCTGCTAATAACTTCTCCTTGGAAAGGGGCCACTGATCGACCCACACTGGATCGTCTGAGAGCCAGGTGATCTTTTCAGCATGGACCGCAGGAGTGTCAGTGACCCCCTATGGAAAATGGCCTAACCCTGCTCGAGGGGGCCGAGGGACAGGCTCAATGGGGTGGGTAAGGCTTGTAGGGTGTTTTCCCAGCCCTGTTCCTGGAATGTACCCATTTTTAAACATTTGCATAGTGACAATTTCATTGGGGCTGGAAATAATTAGCCCCATTTGTGATAATAGGTCTCTCCCCCATAGATTGACAGGCAACCCTGAGATGATATAAGGTTGAATGGTGCCCTGATTACCATCTTGGTCCCTCCAGGTCAGATCTTTGGCACTTTGTTTAGGATTTTGACTTTGACCTATACCCCTGAGATGGGTGAGGGTGTCCTTTAATGGCCACGCCCGAGGCCAATCCTCTCCCTTTATGATAGTTACATCAGCACCAGTGTCAACCAACCCAGAAAACTGTCTCCCATCTAACCACAAGGTCATGAGAGGCTTTTGTGCTGAAAGTATCTCCGACCAGTAGACATCGGATGAGCCGAAACCCTGGCTACCTCGGGCGTCGTTACGAGCCTTATGAGAGGTAGGGAGGAGGGGAAGGAGTAACAGTTGAGCAAATCTTTGGCCTGATTGAATGGTGCTGATAACTTTGGGGGAAGAAGCCATAACTTTAATTTCCCCAGAGTAGTCGCTATCAATCACTCCTGGGTAAACCAGCAGTCCATTCATGGTGCTGCTGCTTCGGCCTATTACGAGGCCAAAGGTCTCCTTAGGTAAGGGTCCAAAGACTCCTGTGGCGAGGGCCTGGACTCCCATTTCTGAGGTCAATACTGTGTGGGTGGTGGCACTGAGGTCCAATCCGGCACTTCCTTTTGTGGCTCTGACGAGGTCTGAAATGGATTGCTGTTTATTGGAGCAAAATTGAGCGCCCCGTAAATTTGTTTGGGATTGGGGGCCCGGGGCTGGCCCCCTTTCCCGTTTCCCGAATTCGAACCCTGGAGAGGGGGGAGGGGTCGGCCCTGGGCATCAGTTTTGGATCGGCACTCACTCGCCCAATGTCTCCCCCAATTGCATCGGGGGCAGGGCCCTGGGGGCGGAGCGTTGGGGCCCTGCATTTTAGCAGTCGGGCATTCTCTAGCAAAATGACCGGTGGCCCCACATCGGAAACACTTATTGCCGACGTGGCGTTGCAAGAATTGTTTGACTGTGAAGCCTTGCATGGCAGCTGCCATGGCAAGGCCCTGTTGGTAGGCGGCCCCAATCTCAGAGCAAAGGCGAATGTAGCCGAAAAGGTCAGTTTTCTTTTTATAGGGGCAGATAGCGGCCTGACAGGCGGCGTTGGCGTTCTCAAAAGCAAGCTGTTTAACGAAATCTGTCCCTGTCTCCGCGCTCCCAAAAATCCGGCCTGCCGCCGTGAGAAGGCGGTGGACAAAGTCCGCAAACGGCTCGTCTGGCCCCTGCCGGATATTAGTGAGGGAGGCACTTATGTCTCCTTTGGAGGGGAGTTTTCTCCAGGCCCTAGTGGCTGCGGTCTGAATCTGGGCATACAGCCCCGCGTCAAATTGCATTTGTTGGTCGTTAGCGGCGTAGGCCCCCTCCCCAAGATGCATGTCAAGCACCCAACCATTTCCCGCCTGAGCATTGCGTCTAGCGGTCTCTTGGCAATTTTCAACATATTCAGATTTCCATAATAAATAATCACCTCCTGTAAGGGCGGCGCGGGCCAGAGTCTGCCAATTAATTGGGGTGAGCCAATTTTCTGCCACCGATTCTAAAATAGCCATGGTGTAAGGTGCAGTGGCCCCGTATTGAGCCGCAGCCGTTTTAAGCTCTTTAATAACCTTGAAATCAAAGCCGCTATGGTGTCTCCATGCCTGACCCTGTGCGTCAACAGTCTCAGTGACAGGGAAGGCTTCCACAGGTTCAAGTTCTAGGGGTACCCTTGATCCGGATGGCACCCTGGGGGTTGCCCCTCTAATGGGGGGTCGTGGCTTATGGGTGTCTTCTCTAGGGACATTTTCATGGGCCTTGCCTGTTCTTAAGCCTTCAAGCTGGGTGATAAGTTCTTGATGTTCCTTTTCTAACCTTATCTGTTCTTTTAGAAAGTCTATTTTGTCCCGGAGTTCCTTTTGGGGATCAACAACAGGATAGGCCAGAGCGGGAGTGTTGGGGCCTGGAGGGATATAAGGAGGGGGGCACCCAGAGCCGCCCCGCAGTGCTTCCCCCGCAGACTCGTCAGTCCCGGAGTCCTTTTGGGGCGGATCTGGGGGCGGAGGCGGGCAACGATAGGCTTGAAGGGAGGGATATAGGGGCGGAACCTCCCACGAGGGTGGGGCTGCCTTAGAGGCAGTGACGGAGGGAGAGGAAGCGGGGGTCCGGTGAGGCTTTGCCTTATAGGGCTTGGCAGGGATCGTGGCCGTTTGGGATTGGTCCGAGGGAGCGTTATGTCCATCGGGGGCGGGATCATCGTCACTGTCAAAGGATATCAAGTCCTCTTCCTCGTCTGGCGAGGAAGTCGTGGCCTTAACGGGCCTGGGTCCCGGCGCCATATCGGCATCCCGGGAGACTGCGTCAGAGCCGCCTGGATTTCCACCAGTGCAGAGGGCTATCTCTCCAACCTGTATAGCTTAAGCTACCACTGGGTCCCTCGTCTTTTGAGAGATGATATCATTGATCAAATTCCAATAAGAGAATGCCGCAATCGGGACCTTTCCGGGTCTGCAAGCGGCATAATAATCCTGAAGAGCTTCCCCTACCCTTTTCCATCTCTTTTCGTCAATGGTTCCCTCGGCAGGGAACCAGGGACAGAGATCTTTAATATAATCAAAAAATTTCAGCAATTGTTTGACTGTAACCTTTACCCCTCGTGCCTGTAATGTCTTCTTGAGACCTTGCACGAACAATTCGTGCTGACTAATGCCCTGCCCCATAATCGCTGTTCAACTTACCGAGGTGCGAAGAGACGGCAGGTCTACGTCAATTGCAAGCCTCTCCTGTGTCGAGTGTGCTCTTTGTTCCTCAATCTTAATCTTAGGGCCCCTGAGCAGCGTCCTTCACTGGATCCCCCGTTCTCGGGCCCCATGTTGGGCGCCACTTGTCCCGGCCCGCGGGTAAGTCAACGAAGACCCTAGAGGGGGAGCGAGGATGAGAAGGGACAGGGGACACGAGAGATGGAGACAAGACAGGTTTCTGATCAAGTCTCGTTTATTGCGGAAGCTGCTACAACATATATACTGTAGGGCTAGAGGGGAGGAGCAAGAGGAGGGTACTGGGGCTACTTCCTTGTTGCCGGGTAGATCTGCAACAAGCCTGGGCATGTCCGTCAGAGGCCTGCAGCAAGCCTGGGCATGTCCGTAGAAGACACTCAAGAGTTCCAGCAGGGGGGCAGGGCCCCCTACATGTTCCAGTCAGCAAGAACAGAATACACATTCTTCACAGCACTACGTGAGACTTTCTACAAAATAGTCCACATACTAGCCAGTAAAGCATGCATAAGTAAATGAAAAATAATCCAGATTTTACCATGCATATTATCAGACCATAGCACAAAGAAACTACAAATAAATAACAAAGATACCCAAGAAATTAGGCAAATGCATGGAATTTAAACAATGTACGCTTGAATAATCAATAGGATATAGAAGAAATTAAAGAAGAAATAAGATAGTTCTCAGAAGTAAATAATAATACCAGTCCTGCATACCAGAACTTATGGGACACAATAAAAGCTGTCCTGAGGAGGAAGTTTATAGTTGTGAATGACCGCAACAGAAAAACAGAATGAGCACAAATAAATAACCCAATGATGCACTTCCTCCATTCATCAAAAAGTGCAACTCAAATCCAGAATTCATACAAGAAATGAAATTTCAAAAGTCAAAGCAGATATCAATGAAATGGAGACAAAAATTTACAAAGAATCAAAGAATTGAAGGGTTAGTTCTTTGAAAGAATAAATGAAGTAAACAAACCCTTTGTTAATCTTACCAAAGAAGGAAAGAAAAGACACCAGTGCAATTCAAAATGAAAAAGGTCACAACAGACATCACTGAAATCCAGAAGATTATTAGCAACTACTTCAGAAGCCCATATGCCAATAAATTAGAGAACTCAGAAAAAACGGTAGATTCCTAGGTACATTCAAATTGCCAAAACAAAACAAACAAGACTTAAAAACCCAAAATAATCCAATAATAACCAATGAACTTGAAGCAGTAATTAAAAAAAACTATCATCTAATAAAAAACTTGGCACCTCATGGATTCACTGCCAAGTTTTCCAGAAACTTCAGGAAGATTTAATGTAATACTTCTCAAACTGTTTAATGAAATCAAAATGGAAGGAGTTCTTCCAAAGTCATTCCTAGAAGCTAGCATTACCCTAATTCCAAAACTAAGAAACAGAACTACAGACCAATCTCTCTAATGAACATAGATGCAAAAATTCTCAACAAGATACTAGTAAACAATGCAACAAATCATCAAAAAGATTATATGCCATGATCAAGTCGGCTTCACTCCAGGTATGCAAGTATGGTTCAACATATGCAAATCAGCATAATACATCATGTACACAGAAGTGAGGACAAAAACAGCACTAAAAAGCATTTGACAAAATCCAACATCCATTTATGATATAAACCCTGAAGAAAATAGGTATAGAAAGACTTAATCTGATAAAGGCCATTTATTGCCAACATCATATTAAGTGGGAAAAAACCCTAAAGCTTTCCCTCTAAAATCAGGAACAGGAAAAGGATGTTCACTATCACTGCTCCTGTTCAACACTGTCCTTGAACCATTAGCCAAAGATATCAGGGTAGAGAAAGAAACAAGCAATACATATAGAAAAGGAAGAAGTCCAAGTATCATTATTTGCAGATGAAATGTCCCTGTGCTTTGTTTCACTTCACCATGTCTTAGGTTGTGTGCAAATCACTTCACATAGATTGAGGTCATTTATTCCTCACAACAACCATTTGCAATGTATGTCATTATTGCCAGATTACTGACTAGATAATGACTCATAGAAAAGTCAAGTAACTTGCTCAAGTTCACACAAATAGTTAAAAAAAGAATTGATCTTAAACTTCCTATATTTAAGTTTCATTATTTTTCCCATGGAGTTCTTTTTGGACAGAGTGTGCTGTAAAGAAAGGGATGGTAGATATTGGCAAAAGTCTGCCAGTATGCTTGATTAGTCCTTTGATCCTTTACTTTTGACCTTACACTTGGGTCGTAATCCATCCCCAGGTGCTACTTCCTATATTCTGATATTCTATACAATGGCACGTTAGCAAATACTGTGCTATGTATCAGAATATTTCAAATGCTTGTTTGGCCTTCTAGAATATTTGTGAGTTCTGGAGGTGGTACTCTTTCATGGTACATTGTAAATACATGACTGTGAATTGTTCCTTTCTATTGAAATTGTAAATAACTCTGATCTCTTCTGTGGTATGTTAAATGTTCTATATGATGCACCAAATAAAATTCCTTTATTTGGCATAATGATGAAGATATTTTTAAAGATTTAGACTAACAACTTCTCTTCATGAGGCAAAGGTTTAGCCTAATAGCTACTTTTCATAGAGGCAAAGGTATGGGTTTGCAATGTTCATGTGTCAAGAAATAAAGCTAGAGATGCCTACTAGGGTGATTTTAAAAAGTATGTTTTGTTTTTTTTTGTTTTA
Source organism: Heterocephalus glaber (assembly GCF_053883595.1). NCBI lineage: Eukaryota > Metazoa > Chordata > Mammalia > Rodentia > Bathyergidae > Heterocephalus > Heterocephalus glaber. Next base: position 36,589,818 of record NW_028258139.1, read on the forward strand.
TCCAAAAATGTTTAATTTTAATATGAGAAAATTCATGTATTTTAAGACATGGAATTCCTACTATATAACAACTCTTTAACCTTTCACACTAGGAAGAATTTTTGTTATGTTTTTTTCAGTTTGGTCTTGTACAGTAAAAATACACTATTCATTTGGAATAATTCTCAAGACTGGTATTTTGTGTAGGGCTCATTAATAGCCACCTATTCTCACTATTAAGGAGAAAGTTGTAAAAAAAAGGAATAGAGACTCCTTTTCCCTATTATGATCTTTGAAAAGTATTTCAGTAAACCAAGTTGTATTCTATTATACACAACTTTTCCCAAGTTTGCTTGTGGTTGTAAATTTATCTTGTAGTGTATTAACGTTTTTGGAACTTATGAACTAAAATTTATTAATGGGACTACAACATCCTATGGTTAGAGGAATGTTACTAAAATGTGGCTTAAATTTGATAATCTTTGTTAGATTTTTCATTTGATGCATTCAGTTGAGTTAACCTTAAAAGACCTCTTTATATAACATGCCATTATCACACAATAGGACAATAACCTAATTTCAAGAAAATCTATTCAGGTGTTCTCAAGACTCCACACATTTGTAGAACTCATTGGAATGCATATTCCCAGGCCTCCTTGTCTTTTTCCTAAGAGATAGAATCCAGAAATGTATACTTAATAAATGGATCAGGTGTTTTGTTACAGATATTGTATGGGAAAAACATTAATTTACTTCAACCATATCTGAACTCAAAGCAAAAATTTGTTTAAGAATATTTACACAAATATCATTAAATGTCTCAAGATAATAATGATACATTGCTTATGTCATTGCTAGTACCTGTTACACATAATTTGCACTGTGTAATATATTTTGATTCTTAGATAAAGACCCCATCTATAAAGGTCTCAGTTTTTAATTCAACACTGTTTTTTGTCATCCAGTATTTAGAGGATTGTCAATAATTATTAAGAAGTGAAATGAATAAACTCTGAACTCTCTCTGTCCTCTCTGACTTTCATGCCAATACCAATATTCACTAAGTAAACTGTTCTTTGTCTGATCTTGAAATTCTATTCATGATTTTGTATATTTACAATCACTGTATATTATATATTATTTGGCTCTCTTATAGAGTTCAACCAAAATTTGAAAAAGTTTTCAAAATCTCTTCAAAGTATGAATTAATCTAAGTGTTTCTTGAGTGAATAGTCTTTATGTTTTGTTTTTATTTTTTCCTAAATCAAGTGGGATTTTGAGTTTTAGTCATTTAATGAGAACATTTTATACATAACCAATGTATTTCCAGGCATCAGAAAGATCTTCTAGTTATAAAGCCTTTAAAAATGTTTTCCTCTTTAATATATCATGTTTCATTTACAGGAAATTTATCATGTTTAACCTAGTTTTACCATTTCTTGAAATCTTAAAGCAATTAGCAAGTTTAAAGTATATTTTACCCTCACAGTTTGGTTATAGCTTTTTTGAAAAAGAAAAAAAGGTGGGGAGAGGGAGAGATGTGTGTGGATGAAACTCTCCAGATTCTACCTGACTGCTCTTGCCAGTCCAATGTTTCTCATGCCCACATCAGTAACCAGATGATATAAATGAGAAAGGAAAGGGAAAATGACAGCAAGGCCACAATGGTCAACAGCTTAACAGTGTATATTTAATGTAAAGGAGGACATAAGCACTGGGATCCAAACTTTCTTTGAAGTTATGATTAATAAGAAATAAATAAAAGGAAACTCACCATGAAACATGGCATAAGGGCAAACAGGCCCCAAAAGAAGTTTAAATTTTTCATTGTTTAGTGTTCCTGAAAGAAGACCAATGGTCCCTGGTTAGTCAAATTTATCAAGAGTACCATTCTTAATTTAAAACAAAAATTTAGTAGGGATTCTAATACTAGTCAGTTAATGTGATGAAGAAATACCAGTACAACCTTTCAAAAGATGTGTTTTATACGTGGGAGAAGAGATAGAGTACACTGCCATAGTGTTACATTTGTGATAGTTTTTAAACATATGGTACTAATTGTTTTGTTATGACGGTAATTCTGAGACTATATTCAAAGTACATCTTAAAAAGAATTTTCTGAATAATCTTCCTTGCCTATAGTCTTTTGGAGGAAAATAACTTATTTGTGTATTTTTGGTATGATTGCTTAAAATCAATTGAGCTGTTATGTTTCTGTAGATTTGTGCCTGGATATTGTCAGTGTGATTGGAGTATATCATGAAATAAATCACTTCTTATTACAATTATTTTATTATTTTTTTTTTACAATTATCTGACGGGAAAAGAATTGTGCAATGTGTATCTTTTCTTTCATGCCACTCTGCCTAAGTATAATTTTCATGATATATCTCTATTCCTCGAGCTTTTTAAAGGCCAGTTAATGTCATTCAGCATGTGAATTAGAAAAAAGAGAGTTTACCTTTAATTCCATAATAATTTTCAGCAATCTATTACATGGCAACTGTGTCCTTTGAAGGAGAAGTTCAACTACAACATTGTGACGCATTTTCTTGGTATCACTGTTATATCTTTCTGTACTAGCATTGAAAGTGACACAGGAAGGGGTCCACAGACTCTACTTTTGTATGTACAAGTAGTTATCCCCTTAAAATGGCTTCCTTTAAAAGAATATGCTACCTTAAAAGCAGTTTAAAAATACACAAGAAAACTAACTCAAATGAGAACAGAAATGTAAATCTATCTTTATGCACACCTTTAATAGGCTTCTACTGTTGAATGACTTTAGAGACTATTAAAATGTAACAATGGAAAAGTCAATATATTGTGAAATTGTATGTAAATCATTCAATTAACATGAAAACTCTTTTTTTGGGGGGGAGGTACCTGGGATTGAACTCGGGACCTGGCACTTTTGAGGCAGGCAGTGGAACGACTGAGCTAAATCCCCGGCCCAACATGTAAACTCTTAACAAAAATTTTCCCCAGAAGTTTAGCAAACTTGACCACTGACAATGTTTTTTTTTCTTCTTCCTTAAAACACATCCTAGATTTTTAGGTAATAGGGGTACTTCTATTAAAAGCCATGAGAATGATAATGCTTGAGAATATGAGCAAAAGATAGAATTCCAATGTTAAAGTCCTTACATTTCTATTTCTAAGTACTTACCACTGTAGGCGATTCCTTTTTGGATCAATGAAATTGTTGTTAATCTTACTCTAGAGAAATACTCAATTTAGGTAGGTACAATTTGAAAACTCAAGAAGGAAAGAGAACTTTCCTGGGAACTCTCCCCCTTTTTTTTTCTTAAATTCTTTTATTGGTACATTTTAGGTATACAGCATAATTACATTTCTCATTGGGAACTTGTACCTTTACATGATGCATCTTGGTTCTTACTTTTTCCCCATTCCTAGCCCTCCCTTCACCCTCTCCACCCTTCCCTACTTACAAAGACTTTGTTTCCATTTTTCCCATTTCTCATCATTTTTCCTTTCCCTTCTTTCCTTTCCCCTGCCCCTCCCACTACCCCTACCCCTTTGGACCTTTTCTTCCTATTTTGCATTATTGATTATTCATTCTAATCATTGGTACATTTTAGGTATACAATATAATGACATTCATCATTGGAAATTTGCACCTTTACATAATCTCTCTTGGTTCTTATTTTTCACCCTTGCCCAGCCCTCCCTTCAACCCCTCCATTCCTCCCTATTTACAAAGATTTTGTTCCTATTTTTCCATTTTCTCATATTAATTCCATTCCCTTCTTTCCTTTTCCCTACTCCTCTCACTTCCTTCCCCTTTGCCCCTTTTCTTCCTATTTCACATTACCTATTATACATTTTAGTCCTTATTTACACTTTCAGTTTCTCACACCAGAGAAACTATTCAGTATTTATACATGTGTGTCTTATTTATTTCACTTAAGAGTATCACCTCAATGTCCATCCATAAAATGGAGTACTACTCAGCCATAAAAAATGAGAAATCCCCCTTTTTAAATACAGCTGTCTGGATTCCTATTTGAGTTAGGAGAAAGGTTAAGGGAAGGCAAACTTTGTATTGATAATCTTTACTGGTAAAAAGAAAAAATAGTTGTAGTGGCCAGTTTGGCAGCTTCCTCCATAGAACTGTGATCCATCCCTGTCTGGCAGGCCTTGGGGGCATGCAGACTGTTGCAGTACAGTACTTTCAAACTTGGCTGCACATTTTAATTACCTGGAGCTTTAAAAATATCTCAATTCTCAGACTTCATCCCAGACTAACTTGTTAGAAGATAATGGAGCAGGAAGATAGGGAGGAGAACTCTTACAATGTCCCAAGTGTTACAAAGTGAAATGTTGTTTGAGAATCACTGCAGGAAAATGGTGTAGAATCTGAAATTTTCACTTGTCTAGACCCATTTATCAAAATTACCATGTCTATAGAAAGTATTCACTTATTTAGGCCAGAGCTTGTATGTGAGGAAGGATTTTCAAGACTGGAAAAGGGAAACAGTTAAATAAATGCTTTATCTCAAAAACTGGAAGTAACAGAAAAGATCTCATTGTGGGAGATGGATAAATAAAAAAGAAACATCCCATATTTTCTTAATCTTAAATTGATATGTCTATTCTAGATTTGTAATTTTATTTAAAAGTACTGTTCACATTAATTTGTTTTTTTTTCTTAAATTCTTTTATTGGTACATTTTTAGGTATACAATACGTTTACACTAATCATTGGGTGCTTGTACCTGTACATGATGTATCTTGGTTCTTATTTTTTCCCCATTACCTGTGCGCTCTTCACCCCTAAACCCTTCCCTATTTACATACTTCATTTCCATTTTTTTTTCTTTTCTCAAAATTTTTCCTTTCCATTCTTTCCTTTCCTTTTCCCCTCCCACCACTCCTACCCTTTTGGACCTTTTCCAATTTCAAAGTATCATTTATTAGTTATTAATCCTTTTAGTCCTTATTTACACTCTCAGTTTCTCACACTAGAGAACCTATTCAGTATTTACACTTGTGTCTTATTTATTTTACTTAAGAGTATGGCCTCAATATGCATCCATTTAGCTATAAATGACTCTAGTTTCTCATTCTTTATGGCTGAGTAGTACACCATTTTATTAAAAAAACCCACATCTTCTTTATCCAGTTTCCAGTTGATGGGCACTTGGGCTGTTTCCAAGCTTTAGCTATTACAAACTAGGCCACAATAAACATAGGTACACATATATCACTGTGGTATGATTCTTTTAATTCTTTTGGGAAAATACCCAGTAGGGGAATAGCTGGGTCAAATGGGACCTGTAGTCCTAGTTCTTTGAGGTATCTCCATACTGATTTCCATAGTGGTTGCACCAGTCTGCACTCCCACCAACAATGGAGAAGGGTTTCTTTCTCTCCACACCCCCACCAGCATTTGTTATTTGTTGATTTCTTGATAGCAGCCACTCTTTCTGGGGTGAGGTGGAATCTCAGTGTTGTTTTCATCTGAATCTCTCCAGTGACCAGTGATGTTGAACATTTTTTCATATGTTTATTTGCTGTTTTTACTTCTTTGTCTGAGAAATGTCTATTCATTTCAGATGCCCATTTTTGAATTGGGTCTTTGAATTTGGGGGGTCTGATTTTTTTCAGTTCTTTATATATTCTAGATGGTAGCCCTTTGTCTGAGTTACAGCTGCCAAAATTTTTTTCCCACATTGTACGTTGTCTCTTAGCTCTGTTGGTACTTTCTCTTGCAGGGCAGAAGCTTTTTAATGAGATGAGATCCCAGTTATTGATTCTTTGTGCTAGTTTCTGGGCTAGTGAGGTTTTGTTCAAAAAGTCTTTTCCTATGCCAATATCTTCAAGGGTTCTACCTACCTTATCTTCCAGCAAGTTTAGTGTTTCTGTCTTAATATTTAGATCTTTAATCCACTTAGATCTCAGTTTAGTGCATGGTGACAGATATGGGTCTAGTTTTAATCTCTGACAGGTTGAAATCCAGTTTTTCCAACACCATTTATTAAATAGGCTATCTTTCCTCCAATGAGGGTGGTTGACTCCTTTGTCAAAGATGAGGTGGCTGATTATGTCTGAAGTTGTTTTTGCATCTTCTAATCTATTCCACTGATCTTCGGATCTGTTTCTTTGCCAGTATCATGCTGTTTTTATCACAGTAGCTTTGTAGTATAGTTTCAAGTTGGGGATTTGTGATACCCCCAGCCATGTCTCTGTTGCCCAGAATTGCTTTTGCTATTCTAGGTCTCTTCTTTTTCCAAATGAATTTTTGGATTGTTTTCTCTAGTTCTGTGGAGTATATTGTTGGAATATCAATTGGCATTGCATTAAATCTATATAGTAGTTTTGGAAGTATTGCCATTTTCACTATGTTTGTTCTTCCTACCCAGGAATAAGGGATATCTTTCCATTGTCTTATATCCTCCTCGATCTCCTCTTTCAGAATGCTGTAGTTTTCAGTGTAGAGTTGTTTTGCTTCCCTTGTGAGGTTGATTCCTAGATATTTCATTTTTTGGGATGCTATTGTACAAGGAATTGTTTCCCAAATTTCTCTCTCAGTGAGTCTGCTATTTGTGTCTAAGAAGGCTATTGTGTTTTGACTATTGACCTTATATCCAGCTACTCTACTGAATCTGTCAATTAGGTTCAGAAATCTTTTGGTAGAGTTTTGTTGGGTGTTCTATGTAAAGTATCATATCATCAGCAAATAAGGAGAGTTTAACTTCTTCCTTTCCTATCTTTATTCCTTTTATGTCTTTCTCTTTTCTAATTGCTGTGGCTAATATTTCCAGAACTATATTGAACAGGAGTGGTGATAGTGAGCATCCTTGTCTTGTTCCTGATTTTAGTGTGAAAGTTTTCAGTTTTTGACCATTTAGTATGATGTTGGCTGTTGGTTTTTCATAGATAGCCTTAATCAGGTTGAGATAAAGACCTTCTATTCCAATTTTCTGTAGGGTTTTTATCATGAATAGGTGTTGGATTTTGTCAAATGCCTTTTCTTCATCTCTTGATATGATCATATGGTTTTTGCCCTTGACTCTGTTAATATAATGTATTACATTTATTGATTTATGAATGTTGAACCATCCTTGCATCCCTGGGATAAATCCGACTTGGTCAGGGTGTATGATCTTCTTGATGACACTCTGTATTCTGTTTGCCAGTATCTTGTTGAGGATTTTTGCATCTATGTTCATTAGGGAGATTGGCCTGCAGTTCTCTTTTTGGGTTGTGTCTTTCCCTGATGTTGGAATCAAAGTCACACTTGCTTTCAGGAATGAGTTTGGAAGCCTTGCTTCCCTTTTAATTTCCTTGATGAGTTGAAAGAGTAATGGCATTAGTTCTTCTTTAAATGTCTTGTAGAATTCAGCAGTGAAGCCATCAGGATCTGGGCTTTTCTTTATTGGTAAATTTTTATTACATTTTCAATTTCACTCATTGTAATTGGAGTGTTTAAAATTTCTATATCTTCTTCATTTAACTTTGGCAATTCATATGTATCTGGGAATCTTTCCATTTCTTCTGTGTTTTTCATTTTATTAGAGTACAGATTCTCGAAGTAGGTATTTATGATCCTCTGAATTTCTGCTGGTTCTGTTGTGACTTTCCTTTTTTCATTCTTTTTTTTTTTTTTTTTTTTTTTTGGTACCAGGGATCGAACTCTGGTCCTTGCACTTTTGAGGCAAGTGATGGAACCACTGAGCTAAATCCCTGGCCCCCCTTTTTTCATTCTTAATTGCATGAATTTGAGTCTTTTCTTTCCTTTTTTTGATAAGGTTGGCTAAAGATTTATCAATTTTATTTATTCTTTCAAAAAACCAACTCTTTGATTCATTAATTTTTGTATTGTTCTCTTAGTCTCCATTGCATTGATTTCTGCTCTGATTTTTATAATTTCCTCTCTTGTGTGGGCTTTGGGTTTGTTTTTCTCTTCTTTTTCTAGGAGTTTGAGGTTCTGCATTAGATGATTAATCTGAGTTCTCTCTGTTTTCCTAATATGGGCATTCACTGCTATGAATTTCCCTCATAGAACTGCTTTCATTATGTCCCATAGATTCCTATATGTTGTACTGGCATTATCATTTACTTGTAGAAACGGTCTAATTTCTTCTTTAATTTCCCCTGTGACCCATTGGTTGTTCAGGAGGGTGTTATTCAATTTCCATGTGTTTGTGGGAGTTTTGCACTTTCTCATGTTATTGATCTCCAATTTTATTGCACTATGGTCTGATAATATACAGGGGGTAATTTCAATTCTTTTACATTGACTTAGACATGTTCTGCGAGCTAGCATGTGGTCTGTTTTGGAGAATGACATGTGTGCAGCTGAAAAGAATGTGCATTCTGATTTTGGGTCGTGGAACACTCTGTAAATATCTATTAAGTCCATTTGTTCAATACCTTGGTTCAGTTCTAGAATTTCGTTGTTAATTTTTTGTCTAGATGATGTGTCTATTTGTGATAGTGGGGTATTGAGGTTCCCCACTACAACTGTATTAGTGCTTATTTGGTTTTTCATGCCCATTAATATTTGTTTTGTACAGTTGGGGGCATTCGTATTTGGTGCATATATATTTAGGATTGTCATCTCTTCCTCCTGGATTGTTCCCTTCCCGAGGATGTAGTGACCATCTTTGTCTCTCTTAATTAGTTTTGCTTTGAAATTTACTTTGTCTGCAAATAAGATTGCTACCCCTGCCCTTTTCTGGGTTCCTGTTGCGTAGAGAGTGGTTTTCCATCCTTTTACTTTCAGTCTATGGATTTCCTTTTGAGTTAGGTGTGTTTCTTGTATACAGCATATTGCTGGATTTTGCTTCTTAATCCATTCTATTTCTTTTGATTCATGAATTGAAGCCATTAACATTGGAAGTTATAATTGATAGATATTGACTCATCCTTGTCATGATGCTTTGCTGTTGTTGGCTCTTTTATTTCTTATTTCTTTCCCCCTTTCCCTTTAGTTTCTTTCTTTGCCTGGTGGCTTCCCTCTTTTGGGCCTCATGGAGTTGTGACCTTCATTGTTTTTTTCTAGGATATTGGTTAGAATTGTTTGGAGTGCTGGTTTGGTGTTCATGAAATTTCTCAGGTGTTCTTTGTCATGGAAGTATCTAATTTCCCCTTCAATTTTGAAATAATTTTGCAGGATACAACAGTCTAGGTTGGAAGTTATTTTCTTTTAGGGCTTGAAATACTTCACTCCAGGCTCTCCTTGATTTGAGGGTTGTGTTGAGAAGTCTGCTGTGATTCTGATGGACTTTTTTGGTAGGTGATTTGTTTCTTTTCTCTAACTGCCTGTAGGATTTTGTTCTTCTTTTGGGTTTCTGGGATCTTGCCTATTATATATCTAGATGTAGATTTTTTTTTTTGATCATAGCTAGTTGGAGTTCTATATGTCTCACTTATCTGTATGTCCAATTCTCCACCTCTGTCTGGGAAGTTTTCTACTATTACTTCTGTGGACAGTTTTTTTTTAATGTCAATTGTACTTTATCTTGTTTTTGTGGACTCCTATTAGTCTTATGTTATTCTTGTTTGCATCATGTAGAAGCTGCTGGATTGATTTCTCATGGTCTCTTACTATTTTTAAGAAATTCCTGTTTTCATGGTCCTTCACCACAATCCTGTCTTCCTTATCTGATATTCTATCTTCAGATTCTTTTAATCTGCTCTACATGCTTTCAATGTCGTTTTTAATCTCCTGAATATCTGTTTGAATCTTTTTCTTGGATTCCATTTCTTTCTTATGTTGGGTGATCATAGTTTCCATTTCTTTTTCATGCTGGGCATTCATGACTTCCAGCATGTTTCTGAGCTCATCTATTGTTTTCTCTGTTTCTGTTCTAGAGCCTCTAATCATGTCTTTCACTCTGCCCACCTACCATCTGCCTACCATCTCTGTAGTTATCTGTGAGAGTATTTCTGCTTTGAATTTTTCTAGAGCCTCATTCATCTGTTTTGTTCCTTCCTGTGCTATCAGTTCAGGGTGTCCAGGTGGTTGATTATCAGATTTTTCTACCTCGTTTCCTTCAGAATTTGCCTTTTGTGGGATGGAAGTCTGAGTTTTTGACTTGCTTAAATGTCTTCTCATTTTGTTTTTTGTACTGTTCTTGGTTTAGTTCCTGGGTTGATACTTTGAAGTTGCTTATTGTAAGCATCTTTGTTGATTTATTTAGAACACTTATGGAATGATTTCTTCTCTGAGGTGTCTTTCAGATATAGCTGTTCTTTAGGTTTTGAATCTTTAATAACTCTGAGGTTATCTCTTTTTCATTATACCAGGAAGGACAACTGATTAGATCAATCAGAACAACTTAGCCCAAGTGATACAATTAGCAATACCACAGCATCAAGCACAGTTTAGAAAATGATAATTTGTGGTAATTTTTAATCTATCACCTTTAACTGTGTGAATTAAATAAAAATCAAGGAGCAACCCAACATATGTTTATAGTGAATAAACTCTTCAATATGGCAACTTTACCCTTTGGGATGGGGAGTTAGAAGTTGAGGAGGGAGGAATAGGTAGATAGAGTGATGGGGGAAGGTTAGCAGTAAGGCCAGAGGTCACAGGTGAGAGGAGAGAGAAAAAAAGAAAAATAAAGAAGATATATGAATTAGGGCCAGAAAAGGAACACAAGGGGGGATGAAGAACAATGTGGGAGAGCAAGGGAGTGAGGGAGAGAGAAAGAGAGAAAGAAAAGAGAAAAATAAAAATTTTAAAAGTAGAAAAAGAAAAGAAAAAAATCAAAAATAAGAGAAAAAATAGTGGTAATTTTGAAAATAAATAAAAGATAAAAATGAAGGGCCTCCTTCAGGGTATATCTCTGCTGTCACAATAAACAACATGGGCAGCAGTGTGCAGTTATAAATCAATGTCTCAGTAAGCCAGTCATAGACCCTTGATATTCTGGCAGATTTCTGCCTGCAAGTCCCAAGTTGAGCTCCCTGTCCTCCTGTAGGGTTAAACCCTGCAAGATTCTATTACAGGTTCCAGCTGCCTTTCCCCCGAAGATAGACCAGGTTCAAATGGGAGGTGATGATCCTTCCAATTTACCAAATATGGTGGTCTGGTGTGCCTTTCTTGCAGAGATTCTCTTCACTTTTCCAGTGGCCTTCAGTTTTCATCAGGGAGCCTGAGAGAGGCCCTCTCTCTGTTGTTCACTTCTGCAGCTCAGGACAATGGCCTTTATGCCCCCCTGTGCCTCTGTAGTGTGGAACCAGGTAGCTGCACAGCCAATGGGCCAGAGGCAGGGGTTGGGGGAGGGACGAGGGCTGTTGTTGCAGGCGCTCACACGGCTAAGCTGGTGGCTGGTGGGCATGCCTTGGGGGATCTCTCAGTCTTGTGGATGCAAGTGGGTGGGGCAAGCTGGACGGAGCAGGGCACAGCCACCCGCGACTGTTCTGACCTCAAGGCCAAGCTGGCAGCTGGTGGGCGTGCCTGAGGGGGGGGCGTCGAAAAATGTCAACCTTTAGTTAGGCCTGCTTTCCACTAAAGTTTGAGAAAGGCAAGAAACTCTCAAGTACACACAATAAATAGGTTGCCATTTGAAGTCTTTATTAGTGAAAAAAGTCAAAGTATAATCACTATATTTCTTAATAGCAGTGACAAGAAAAAATATCTTCATTTTCCAAGTTAACATTATCTCTATATAACAAATAGATAAGATCTATACTTCTACCAATTAAAGTCAGGGTTTATTTTTATAGAGAATTTTATCAGCTTGACATTTGAATGGTTAAACTGGTATGGTTTGCTTTTAAATACATTCAAATATATGACTAACATATTTGGAAAATATTATACTATTGAATATATTTTATATTGACTTAATGTAAATTAATTGATCTAGTAATAAAATGTGTACACAGGAAAAGCCTTTTTGTGGTTCACAAGGTTAGAATCAATTAAAGTAGATAGAAATTAATTTAGATTTAAAACAATAAACGCTGACCATAAAGTTTAAACAGTTACATGCTTTCAGAAATGTAGTGTAGAGTCTTGGTGTGTGAGTGGCTGCCAGAGATTTCATTTTCACTTATTTCTATTTTTTCCTTCTCTTGGCTCACATTTTTGGAATGAAATTTCATTAAAAGTTTAAAATAATTGTGTAAAGTATGTAGTTATTAATCTGCAATACAATGATCATTCTATACATAAAGGAATATAAAGAGATAAGAGGATAAATAGAGGTATCAATCTATCTAATTTTGGTATACATTTTGATGCTTTTGTTCATATTGAGAGAGCCAATTTTATCCCCTATTTTTATAGGATTAGATGATTCTACTGGGTTTGTAATTGAATGTAGTGTAATGACCTTGTATTTTCCGACATTTAGGGTAAAGTAAATGCTTCATGACTCATACAGTATTTTTTTCCATCTAATGTCTTTCTATCCCTTCAGTGAACTACTATGTGGGTTCCAAACAAAGATCTTGATCACAGATATATATGTTTTTGTGGGATAGAGGTGATTGGTTATGTTAATTTATCATATGAGGTGAATAGTTTGATTCAAAGATTCATGAGAGTGCTTTCAATTTGAGTAATATAATTTCACTTTAAGATATGTGGTCAAAGTAAAGATGGTAGCTCTGCCCTCATAAATCACATGAATGGCAGAAAACTCCACAATGTATGAAGTACTACTGACCAGTAAAAATCCTTTTAAGCCAAGCTATAATCTCTTTAGAAAATTGCTCAAATGCATTTGGGGCAGGTGTAGTTGGGTTGATAGTTAGTGTAGTAGTTGGGGCTGTGGATTCAGTTGTTGTTTCAGAGGTATTTGAGGTGTCTGTACTTTCTGCTGGATTTGAAGATGGTTGTGTTGCTGCTGTAGTTGGGGAAGATGTAGTTTGGGAAGCTGTAGTCTCCAATGGGGCTGAGGAAGGTTGTGGTGTTTGTGTAGCTACAGGAAAGCCTGTGGTGGTAGCATTCTGAGTAGTAGGATTGTCGGCAGATGTGATATTCAAAATCGGACTTTGAGTCGGGGCCTCTGATATACTACTGTTGACCACAGTAGTAGTTTTAACTGGAAAATCAGTTGGCAAGGGGCAATTTGGAAATGGAGGAGGTCGATATAGAGGCGTAGGCCCAAAGGGTGGACGTGGATGTGCAGGTTTTTTGGGCCATGGATTCTGGTGCCTTGGTAATCCAAAATATGGTGGCTTGACAGGTTTAGGTCGATGGTGGAGTTTTTTTTTGTAATAGAGCTGGTAAATATCTCTTCCACCTTCACTGAACTGTAGAAAAGAAGGAAAAAATAAAAAACTGAAAAAAGTCTATTGACTTATGTCTCAGTTACTTTTCTTGTTGCTGAGACAAAATACCCAACATCAAAAGTTAAAGGAGGAAAGGTTTATTTTCACTCACAGTTTGTAGAGGTTTCAGTCCATAATGAGCTGGTTCCAAGGCAGGGTGGCATGGCAGACAGGCATTGCAGAGGAGAGACAGTTAAAGGCAGACAGAGGCAGCAAGGCAACATAGTAGCTAAGAATCAAGGCCAAGCAACCTTAGCATCTTCTTTCTGCCCCTTTTGTATTCTATCTAGGTTACCAGGTTTAGGGTGGGTGCCAAACCAATTGGTGGACTGATTTAGTAATGACACACCCTTAGTCCCAGCATCAGGCATTCTAGATCCAGCCACCTCTGAAAAACCCACACTTATGGCTGCATGAGGCTTTGAGGGGGCGGACATCTAGATACACACCATAACAATTTATCAAGTACAAGATTATGGATGAACATCAATGAGCAGCATTTGTGGAACTTTGGGATTGGAAACTGGATTGCAGTTCTAATTTCACTAAGTCTCACTTCTACTAGCTAACTTTCCCCCTTTCCAAGTGGTCTCTAGGGTACTGTGAAGGTGCCCATGTCTTGGAGGAGCATGTTTGAAGCACACTGCTATAGATTAGCAATGGCAGTCCAGATCTGTCCTTTGCTCACCATTAAATGATTGAATGATTTTTCTCAAGTCACTTAATTCAGCTGGACCTTATTTTATTCATTTATGAAATGTTTCACACTAAATTTGAGATCTGTAGCCTACTCCATAAATTCTGTGCTTGGAGATATTTATGCTGTTCAAGTCCCTTAGACAGGTGTTCAGCTTCATGAGGGCAGGGATCTGTTCCCCTCTGAATGCTCTGGTCTGAGAACTATGTGACATATGGCAGGCATCCACTGGTTGTTCACTGAATGAGTAAATGAGTGGAACTGATAATATAAAATACTTAAATTAAAAGTTCTTATTGAATAAAATCTTAAACATTCAATACTATTTTACTTAAGATTTAAAAAAGTTTTAACTATCTTATTTAGATGATCAAAACAATGCCTGTCTTTTTTATATGAAAACAAATGAATTAAAATACTACTAATTATAATGGTAGTTTAGCATAGAACAAGTATCAAACAACCATTTTGACTGATTTACTTAAAATATATTCATTAATTATTGTATATCCATGATAGAGCTTGTTAAGTGGAATTGTGTTTAGAGTTAATGCATTTATCTAAGGCAATGATAGTGAACCTTTTAGAGACAAGTGTCCAAACTGTAGCCCAAAACCCACTTATTTATCACAAAGTGCCATCAATGCAATTAAACCTGAATTCTGAGCTTTTAGTTTAGAAAAAAACAACTCCTACATTAACATCTTCTGTCTTAAAAGAAAACACAATAACACATATGCCATGAGTTCACCCCTCACTGAGTTAAGGTTTTAGTTCAGATGGTTGAAATATGGAGGTGCTTAGCTATACCAAGAAGGGCGTATTAGAGATCCCTGTTGCTAGCTCCCCAGTCACATCTGTTATTTGTTTTTATTGAAAAAGTCCTCATGACAGGCTGTATTTCTATAAATGAAAATAAATTTAATTCCTTAGCTACACCATGATATATTATCTACATTATTCTAATACAGATGAAGAATTGCAGTACCAGAGAGATTAAATAATGGTTAGGAGAATACATCTCCATATGCAAACTCACTTTTGGGAAGAGTGGAAAGACTTGAGGGAGAAGAGGAGAATGGGGTATTTTCAAGGGAGGGAGGAAGGGAGAGAGACACAAGAGGCCTGGAGCCAGAGAGGGAGAGTAGGAGGAGGCAACAGCTTCTTAGTGTAACTAGAGAAATGCCAAATTTCTTTAAGGAAGGAAGAGGAGGGAAAAATTACTCATGGAAGATGGAGAAAGTCAGAAGTGAAGAGAGGTAGAAGATCACATTTACTTGAAATTAGAAAGCACCTTACATTTTGCATTTAAGGTTACTCACTTGTTTTCATGTCTAATTGAAAATCAGTAATCCTTTCATAATGAGGAACAAAGTAAGTACTAACAAAGCTCCTCGTCTGACTTCAGAATATACCCCTCTATCTCTCCTGGGGACATCTGCAAGACAGGAGCCAGATTATTCACTCCTTGAGTCACTGAAACAGGGGAAGGGTGCCAGGACTTCAGGGCTGGTCATCTCTCCCTATGGGATTTTGTCATTCTCTGGTACATCCCTGTATTTTCTGAGGGTCAGTCAAGTTATTTCTGTGCTACTTTATTAAGTTCTTCTGAAACTTTTTTCTTTTGTGAACCTTTTGAGATTTGGGCATTTTGAAGAGTTTGAGGATGGCAAAAAAGGATTTGTTAGGTGTCTAGTTTTGTGGGAAGCACCAGGAAGGGCCTCCTCAAAGTGACCCATATTTAATCACTCCACAACAATTTCTATTTATTGGCATGTCATTTCTTTCAATGTAGAGGTGCTGACATCCCAATATTTCTTATTAACAGTTCACTGACTAAAAAGTGAATACCATTGTGCATATTCAGGCCCTAAAGCCTTATCAACTATATGTACAGATTCTATAATAATTTTTACAGCTAGAACTTATAAATGTATGTGTTCTCATTCATCTTTCAACAATTTGGTGAAACTTATGTTGCTACTACTGTTTTAAACACGTGGAAGTTGGCATTATATAAATAGACTATAAATTGCTAAAATTTATCTTAGTGGTCAGCATTAGAAATAAGTTTAAGTCCACACCTTTGCAGCCCAATCAGTATTCTTTCTGCTATAATCACAGAAATCAGCCTTAGGGTCCAGGGAAACAACATGAGATTGTTTTGGTGCAATATTATGTTTTAAATGGGAAATATGAGAATATTCAACAGTAAATTACATCAAATTCATCAGTTCCCCTCATTTTTGCCTATATTCACAACAGTAATAAATTCTGGGGCAATCCAGCTTAATTCAATAAGTAAATGTAAATTTGATTCTTCTTCCAAATTTTTAAAAAGAAAACTGAATATATATGTATATATTTCCTTAGAGACAAATATAGTTATTGTTATGTGATATATCACATTGGGCTTTATTAATTTTAATCCTGCTCTCTCCATGGACCCTAAATATCTTAAAGACAGTATCTACCTGGTATTCTTTCCTTGGTTTTAGAAACCATATATTCTTGTCCCATTTGTAATTCTTCCATTTACTCTGTCCTAATTTAACCTTCCTATGTGTTCTCCCTAGGTGATCTGGAGATCAAATATATTCCAAATACAGACTTTACCCTTGACTTCTATCTGAACTCCAGATGATGTATATCTGCCTTCTTACATTTTTATGCAGAAGTCTAATGACCACTTCAAATTTAAGATATCTGAAACAGAACTTCTCAGTGAATTTCTTTCTTTGACCACATGCATAATCCAGCAGAAGGGTCAGTAGGTCCAACCACCAAAACATATCCTAAGTATATATCTAAAAATATACTCAGCCTCATCTTTTGTCTTAAGTGCTGGCATTTAATACTAGTCCCCAACATTCTTCATCCAGACTGCTGACAGAGCTTCCTGAATGGCTCTTTATCTCAGCATTTCTCCTTTGTATCTGTTTCTCCCCAGAACCCAGAGTTATGTATCTCCCCTGGAGGACTGTGACATCCCCATGCTTCTAACGTAATTAGAACTGAATTTTCATGTTCTGCACCAAAACCTAAAGGCCCCAAATAATGCTTTCTGCATCTCTATCAGATCTCATCACACTTATTATGAAGTTGACACTCTGTAGAAATTGGTTAAATGAAGTGAATTACTTGCTTGTGCTTTAATCATTTTAATTATCTATTATGTTTCACAGAACAGAATAATCTATATTTCTTGGACATAAGGATCACCTGTTGCACTAGTTAAAGGTTCTTTCTGTCTCCTTGAATATTTATAACTTCTTTATTGGAGAAACATTTAGAATCCCCTTTTTGCAGCTTTTTGAAATTTATGGTACACAATTGCTGTCTACAGTTAGCCCAGTGCACAATAACACATCAGAAATTTTTACTCCAACCTAAGTGTAACTTTCTTTCCATCCCTTAACTGCACCCCCTTCTTCCCCTTGTCCCCTCTCCTGAGCCTTGGGTGACCTCTGTGAGGCAAGCACCCTAAATACGATGGGCTAACTTCAACACAAAGGTGGACACTCACCGAGAAGCAAGCACTCAGCGCACAGATGCATACCAGCAGTGGTAAAGTTTTCATCTTTCCTTTGCTCTTGGGAAAAGCAGAAAAGTGGTTTCTATTAGTTATAATATTGTGACAAGGATGTGTTTTGGTGAACATCTTATGTGCATATTTTTGTTCCATAGTTGTGAGGCAAAATTACTTCCAGTCAGAAGAGAGGAAGCTATGGCTGAGAGTTGAGAATTATTAGTGCTGCTAGTTGGCATCGTGAGCATTTTCTATTGATAATAAATATTGCTGAGAAAAGGCAGGACCTTTGGAAGTTTAGCAATTAGACAAAGAAATAGATTTCTTCTTATAACCATTCTAATTCAAGAAGCCAACCTGTTTGGAGAACCATTATATAAACTGTCTGATACTCACAGAACTAGTTCTGTAAATCTTGGGCAGGTTCTTCTAAACTGTTCCCTGTCTCTGTGTGGTGAGGCTGTTATTTAGAAGAGAACCACATAAAATGAACTATTCTTCACTGCATTACCTTCACAATTTTGCTATTTTTTCTAAATTCCCAAAGAATAAAAACTTGTTTTATTACTTTTTGGTTGGTTTAGAATTAGAGAAATAATGGAAGAATGTGATCTTTTATATTTCATATTTTGGTCATGTAGATGATGTGTCAGCTTGTTAGCTTCTGTGAACAAAACAAAGGTTCAATCATCATAGACAAATTGCATATTAGAGGAAGGAAATCAGTGTTCTGTGCTGTGTGGTCAGATGAGACTCACTCATCACACAGCCCTGTGTTCCTCATGCCAGTGTTAGTGTTGGTTAGCCTTGGTGTGAATCTTAGCCTTGCCACCACATGTGTGACTCTCAGGGAGCTGCAGTCTCACATTATGAGACTATCCCGAGAATTGTCTGGAATTGCATATATGTTTGTACCATCCTGCAGTGACCCAAGGGAATTAAAGTTGATGGGTGAGAAAATTCATTCATTACTAAATTTACTTTACTAAAGTATAAATTGTGTTGGGAATTGACTCCAAGATTTATAAAAATTTATATATATATTATAATTTATACTAAATACAATTCCTTATCTATGAAAAAGGCCTAGTGTAGTTATTGTTATAGCTCTAGTATATTAGGAAAAAAGCAATCTGGCCAGATTGGAGAAAGGAATAACTACTTGTTACTGTATCAGTTCTCTAAGGTACTGTCATATTTCCTTATTTCCAAGGCAAAAATATTCTCATTGATCATATTTCTTCTAATAACATGTAAGTTGAGACTGTTATTACATAGTTTAGCAGTCCACAAAAAGAAAAAGTTGTAATAGACCTACTACTACTGTTATTGAATATGTGTGACTTAAAAGCTGCTTTGTTTACATTAGAATATAGCTCAAATACTCATATACCTAATACTGTGTGACTATTTCTTCTTAAGATGTTCAACCCAATTTCATGCCTTCAGATAACCCTTTTAAGATTGTAGGTGGGAGCAAAGGGAGAAAAACAGATTTGAATTTTCAGATGTTATTACCCTCTTTTTGAGCTTATTGGAACTAGGAAATTTATTGGAATGTATTTCATATATCCACATACCTGGTATTGTGCTAATATTTCCTCTGAGGAGGTTCTACCCAACTGCTTGCCTTTGGGTGATCCCTGTAGGATGGTAGCTGGAAGCAGAAGAGAAAGCACAAGAGAATTCTCAGGTTTTATAACTCTTGATGAGCTTGTGAAGAGTTAAGAAATGTATTAAAGATAAGGTCACTTCTGTCAAGGAATTTGCATTCAAAACCAAAGAATAAAAAGAGTAGTTGTGATTTTCTGAGTTTGACAGTAGTTCTTTGTGCACTAAATTCTTCCTGAGGAACATGGTAACAATTAGAGATTTTCAACGAATGATTTACTTGATTGATGAAAGTATCATAGTGCTTGACAATGGATGTAAGCCACTGACAGTGTCCTAAGTCCTTCAAACAGGAACCAACCTCCCGTCCTTTCTTCTGCCCTCTCAAAGTAAGCAAAGTGATTGCCTCAGATAGTTAATGTGACAGAACATCATTTTTTTGCTGTCAATCACTACAATTTAGCAAAGGGAAGAGAATTAAAAAAAGAAGAATGTCAAATACTGGTGAAGGACAATTGTTTTAGATGTGAGATATGAGCATTGAATTTTCCTCTGACACCATCTTCACTAAAGAAGGTATGTATTTGTTCTCCATTCTTCCCTTTTCCTATTTCACTTTTTATTATTAGTACATGTTTGGAGTAGAACATTGAATTTTCTTATAGAAACAATTTTAAAAATGTTGGCTTTTTATTTTAAAATATTTCACACATAAAGAAAAATGAGAATAGTAGAATACATTGTTGTATACTTATTTCCTAGAGTTCACAATTAACATTTTATATATGCTTCATGGATTTTTTGGAAATAATTTAATATGAATTTTTGAAAATTATGATAGCTAATCTCTAAATATTTCAGCACTTATATCTAAAAATATTTTAAAACACACCATCAACCTCTAATGATATTAATAATTCACATATATAGTAATCTAAAACTGAATCCATATTAAGCATTCCCAGTTTTGCCAGAAATAGTTTTAGTCATTTTGTTCTTGAAGACTAGACTGAGGACCATGAGTTATAGTTACTATTTTGTTTCCAACTTCTTTTATTCTAGATACTTTCATCTCTTTTTCTTCATGATATTAATATCTTGCACTAGACTAATTGTCTTCAAATATTTATTTTTAGGAAAAGCTCCAAGAGCCATCTTTAAAGATTTTCAAACAAATATTTCTACTGTTTAGAACACAAATTTGAATTTGTGATTGCTCTTCTAGCCAGTTAGTTTGCCCTTCTGCATATGTGATCTCTGAAAGCAGCTTCAGAAGTCATAATTTTGGAATTTGATTTCCTGGTTTTTCACTTAGTAGCCATGAAATATTTTACAGATCACGTCACTTCTATGAGCTTCAGTTTTCTACTTGCAAAGTAAGGGTGGCATATAATTTAAAGAGTTTTTGTGAGTAGAAAATTAGATAATTTAGGGCTGGGGATTTAGTTCAGTGGTTCCGGCACCTGCCTCACAAGTACAAGGTCCTGAGTTCAATCCCCAGTACTAAAAAAAAAAAAAAAAAAAAAAAAAATTAGATAATTTAGAAGGTCCATGTTATACTTTTAATTTGGAAGAACTTAGCTACTTTGTGACCATCACTGGGAAGATAGGGTATTTAAGACAACAGCGAGTTAGTAGATATGGGTTGTAATTTGTTTTCCTTCCTGTTTTTGCTAGTAACTATTAATGTTCATTTACAATGTGCTTGTTATGGTCAAAGCTGACTGTAAAGTAGGTTTTTCAATTTTTAGTATTGGGGATTGAACTCAGGACCTTGCTCTTTTGAGGCAGGCGTGGCGCCATTGAGCTAAATCCCTGGCCTGGTAGAATTTTTATTGATATGATGCAAACTTTTCTGAGTACATAGCTTCATTAACAATTTAAAATCACCTTAAATTACTGTGGCAACATTCACTTTGCTTAACAAAGCCATTAGACTACAATGAAAATGGTAACATGGAAATTTTAGTAATGATTTCTTTAAGTATGTTTATTAGGGTAAGGCAAGTGATGATTTGGAATGACTTGGAAAAATTGATAGTATTTCCAGAAATGTCTATTCCCAGTGCTGATTCACACATAGACATAAGAGATTTGATTTTCACTATATATAGAAAAGTGTAAGCATAACAACATATTATGACCTAATCCTGTACCTTTCAGATTTATTTTTTATTAAAAATGTGTAGGCAGATCATGGGTGGCAAGTCAGCTGATCCAAAGTGCAGTCCCCCCATTTTAGGCTGGTCACTTGGCCCTGTGAGCTGTAGCAGGCATGGCCAGCCAGTTGCAGGGAATCCAGCAGCTGCTGCAGGCCAAGAAGCAGGCAGCAGAGATGTCTGAGGCCTTCAAGTGAAAGAACTGGTGGCTGAAGCAGTACAAAGAAGCTCAGACTGAGACTGAACAGTACCTCATGCAGAGGGAGAAAGAGTTGAGGCCAAGAAAGCTGCAGCCTTAGGATCCTATGGCAGCTGCAGCAGTGAAGTGGAGAAGGAGACCCAGGAGAAGATGGGCATCCTCCAGACCTACTTCTATCAGAAGAGAAAGAAGTCCTGGATAACCTCTTGGCCTTTGTTTGCAACATCTGGCCAGAAATCCATGAAAACTAACCACATCAATGGATAGAAGCAAGAAGCACCTGTCTGTGGATTAGCATTGTAAATTCTCCCATGGAATATGAAGCTTTAGCAAAGTCAATTTCTGTTCTTATGAAATGTATTAAATTATTTCTTATGTTGTATAATAGTTCCCTTCACTTTTTGGAGAGTAGCATATGTGGCTTCTTTGGACAAACTTAATAGCTTCTCCAAAGATTTCATCTTTTTACCTCATATTTCTTAGAAATTTAATGAGTATATGTTGTCTGTTTTCCTATACCTTTTAGCCCAAGCAACATGTATATCAGTGTTGACTTTTTCATTCTTAGGTTTAGTAAGAAAAAGAAAAAGGTTTTTAAAGAAAAGAAAGGATTAAATAACTTTTTTCCCTTACACTTTCCTGAAGGTCAGGGGCTTTATATATGAAAAAGTAGTAAATAGTTATTTGTAACTTCTATGACACAGCAGCCAGCCTTAAAGTAGTATTATTTGAGGAAGGATTAGAACAGCAAATACTAGTATCCTTGCTTGGGCTGTGCTTAGTTTATCTTAACCAAAATTACTAGATGAGCCAGGTGTGGTGGTGCATGCCTGTAATCCCAGCACACAGGAGGCAGAGGCAGGAGGATCACAAGTTTGAGGTCAGCCTGGGCTACATAGTAAAATCCAGGCCTGCCTGGACTACATAGTCAGACCATGTCTCAAAACAAAACAAAACAAAACAAAACAAATTTACTAGATGATAGGACTCAAGAACTTGTTACTTATTATTTGGTGTATAGATAATCATTTACAAGTAAAAGGGAGCAAATCCCAGCACCCAAGAGGAGGCTCCTGGGCTGCCATAGCACCACTCCCAGCACAGAGGAGGAGGCTTCCAGGCCGCCATGACACCACTTCCAGAGCAGAGGAGGTTAGCTGTGTGGGTGCAGGCAACATCCCCCCCCCCCCCCGAAATGAGAAGACATATAAAAAAGCCACAAAACCATACTTCCAGACCACCTACAGCAATGCCAAAGGGAAATAAGATCGAACAATCTGATACTCAACTGCCTGGATTCCCTGAACTGGCAACAAAAGAGGATCTGGAAAAAATGAAATCAAAAATAATTTCTCAGATAACAGTAGAGATTGCAAAAATAGTGCAAGACATGCTTAATAAATCTAGAGAGGACACTGAGGAACATGATGGAATCCCAACATAGGAAACAAATGGAAACCATAAAACAGATACAAACAGATTTCTAAGAGATTAAAAACTCTATTGGAAACTTACACAGCAGAATGAGCCAATGTGAGGACAGAATTTCAGATATAGAAAATAAGATTGCTATTAGTGACCAGGAAAAGAAAAATTGCTTTAAAATTGTAAGGAACCACAAGAAATCAATCCAGCAGCTGCTAGAAGATGCAAAAAAGAATAAACTAAGACTGATCAGAGTCAATGAGGAAACAGGAGAGAGTGCAGATGACATAAAAAAAACTGTTCACAGAAGTGATTGCAGAAAACCTCCCAAGCAGAGGAAAAGAACTTGACATACAGATAAGTGAGGCATATAGGACTCCAAATAGCCTTGATCAAAAAAAAATCTACACATAGGCATATAATAGTTCGGATTCCAGAAACCCAACAGAAGAACAAAATGCTATAAGCAGTTAGAGAAAAGAAACAAATCACATACAAAGGAAAGCCTATCAGAATCACAGCAGACTTGTCAATGCAAACCTTCAATCAAGAAGAGCTTGGAGTGATGTATTTCAAGCCCTAAAAGAAAACAGCCTCCAACCCAGATTGTTGTACCTTGCAAAACTATCTTTCAAAATTGATGGAGAAATAAGATACTTTCATGACAAAGAGCACCCTAGGAATTTCATCAATACCAAACCAGCACTCCAAAAAATTTTAGACAATATCCTAGGAAAAGACAATGAGGATCACAACCCCAGGAAGCCCAGCAGAATGAATCTGTTGGGTGTGACAAGAAATTAAATGAAAAGGGGGAGAATCCAATAAACAGAAAAAGTTATGACAATGATAAGTCAATACGTTTCAGTTATAACCGTCAATGTTAATGGTCTCAATTCACCATTCAAAAGAAATACACTGGCAGAATGGATCAAGAAACAAGATCCAACAATATGCTGCATACAAGAAACACACTTAATTCAAAAAGAAACTCATAGACTGAAAGTTAAAGGGTGGAAAATAATACTCCATGTGACAGGAACCCGAAAATAAAAAAGCAGGAGTAGCAATCCTCTTTGCAGATCAAGTGGATTTCAAACCAAAATCTGAAACACTTCTGGTCCCAAGAATTTCAGATAAGGGATAGTCAACTTATATGTACAAATCTATTGTGAACATGTGTTTTCATTCCTCTTAAGTAAAAACTTAAGAACAGAACTGTTGGTTCTTAGCAGTAATACAAGTAATTTCTATATTGTTTTCCAAAATGGTTTTATCATTTTATATTCACATTAGCAGTGTTCGAAAGTTCTAACTGGTTCACACCTAAGCTGACATCTGTTCTTTTAAAACTTTTAACTTCAATTCCCTAATGAGTGTATAATATGATCTTGTCATTGTACTGATTAGTATTTTTCTAATTCTAGTGTTGCACACCTTTACTTGTGCTGTACTGGCTATTTATCATCTTCTTGTGTCTACTTTTAATTGGGTTGTCTATTAATGAGCTGTAAGAGTTCTTTATATATTCTGGCCATAGGTTATATGTGTTATAAATATGGTCTGTTTAAGGACTACTTTTCATTTTTTTTTTTTGCTTAAATTCTTTTATTGGTACATTTTAGGTATACAGTACATTTACATTTATCTTTGGGTGCTTGTACCTGTACATGATGTATCTTGGTTCTCATTTTTCCCTCATTACCTGTGCGCCCTTCACCCCTAAACCCTTCCCTATTTACATACTTCATTTCCATTTTTTTTTCTTTTCTCAAAATTTTTCCTTTCCATTCTTTCCTTTCCTTTTCCCCTCCCACCACCCCTACCCTTTTGGACCTTTTCCAATTTCAAAGTATCATTTATTAGTTATTAATCCTTTTAGTCCTTATTTACACTCTCAGTTTCTCACACTAGAGAACCTATTCGGTATTTACAAGTGTGTGTCTTATTTATTTCACTTAAGAGTATGGCCTTAATATGCATCCATTTAGCTGTAAATGACTCTAGTTTCTCATTCTTTATGGCTGAGTAGTACACCATTTTATTAAAAAAACCCACATCTTCTTTATCCAGTTTCCAGTTGATGGGCACTTGGGCTGTTTCCAAGCTTTAGCTATTACGAACTAGGCCACAATAAACATAGGTACACATATATCACTGTGGTATGATTCTTTTAATTCTTTTGGGAAAATACCCAGTAGGGGAATAGCTGGGTCAAATGGGACCTGTAGTCCTAGTTCTTTGAGGTATCTCCACGTTGATTTCCATAGTGGTTGCACCAGTCTGCACTCCCACCAAAAGTGGAGAAGGGTTCTTTTCTCTCCTCACCCCCGCCAGCATTTGTTATTTGTTGATTTCTTGATAGCAGCCATTCTTTGTGGGGTGAGGTGGAATCTCAGTGTTGTTTTCATCTGAATCTCTCCAGTGACCAGTGATGTTGAACATTTTTTCATATGTTTATTTGCTGTTTTTACTTCTTTGTCTGAGAAATGTCTATTCATTTCAGATGCCCATTTTTGAATTGGGTCTTTGAATTTGGGGGGTCTGATTTTTTTCAGTTCTTTATATATTCTAGATGGTAGCCCTTTGTCTGAGTTACAGCTGCCAAAATTTTTTTCCCACATTGTATGTTGTCTCTTAGCTCTGTTGGTACTTTCTCTTGCAGGGCAGAAGCTTTTTAATGAGATGAGATCCCAGTTATTGATTCTTTGTGCTAGTTTCTGGGCTAGTGAGGTTTTGTTCAAAAAGTCTTTTCCTATGCCAATATCTTCAAGGGTTCTACCTACCTTATCTTCCAGCAAGTTTAGTGTTTCTTTCTTAATATTTAGAGCTTTAATCCACTTCAATCTGAGTTTACTGCACGGTGATAGGTATCGGTCTAGTTTTAATCTTTGGCAGGTTGAAATCCAGTTTTTCCAACACCATTTATTAAATAGGCCATTTATTAAATTTCCTCCAATGAGGGTGGTTGGCTCCTTTGTCAAAGGTGAGGTGGCTGAGTATGTCTGAAGTTGTTTCTGCATCTTCTAATCTATTCCACTGATGCTCCAGTCTCTTTCTTTGCCAGTACCATGCTGTTTTTATCACAGTAGCTGTGAAGTATAGCTTCAAGTTGGGTATTGTGATACCCCCAGCCATGTCTCTGTTGCCTAGAATTGCTTTTGCTATTCTAGGTGTCTTCTGGTTCCAAATGAATTTTTGGATTGTTTTCTCTAGCTCTGTGAAGTATATTGTTGGAATTTCAATTGGCATTGCATTAAATCTATATAGCAGTTTTGGAAGTATGGCCATTTTCACTATATTGGTTCTTCCTACCCAGGAAGAAGGGATGGATTTCCATTTTCTTATATCCTCCTCGATCTCCTTTTTCAGGGTGCTGTAGTTTTCAGTATAGAGGTCTTTTGCTTCCTTTTTTAGATTGATTCCTAGATATTTCATTTTTTTGGATGCTATTGTAAAAGGAATTGTTTCCCTAATTTCTCTCTCAATGAGTCTGCTATTTGTGTATAAGAAGGATATTGTTTTTGAGTGTTGACCTTATATCCAGCTACTCTACTGAATCTGTCAATTAAGTCTACAAGTCTTTTGGTGGAGTTTTTTTGGGTGTTCTATATAAAGTATCATATCATCAGCAAATAAGGAGAGTTTAACTTCTTCCTTTCCTATCTTTATTCCTTTTATGTCTTTCTCTTTTCTAATTGCTGTGGCTAATGTTTCCAGAACTATATTGAACAGGAGTGGTGATAGTGGGCATCCTTGTCTTGTTCCTGATTTTAGTGTGAAAGTTTTCAGTTTTTGACCATTTAGTATGATGTTGGCTGTTGGTTTTTCATAGATAGCCTTAATCAGGCTGAGATAAAGACCTTTTATTCCAATTTTCTGTAGGGTTTTTATCATGAACGGGTGTTGGATTTTGTTGAATGCCTTTTCTCCACCTATTGAGATGATCATATAGTTTTTGTCCTTGACTCTGTTAATATAGTGTATTACATTTATTGATTTATGAATGTTGAACCATCCTTGCATCCCTGGGATAAATCCGACTTGGTCAGGGTGTATGATCTTCTTGATGACACTCTGTATTCTGTTTGCCAGTATCTTGTTGAGGATTTTTGCATCTATGTTCATTAGGAAGATTGACCTACAGTTCTCTTTTTGGGTTGTGTCTTTCCTTGGTTTTGGAATCAAAGTCACACTTGCTTCTAGGAATGAGTTTGGAAGCTTTGCTTCCCTTTCAATTTCCTTGATGAGTTGAAAGAGTAATGGCATTAGTTCTTCTTTAATTGTCTTGTAGAATTCAGCAATGAAGCCATCAGGACCTGGGCTTTTCTTTGTTGGTAAATTTTTATTACATTTTCAATTTCACTCATTGTAATTGGGGTGTTTAAAATTTCTATATCTTCTTCATTTAACTTTGGCAATTCATATGTATCTGGGAATCTTTCCATTTCTTCTGTGTTTTTCATTTTATTAGAGTACAGATTCTCGAAGTAGGTATTTATGATCCTCTGAATTTCTGCTGGTTCTGTTGTGACTTTCCTTTTTTCATTCTTTTTTTTTTTTTTTTTTTTTTTGGTACCAGGGATCGAACTCTGGTCCTTGCACTTTTGAGGCAAGCGATGGAACCACTGAGCTAAATCCCTGGCCCCCCTTTTTTCATTCTTAATTGCATGAATTTGAGTCTTTTCTTTCCTTTTTTGATAAGGTTGGCTAAAGATTTATCAATTTTATTTATTCTTTCAAAAAACCAACTCTTTGATTCATTAATTTTTGTATTGTTCTCTTAGTCTCCATTGCATTGATTTCTGCTCTGATTTTTATAATTTCCTCTCTTGTGTGGGCTTTGGGTTTGTTTTTCTCTTCTTTTTCTAGGAGTTTGAGGTTCTGCATTAGATGATTAATCTGAGTTCTCTCTGTTTTCCTAATATGGGCATTCACTGCTATGAATTTCCCTCATAGAACTGCTTTCATTATGTCCCATAGATTCCTATATGTTGTACTGGCATTATCATTTACTTGTAGAAACGGTCTAATTTCTTCTTTAATTTCCCCTGTGACCCATTGGTTGTTCAGGAGGGTGTTATTCAATTTCCATGTGTTTGTGGGAGTTTTGCACTTTCTCATGTTATTGATCTCCAATTTTATTGCACTATGGTCTGATAATATACAGGGGGTAATTTCAATTCTTTTACATTGACTTAGACATGTCCTGCGAGCTAGCATGTGGTCTGTTTTGGAGAATGACATGTGTGCAGCTGAAAAGAATGTGCATTCTGATTTTGGGTCGTGGAACACTCTGTAAATATCTATTAAGTCCATTTGTTCAATACCTTGGTTCAGTTCTAGAATTTCGTTGTTAATTTTTTGTCTAGATGATGTGTCTATTTGTGATAGTGGGGTATTGAGGTTCCCCACTACAACTGTATTAGTGCTTATTTGGTTTTTCATGCCCATTAATATTTGTTTTGTACAGTTGGGGGCATTCGTATTTGGTGCATATATATTTAGGATTGTCATCTCTTCCTCCTGGATTGTTCCCTTCCCGAGGATGTAGTGACCATCTTTGTCTCTCTTAATTAGTTTTGCTTTGAAATTTACTTTGTCTGCAAATAAGATTGCTACCCCTGCCCTTTTCTGGGTTCCTGTCGCATAGAGAGTGGTTTTCCATCCTTTTACTTTCAGTCTATGGATTTCCTTTTGAGTTAAGTGTGCTTCTTGTATACAGCATATTGCTGGATTTTGCTTCTTAATCCATTCTATTTCTTTTGATTCATGAATTGAAGCCATTAATATTGGAAGTTATAATTGATAGATATTGACTCATCCTTGTCATGATGCTTTGCTGTTGTTGGCTCTTTTATTTCTTATTTCTTTCCCCCTTTCCCTTTAGTTTCTTTCTTTGCCTGGTGGCTTCCCTCTTTTGGGCCTCATGGAGTTGTGACCTTCATTGTCTTTTTCTAGGACAGTGCTTAGAATTGTTTGGAGTGCTGGTTTGGTGTTCATGAAATTTCTCAGGTGTTCTTTGTCATGGAAGTATCTAATTTCCCCATCAATTTTGAAAGATACTTTTGCAGAATACAACAGTCTAGGTTGGAAGTTATTTTCTTTTAGGGCTTGAAATACTTCACTCCAGGCTCTCCTTGATTTGAGGGTTTGTGTTGGGAAGTCTGCCATGATTCTGATGGGCTTTCCTTTATAGGTGATTTGTTTCTTTTCTCTAACTGCCTGTAGGATTTTGTTCTTCTGTTGGGTTTCTGGGACCTTGACTGTTATATGTCTAGGTGTAGATTTTTTTTTGATCATGGCTGGGTGGAATTCTATTGCTTATCTGTATGTCCAATTCTCTTCCTTTGTCTGGGAAGTTTTCTACTATTACTTCTGTGAACAGTTTTTTTTATGTCAGTTGTACTTTCTCCTGTTTTTTTGTGGACTCCTATCAGTCTTATGTTATTCTTCTTTGCATCATCTAGCAGCTGTTGAATTGATTTCTCATGGTCCCTTACTATACCATTTTTAAGAAATCTCTGTTTTCATGGTCCTTCACCACAATCCTGTCTTCCTTATCTGATATTCTATCTTCAGATTCTTTTAATCTGCTCTGCATGCTTTCAATGGAGTTTTTAATCTCCTGAATATCTGTTTGAATCTGTTTCATGGTTTCCATTTCTATCTTATGCTGGGTATTCCTGGCTTCCAGTATGTTTCTGAGCTCATCTATTTTTTTTTTTTATCAGTTTCTGTTCTAGAACCTCTAATCATGTCTTTCACTCTGCTCACCATTTCTGTATTTATCTGGGAGATTATTTCTGCTTTGAATTTTTCTAGAGCCTCATTCTTCTGTTTTGTTACTTCCTTTGCTATCAGTTCAGGGTGTCCATGTGGTTGATTATCAGACTTTTGCACCTCAGTTCCCCCAGAAATTGCCTTTTGTGAGGTGGAGGTTTGGGTCTGTGACTAGCTTAAAGGCCTTCTCATTTCTGTTTTTGGTACTGTCCTTGGTTTAGTTCCTGGGTCGATATTATGAAGTTGTTTATTGTAAGTATCTTTGTTGATACAGTTAAAACCCTTATGGAATGATTGCTTCTCAGAGGTGTCTTCTAGATATAGCTGGTCTTTTGGTTTTGTGTCTCTAATGACTGTAAGCCTACTTCATTTTCATTATACCAGGAAGGAAAACTGTTTAGATCAATCACAACACCTTAGCCCAAGTCATACAATCAGTAACACCATAGCATTAAATACCTCTTAGAGAATGACAATTTGTGGTAGTTATTAATCTATCACCTTTAAAAAATAAAGGGCCTCCTTCAAGGTGTGTCTCTGCTGTCACAATAGACAATGTGGGCAGCAGTGTGCAGTTATAAGTCAATGAGTCTCAGTAAGCTAGTCCCAGACCTGAGGCAGATTTCTGGTTGCAAGTCCCAAGTTGAGCTCCCCGTCCTCCTACAGGGTTGCACTCTGCAATTTTCTACTGCAGGTTTCAGCTGCTTTTCCCCTGAAGAAAGTCCGGTTTCTGATGGGAGCTGATGATCTCTCCAACTTATCAATTACAGTGGTCTGGTGTGCCTTTATTGCAGAGATTCCCTTCACCTTTCTAGTGGGCTTGTTTTCATCAGGGAGCCTGAGATAGATGCTCTCTCTGTTGTTCACTTCTGGTGCTCAGGACGATGGCTTTTATGTCCCCCTGTGCCTCTGCAGTGTGTAACCAAGTAGCTGCACAGCCAAAATGCCAGAGGCGGGGTGGGGAGGTGTTGTTGGAGGCTCCTGCGCGGCCCAGCTGTCAGCTGGTAGGCCTGCCTGGGGCAGGGGGGCGGGTCCTCCTCACCCTGTCCTGGTGGTTGGTGGCAAGCTGGTGGAGCCTACTTTTCATTTTCTTAACCATAAATATCATTTAAAGTTCTAAATTTTGATGGAATCTCATTTATCAATTTTTTTTGTTTTATACAGCATTTTTTTGTATCCTAGAAAATGCTTGCCTACCCTAAATTCATGAACATTTTACCTTCTAATTTCTTCTTAAAGTTTTATAGTTTTAGTCTTTCATATTTAGGTTCATAGATCCTTTCAAGTTATCTTTATCAATAGAAATAAAAGGTTGAGGTTAATTTTTTACATACAGATAACAGGTGTTCTAGTACCATTTGATGAAAACACTATCTTTTCCTCTGCTCTTGAATTGAGTTTATATTCTATAAAATGTTAATGTTAAATAAGCTTTCAAAACTCAATGGACCATATATGTGTGGTTCTATTTCTAGATTTTCTGTTTTATTCCAATGATCTATATGTCTTTCCTTACACCAACACTACCTTGATTGCTGTAGGTTTAGCAAAAGTCTTAAAATTATGTAATAAGGGCTGGGGATTTAGCTCCGTGGTTCTGCCACCTGCCTCACAAATGGATGGTCCTGAGTTCAATCCCCAGTACAAAAAAAAAAAAAATTAGGTAATAAATGTCTTCCAACACTGTTTTTTTTTTTTTTTTTTTTTTTTTTTTACTTTTCTATGTCCTTTGTACTCCTTTCAAATTTCAATATCCAATTCTTCATTTATAGCAAGTATACATAGACCTGAATTTTTATATATACCTTATGTTTTCTAATCCTGCCAAATTCAAAGACAAGTTCTAGGGGCTCCTAGAGATTTCTTAGTATTTTCTCTGTAGATGATCATTTCATCTACATATAAAGATTTTACTTATACCTTGCCAATCCTATGCTAATTGTTTCTTTTATTGCCAGACTATTTTGGTTTGGGCCTATGTTTCAAAGTTTAATGGCCAGTTGAAGAGTACACTTATCTGCCCTTGTTCCCCACCTTAGCGAGAAAGCATTGTATCTTTTCCACTCATACAAGGCGTTTTTGCTGAAGTATGGACTACATGTGTTATCCATTGAGAAGGTTCTGTTCTACTTCTAGTCTCCTGATAGCTTTTACCATGAACAGCTGTAGAATTTAGTCCAATACTTTTTCTGCAACTAGTGACAGGATCATATGGCTTTTTCCTTTCCTCTGTTAAAATGATGACTTACGGGGTTGGATCTTCCAATGCTGAACCAACACTGCCATCCCTATAATAAAACCATTTTCTACATACTGCCAGATCTGACTTCTAATTGTTTTTATCTATGTTCAAATTTTTATCTATGTTCATAAACAAATTTTTATCTATGTTTATACTTTTTCTTCTATTATCTTTATCCAGTTTTAGTATTAGCATAATGTTGAGTTCCTAAAATGAGGTGAGAAATGTTTCTTCTTTTCTCTGCATTAAATGTTTGATATAATTCATCAGCTAAAATGTATATGAGCTTGTTGTTTTCATATGGGTAGGTTTTCAAGATAGGAATATACTTTCTTTAATAGGCGATACTCAAATTTTATATTTCCTTCAGAGTCAGTTTTATTAATTTGTCTTCCAAGGTACTTCTTAGAAGTTGTCAAATTTATTTCAAAAAGTATTTTTGTAATATGCTTTCTATATCCTAAATTCTGTAAAATCTCTGGTAATGTCCTCTAAATTTTGATACTGTAATTTAAAAAATGTGTAATTGATATTGTGTAATAGAAAGAAAAGGTCTAAAGTAGTAAGGGAATTTGGAGGGGTAGGGGAAAAGAAAGAAGGCAAAAGAAAAAATATAAGAAAAGGAAAAAAGAATGGAAACAAAGTCTTTGCAAATAGAGAAGGGTGGAGGGGGTGAAGGGAGGGCAAGGGAAGGGGAAAAAAATAAGAACCAAGAGAGATTATGCAATGGTACAAGATCCCAATGATGAATGTAACTGTATTATATATCTAAAATGTATCAATAGACTTAATGGAAAAAATCAAGTTAAAGTAAAGACTTTATCATGCAAAAAATGGGTAGTAACATTCTTTTAATCTTTTATACACTGCTGGAGCTTATTGGAGTTTTATGAATTTATTATGTTATGTATTAAGAATACAAAACTTGGAAATAATGTGGAAATGATTGATCTGTAGACCAAAATTACCATTGTGCCATATTTTAAATTATAACTCTTATCTGCCCCTTACTATGCTCTCACCTCCACACCAAAATGTTTCCTAGTTGATAAAGTGAAAGAAACTTTTTTTCTAATTGAGGGGAATTGGATCCTGGTTGATTAATTGAAAAATTCATTAAAGTACTTTAACTCACAGTGGAGGGCTTTACCAACTAGCTTTCATCTCAGAAAAATGAATAGAGTAGGAGAATGTATAATTATATATTTATTTCTTTAATTTCACTATTGTCAATATTTTGCTATATGTGCTTAATGAATTTTTTCTAAGGTATTTTTATATAAATTACAGAAGTCATGAGAGCTAATCTAAGTATTTCAGCATTTATCTCTAAAATCTTTTGTGCAACAGTATCATACCTTTAATAATGTTAATATTTGCATGTATAGTAATCTAAATTCGTGTCAAAACTTTCCAATTATTCCAAAAAATATTGTTAGTCATTTTGTTCTGAGACACCACTAAGGTCCATGCACTATATTTACTTATATGTCTCTAGTTTCTTTTATTCTAAACATTTTCATGTCTTTTTTCTTCATGGCATACATATTGAAGAACTAGACCCATTGTCTTATATGTATTTATTTTTAGGTAAACATTTAAGAACTACTTTTATGCAGGATTTCAAAGTTTGGTATTTCCATTTGGTAAAAATTGTAACCTGGAATACACTTTTGAAGGTATGATTCCATTTCTAACCAGTCAGTTTCTCTTTGGGGTGTATCGTCTCTGAGAGCAGGTTCAGAAGTGATATTCTTTGAGTTTGAGCCTCTGATTCTTCGCTTCATAGCTGAAGGCTTCTAGTTTAAAGGCACTATGACAAACTCTGTGAATCACCTCACTTTTAACTCAGAAGAACTACATCAGTTAATTGAAAATCTAAAGTTAGACGTTGTAGTGTAATGCTCCGCGTTACACTCTCACCTCTACACTAAAATACTTCAGTGTTGGAAAAAGCAAAAGCAAAAGGAAACTTCTTATCTGATTCTGAGGGAGCTCATGCTTGATGACTTCACTGAAATGTGCATTAAAGTAGAGTTCATAGTGAAAGGCTTTACCAACCTGCTTTCCATCTTGATCCCTAGCCTCATGGAATTTGGGGATTATTTTTTTCTACTTCCTCTGTAGAACATAATTAGAATGTGGAGAACATCAATTATTTCAGCCTTTTTATCAAAACAGCCTTTTCTCTACCAGTATTATTATAGGGATTTTTGTGGTTCGACATGAATCTACTGCTATTACTGAAGTTGTGAATTGACTTCCAGTGAGATTTTAAGAATGACTTTGCAGAATGAGAGCATCTAGATTACCCACTTCCAAGTGCTCACTGACTGACTCCTGAACCTAGCCCAAATGCTGCTCCTAAGGCAGAGTATCTTATACTGTAGGTGGCAGTGTGTTAGGGTGAGGTAAGAGCATCAGAGTGTTAAAGAGCACATTTGGAGAGCAAGTGCATTTCATGGTGCCTCAAAGATGAATCTAAAAAGCTTGAAGAAAATAATAAAATTTATGAAAACTGCATAAAATATGACAGAAGAAAAGAGTACTATTTTAAAATTAAAATTAGAATCTATTTTCTATATGATTTTAAACACATGTATAGCTCAAACCAAATACATTAAACATAAATAAAAAATGACATTTTTATTTACATCTTTAGGGGTCTATATATTTATGTTTATAAATTCAAAAGTTTTAGTTATGTTATCCTTGGAAAACGTGAGAAGTATCTTACATTCACACCCCCTTATATCCAGATTATAGGCTAGTGAAATATCTGTTCAGGTTGTGAGGCCATAGGCAATGACATTAAGAGCTTTCAGGAAATCACAACCTCACTTCATGGTCAAAATAATGTGCCACAAACTGACCAGAGAGTAGTCAGTATGGAGAATTTGAGAAGGCTGTCGTAAGGAAATTCAACAATATATAAGGAAACACATAGAAATGATTCAGTAGGAGAGACAGACAGAATCTTTAGAAAATCAAATAGAAATACTTGAGCTGAAAAAAATACTAAGTAAAATTGTGCTATTTAGCAATGATTCAAACAGTACACAAATCCATCTCTTGTGCTTTCTACATGTTGGCTTCCTGCTTTCTTCAATGCATCTGTTTTTATTACAGTAAAATCAGGCAGCATGGTCTCTCACCTGACTTCCTTAGCTCTTGTGAAGGTAGCTTTGTGCATAAACGTGTGTGCAAATCTGAGCTGCCGTGATGAGATGCTTCCTGGAAGATCTTCCTCAGCTGCATCTTGTTCCACCTCTTTGCTCATTGTTCTTGATCTGGTCCTCTGCCCTGGTTGAAGTTTGGCTGTGGGTACTTGCCTGGAGCAAGGACAAGTGTAGAAGCTAAGTCTGTGAATACAGCTTTGGAATCTGGAGGTGAGGGGCCTGCTGGGTGCTGTGGCAGGGCTAGAGTTATGGTGCAAGGCAGGGTCCTGTCTCCACTCGCTTCTCTTCCTGCAGTGGACAGCAGCTTTCTCCACACTGCTTGATGCAAATGTTGTGGAACTGCCCCTCCTGCCCACTGCAGTAAGTCTTTCTTTATTACTGTGCTACACTGAGGTATCTTCCACTTAACTTTCTTGGCAATTGTAAAGGTATTATTTTTTGAATTGACAGTTGTTCAAATTTGATGCTGGGGGGTGACTATCGGTGAGACTTATGCCATCTTGCTCTACTCACTTCTCTTGGGTATATACATATTTCCTCCTATAGAAACAGCTCCACTTCCTTCTGGGAACTTGACTTATTAGATGTTTGAAGACTGTAAAATGTGGAGTGGTGTGGTAGTTATCAAGACAGCAATAGATGCACACATTATTGCTTAGACTGTTTTTATTTGTTTCATGTGCTTACTGGATTAAAGCTGGCCCCATTACAATTATTAAAATATATTTCTCCTGTGAGCTTAGAGCAGTTTGGAAAATATCACTTCCACCAAAAACAGAAATGAATTCATTCCAAAACTCTCAGAAGTGTCAGTACTTGATGTGTTGGATTGGGTTTTGTGACTTGAGTAGTGACATCTCCTCCACTTGAGCAACATGGTGGAGAGAGGATTGGGGAGTGCCTTCAGTTCAACCTGTGGAGTTGCCTGCTGCTAATTTGGAGATGGCTGTGTGCTGAAGGGGTTAGTACTGTTGAGTAGGTAGTGGTTTTTTTTGCTGTAGCAGGTTCTGTGGAAGGGATGGTGATGGTTGTTTCAGCAGTGGTAGATTCTGTGGTATCTGTGACTATAGCTGTTGTAGTTGTTTTTACTTAAGGCTTGGGGTTAGGGAAAGGAAGGCAAAGGAAAGGAGATACAGGAATAAGAGGAGTTGGGCTGTTGGCATGCTAATTGTTCCTGGAGGGTAAGGTTTTAATTGGAAAGGTTAGGTTTTATTATCCAAAATTGACTCAGGTTGTATAAGTGGTCTCAGTGGAAAAGGTTGAGAAGGACTGAGCCACGGGAAAAAACAAGAATATAGTTGCTGAATTCACTCTTTTTTTTTTTTTTTTTTGGTACCGGGGATCAAACTTGGGTCCTTGAGCTTGCAAGGCAGGCAGCGGAGCCACTGAGCTAAATCCCCAGCCCTGAATTCACTCTCGATGAAAGGGAAGAGGACATGGTTGAGAATGTCCTGGCTGACTGGAAGTAAGGTCATCTGGAGTCAACACTGCCCATTAGTATAAAACATTTGTGGCAGCTTGTGGGGCAGTTTCAGGACATATGGGAGTCTGGATCTCACCATGCTGTGGAAAAAGAACAAATAAAACAATAAGGTTTATGAATTTGATCATTTAAAGCTGCAATATTAACATATTCTTTTTTGTGAATATATTTTTATTAATTATTTTAATTATATATATTTATTGGGTAAAGCATGATAATTCTATGTGCATATGTTGTGTGTAATGATAAAATCATACTAGTTAATATTTCTGTCTCCTTAAACAGTATTTTTTTTTGGATTAACACATAATAATAGTATGTATTTATGGGATATGGTCTGATAGTTCATTACAAGTATATAGTATGTACTGATCAAATCAGGATAATTGAAATTTCTATCTCATAATTACTTCATATTTGGAGCCTTTAATCTCCTCTCTTTTAGTAATTTATAAAATATATAGTTGGTTATTGTGAGCTATTGTCATTGCACTGTGCTGTAGAACACGACAACATGTTACTTCTATATAACTGTGTCTTGGGGCTGGTTATCCAAATCTTCCTCCACATTCCCTCCCTCCTACCTTTGATAGTCTCTAGTACTTGCAACTATACATTCTGCTTGACTTTTAAAAACAGTCATGTACAAGAAAGAACATGTGGTATTCATGTTTCTTTGTGTGACTTATTTTGATAAAATAATAGCTGAAACTTTAATCTTGAGAAAGGGATGGACATCTAGGTACAAGAATCCCACAGTGCCCAAATAGGACATGACTATAAAACATTCTCACCATGACATATTATAGTCAAACTTTCAAAGCTGAAAGACAATGAGAGGATTCTCAAAACTTTAAAAGAAGAATGTCAAGTGAACTTCCGTTAGACTCACAAATGATTCTCAGCAGAAACTTTACAGGCCAAGAAGGAATGGAAGACATATTCCAAGTTAAGAAAGAAAATTTATGTCAACTAAAATTATTATTCCCAACAAAGCTTTCCTTGAAAAATGAAAGAGATATAAAAATTTTCAAGACAAATAAAACTGAAAAATTCATCTCCATCAGACTGGTTTAAAAGAGATACTATACCTAAAGGA
This sequence comes from Heterocephalus glaber, assembly GCF_053883595.1. Lineage (NCBI taxonomy): Eukaryota > Metazoa > Chordata > Mammalia > Rodentia > Bathyergidae > Heterocephalus > Heterocephalus glaber. Next base: position 36,627,463 of record NW_028258139.1, read on the forward strand.
AAAAAAAAGATAAATGCTATATGGAAGCACATGGAAGTATAAAACCCACTGGAAGAGCTCATGCAAAAAGAGAAATAGAAAAGAATCAAACCTTATCTATACCACTGTCCAACAAACTGCCAAGATGAAAAGCAAAACAAATACTGGAACAAAGAATATTCTAAACAAATAGAAGACATTTAACAAAGTACAAAAAGTGCCTTTCCTCATCAGTAATAACCTTAAATATAAATGGACTAAATTCTGTAATTAAAGACACAGAATTCCTGAGTGAAAAAAAATAAATCTCCACAATTGACTGCCTACAAGAAACTTCAGCAATAAAAGCACACAGACTGAAAGTGAAAGGATGGAAGATTTCCTATGCCAACAGAAATAAAAAGTGTGCAGAGGTGGCTATTTTACATCGGGCAAAACAGACTGCAAAACAAAAACTGTAAAAAGAGATAAAGAAGTCCACTGTATAATAATCAAGGAATCAGTTAAAGAAGAAGACATAACAATTGTAAATGCATATGCATCTAATGCTGAAGCACTCAGTTTTATAAAACAAACATTACAATATTAGGTCTAAGGGAAGAGACAGAATCCAATAGAATAAGAGTAGCAGTTTTCAGCACTTTACTTTCATCAATGAATATGTTATCTGGACAGCAAAACAACAAAGAAATATAGGTTAAACTATACTACTGCTCAAATGTACTTAACAGATATTTATTGAACATTTCATCCAACAGCTGCAAAATACATATTCTTTTTATCAGTCTGAGACATTCCCCAAAACACTATATATTAGGACACAAAACAAATTTTAACAAATTAAAAAATTTAAATCATATCATATGCCTTTTCTAACTACAATGAAATAAAACTAGGAATAAACAGCAAAAGAAACAAAAAATTGTATCAGTTCATGGCAGCTAAACAGCATGCTACTTCTTAAAGAACAATAGGCTATTGAAGAAATAAAAGGAAGAATTAAAAATTTTGTTGAAAGATCTGAAAATGGAAACACAATATACCAAAACTTATGGGATGAAGCAAAAGTAGTACTAAAAGGGAATTTTATAGCAATTAACTCCTACACACACGCGCACACACACACACACACACACACAAATAGATTTCAAACAAACAGACTAGGAAAAACTAGAGAGGATCAGAGTAGAAATAAATGAAAGAGACAAAAAACTAATATAAAAGATCATGAGTGAAGGGTTGATATTTTCAGTATTAGGGATCAAATCCAAGGCCTTGGCACTAAGTTACATCCCTAGCTATTTTACTATCATTTGTTGTTGTTTTGAGATAAGGATTTGCTAAGTTACTAAATTGCCTATCATGGCCTCAAACTTGTGTTCCTTTTGCCTCAGCCTCACAGAGTTAGGGATTATAGATGTTCAGCATCTTGCCTGAGTATGAAGAGTTGAGTTTGTGAAAGTGAAACAAAAATCAACAAATTGTTTTAGCCAAACTAAGAAAAAAAGAGAGAACTCAAATAAATGAAATGAGCGATGAAAAAGGAGACATTATAACGGATACCACAGAAATACAAAGGATCACTAGAGATTATTTTGAACAACTGTATGCTATATTTGCATCATTTGTACCCTCATTGACAGAGACACAGGAAAAGTCGAGATTCTGCTGTTTTATGTGCATGTGGTTACCTCCTTAAAATTGCTTCTTCTAATTGGCTATTTTAAAAGCAGATTGAAAATACACAAGAAAACCAACTTAAAGGTGAGCCACAGAAATGTATATGTACCTCTATGCACCTTTAAGATTTTTCTGTTCATGAGTGACTTTAGAGACAATCAAAATATATCAGCAGAAAAGCCAATAGATTCTGAAATTGGATGTAAATTATTTAATCAATATAAAAGTTGTTGGAAGACTTTTTGTCAGAAATTTAAAATTTTGCCAAGATTTACTACTGATAATGTGTTTTTCTTAACATACACCTGAGATATTTAGGTGGAATGACTATTTCTATTAAAAATAATGAGAATTAAATGCTTGAGAATATAAATAAAAGTTAGAACTCCAAAGCAATAATCCTACATTTTTATTTCTAAGTACTTACCATGGTAGAAGACTCTGCTTTGGAGGGTTGAAACTATTGTTTGTCTTACTCTTGCCAAATACTGTTTAGGTATTGAAAATTCAAGAAGAAATAGGGCTTTCACAGAAAAACCTCCTTTCTTAAATACTGCTGTAAGGATTCTTTTTTTTTTTTTTTTCCTGTAAGGATTCTTATTGGGTGAAGAGAAAGACTGAGATAAAATAAACTTCTTTCTCAATATCCTTTACTGAAAAAAAAATTTGTAGTGGCCAGGTTGGCGGATTCATTGGCGCAAATGTGATCTGTCACCACAGGGTAGCCTTGGGGCTTGTACAGTGTTGCAGGACAGTGCTTTGGCTGGTGAGCTTCAAGAAAAATCTCAGTTCTCAGACCTTATCCCAGACTAATTTTTCAGAGGTTATGGAGCAAGAAGACAAAGAAAAAAATCTAGAACACTCCAAGTGTTACAAAGCAAAACCTTGTTTGAGAAGCACTGCAGCAAAATGGTGTAGAATCTGAAGTTTGGAGCAGTCTAGATATGTGGATCAGACCTGTCATGGGTATAGAAAATACAGGCTTATCTGGGAAGAAAATTAGCTGCAAAGGATTTCTGAAGACTGGAAAAAGGAAGTAGTTAAAATAAATGCTTTGTCTCAACTTTGAAAATAACAGAAAAGATTTAATTGTGGATGATGAATTAGGAAACAAATCTCTTATACTTTCTTAATCTTAACTTGGTATTTCTCTCCAAGTTGTGAATTTTATTTAAAGGTATTATACACCTGCATTTGAACTACTTAATATATTAAGGATACTGAATTTACTTAACAAAATTTCCTGTAGCTAATGAATAGCTGGACTACTTAAAGGATAAAATGGCAATATATATTAGAATGAATGGATACAATGTACAGTAGCCTAGATGGTAGTTAGGAAACAAATACGTAATCTATTTTAATTTATGATTAAAGGCTGTAGAAAATTAGACAATTTTATGTTTAAAATGAAACCAGTTATTGAGGGATGTAAATATATGAATGAAATCTATTCAGTTGGAAGAAAATTTCCCTTGGTAATAATGGTCATACTTCTCTTATAGCTATAGTTTGTTGAGGTCTACCATGTTCTAGGCTGTATGCAAATCACATCATGTAGATCTAGCTCACTTAATTCTCAGAGTAGTTTGCAAAATATATAATTATTGCCAGATAACTGCTTATATAATGAATCATAGAGAAGTCATGTAAAATGCTCAAGTTCACACAAATAGCTAAGACAGGAATTAATCATAAATTTGTCATAATTCAGAGCTTGAATTTTTCCCAATTGAACTCTCTTTCTCTCTCCAATTCAACTGATTTCCAATCTCTTAGTTACTTAATATACTTTAAAAAAATAATAACACTTATTGAAGCTTGGATGTATTCCTTTGGTAATGTAAAATAAATTTAAGGAGTAGAAGACAAAACTTAAAGGATAGAGCAGAATAGAAAAAATCAGCTTGCACCACATATAAATATTAATCTAGAAATATTTATGATCTTACATGTGGTATATTTTGACTTATTATGTAAAAATTATGTCTTTTATAATCTGCAGTCAATAAATGTGGGAATCTTGGTTGCAGGACATTTCAGTGATTGTGTATGTCATTTAATGATAAAATCTGAGCTGAAATCTCATTAGCTGTGCTTTGTATAACAGCATTTAATTTTACTGTCTCAAATTAACATTTTCAGAATGATAGTAATAATTCTATTTCATAGAATTTTTCCAGTCATTAAATGAAATAAAACAGATAAATTTAATCTGAAATGTGATTGAAAACTATGCTGAATGTTTAAAAATTATTACAATAAAAGACATCTACCCCCTCAGAATACTGCACTTCAGATCAAATGGACACATCCCATCATTCTTGTCACTTTCTGAAGCAGTTCTGGAAGTCCTCTTTCATAAGTGTTTTTAGTTGTGCACTCATGGTTACCTTGATGTCCTGGATCAGTTAAAAACATTTACCTTTCATGGCCATTTTGACTTTGGGGAAGAGTTGGAAGTTTCATGGTGTTAGATCTGTTGAATAGGTAGAAGAGGAAACACTATAATGTTTTTATGAGCCTTTCTCACCATAGGTGCCACTTTGCAGCATCATTCACCATATTTTTGATCACACCTCATAACGACACTAATGAAAGAGGATTTACAGAACTGCCTCAGAAAGTGCCAAGAATGATAGGATAAATGTCTTCAAAATGAGGAAGTATATATATATATATATATATATAATATGTATATATATTATATATTATATATATATATATTTTACTTAAATTCTTTCATTGGTACATTTTAGATATACAACACATTTACATTTCTCATTGGGAACTTGTACCTTTAGATGAGGCATCTTGGTTCTTATTTTTTCCCCATTCCTAGCCTTCCCTTCACCCCCTCCACCCTTCCCTATTTACAAAGACTTTGTTTCCATTTTTCCATTTCTCATCATTTTTCCTTTCCCTTCGTTCCTTTCCCCTGCCCTTCCCACTACCCCTACCTCTTTGGACCTTTTCTTCCTATTTTGCATTATCAGTTATTCATTCTAATCATTGGTATATTTTAGGTATACAATATAATGACATTCATCATTGGAAATTTGCACCTTTACATAATCTCTCTTGATTTTTATGTTTCACCCTTGCCCAGCCCTCCCTTCAACCCCTCCATCCCTCCCTATTTACAAAGACTTTGTTTCCATTTTCCCATTTTCTCTTATTAATTCCATTCCCTTCTTTCCTTTCCCTTCCCCCTCACACTTCCCCTTTGCCCCCTTTCTTCCTATTTCACATTATCTATTGTACGTTTTAGTCTTTATTTACACTTTCAGTTTCTCACACTAAAGAAACTATTCAGTATTCATACATGTGCATCTTATTTATTTCACTTAAGACTATGGCCTCAATGTTCATCCATTTAGCAATAAATGTCTCTAATTCCTCATTTTTTATGGCTGAGTAGTACTCCATTTTATAGAAGAACCCCATTTTCTTTATCCAGTCTCCAGTTGATGGGCATTTGGGCTGTTTCCAAGTTTTAGCTATTACAAATTGTGCTGCTATGAACATGGGTGCACATATATCACTGTGGTATGATTCTTTTAATTCTTTGGGGAAGATCCCCAGCAGAGGAATAGCGGGGTCAAATGGGACTTCCAGTCCTACTTCTTTGAGGTATCGCCATACAGATTTCCACAGTGGTTGCACCAGTCTATATTCCCACCAGCAGTGGAGCAGGGTTCCTCTTTCCCCACAACCCCGCCAGCATTGGTTATTGGTTGATTTCATGATAGCAGCCATTCTTTCTGGAGTGAGGTGGAATCTCAGAATTGTTTTCATTTGCATCTCTCAAATGACCAGTGATGTGGACATTTTTTCATGTATTTATTTGCTATTTCTACTTCTTTGTGTGAGAAATGTTTGTTCATTTCAGATGCCCATTTTCAGATTGGGTCTTTAAATTTGGGAGGTCTGATCTTTTTAAGTTCTTTATAGATTCAAGATAGTAGACCTTTGTCTGAGGAAGAGCAGGTGAAGATTTTTTCCCACATTGAGGTTTGTCTCTTCACACTGTTGGTGGTTTCTCTTGCTGTGCAGAAGTTTTTTTAATAAGAAGAGATCTCACTTGTTGATTGTTTGTGCTAGTTCACAGGCAATTGAGGTTTTGCTCATAAAATCTTTTCCTACAACCATATCTTCTAGAGTTCTACCTAACTTCTGTTCCAACTGGTTCAGGGTTTCTATTTTAATATTTGGATCTATAATCCATTTCAATTTTAGTTCAGTGCATGGCAAAGGATATAGGTCTAGTTTTAATCTTTGGCAAGTTGAAAGCCAATTTTTCCAGTACCATTTATAAAAGAGCCTACCTTTCCTTCATTAAGGGTCTTTGGCTCCTTTACTGAAGATGAGATGGCTGAGTGTGTCTGATGTTGTTTTTGCATCTTCTAATCTGTTCCATTGGTCCTCAGGTCTGTTTCTTTGCCAGTACCATGCTATTTTTATCACAGTAGCTTTGTAATATAGATGCAAGTTGGGGATTGTGATACCCCCTGCCATGTCTCTGTTACCCAGAATTGCTTTTGCTATTCTGGGTCTCTTCTTGTTCCAAATGAATTTTTGGATTATTTTCTCAAGGTCTGTGAAGTATGCTGCTGGGATCTCAATTGGAATTGCATTGAATCTATATAGCCATTTTGGAAATATGGCCATTTTCACTGTATTGATCCTTCCTACCCAGGAGCAGGGGATGTCTGTCCATTTTCTGCTATCATCTTCAATCTCTCTTTTCAGAGTGCCATAGTTTTCAGAGAAGAGGTTTTTGATTTCTTTCGTTAGGTTGATTCCTAGGTATTTCAGTTTTTTGGATGCTATTGTGAAAGGAATTATTTGCCCTATTTCTCTTTCAGTGAGTCTGGTGTTCGTATAAAGAAGAGCTGTTGATTTTTGTGTATTGATCTTGTATCCAGCTACTTTACTGAATTTGGTTATTAATTCTAGAAGACTTTTGGTGGAGTTCTTGAGGTCTTGTGTATAGAGTATCATGTCATCTGCAAATAATGACAATTTGACTTCTTCATTACCTATCTTTATTCCTTTTATTTCTTTCCCTTGTCTAATTGCTGTGGCTAATGTTTCCAGAACTATATTGAACAAGAGTGGTGATAGTGGACATCCTTGTCTTGTTCCTGATTTTAGTGTGAAGGATTTCAGTTTTTGACCATTCAGTATGATATTAGCTGTTGGTTTTTCATAGATGACTTCTATCAGTTTGAGGTAGAGACCATCTATTCCAAATTTTTTTAGGGTTTTTATCATAAATGCATGTTGGATTTTGTCAAATGCTTATTCTGCATCTATGGAGATAATCATATGGTTTTTGTCCTTGACTCTCTTGATATAGTATATTACATTGATTGATTTGCATATGTTGAACCATCCCTGCATCCCTAGGATGAATCTCATTTGATCAGGGTATATGATCTTCTTGATGATCTTCTGCATTCTGTTTACCATTATCTTATTAAGGATTTTTGCATCTGTGTTCATTAGTGAGGTTGACTATAGTTCTCCTTTTTGGTTGGGTCTTTCTCTGCTTTGGGGATCAAGGTGATGCTTGCTTCCAGGAAAGAAATTGGGAGTATTGCTTCCCTTTCAATTTCATTGAAGAATTTAAACAGTAGTGGCAGCAATTCCTCTCTAAATGTCCTGTAGAATTAAGCACTGAAACCATCAGGGCCCGGGCTTTTCTTAGTTGATAAGTTTTTAATTACATTTTCAATTTCATTGATTGATATTGGGTTGTTTAGAAATTTTAGGTCTTCTTCATTCAACTTTGGTAATTCATATGTATCTAGGAATCTGTCCATTTCTTGTGTTTTCCATCTTATTGGCATATAGGTTCTCAAAGTAGGTATTGATGATCCTCTGGATTTCTCCTGGGTCTGTTGTAATTTCACCCTTTTCATTCCTAATTGCATGGATTTAGGCCTTTTCTTTCCTTTTTTTGATGAGGTTGGGTAAGGGTTTGTCATTTTGTTTATTCTTTGGAAGAACCAATTCTTGGCTTCATTGATTTTTTGTATCATTCTCTTAGTTTCCATTGCATTGATATCTGCTCTGATCTTTATAATTTCCTCCTTCCTATGGGCTTTGTTATTCTTTTTCTGGAAGCTTGAGGTTCAGCATCAGGTTGCTTTTTTTTCTTTTGGTACCAGGGATCAAACTCAGGTCCTTGTGCTTGCAGAGCAGGCACTGGAACCACTGAGCTAAATCCCCGGCCCGGCATCAGGTTGTGAAATATGATTGACTCTGTTTTCCTAACATGAGTGTTCACTACCATGAATTTCCCTTGTAAGAGTGCTTTTATTGTGTGCCATATATTCTGATCTGTTGTATTGACATTGTCATTTAATTGTAGGAACTGTCCAATTTCTTCTTTAATTTCCTTTGTGACCCATTGGGTATTTAGAAGTGTGTAGTTCAATTTCCATGTATTTATGAAATTCTTGTGGTTCCTTTGTTATTGATCTTTATGCACTATGATCTGATAATATACAGGGGATAACTTCAATTCCTTTGCATTTACTTAAACATACTGAGACATAGAACATGTTTAAGTAAGTACAAAGGAATTGAAGTTATCCCCTGTATATTATCCGATCATAGTGCGATGAAATTGGAGATCTATAGCAACAGAAACTCGAAAAATTTCATAAACACGTGGAAATTGAATAACACACTTCTGAATAACCAATGGGTCACAGAGGAAATTAAAGAAGAAATCAGACAGTTCCTTCAATTAAATGACAATGACAATACAACATATTGCAATCTATAGGACACAATGAAAGCAGTCTTACGAGGGAAATTCATAGCAGTGAATATGCATATTACGAAAACAGAATGAGCCCAATTAAACAACCTGATGCTGCGCCTCAAGCATCTAGAAAAAGAAGAGCAGAGCAACCCCAGAGCTCATACAAGGGAGGGAATTATCAAGATCAGAGGAGAAATCAATGCAATGGAGACTAAGAGAATGATACAAAAAATCAATGAAGCCAAGAGGTTGTTCTTTGAAAGAATCAACAAAATTGACAAACCCTTAGCCAACCTTATCAGAAAAAGGAAAGAAAAGGCCCAAATCCATGCAATTAGGAATGAAAAGGGTGAAATTACAACAGACCCAGGAGAAATCCAGAGGATCATCAATACTTCCAGAACCTATACGCCAATAAGATGGACAACACAGAAGAAATGGACAGACTTCTATGAATTACCAAAGCTGAACGAAGAAGACCTAAAAGTTCTGAACAACCCAATATCAACCAATGAAATTGAAAATGTAATTAAAAACTTATCAACTAAGAAAAGCCCGGGCCCTGATGGTTTCAGTGCTTAATTCTACAAGACATTTAGAGAGGAATTGCTGCCACTACTGTTTAAATTCTTCAATGAAATTGAAAGGGAAGCAATACTCCCAATTTCTTTCCTGGAAGCAAGCATCACCTTGATCCCCAAAGCAGAGAAAGACCCAACCAAAAAGGAGAACTATAGTCAACCTCACTAATGAACACAGATGCAAAAATCCTTAATAAGATAATGGTAAACAGAATGCAGAAGATCATCAAGAAGATCATATACCCTGATCAAATGAGATTCATCCTAGGGATGCAGGGATGGTTCAACATATGCAAATCAATCAATGTAATATACTATATCAAGAGAGTCAAGGACAAAAACCATATGATTATCTCCATAGATGCAGAATAAGCATTTGACAAAATCCAACATGCATTTATGATAAAAACCCTAAAAAAATTTGGAATAGATGGTCTCTACCTCAAACTGATAGAAGCCATCTATGAAAAACCAACAGCTAATATCATACTGAATGGTCAAAAACTGAAATCCTTCACACTAAAATCAGGAACAAGACAAGGATGTCCACTATCACCACTCTTGTTCAATATAGTTCTGGAAACATTAGCCACAGCAATTAGACAAGGGAAAGAAATAAAAGGAATAAAGATAGGTAATGAAGAAGTCAAATTGTCATTATTTGCAGATGACATGATGCTCTATATAGAAGACCCCAAGAACTCCACCAAAAGTCTTCTAGACTTAATAACCAAATTCAGTCAAGTAGCTGGTTACAAGCTCAACGCACAAAAATCAGCAGCTTTTCTTTATACGAACACCAGACTCACTGAAAGAGAAATAGGGCAAATAATTCCTTTCACAATAGCATCCAAAAAACTGAAATACCTAGGAATCAACCTAATGAAAGAAATCAAAGACCTGTTCTCTGAAAACTATGGCACTCTGAAAAGAGAGATTGAAGATGATAGCAGAAAATGGACAGACATCCCCTGCTCCTGGGTAGGAAGGATCAATACAGTGAAAATGGCCATACTTCCAAAACTGCTATATAGATTTAATGCAATTCCAATTGAGATCCCAGCAGCATACTTCACAGACCTTGAGAAAACAATCCAAGAATTCATTTGGAACAAGAAGAGACCTAGAATAGCAAAAGCAATTCTGGGTAACAGAGACATGGCAGGGGGTATCACAAGCCCCAACCTGAAACTATACTACAAAGCTACTGTGATAAAAACAGCATGGTACTGGCAAAGAAACAGACCTGAGGACCAGTGGAATGGATTAGAAGATGTGGAAACAATGCCAGACACACTCAGCCATCTCATCTTCAATAAAGGAGCCAAACACCCTCAGTGGAGGAAAGATAGCCTCTTTAATAAATGGTACTGGAAAAATTGGGGTTCAACTTGCCAAAGATTAAAACTAGACCTATATCTCTTGCCATGCTCTAAATTAAAATCAAAATGGATTAAAGATCTAAATATTAAAACAGAAACTCTGGACCAGTTGGAACAGAGGTTAGGTAGAACTCTTGAAGACTTCGGTGTAGGAAAAGATTTTATGAACAAAACCTCAGTTGCCCGTGAACTAGCACAAACAATCAACAAGTGGGATCTCTTCTTATTACAAAGCTTCTGCACAGCAAGAGAAACCACCAGCAGTGTGAAGAGACAAACCTCAATGTGGGAAAAAATCTTCACCTGCTCTTCCTCAGACAAAGGTCTACTATCTTGAATCTATAAAGAACTTAAAAAGATCAGATCTCCCAAATTTAAAGACCCAATCTGAAAATGGGCATCTGAAATGAACAAACATTTCTCACACAAAGAAGTAGAAATAGCAAATAAATACATGAAAAAATGTCCAACATCACTGGTCATTTGAGAGATGCAAATGAAAACAATTCTGAGATTCCACCTCACTCCAGAAAGAATGGCTGCTATCATGAAATCAACCAATAACAAATGCTGGCAGGGCTGTGGGGAAAGAGGAACTCTGCTCCACTGCTGGTGGGAGTGTAGACTGGTGCAAGCACTGTGGAAATCAGTATGGAGATACCTCAAAGAACTAGGACTGGAAGTCCCATTTGACCCTGCTATTCCACTGCTGGGGATCTTCCCCAAAGAATTAAAAGAATCATACCACAGTGATATATGTGCACCCATGTTCATAGCAGCACAATTTGTGATAGCTAAAACTTGGAAACAGCCCAAATGCCCATCAACTGGAGACTGGATAAAGAAAATGTGGGGTTTTTAAATAAAATGGAGTACTACTCAGCTAGAAAAAATGATAAATTAGAGATATTTATAGCTAAGTGGATGAACATTGAGGCGATACTCTTAAGTGAAATAAATGGGACATATGTATAAATACCAAATAGTTTCTCTGGTGTGAGAAACTGAAAGTGTAAATAAGGACTAAAATGTATAATAGGTAATGGGAAATAGGAAGAAAAGGGGCAAAGGGGAAGTGGGAGGGCTAGGGGAAAGGATAGAAGGGAATGGGATTAATATGAGAAAATGGAAAAATAGGAACAAAATCTTTGTGAATAGGGAGGAATGGAGGATTTGAAGGGAGGGCTTGGCAAGGGTGAAACATAAGAATCAAGAGAGATTATGTAAAGGTGCAAATTTCCAATGATGAATGTCATTATATTGTATACCTAAAATGTACCAATGATTAGAATGAATAATTGATAATGCAAAATAGGAAGAAAAGGTCCAAAGGGGTAGGCGTAGTGAGAGGGGCAGGGGAAAGGAATGAAGGGAAAGGAAAAATGCTGAGAAATGGAAAAAATGGAAATAAAGTCTTTGTAAATAGGGAAGGGTGGAGGGTGTGAAGGGAGGGCTAGGAATGGGGAAAAAATAAGAATCAAGGTGCATTATGTAAACGTACAATTCCCATTGAGAAATGTAATTATGTTGTATACCTAAAATGTACCAATAAAAGAATTTAGCAACAAAAAATCGATATATCTGCACTGTGTTTCATATATCAACAGGATACCCATTCTTCTCAGCAGCATATGGAACTTTCTCTAAAGTAGACCACATGGAAGCCCATAAAGCATGCTTAAATAAATACAAAAGAATCAAAATTATTTCATGAATATTATCAAATCATAGTGCAAGGAAACTAGAAATCCAAGGTAAAAGTAACTATAGAAATTATGCAAAGGCTTGGAAATTAAACAATACACTGCCAAACACCCAATGCGTGATAGAAGAGATCAAAGAAGAAATTAAACAATTCCTAGAATCCAATGATAATGCCAGTACAATCTACCAGGACCTATAGTTCACAATAAAAGCAACCCTAAGAGGGCTATTAATTGCTGTGAATGTTCACAGAAAAACAGAGTAAACTCAAATAAATAGCCTAATGATAAACTTCAAGAAATTAGAAGAATAAGAACAGTCCAAACCCAAACCTCGCACAACAAGGGAAGTGATGAAAATCAGAGTGGAAATTAATGAAATTGAACTAAAAACCAATGCAAATAATCAATGAATTGAGGAGTTGGTTGTTTGAAAGAATAAACAAAATAGACAAACTTTTAACCAAACTTAATAAAACAAGTAAAGACCACGACAATGGAATTAGAAATAAAAAAAGGCAAAATCACAATGAACACTTCCAAAATCCAGATCATTAGTAACTACTATGAAATGTTATATTCCACAAATTGTACAACATTGAAGAAATAGACAGATTTCTAAACACATATGAATTACCAAAACTGAACCAAGAAGACAAAAAACCTTAACAATTCAATAGCAATGAGATATTGAGGCAGTAATGAGAAAACCTAAAAACAAAGAAAATCCCAGGACCTGATGGATTCACCTCTGAATTTTACAAGACTGTTCTAGAGAATATAATGCCAATATTACTTAAACTCTTAATGAAATTCAAAGGGAAGGGTTCTTCCAGACTCATTCATGGAAGTTAGCATTACTCAGAGTCCAAAACCAGACAAAGACCTAACTAAAATAGAAAAATACAGGACAAGCTCTTTAATGAATATAGATGCAAAAATCCTCAACAAGTATTGGCAAATAAAATGCAGCAAATCATTGAAATGATCACCCATCATAACCAAGTAGATTTCATCCCAGGTCTGAAAGGATGATTCAACAAAGTAAATCAATAAATGTAATAAATTACATAAACAGAACCAAGGACAAAATTCACATAGTCATATCAGTAATGCAAAAAAGCTGTTGACAAAATCCAACACCCATTCATGATGAAAATCCTGAACATAATATGTATAGAAGGAGCTTAGCTGAATCTGATAAAGCCCTTTATTAAAAATGTCAGCATCTGGTTCTGGTGCCTGCCTCACAAGCGCAAGGTCCTGAGTTCAATCCCCAGTACTAAAAAATGCCAGCATCATATTCTTTTTAAAATCAGGAACAAGAAAAGGATATTCACTGTAACTGATCCTCTTCAGTGTAGTACTCAAAACATTAGCCAGAGCAACCAGGCAAGAGGAAGTACTTAAGGAGATGCATATCACAGAGGAAGAAGTCAAATTACTATTTGCAGATACTTTATATTATTCTTTACATAGAAGACCCCAAAACCCCACCAACAGTTTCTTAGAATTAACAACTAATTTGAGAAATGTAGCAAGATACAAAATCAACACTCAAAAATCAATGGAGTTCCTGTACACCAATAATGTACTCTTCAAAGGAAATTAGGAAAACACCACCATTCAAAATAGGATCAAGAAAAATTAAATACTTACAAATTAACCTAAGGAAGTGAGAGACCTCAACAACAAAGCTACAATACTTTGATAAAATTGATTTAAGAAGATATCAGAAAATGTAAAGATAGCCTCTCTTCCTGCATAAGTAGAACCAATATTGTCCAAGTGGCAAGATGTCCAAAATTGATATATAGATTTATTATAATTCAAATCAAAATATCAAAATCATTCCTCACAGAACTAAAAAACAATACTAAAATTCACATGGAACCAGAAGAAACCTAGAATAGAAAAGCCATCCAGGATAATAAGAGTAAAGCAGGAGGCATCACAATTCTGATTTCAGGTTACATTACAAAGCCACAGTGAGAAAAGAGCATGGTATTGGCACAAAAACAGACATGTGGATCAATGGACTAGAATAGAGGAGGCATAAACAGCTCTAGACACATTTGGCTATATGTTCTTCAACAAAGAGACCAAAAACATGTGCTGGAGGAAAGAAAGCCTCTTTAGAAAATGGTGCTAGGAAAACTGGCTGTGAACATTCAGAAGATTGAAGCTAGACTTACATATCTCACCATGTACTATACTAAAATCAAAATGAATCAAATATCTAAATATTAAAACAGAAACTCTTAACCTGGTACAAGATAAAATAGGTAAAAATATTTAAGACAGAGGCATAGGCAAGGACTTTTTCAACAGAACTCTAACTGGATAAGAAATAACTTCAAGAATCAACAAATGGGATCATAGCAAATTAAACAGCTTCTGCCTAGCAAAGGAAACAACTTAAAATAAAGAGACAATCTACAGAATGGGAAAATGTTTTGTCATTTACCCTTCAGAACGACTACTAATATCTAGAATATATACAAAATGCAGAAAAATTATCTCCAAAAGAAATGACCAAATTTGAAAAAGGGGGCAACTTAAATGAATAGATACTTCACAGAAGAAGAAATATAAATGGCCACTAAATACAAGAAAAAATACTCAAGACCTCTGGCTATTAGAGAAATGCAAAGTAAAACTACACTGATGTTCCATCTTCCACCAGAAAGAATGGGTATCATTGTGAAATCAAACAAGAACAAATTCTAGTGAGTTTTAGTGGAATACTTCTACACCACTGGTGGGAATTGAAAACCAGTACAACCTCTATGGAAATTAGTATGGAGATTCCTGAGAAGATGAAAAATAGAAATTCCATTTAACCCAGCTATTCCCCTTCTAGGTATTGTCCTAAAAGAGTTAAAGACATTACAATGATGCATGCACACCCACATTTCTAGCAGCACAACTCATAATAGCTAAATCTTGGAAGCAGCCTATATGTCCATCAACAGATGAATGGATAAAGAAAGTGTTGTATTTATACAGTACAGTACTACTCAGCCATAAAGGTGAACTGAGTCATCTGTAGGAGAATGGATGTACCTTGAAACCATGACATAACATGAAATAAATCAGACACAAAAGCTTAAATATTGCATGATTTTTTTCTATATGCTAAACTGAAGTGTAAATAAATCAAATGGCGAAATAAAAGATAGATACAGGGGAACAGGAATATAGATCTTTTTAAAAGGAAAGGGATTCAAGGGATGGAGAGCAGGGGGAGGGAAGGAGAATTAAAAAATGTTATGTATTTACACATGTGTGTCCTATTTATTTCACTTAAGAGTATGGCCTCAATAGGTATCCATTTAGCTATAAATCTCTCTAGTTTCTCATTCTTTATGGCTGAGTAGTACTCCATTTTACCAAAACACGACATCTTCTATATCCAATTTCCAGTTGATGGGCACTTGGGTTGTTTCCAAGCTTTGGTTATTAAAAACTGTGCTGCTATAAACATGGGTGCACATGTATCGCTCTGGTATGATTCTTTTAATTCTTTTGGTTTCTCTAATATGAGAAACTGAAAGTGTAAATAAGGATTGAAATGAATAATTGATAATTTTATATAGGAAGAAAAGGTTCAAAGGGGTAGGGGAAGTGGAAGGGGAAAGGGAAGGGAAAGAAGGGAAAGGAAACATTATGAGAAAAGAAAAAAATGGAAACAAAGTCTATGTAAATAGGGAAGGGTGGAGGGGTGAAGGGCACACAGGTAATGGGGATAAAATAAGAACCAAGATGCGTCATGTACAGGTACAAGCACCCAATGATGAATGTAAATGTGCTGTATACCTAAAATGTACCAATAAAAGAATTTAAGCAAAAAAAAAAAAAAAGAAATGTTATGTACAGGTTCCAACTTACCATGAGCAATGTCATCATTATATACTCCAAACATGTACTAATAAGAATAAAAAATATAACTGTGAAGGAAAGACATATATTAACAGCCTGGCCCAGAGTGCATACATATGAACACGTTGACTAGAGCAGGGAATGGTGCTGTGAAGCACATTCTACATCCATCTCATTCCTCTTTCCACTTCATTCTGTTCTACTTGTCCATTCCTAGGTTATCTAATCTCATCTAGTTATATTTCAAGGATAAAAAAATCAGCATTAAAAATCAAAGAGTTCTCTGTACACCAATAATGAAATAGCTGAGTAAAAAAAAAAATCAGAAAAACAATTCAATTCACAATACCTAGAAAACCCTAGTGATCAATCTAGCTAAAGAAGCAAAAGACTTCTCTGATGAAACTTACATAAAACTGATGAAAAATATTGAAGAAGACAGTAGTAGATAGACTGCCCATGTTCAGGGGTCAGCAGAACCAATATTGTTCACATGATAGTATTACCAAAAGTGATCTGTGTTTTCAATGCAATCTCCATCAAAATTCCAATGATGTTCTTCACAGAACTAGAATCCTAAAATTTATATGGAAACCCAAAAGATTCAGAATAGCCAAAGTAATCATAAGCAAAAATCAGGACTGGAGGCATCAGCCCAATGCCCAATTTCAAATTATAGTACAATGCCACAGTAATAAATGAAATAAAATGAGCATGATACTGGCACAAAAATAGACACATAGATCAATGGAATAGAAGAGAGGAACAGAAAGAAACCCAGAAAATTGGAGCCATCTTATTATTGACAATCAAGCCAAAAATATATGTTGGAGAAAAGAGTACCCTTTACCAAATTGTGTTGATAAAACTGGAAATCCATATTGGTTGAAACTATGTACCTACCTCTAATCTTGTACAAAAATCAATTTAAAATATGTCAGAAAACCTATGTATAAGACTTGAAATTGAAACTTCTAGAAGAAAACATAAGAGATGCTTGAAGTCATAGGCACAGGCAAAGACTTCCTGAATAGGACTCCAACAGCATATGAAATAATAGCAAGAATTAATAATGGACCTAAATCTTGTGAAAAAGTTTCTGCACAGCAAGGAAAACTAATAGTAGTGTTTAAATATGGCCTACAGAATGGGGGAAAAAATCTTTGCCAGTTATTCTTCCAACAGAAAATTGGTACCTAGGGTACATATAGAACTCAAAAAGCTTAATGCCAAGAAATCAAATACCCCAATCAACTAATAGGCAGATGAATTAAATAGACAATTCTCAAAAGAAGAAGTACCAATGGCCAATAACTATATAAAATATTCAACATCTTTTGCCATTAGGAAAATGCAAATCAAAACTACACTTAAAGTTCATTTCACCCCAGTCAGAATGGCTGTCATAAAGAATACCAAAAACAATAAATGTGGCAAAAAGGGAACCCTTCTAAAGTGCAAACTGGAATGTAAATTAGCCACTTTGGAAAAAGATATGGAGGTTCCTCAAAAAACTAAAAGCAAACATACCATTTGATCCAGCAATTCCATTCCTTAGAACATACGGAAAATTTAAGGCAGCACATTGTAGGCACACCTGTATACTCATGTTTATTGTGGCACAATTCACAACAGCCAAAATATGGGACCAATATAGGTGCCCATCAAAAGATGAGTAGATAAAGAAAATGTGGTATTTATACAAAATTAAGTATTATTCAGCAGTAAGGAAAAATAAAATTATGTCATTTGCAGTAAAATGGATGAAACTGGCGATCATGATGTTGGGCAAAATAAGCGAGTCTGAGAAAGGCAGGTATCATGTGTTCTCCCTAAGATGTGAAATCTAAAAAAGTTGACATAAATGTAGAAGAGAGGCTGTTACTAGACAGAGGAGAAATAAGAGAGAAGAAAAGGGAGGGAAGAGGGAAGGGTGTGTGTGAGAGGATGGATTTGGTCGAACGTATGCATTGGAACCGAGTATTTTGTAAAATTAAAAGGCACAATAAAATGTATTTAAAAACTTTTTACTCTCTTGAGTGGAGGAATAATTTTTTGATATGGCATAAGGCTTATTCACAATCTCCATTGTACAGATAATCAAATAACTATTAATTATTTTATTAGTTACATTTATTTACTAAATTATCTCTATCATACTATTTCCCCATCAACTTGCAATATATTTAGAACAGAAAAACTTTGTAGAAAACCACAAATATAATAAAAACCATATTTGAAGAACAAATTACCTGACATTCTGTACAAATATTGTAAAGGAAGTGGGGGAAAAACTCCTCCCAGCCCCTTCCTTAGAGTTACAGGTTCAGTAAGCTTAAGGGTATCTTCTCTTCATGTTATTTAAAGTCATCATTCTTCCTTAACTTTACTATGTAATATTCTTTTTTTCCCCACTCAATTGATTCCATATTCTTATTTACCTAGTTTGCTTGTTAAACTCTGAATCTCTCATTCTTTGTGGATTCAGTACTTTACTGGATACCAATATCTTCATTATATAGGCAAGATTGGAGAAACAAATATATCTTAAACATAATGTTTGAAATCATAACACAACTTCTTGGTCATACAACATTCTTTTGGCGTAATAAGTTGTCAGGTTTACGTTTGGGGAGACATTTTTCCACCCAGTCATTTAGAGTACAAGACAATGGCAGGGCTGTTATCATTCACATGTGATTATAAAGATTGCTGTGCAGATCATTATTCTAGCACTAGAAAGGGGAAAGATTGTGAAAGAACCGTAAGAGGTTTTTATAAGTCTTAGAAATGACACACGTCACTTTGTCCTCCTATTCCATTGGCTGAAATTCAGCACATGGCCATATATATTTGCATGAAGTTCCTCTAACACTGGGATTTATGTTGTAAGCTGCTTTCCTTTGAAAATTTAACTTCTTTCCTCACAGAATTCTCCAAGACATTTGAGATTTCTTCAAAATGACTGTTATTTTTATTTTTAATTTTTTTTCACAACTCTTCAAATAGTTCTATGAGAGTTCCTTTGATCTGTTTTCAGGTAGAATTTTTTTCTTGAGATTTACAGATTTTTAAAGTCCTCTATCCAATATAACTCCACAACTGTACCTTGGTGTGACGGACCAGCCGTCACCAGTCGAAAGGTTCCTGAATGGGGGAAAGGAGGACTGAGAAAATAAGACAAAAAGACAGAGTCGGGAGGGCTCCCAAGACCGAGCAAGCAAGTTTATTTACACCTCTCTTTTATACACTCAGTGAGTTAGGTCATTAATCATGACCTTTATACAAAAAACACCTGCTTCCTTGTTTACTAGTTTTTTGAACATTCCCCACCCTCAAGGGCTACTTTGTTTCTTGAGGTTACAGAACATTTATCTTGTTTCTGAGGCAACCTCTGAAGGTAAGCATCGGAGTTGGCAAGGACACGGTTCCCCATAACATAATCTCCTAACTATTTACAACGGAGGGTAAATTTAAAATGGAGCTTCTTTGGCTGACACCGCTCCCCACACCTTGGGATGGTTGGGCAATGGGAGACATTCCTGAGCCTCACCTGGAATGGCATTGCTCTCTCCATATTGCCATCTGCCATTGGCAGTGGTGGATGACGTCACAGTAGAACACGACCTTCAGAAGGCTGTCATTATGAGGTGAGGATCACAAGGCAGTACTACCAGTGTCATAGCTGGGCCTAACTGGGACCCAGGTGAGGTCCTTGTTTTAACCTGTGCACAGACTCAGCCAAACACTGTGTACTTAGCTGGCATGCACTGCTAAGATGTATGGGTGTACATGATGCCTTCTTTTGAAAGGGGAATTTTGCCTCTGTAGTTCAAGTTGGACTTACTAGAGGGAAATTCCCTATTTGAAATTTTCCTGTGTTCTACATGTCCGGGCCTGTCCCACCTCACAGGCCTGAACTTGTCCTAGCTAACTTCCACATCTCAGGAATGTCTTTGTTTCTAAAGTAGTTTTGTCTTTCTGCCCAGATGAAAATGAGATGTTAACCCCATATTTTGAATTACCCAATGGGCTTGTCACCAGTATTATGTGTGAGCCAATACCATGCTTGATCCTGCCTATTAATGGATATTCAAACTCTGTAACCAATAAATATACACCAAAGGTACCTCGCTTGTAACTGCCCCCTTCCAGAAAGTATATCTCCCTAGATCAAGCGCTGGACGGGGCCAGTCTCCCACGTGTGAACGCAGACTGGTTCGCCCGCGTTAAATAAAGCTTTACTTTCACTTTGCCTCCTCGGCTTCTGGTGTGCTTCCATCCACTCGGATTAGCAGTAATGAACTGAATTAATTGAACAGGGAATTGCTGTTTTACTTTATACAGTCATTCCACCTCTGCTCAAGCTGTAATTTCCATTTCTAAATATCCTGACGATTTAATTAGCATATTTATAGCATAAGTAATCTATACTTTTGCTGTTGGTCTGATCCTCATATAGAAAGGAAGGGGCTAGAGTTGGCTTAATTGTCGTAAATGGCAGGAATATGTAGCCTGATCAGAGAGCATAGATTTGTGATCCTCCTCAGCAGAGTTTCTTAATCTAGGACTAAAAGCAGAGAAAATAGTTATTGGGAGCATCTCCCAATACACAAATCAAGACGGGAATGTTAACAATTGTAGGCATCATGATATGGGTATCAGATTTGGATCCACCTGAATTGAAATCCGGACCATGTGTGGAATGCTTGCTTTTAGCTAAGTTATTTTAAGCTCCCTGTCTCATCTATCTCATCTAGTGAAAAATACAGATACAAACATTGACATATCACATCTCATCTATCCTTTTATCCATAGTTTTGCATCTTTATTTTGCATATGTAGTTTCAAGCATAGAATAAGTTAACAATAGTTAATAGGGATTGTTATTAAATGTAAGTTATGGATTTTTAATATAGTTATCTAAAATATTCACTGAATACCTTCCATAAGTACATGCCTTTTCATCATTATAATATAGACAGAAAATAGAAACCCATGAACTCCAAATAGGAACTACAGACTAGGAAATTTGCACTTCAAGATCATAGTGAGGTTGAAGAAGATATTGAATAGAAGGGTGGAAAGATAGGAGTCTTGGTCAGAGAAGGTGCTCTAGAGTCCAAGATTTGAGAGATGGAGTTTTATGGAATGTTTATATATGGTGATAGGTGCCAGAAATGCTGATAAGGTCATAGAAGGAGATGTGATCAGACACTCTGAAGGTAGGAATGGCGGTGGTGACAACGTGGGGCTAACATGGCGGTCGTGACGTGAGCATGCACAGGAAGGAGGGGAAGGGCCAGGGTTTACTGTTCGCTGAGAAAGATGGAAGCATGCTCTAGAGGTTGGTTTATGACTGAGATGAGGTAGTGGAGGTGGCAAGTGATTGTTCATAGGGAAAGAATTATTAAATGGTAACAACAGAAGTATCTGGATGTGGCTAAGTTAGCAAGCTGTATTTCCTACAAACTATAATGAGTGGAATACATAGTAGTTAAAAACATTTTATTATTATTATTTTAAATTTACATATAACAATTGTACATATGTCTTCT
This sequence comes from Heterocephalus glaber, assembly GCF_053883595.1. NCBI lineage: Eukaryota > Metazoa > Chordata > Mammalia > Rodentia > Bathyergidae > Heterocephalus > Heterocephalus glaber. Next base: position 36,649,006 of record NW_028258139.1, read on the forward strand.
TCACTGTCCCTTGGTTAGCTTTTGTGATTTCAATATCCCTATAGAAGTTTCATCCAGTGCCATGGCCTCTCACTTTCTTGATTGACTTGAAACATTTGGCTTTCAAAACCCAACATTACGTTTTTTGAATGCAAACATTCTCAGAGAAATCTTTTAGACATTATCATTACCATTGAGTACTCTGTCTTCTATTTTGAATTTGAAATATTTTAAACTATTATCTACTCTATTCTAGCTTTGGTTAAATAACAGTGGGTTGGAAATTTGTCTTTAAAAATGATTAATTTGTTATATTTTCTGTGCAGTAGGGTTTTGTTCATAAAGTCTTTGCCTACATCTATTTCTTCAAGAGTTTTACCTATTCTATCTTCCAGCAGATTTAGTGTTTCTGTTTTAATATTTAGATCTTTGATCCATTTTGATTTTAGTTTACTGCATGGTGAGAGATATGGATCGAGTTTTAGTCTTCAGCATGTGGAAAGCCAGTTTTTCCAGCACCATTTTTTAAAGAGACGTATCTTTTTTCCAGTGAATGTATTTTGCCCCTTTGTCAACAATAAAGTGGATGAGTATGTTTGGACTTGTTTCTGCATCTTGTAATCTGTTCCACGGATCCATTCTGTTGTTGTTCTTGTTTTGCCAGTACCATGCTGTTTTTTTCTTGGTAGCTTTGTAGTATAATTTCAAGTCAGGCAGCCGGGGATTTAGCTCAGTGGCACTGTGCCTGCTTTGCAAGCATAATGTCCTGAGTTTGACCCCCAGTACAAAAAAAAAAAATTCAACTCAGGGATTGTGATGCCCCCTGCCTTACCTTTGTTGCCCAGAGTTGTTTTGCTATTCTAGGTCTTTTCTGAATCTAAATGAATTTTAGGATTGTTTTTTCTAGTTTTGTGAGGTATGGTATTGGTATTTTGATCAGGATTGAATAAAAATTTTGTATAACAATTTTGGAAGTATGGCCATTTTCACTATATTGGTTCTGCCTATCCAAGAAAAGGGAATATCCTTCCATTTTGTGATATCCTCTTCAATCTCCATGTTTATAGCAGCACAATTTGTAATAGCTAAATCTTGGAAACAGCCCAAATGCCCATCAACAGGTAAATGGATAAAGAAGATTTTTTTTAATTCAATGGAGTACTACTCTGCCACACAGAAGGATAAACTTGAGACATTTCTAGATAAATGGATGAACCTTAAAACCATACACTTAAGTGAAATAAATCAGACACACATTTAAATATCACACCTTTTCTCTGGTGTGAGAATTTGAGTGTAAATAAGAACCAAAGTGTATAATAGATATTGTGAAATAGGAAGAAAATGTTCAAATGGGAAGAGGAGCAAGGGGGAAAGAAAGGAAGGGAAAAGGAAAAAGAGAGAATAAAGGAAAAAATGGAAACAAAGCTTTTGTAAATAAGGAAGAGAAGAGGAGTTGAATGGAGGGGAGGAGAATGGGAAAAAAAGAAGAAGCAAGATGTATCATGAACTGGTACAAACTCCCTATGATGAATCTGGTCAAATGTACCAGCAAACTTAATTAAAAAAATAAAAATATATACTTCCTTTGGATAAAAATGATAAATGTGGCTAAAGTCAGGGGTGATGGGACAGGAGTCAGGTGTGAGATATGCAGGAGGGAGGATGAGTATAAAAGCAGAGCCCTTCACAGGAACTGGACTTTAGCCCAGCAGGACTGAGGGACAAGCTGACCGGGCTGTTACTTGGATTTCTATGGAATTGTGAGGTAATAAATTTATTTTTCTTTAAGATGCTAAGGTTGTGTTATCATATCATAAAAATCACACAAAAATAACACAGAAATTAATGAGGGCCCTCAACTTTAACATGTCCAATGCAGAGCTTAATATATTCCAAACCAATGAAAGAAAGGTAAGGTGGAAGAAGAAATAACTTCTGGGTTAATCCTCTTCAAGCCAAGGAAGAAAACAATCATTACCAATTTGGCAGTCATTTTTTAACATTTTTTTGTTTGTTTCTTTGTTTTTGTTTTTGGTACCAGGGATTGAACTTGGGACCTTGTGCTTGCAAGGCAGGCAGTGGAACCACTGAGCTAAATCCCTGGTCCAATTTTTTTCATTTCTGAGAAGCATCAGCCATTCAGCATTTGGAGCTTTCCGAGGAACCCTACAGTGAATCTTTTTTTGTCTCAGAAGAATAAACTGGGTCTGTGGTGCTATAAGGGGTTCTATTCCAAGAACTTTTAGCAAGTCATATTTTTTTATATGTTACTCTTACCATATTTTCTATTTTGCCTCAAAAAACTACTTTGTATGGGAATTAAAATATATTTTAAAATTAAATTCTAACATGATATACATAGAATTTTAGGAAAATGAGAATTAAATTGAATCAATTGCTCAGTAGTACAATATACTACATACCATTCAGATACTGTGGCTAGTGATATTCCAAGTATCTAAAATGCATGGCCAGTTTGGGTCACTGTGCCATATCTTCTGGGTTTCATTTTTTGAAATCATGTTTTCTTTTTGTACTTGGAAGTTTCTGCATATTGGATCCTAAGTACTGTTACATTTATGTAATATTGGCTTAATTGAGCACACATTTTTGAAGGATAAGCAAAATGAGTACTAGGATTAGAATTTTCATCTGTTTTGGAAATAGCAGAAAAGGAAAATCGACTGTTGGGAGAGGGAAAATAGTCAAAATTCTTGTGTAGTTTCTCTAGATTAACTCTATTATATTCTTTTTGTTTTCCCTTTTCTATCTGTAGTTCAGAGTTTAACATTCTGTCTTAAAGATTGTTCTTCTCTAAGCCTCTTAGAAAAGTTTCTTTGCTCTCATATTTGACAGCTTCTTTTCTGTCTTGCTCTCTCTTCTTTCAAGTCTAAGCATATCCACCTTTTGCTCCTGATTCTCTCTCTTTTTTCTGCTCTCCTTCCCTTCCTTTCTTCCCCCCTTACTCGTTTTTATACTGTCATTGCACAGGAGAACTTGTGTTAGGGGGAGAATTTTGTGCTAAGCTAATGCTAAGCTAGAGACTAGGTGCATCATATAGTGTGGAGCTTGGACATTTCCTGGTGAAGGAAACTTTTCCTTACATTCCTGCCAGATTGCAGAGCACAAAGCTGACTAGACTATCACTACACATTTCTCACCTGTTTCTTCACCCCAGATATCTTGGAGATTTTTGACAGATTAACTTTACTGAGAAGGCCCCTGCCCCAGAGCACAGGAGGAGGCTTCTGAGGCAAAATACCACCCCCTCCCCAAGTGCACAGGAGGTGTGCTGTGCACGGGCGCCAGCAACAACCCCCCCCCCCCCGCCCCGCTGAGTCAAAATGAGAAGACATGTAAACAAGTCTCAAAACCAGACTTCCAGATCACCTAAAGCAACCCCAAAGGGAAAAGAGAAGGAACACCCTGATACACAACTACCTGGACTCCCTGAACTGGCAACAAAGGAGGATCTGGAAAAAATAAAATCAGAAATAATTTCTCTGATAACAGCAGAGATTGTGCCCATAGGGCAAGGCATGATTAATAAATCTAGAGAAGACACAGATAAAAAAATAGAGGAACTGAGGAACATGATGGAATCCCCAAAAAGGAAACAAATGGAATCCATAAAACAGATACAAACAGATTTCCAGGAGATGAAAAACTCCATTGAAAGCTTACACAGCAGAATGAGCCAATGTGAGGACAGAATTTCAGATATAGAAGATAAGATTGCAATTAGTCACCAGGAAAAGAAAAATTGCTTTAAAATAGTAAGGGACCACGAGAAATCAATCCAGCAGCTGCTAGACAATGCAAAGAAGAGTAACATAAGACTGATTGGAGTCAATGAAGAAACAGGAGAGAGTGCAGATGACATAAAAAAACTGTTCACAGAAGTGATTGCAGAAAACTTCCCAAGCAGGGGAAAAGAACTTGACATACAGATAAGGGAGGCATATAGGACTCCAACTGGCCTTGATGAAAAAAATCTACACAAAGACATATAATTGTTAAGATTCCAGAAACCCAACAGAAGAACAAAATTCTACAAGCAGTGAGAGAAAAGAAACAAATCACATGCAAAGGAAAGCCCATCAGAATCACAGCAGACTTCTCAACACAAACCCTCAAGGCAAGAAGAGGTTGGAGTGATGTATTTCAAGACCTAAAGGAAAACAGCCTCCAACCCAGATTGATGCACCCTTCAAAACTATCTTTCAAAATTGATGGAGAAATAAGATACTTTCATGAGAAAGAGCACCTTAGGAACTTCATGAATGCCAAACCAGCACTCCAAAAAATTTTAGACAATATCCTAGGAACAGACAACGAGGATCACAACCCCGGGAAGCCCAGCAGAATTAATCCATTTGGTGCAAAAAGAAATTAAATGCAAAAGGGGAGAATCCAATAAAAAGTAAAAGTCATGACAATGATAAGTCAATATGTGTCTGTACTGGCTATTTATCACCTTCTTATGTCTACTTTTTAATTGGGTTGTCTATTAATGAGCTGTAAGTTCTATATATATTCTGGTCTTAGGGTATATGTATTATAAATATGGTCTGTTTAAGGACTACTTTTCATTTTCTTAACGAAGCCATTTAAAGTTCTAAATTTTGATGGAATCTCATTTATCAATTTTTTCCATCTGCTGAAAACACTCTCTTTTCCTCTGCTCTTGAACTGAGTTTATGTTCTATAAAATGTTAATGTTAAATAATCTTTCAAAACTTAGTGGACCATATATGTGTGGTATCTATTTCTAGATTCTCTGTTTTATTCCAATTTTTGATCTATATGTCTTTCCTTACACCAACACTGCCTTGATTACTGTAGCTTTAGAGGAAGTCTTAAAATTAGGTACTAGATGCCTTCCAACACTGTTTTTTTTCTTTTTACTTTTCTAGATCCTTTGTACTCTCACATAATTTTTACATTTCAATATCCAATTCTTCATTTATAGCAAGTATACATAGATCTGAATTTTTATATATACCTTGTGTTTTCTTTCTTTTTTTTTTTTTGGTACCAGAGATCTAACTCGGGTCCTTGCGCTTGCGCAGCAGGTGGCGAAACCACTGAGCTAAATCCCCGGCCCTACGTTGTGTTTTCTAACTCTGCTAAATTCAAAGACAAATTCTAGGGGCCCCTAGAGATTTCTTAGTATTTTCTCTGTAGATGGTCATTTCATCTACATATAAAGATTTTACTTCTACCTTGCCAAGCATATGCTAATTGTGTCTTTTTATTGCCCGACTATTTCGGTTTGGGGCTATGTTTCAAAGTTTAATGGACAGATGAAGAGTAGGCATATCTACCCTGTTCCCCACCTTAGGGAGAAAGCATTGTATATCCTCCATTTATATCAGGTGTTTTTGGAAGAAGTATGGGGGACATGGCTTATCTGTTGAGAAGGTTCTGTTCTACTTCTAGTCTCCTCACAGCTTTTACCATGAACAGCTGTAGAATTTAGTCCAATACTTTTTCTCCAACTAGTGCCAGGATCATGTGGCTTTTTCCTTTCCTCTGTTAAAATGATGACTTTTGGGGGTGGATCTTCCAATGCTGAACCAACACTGCCATCCCTACAATAAAACCACTTTCTACGTACTGCCAGATCTGACTTCTAATAGTTTATTTTGTTAAACAAATTTTTATCTATGTTCATACTTTTTTCTTCTATTATCTTTATCCAATTTTAGTATTAGCACAATGCTGATTTCCTAAAATGAGGGGAGAAGTGTTCCTTCTTTTTTCTGCTTTAAATGTTTGATATAATTTATTAGTTAAAGTGTATATGAGCCTGTTTTGTCATATAGGTAAGTTCTCAAGCTAGGAATATACTTTCTTTAATAGGTGCTATTCAAATTTTATATTTCCTCAAGAGTCAGTTTCATTAATTTGTCTTCCAAGGTACTGCTTAGAAGTTGTCAAAGTATTTCAAAGAAGATTTTTGTAATATGCTTTCTATATCCTTTTAAATTCTATAAAATCTGTGGTAATTTCTCCTAGATCTTGATATTGTAGTTTTAAAAATGCATAATTGATACTGTATAATAGGAAGAAAAGTTCTAAAGGAGGATGGGAAGTGGTAGGGGTAGGGGAATGGAAAGAAGGGAAAAGAAAAAGTATGAGAAAAGGAAAAAAATGGAAACAAAGTCTTTGCAAATAGGGAAGGGTGGAGGGGGTGAAGGGAGGGCAGGGGAATGGAGAAAAAATCGATACTCATGTAAAGGAATAAGATCCCAATGATGACTGTAACTCTATTTTATACCTAAAATGTACCAATAAACTTAATGAAAAAAAAAAGAGAAACATCCAATGGGATGAAGACACTGATAATAGAGGAATAAAGAAGAGACTAACACACATATGTCCAATGCATAAATCAAGTTCTTTGAAAGTTTTTAAGGTTTTAGAGGGCAGCAAGACCAAAGGAGAAAAGATAATATCCACATTTCTATATTATTATTAGACACGGTGAGAGAGGTAATCACAAATTTATCAGTATTTGTTTTTTCCGGATCTGTAAAGGCAACAAAACAAAACACCATAAGTTATAATAAAAGTACAGAAACTCTTCTCTCTTCAGCTGCTTTTGAACAGTCATGTGCTGGCTAGGACATTTGAAGCTGGCCATTGGTGTTAGAGTTTTTGTTGTTGTTGTTGTTGTTGTTTGGAGACAGAGTCTCATGCAGTAGCCCAAGCTGGCTTTGAACTAGTGGCAATTCTGAGTGGGATTACAGGGTTGTGCCACCACATTTGGCTTAAATGGATTTAAAGACTGCTTTCCCATTTATGTCTTTGTGATGTTTGACAGTCATATAAACTCTCAGAGCTTCAATTTTCTCAATTAAAATGGAGTCAGTGAAATCTACTTTCCAAAATTGTTACAAGTATTAAAATAGATTCAATACGAGGTGCATGTAGTACAAGAAGAATATCTGAATTATTTTAAGTGTTTAGCAATTACCATCTTTCATTGTTATTTTATACTATATAGTTGAGATAATTTTCCCCAATCATATTCATATTGAGACCCTATATTAAGAAATAGGAATAGCAAATGATATTGTCTGTCATTTTCAATATTGCTTCCAAAGGATCATGTTATATTACAATGTGTGTATATTCTAGTAAGAGAATACTTTTATGGGTTGTGGTTATGCTTATTTTTCTATTGCCAAGGATAACTATAATATTTCCTGAATTCTTTCAATCATTCATTTGCTAGTGAGGTGGTGGCAGCCCCTGCAGCTGCAGTGGTGACATCCTCTGCTGGTGAGGTGGTGGTAGCCCCTGCAGCTGCGGAGGTGACATCATCTGGTGGTGAGGTGGTGGCAGGCCCTGCAGCTGGGGTGGTGGCAGGCCCTGCAGCTGGGGTGGTGGCATCCTCTGCTGGTGAGGTGGTGGCAGGCCCTGCAGCTGGGGTGGTGACATCCTCTGCTGGTGAGGTGGTGGCAGCTTCTGCAGCTGTGCTGGTGACATCCTCTGGTGGTGAGGTGGTGGCAGCCCCTGCAGCTGGGGTGGTGGCATCCTCTGGTGGTGAGGTGGTGGCAGCCCCTGCAGCTGGGGTGGTGACATCCTCTGCTGGTGAGGTGGTGGCAGCTTCTGCAGCTGTGGTGGTGACATCCTCTGTTGGTGAGGTGTTGGCAAATCCTGCAGCTGGGGAGGTGGCAGCCTCTGCTGGTGAGGTGATGGCAGCCCCTGCAGCCGGGGTGGTGGCATCCTCTGCTGGTGAGGTGGTCGAAGCCTCTGTAGCATTGGCTGTGGACTCAGGTTGGAGGGTGTTGGAAGGAGTGGTGCTGGAAGCTACACCTGTAGATTTGCTGACAGCAGCCGTGGAAGCAGCCATGGTGGCAGCTGCAGATGTTGGCACAGAAGTGGCTTGTGGTGCTTGAGAATTGGGGATAATAGCATCCTCAGGGCACAGTATGGGCCTGAGAGGTAGAAAGTGCAGGTGCAGAGGGTGGCTGGGGTGGGGAGGAGGGAGCAGGGGCTTGAAGAGGTGTGGGTGATGAGGTGGCAGAGGCTGGAGGGGTTTGGGGACATGAGAACCATGGAAACGGTGAGCACCAAGGTGAGCTCCTGGGCCGCGAGGGATTATAAAAGGTGGTTTAAATTTTGCTGACTGTCTGTTGTTTTGCTGGTATAGAACATTTTTTAACTGTCCAGACCTTCTTTGTGTAAGAACTTCAAAACCACGACTAGACTTCAGAGAGAGAATATAGAAACCATTATTTTCACGAAGATGGAATACATAAACTGAATCTAAACTTGAAATAGATATTGCATTATAATTTAAATTTATGTAATTATTTATTCCACAGGTAATTTGATAGAATAATGTGCACACCTCACACAGAATTTTGAATTTTGCTCTTTGGTGAAATTTCAAGAAAGTAAGTATATTTTTATTGTTTTCAGAACCTAGTAGTATTGTTTAAAATGTTCTCAAGGTGTCTTCTATGATCACTTCTCTGTGGAAAAGATTTTGGTGGTCTGATAACTGGACAGGTTTGGGGAAATATATAACATATATCTTTTCTGTAAGACTTACTTGCTAGTGCAATGTGCCAATGAATATTTAGCATATCCGAGGGATATGCAATATTTCCCAAATTTATTTCACCATGGTAATTTCATGTCTGTGGCCCTTGTGAAAGCTTCATTGCAGCAATGCCGTGGGCACTTTTTGATTTAATTGCTTTCAGTTAGACAGACTTTAGCACAATATTCCCCTAGGATCTCCTATTAGACCCCACTCTCACATTTTTATCTTTACAGGTGTTAATGCTTGAGTCTAAATATGATGCTCCAGGCTCCTCTCCAGGAAGCATTAGTTCTTGTCTGACTTTGTTTCATTTAGAGTAGTTGTCTAGTGTGGGAAAATTGAGAGCAAGGGATGTAACAGGGCAACTATTTTAGGCAACACATCCTTCTATGTACCCCACTCCCACTCTGACATGAATGAAGGCTATGAAAAGTAGAAATAACACAGAATAGAGATATAGGGATTTGTAATTTTGAAAAGTCCGGATGATTTTGAGCTTTCCCCCCTTTTTCAATGAACACCATTGATTTTAACACAAGAAACTAATTTTTCCATTTTGGGGGATCATAAAAAAACCTTTAATAATTATAGGGAGACAACCATACATTGAGAAAAGGAATACAGACGAGTGTTGGTACAGAAGGCTAGGTAACCTTTCTTCTCCTTCACTAAGTATTCAACTCTCAGTGCAGGTTAATTCATGTTTAATAGGTAGGCATCTGCAGGCAAGATTTTGGTGCTTACTAAACTAAACTTTGATATTCTATGATTTTTTTTTTCTCTTTTAAAAAATATTTTCTGGGAATAATACGAAATGTTTGTATTGACTCCTTGACACAACCAGCTTTTAATTATGATTGAAGATTAGAAATACTAATCAGAAATTGAAGAAAACTTACTTTGTGGTATTTTAGCTTATACGCATCAGCAGACTGAAATGAGATGGGAAACACAAATATAAAATTAGGTACAGAACACATGTGGCATTTTGAAAAGAATACTGATTGTAAGTCATTTGTGAAGGTGAAATGCAGATGACTGTGAATGAGTAGAACACAGTACAGCTTAAAAATTTCTGGTGTCATTTTTAAACATGAGAGAAACTTTTGACAATTTAAAGTAGAAAGTTCATGAAACAAAGATAATTTGTTTTTCTGGAATCCTTTATGAGGAGATTTCTCTTCTGCCATATTCATACTAGTGTATTGACAATTGGTCTGCAGTTTCCAGGTAGTGCTGGACTTTAGATCCCTTTTATTATGACGATCATGCACCCGGATACCAAGCCTGAAGATCATTGGGAGCCAGTATCTTTATGAACCTGTTGTAAGGGAAACAATATGTATTTTGTGGAAGGGAAAATGGATGACTAACAGAAGCCCTGGAGTAGGAGTTTTCACAGGATTGAAAAGGACCCTTGATGCATTTTAACATTGTATAATAGAGCAAATAGCAGTTCCCATAGTGGGAAGTGTTTGTCAGACACCCATTTGTGGAATTATACCGGATTATGATTGCAGAAGTAGGAACTGTGCCTTTCACCTTCTAGGTAATGTAATTTAGGTGCAGGTGTTGGTAAATCAATCTAAAAATATAGGATACCAAAGATCATAGTTGGAATTTAATATCATATCTACGTGTTCTTAATTTCTTTGATCCACGTGAAATTCTTCATATTTTTGCAAATTTATTTTATAGTGTTCTGTATAAGCAGTTTTCCACTTCACACATTTAATTTATAGAGTCATGTTCTAAATTTTATGCAGCAGTGTTACTGCAGAAGTAGAATATTAGTATCTGCAATGTCCATCTCACACATATTTGGAGTTCTAGAGACCACTTCTACTTGGGGGAAAAAAGAAAAAAATATGAAGATTTCCTCCTATGGTCAATAGACAACCATAAAGTTAAACTAAGACATTAGGCAGAAATAAAATTAAAATAAGATTTACATAGTATAAATCTGCATTGGCATAGGATTATACACCTTATCATTCACAACTGAATAATGAAACAAGTATATGTAATATATTTTATATTTACCAAGCGGCAAGCAATTAAGGTCAGGATGACAGCCAAGAAAGTTGGAGCCTTCATCTTGTCTTAGGATCCTCTACAACAAGGTATCAAAAGATAATTTATTGGTGATGAAACAATAAAAGAATTAAAAAATTTTGCTAAATATTAATCAAAAAGAAAGTATTTATGATTATGATGAGATATCCATGGCATATATGATATCTATGATATAAAAGGAACTTATCAAATTTTAAGAAAAATATTGAGTCCAATAGATATGAGAAAAGTTTAAGAATAGTGAATTTCAACTATAAAACGTAAAGCAGATAAAAGTGTAAATAAAAGTTATTTATTGTCTCATTACCAAAATACATGCATTGTAGTAAACTTTTGACCTGCTATTTTATAAATACTGAAGTTGTTTAAGATGACAAATAGAAAAGATGATCAAGAATGTTGTGGTGCTCATTTTCTGTACAGAAACAGTGGTTTTATCAATTGATAATTTTTTGAAAAGCCCATTTGAGCCAGCTATTTATCTACTAGGTATCTTCTTAGAATTAGAGATACCATATTACAGTAATCCATGCACACCCATGTTTATTGCAGCAAAACTCATAATAGCTAAATCTTGGAAGCAGCCTATATATCCATCAATAAAAGAGTATGTAAAGAAAATGTGATATTTACACACAATGGAGTACTACTCTACCATAAAGGATAGACGAGTCATTTGTAGGAAAATGGATGCATCTTGAGACCATAATGCTAAATAAAATAAATCAGACTCACAAGTTTAAATATCACATGGTTTCTCTTATATAAGAAACCCAAAATATAAATTAAGAGCAAAATAAAAGATAGATAATAGGAAATCAGGAGATAGATCATCCTCAAAAGAAAAAGGCATCAAGAGATGGAGGGAAGGGAAAGGAAGAGGAGAGAAAGGGAATGAAAAAGGAATTAAGGTAGGTCCGGCGATTTAGCTCAGTGGCATTGCTCCTCCCTTGCAAGTGCGAGGTCCTGAGTTCAATCCCCAGTACCAGAAAAAAAAAGAGAGAGAGAATTAAGATGTGTTATGTACCAACTCCACACAAGGAATGCAAACTTTAGGTACTACAAACATATACTAATAAAAAACAAACTAAAAAATCGGAGTATTCAAAAAGTAGGTAGAAAGATGAAAATGTTCACATCTTTACTTAAAAAATCTTGGAGAGTATTTTCTCGACAGGTAAAAACCTCAATAATGATCATTCTCACATTATTTATAAATGAAAATATAAATATTAGTAATTGTGTAGACTTTGTATGAATTTGAAAAATGCATGTAATAAAAAGTGAAAAGTTTAAGTACCCATTCTATATTTAAATAATCCAAATACTGTAGATGAAGGTAGAATATAAGCAAAAATACAAATATGTGTGGTATGATATATGATTTATATGTGGATTTTGGGGTGTAAAAATTGTATTGTGTTATTGATTTTATAATTTTTTGTGGAATCAGGAATGTTCCACCATTGAGCTACATGTCAGACCCTGTTTTTATTTTTTTGAATCAGGGTCTCACTATGTTACCCAAGTTTGCCTTGAACAGGAGATCCTCCTGCCTCAGCCTTCTCAATAGCTGGAATTCAGGCATGAGCCACAGGATCGGGCTTGATTTCACAATGTAAACACATAATGAAACCAAGAAAATTCCACTAAAATTATCTTTTGGAATTTTTTTGACCTTACATTCTTAAAATACTAGACAGAAAATTGTGTCAACTTGTACCTTAATATGTACAATATATAACTAAAATACAAAACATTAATTTTTATCAGTATTATTATTTTAAAAGTAACTTTTAAGAGTTTGTTGCTCATGCTACAGTTTTAATTTTATTTTGTTATGATCCTTACTGTGAGATTCTCTTATCCAAACAAAGTGCAAACCTTTCCAACTTTACTTATCTGAAGTCTGTTATAAAATACACTTTGTGTATTTTGTTAATAATTTGCAATCACAGATGATAGTTCAGGAGGGAATCATTATTATTATTACTATTATTATTATTATTATTTGTTTGTTTTATTGAGACAGGGTCTCCCTTTGAGAGGATGAGTAGTTCAGTATAGCCCTGAGCTCACTATGTAGCCCAGGCTGGTCTCAAACTCTCAGTGATCCTCCTGCCTCAGCCTCCTAAGTGCTGGGACTATAGGCATGTGCACCACGCCTAGCTAAGAATCATTTTTTTTTTGTTAACATTCACTTAACTCATTCTTTCTTTGTAAAGAAAAGTGACTGAAAGTATTTCTAATCCTTAAATTAAAACATCAAAAGCATGATAGAAACCACATTGATGAAGAAGTAATTGATAGGGCCCAGGATTTAGCTCAGTGGTTCTGCTTCCTGCCTCACAAGCGCAAGGTCCCAAGTTCGATCCCTGGTACAAAAAAAAAAGTAATTGATGAAGAATTGCTAACTTTTAACAGTCACTTTATTCCTGGACATCTCTTTGTGGGTCTAAGGGAAAACCAGTTGACTAATAGTCACAAAAACAGCTGCCTTTGTGAAATACTGGTCATATTACCACATATATCAGAGGTCAATTTGTCTATTTTTTAAAAATAAAGTGAATGATTTGTTTATTTAATAAAGTGATCAGACTTTAATGCTCTAATTTATTTGATAAAGTGATCAGACTTTAATGCTCTACGAATAAGAATAGCAAACCAAATTCATAAGTGCTTCTGCATCACAGGCAAGTCATTATCTTGGGCAAAATATGACATATTTCAATATTTCTTTGCCCTACCTTTTTTAATAAAAGTGGTAAGTAGGATGGACATAATCAACTAATCAAAAAAGCAAACCATTGATTTCTTGTGTAATTTAAAATTGACTATTCTGCTACTAAGGACATTTTCATTTTGATACATACAAAACTAAAATGTGTATTTATACATAACCACTTTAAAGGTGTCTGAGAATCCAGACAAGCTATATTTATTACCATTTTTGCTAAAATTATCACCATTTTATGAAAAAAATTGGATAAAATTTATAAGGTGAGAACTTGTTGAAGCATTCCTTTTCTTCTGTTTATACATTTAAAACTTGTCTACTAGAACTCTGCAGATATAGTCAAAGCTAAATAATGTTTTTTCAGTACTGGGAATCGAATCCAGGACCTCGTACATGCTAAACAAGCCCCCTACCTCTGAGCTCCATTCCCAGCCCAATAAAATTGATTTTTAAGCCTTTGAAAATTAAAAAATGATACCGTACCAGTGATCCACTTTCTGTGTGTCCAGCAAGGCCAGACTTTGTGCAGCTTCTGAAGTCTGGACTCTTGGAGGACAAGTAGAGGGGATTCATACCTTAGGAAGGGTGTTCTTTCTTTTATCACTTTTATTTTGCTAAGAAAAATATTATCATTATTATTATTATTATTTTAGCATTTTCTTTTCTGCTAATCCAAACTATTTCCTGGAACATCAAAGACAAGTTTTATAATCTTGAAAAGTTGACATTTGTCCTTTTCATGTTTCTCAGAAACCTCATGTCTGATTAGGTATGCATCACAAAAAGTGAGAGTTTATTATTTATAAATTAAATGTGATACTTTGAGTCAACTTCTTTCCTTTATTCAATACATTTTCTTAGCATTGTACTGCAAAGTGATAATTATTGGAGCTGGTACACCCTAGGATTAGTTAATATTTCCATAATTAACTATACTACTTACAGTAAAATGATTTGTTGTTTTGGGCTGTGAAGTAAGAGAAAATATTTGAAGATGGTAGCTTCTTTTATGTTCATTTTAGCTTTTTCAGATAAAATACTTCATTTCTGGAAATTAATTTGTAATGATTATAAAATTAGCTCAACTTAAACATTTGCATTTAAGTCAATTTAAAAATCAACTTAAACACTATGTCCTTTTACTGACATAAAAATGAGAAAGTAAAGACTTTTGAAACACTTCTTACACCCTTACCATGTGTACCATCTCCAGATCCATAATCCTTTATTACACAGATTTTTGCATAATTGTGTCATAAGAGATGCATCAAATATTATAGAATACAAAATATATGCATTTGACAATTGTTTTGACATTTGTTTTGACATCAGTAAAGTTTGGCTGCCATGAAAATGTTCATAACCAGAAAGATGGGAAAACACCACACGGAAGGCCTGCTGGCAGGTAATCTCATTTGGTATGCTCTTCTTTCAGGCTCGCTGTTAACAATAGTGTATCAGCTTACTGTCATACATTAAAGAGCAGAAGAGAATCTTAAGACTTTATTCAAAAGGTGAGTTGGAGGACATTAGACACACTATTTCCTTTTCAATTTATTCATATCACTTATTTTTTTAAAAAGCCTTTTTTAAGGACAGTGAATTAGAATGAGAACAACCTAAAATCTAAATAGAGATGTAGATACAGATCCGTGTGCTTTTATATGGATAGTATTTTGTATAAGAAGAGACTAATTTGATAAAATAAGTGACTTTCTTATAGTTTCAAGATCTAGTATTTGAACCTAGATATATTTGTCTCTACAACTTTTACTTTACTCTCACCTTTACTTTTTAAACTTCTGTTAAGAGAATTTCTGAGTAATTATTATAGTCAATCAGCTATTAGAGTTTGCAACTTTTTTGTGTGCTTCTGTCAACTAGTAGATTCATTCATTTCAGTGAAATTAGCTCAGGGAACATAGGCCACTAGGTATGTAAGATTTTAATTATATTTCTACTCATGGCATGTGATTAATTGGATAATTTTATGTGCCATATTACCTAGGTTATTGTTAGGCCACCAGGTAAGTAAGATTTTAATTATATTGCTACTCATGGCATGTGATTAATTGGATAATTTTATGTGCCATATTGCTTAGTTTATTGTTTGGTCAAATGCTAATCTACATGTTATAGTGAAGTTTTTATTTGTTTGTTTGTTTTTCGAGTGTGAGTAGCAATAGATTTCTCTCCATAATGTGGGAGAATCTCAGGTAATTAGTTGAAGGCTTCAGGGCAAAGACCAAAAGACTTGGGAAAGAACAAATTGTTCCTGAAGACCACAAAATAGAACTTTGTCTGAGTTTCCTGTCTGTTGACTTGCTCTATGGATGTCAGACTTAACACTGGGCAGCATCAACTCTTACCTCAGTTTCCAGTCTGTACCTCTTCCTCCCTGTTTTTCCTGGTTGGTACTTCTCTCTGGAGAACCCTGGCTCATACATACGGTGTGATACAATTTGATTGTTTTTCTGATTTTCTTTGTTATGTCTTGGATCTTCAATGTTCCCCAAAGCTCCTGTGTTGAAGGCATGGTTCCCTGCAGCAGAGTTCAGAAGAGGGGGCTTGGGCAGATGATTGAACCCTGAGGATTTAGACTTCATAGGTGGGTTGATCTATTTATAGATCCATAGTTTAAAGTGTTTTGAGGCAGATGCTTTGTTACAAAGTGAATTATCTTTTTGTATCTGGCTACCAGGAGGTGAACAGCCTCTTCTGCCATGTACTTCTGTCACCATGACAGTCTGTCTCATCCTAGACTCCAAAGTGACTGGGCCAACCATAGCTCAAAATATATGAAACCATGAGCCAAAATAAATCATTCCTCCTCTAAATTGATTTCTCTCAGATATTTTGTCATGGTATCAGAAAGCCAAATACTAACATGCTCTTATAAGGCTTTAATGTCACCAACATTTTTATGTATCTGTTACTGTTCATGCTCAGATGCATTATGTCCTGGCGTTACTTCAGAATTATTGAGCACACCAAGTACACTGGATGCTTCTGGAGCTTTGCCCTTTTACCTCCCTCAGCTGGCAACCAGTGATCCCCTTTTTGTCTAGTGCCTCACATCCACTCCAAGTATCCATGCTGTACTATCCTTCTGAAAGCATTTGTGCTTAAAAAAACTGTTCCTTCATTCCTGGTCCATTTTATTCATTCATTTACCAATGTTTATTATCTACTGAGTTTCAAGCTCTTAAAATTGAATGGTAAATGAGGAGGATTTTATCTCTTCCCTTTGAATGGGTCGTCAGTTTCTTTTGCTCGGGATGCTCTGTTTTGTGTGAGCTGTTTTATTAATACTGCCTCTTCAGACTCAAAAGTGTGTGGGGCTTACGGATAAATTATATATGATTATCCTATTCACCAAAGAGATAGTCTAGTAAGGAGTCAAACATTAAACAGGCCCTGGGAATTAGACTGTATCTTTTCTCCCCATCCAAATATTCTGGGTTCTTAACCCTTGGGTCCCCAGGGGCTTTTGTTGACAGAGGGTTAGGTAAGGTGTACCGAGGAAATGACATTGTGTTTGGAAATAAGGCCTTTTCAGAGAGAATTGAGTTAAGATGTGGTCATACTGGATTACAGTGGGCTGAATCCAATGACATGTCCTTGTAAATAAACTTTGGACCCATAGGCACACAAGAGAACATCATGTTACAGTGGAGGGAAAGATTTGGGTGATATGTTTACAAGTTATGAAAGGTCAAGGAAGCTAGGAGAAATAAAAGAAAAGGCATTCCCTAAAACCTTCAGAAAGACCACAGCCTGCTGATAAATTGTTTTTAGACATATAACCTCCATCTACGAGATAATACATTTCTGTTTTTTAAATCAGGTTTAGAGTACTTTGCTATGACAATCTGAGAAAAGTAATATAACAAGAAATTGAAAAAAAACGGATGTCGCATAAAGCAACATAGTGCACTCTGACCACTATGTGGGAGAATGCTGGGTCTTTTGTGAATAGGGAGGGAGCAGGGAAGATATAATTGAGTAAGTGAGATGTATGCAAACTTTAAAGGTTGCATTCAGGACACTTGAGGGGGGAGTGCGGCATTTTCTATGACTTTGAGAAAAGATATAACTTATGTTTCAAAGAAACCAACAGGAGAACAAAAAAGTAGTTGAGATGTTAAGAATAAATAGTGGAAGGTGCATATCTTGAGGATGCATAGACAGCAGGGTCCTTATTATGGAGAACTGGATAAAATATCATGAATATTTAGGATTTTATTCTAACATTGGTGGGAAGTCACTGGAGCTTTTTGAGTGTGGACATGGAAGTGATAGCATCAATTTGTGTTACAAAATGTAATTTTTGCTCCAGACAGATTCAGACAAAAAAGAGGTATTGAAAGGAGGCAAATAGATTCCTGTGATATTTAGAAAATCAGGGGAGAGAGAGAGAGAGAGAGAGAGAGTTCTCAGATTCCTCAGATTCATGGGGTGGACATCTCTGCAGATGATGTCTTTTGTGCAGATGGAAGATACTAGGAGAAGTTTGAGGGAAGGGCATGCAAATTTTAATTAGGATTTCTGTTATGCTGCAGTTAGTTTTAGTAGAAAACTAAAAATATAGATCAGTAGAGTACTGGCTCAAAAATAATAGCGTTGACTTAAAATATAATTCCTGTACCCTTTGTTTACTCCCAGTCAAGGAATGTAATGATTATGTACTATAAACATTTACTAATAAAAATAAAAATTGAAAAAAGAACACATATAGTACAAATAAATAAATGGAATTGTGGAAGGGCACTTACCATGAACATACTGACCCAACTACTAATTCTTTAGGTACCCTAATGTTACATATATTCTTTAATTTATCTTCATGTACAGCTACTTTAGCACCTTGAAGAGCAGTGGATGGAATCTCTTTAGGAGAGTTTTCCTCCTTTGGTGGCAGGAGTCTCTCTCTCTCTCTCTCTCTCTCTCTCTCTCTCTCTCTCTCTCTCCCTCTCTCCTGTGGTCAGAAAGTCTTTTGACATGGAAGAGTGTTTCATGCCACAGGTTAAGGTAGCTGTGGGTAAAGTATGAGTGGGGCTTCATGAACAGGGATTACATTGGGACAGGGGGAAACTTTGGACAGGGACCTATGGTATCAGAGGGAAGTGTGTGATGGTTAACATGCATTTACAACTTGATTGGGTGTGGGATCCCCCTGGGGATTGGTGGAGCACACTTCTGTGTGTATCCAGATGGGCCCTGGAGGTGTGACCTTGGTCCTTGCCCCTGTCTTTATGGGGCTGTTACCTTGCTCTGCTCCCCAGCCACCATGAACTGTGCAGCTTTGCTCTGCTATGCCACTCTGCCATGATATTTCTGCCTTGGTGTCAGACAACATGGACTGAACACTTGAAGCTGTGATTCAAATTAAACCTCTGCTTTTTAAAGTTAAGGGTGTTGGATATTGTGTCCTAGCAATAGCAAAGTTGTCTGATACATTGTAGATAGAAGTGTCTTGTGAACAGGAGTGTCTTTTATAAAACAACCACAACACAGATATTCCTTGCTTTAGGTTTAAATTACATTCCAACAAAACCCATCATAAATTGAAAATAGCATCAAAACTACATTTAACAGAACTCAGCTACCTATCTTTCCAAAGTCATAGCTTAGCAGCACAGTGATGGGTGTTTACTTTTGCAAATGCATAGGGTACTGGAACTTGTCATCTGCTGGCACTACCTCTCACAGTGCCTGTCATCAGCTAGGCAAAGGTCTGTGGTGATTGAGCTTGAGTGTCAACTTGATGGGCTTGGGAGCTGCCTAGTGTTTTAGTAAAGTGCACTCTGGGTGCCACTGGGTGGGTCATGAGTGTGGCCTTGGAGTCTGTGTCTGGTTCCTGGCCACTTCCTCTCTCAGACTGTCCCCCTATTCTGCTTTCCATCTGCCATGAACTTAGCAGCTTTGCTCCACCATGCTCCTCTGCCATGAGCTTCTGCCTTGGAGCCAGCCAACCATCGACTGGATCCTTGAAACCGTGAGCTAGATGAACCCCTCCTCTTTAAGTGTGTCAGGTAATTCGTCCCAGCAATTGGAAAGCTGACTAAAATACAAAATTCAAAATTTAAAGTATTTTTTCTACTGAATGCATATTTTTTCACACCATTATAAGTAGAAAAAGATAACTAGAATCATCCTAAGTTGCCAACTGTCTGCAATGTATTACAGGGGGTGTGGTTGCAGAAGGTATATAGTGGGATTAAAACCAGATCATCATACTCACAGGTGGCAGAAAAGGTCCTTTATGGAGTGAATATTAGCAAACAATTGTGTTCACCACCTGACTGCAAGGGGTGCTAGGGACAGGGCATGATGAAGAGAGTCATGTAGTTAGCAGATATCTGGGGTTAGCAACTTCAGGCAGTGAATGCTTTATGCCTGAAATTCCTTTCAGGGGTTTACTTCCCAGACACTTCCACACCCCAAAATTCCTGACCTTCCTTCCACTGACTGATGTGTGTGCTTCTTCCTGAGTGATGGTCAAGGCATCTGGGCCACAGAGTGACTACTCATTGCTGAAGTTGAGAGTAGAGTTAGTCTCCCTTAAATCACACATGTGCACATGTGCGTCTGAAAGGGGAAGATCTAGAGTATAATTTGTATCTGGTGGGTGTTGCAAGGTAGATGAGAAGCAGTATTTTAATGTCAGCATTATAAAAACATTCATTTCTTCATGCATTCATTTATAACCATTTATTGAGTACATACTATGTGCTAGGTGCTCTTTTGTTCTTTGAGTGTGTCCCCTCTTCTCAGGGTGCTTGCCTCTAAATCTTCTTAGAGAGTGAGCAAATGAGAGAAGGACAGAAGTGCTGTGGGTAATAGGCAGGGGATAAGTGTGTAGGGAATTGTGTGACTTGCTAATAGGTTTGGACACTGAGACAGAATGCATTGAGTGAAAGGCTCTAGAAGGGAGATGAGTGTGGAGGGTCATGTGCAGTTTGTAGGATACCAGACCAGAGGTGAGAGGACCAATGATAAGTCAATGGGTGGCTGAACAGGGATGGCAGTGGGGTTGAAGGAAGGAGGGCAGCTGTGGTAGAAGATGAAATGATTTGCTGTTCACACAAAGCAGTGTGACTTGCAATTTGGGCTTTGGTGTCATGCACATCTTCAGAGCTATAAAATATGAGTGCTGCAAGTAAACATCCACTGTGTGACTGTTGCTCCTTTCTGTTTACTAAAATTGAGAATCAAATTTCTGCCTATTCCTTTATCTCCTCAAGGATTGCATATTCAAGTTCTTGTGTTTTATAGACAACCAAATTTCAGGCAAGAAACAACTTTAAAATAATAATGTCCTCCTAGGGTTATCATGAAGATGAAATATTATTCCAAATGCAAACACAATAATTCTGATCTGTACTAAGAGCTTAGTAATAGCTATTTCATGATGTCTGATTTTTAAGAAAATTCTTAAGAGGTAAAATTTGTTAGGATCAAACTGAACATTTTTAATACTTTATACATACATCACCTAATTGTCTTTAGTTTTACAGAAAGGTTGAAGAAATTTGGAGGAAGGTTATAAAATTAGTCAATAATGAATATTTTAAAACGATGATTGCCCATTGTCAAATGGCTAAAATGTACGGAATAGCTTTAGTTATATTTTCTTAAATATGACTGTTGAATATTTTTCATGTGTTGATTGTCAATTTGTTCTTCAGTTATTTGTTTATTTCTACTGCCCACATAAAATGTTTGCCCTGTAGGGGTTATCTATAGAGTAATAGTAGTCTTTTCATTGTCATGGATAATGCAAATTTATTTTTAGATATACTTTTAATTATGGTATCAAATTAGTGAATTTTTCTTGTATGTTTATATTTCTCAGCCCCGTTTGGATGGATATACAGCTATTTCTGTATAGTTTTATTTTTTACATTAAAGTCTTTAATCCATGAAAAATTGAGAAGTGTTTTAAATAGTGGAGTACTGCTCTGCCATAAAGAAAGAGAAACTTGAGTCATTTGTAGGAAAATGGATGCACCTTGAGACTATAATGTCAAGTGAGATAAATCAGGCACACAGGCTTAGCTATCTGTTGGTTTGTCTGTGAGAAATGCAGATTAAAAACAAAAAGCAAAATAGAAGACAGATAATGGGAGGTACAGAGATAGATTCTTCTCAGAGGGGAAGGAGATATAGAGATGGCAGGAAGAGGGAGCGAGAAGGACAGGAGATTGACAAAAGGAATTGGGATATGTTATGTACATGTATCAATGCCACTCAAGGAATGTAAATGTGAAGAAAAGGAAGGAGGTCAGGAGATGGGTGGAGGGAGGAGGAGGGGAGGGAAAGAGGATGAAAAAGGAATTAAGGGAATGTAATCATTATGTACTGCACACATGTACCACAGTGAATTTTAATTTTACTTTTCTTTTATGAGTTCCATACTAGAATATCAAACACACCTGCATGTAGTAAGTTGCTGTCAAATGATTTATTGAAATGAGCAAAGTGAAAACAGACCCATTTAAAAGTCTGTGCCTAAAAGAATGAAGATATATGTCCTTGTATTGCTAACTGAGAACATAGGAAAAGTAGTATTCAGTGTTATGGCTTGAAAAAAATGACAAAAGTTTTGGATACAGATATTAACATAAAGAATATTAAATAGATTCATATGTTAACAGTATTTTTCACACAAATGAACACATTTGTGAAAAATCATTTTGAATTAATTTGCATTCAATATAAGACAAGAGCCCCATCTTATTTCTTACATGTGAATGTTAAACAATTATTGAACAGGTTTAATTTTTATATTAGTGACAGTTGCAAATATGTTTTTTAATAGGAGAGAACCACTGGTGGGATGCTAGTGAAGAAAACTGTTTAGGATATCTTTTAATGCTATAATAATTTTAAGAAGTTAATTTGATTCCCTTCATATCCTTAATTTTCATTAAAATATAATACTGAGGCTTGGCTAAAATAGCATACATCATGATCTGTCATAGGAAGCGGGCTCCTTTGATGCTGTCTCCATACCTCTGAAGGTAAATACGGACATGTTCATTAAAACAAAAACTGTTAGATCACTAAAACTTTGCGACACTAGGGAAGCTCTTATATTGCTGATTTTGAAAACCTCCATAAAATGCATTTTGCTGCATGACCTCTGTATTTTCTAAGTCTAGTACTTGCCTGAATGGCTACAGTCTTTCATTTTTGGAAAGATTTTTGCTGCTGGAAAAACTTCTCCATGCTAAGACTGGCTTCCAGGTTATTGTACAGTCCTATGCAGCGGCACCCCTTTACATCATGAGCTCATCTGGATCTTCCTTCAGTAGCTTGAAGATACCACTTGCAGCCATGGAGGTGTCTTTCTCATAGTTTGGAGTGTCAGAACGTGACTCAATGTCCTCAGGTACAGATTCTGTCGCATTATTTTCAGGCAGGTCTTCTGTTGTGTCAGTAGCTGGCTCTCCTGTGATGGTCACAGCTTCTGAGGCAGTGACAGTGAAGTCATACCTGGATTCAGCTGCCGTAAGCAAAACGGAATTGGTTTCTGCTTCCTTTATTGTGTGTCTCTGCATCCAAACATTGACTGCATAGGTGGACTCTTCATCACTTAGGGTCTCTTTGAAGTTATCTTGGTCTTTTTCAGCAGAGGTAGTCAGTTCAAACACAGTGATGAACTTCTCCTCCTCAGTGTCACTGAGTTTAGCTACAGGAAGGAAGTCTCTAGTAAGCAATCAGCACAGATTCTTTGTGTGTCCGAGGAAGTGGAGCAGGTCACAGGGTGAAGTCATTCGTGAACTGGCTAACTTGGTTTGAGGATTTTAAAACTTTTTTTCATCATCTGACATTAGTAAAGCTTAAGTCATGATAAGACATGGTGTACAGGAAGGTCTTGGTGTTTCTTGGGGGGCGGATTTCTTTGAGTATAGAAAGAAAAGAAAGGATAAAGAGCTCAGCCTTATAACTGCTGAGAACTATCTTGTAAAACCTGGTATTTGTTACATTAAATAGTATTGAAATTGGGGACAAAATATTCACTTTTATGAGAATTTAACCTTCAGTTATCTTTGACAAATATATGATTATAATATCTTCAACTGACACGATAATTAACATAGTTAATTCAGGAATTACTTTTGTGGTCACACTAACTTTGTTTTCATTTAGTGTTACTGTAAGGTGAATTCACATTGATTTCAGCATCATTATTTCTCATCTAAGGGGAATATGATCAAAATTCTCAGTGTTTTTCTAAACTGTTGACCTTAAAAGGACACTTCAGATTGAATGTGTGTCATCAGAGTGCAAGAAGTATATGGTGAAAATGTTACTGGACTGCATAAATTTGAGCAGTGTTTAGGCTAACTACTTCAGAAAATATGATATAATCTTCTTTGATGAATAAATCATTGCTACCAAGGATATTATCTGATTTACAGACAGAGAATCAGATTCTACAGATAAATTTTATTTTATTTAAATGATAGTTTCATCTGTTGGAGTGTCTATTAGTTGGTATATTTTATGTTTTTTCAGGAAAGTACTAAAATCATTAGGTTTTTTGTTAGTACATGTTTGCAGTGCACAACGATTATGGTCATATGGGGAATTGGTACACGTACATAACACATCTTAATGTTTTCTTCTACTTCTTCCCTCCATCTCTTGTTTCCCTTTCCATTTGCAGAAGATTATATCTATTGACATATCTCTTAGAGTAGATATCTGCTTTATACCAGGAGCTGTAACAAAACCTTACTTGGCTAATAGGTATTTCTTTCTTGTTCTAAAAATTTGAGATGCTTGACTCAGTGATGATGGCTTTTTAAAGCTCTAATATTTCAAAGTTCATGGTAAAAAGTCTTTTTAAAAAATGCAAAAATGGGGAACCTACTAACAAAAATGGGAGATTTCTTACTAAGGCTATAGGAAGGCACATTTATGGTTTTCAGGGATGCTTTTCAAGCAAAGGAGTCCTCAGAAGCAGGCCTTGAAAATTCTGCTGTCATAGTGATATCCACCATTAGGCTTTGTGTGGAGCATGTCTTGGGATTCATCAGGAGAAATGTGTGCAATTTAAAAGAACCAACTCTTAGACAAGTGGTATCTCTCAAGTACAATAGAATTCTTGTTTTAGAAAAACCTTGGATATCTCCAGATTTTTAAAATTTATTGGACAAAATACAGTTCTTAATCCATAGTTGTGATTATGACCACTCTAGAGTTACTGAGGAAGTTTCATGTCCAGTATCTGCACTCACAGTTTTCCATCTTCATGAACAGAGAAAGAAACAGAAGGAGCAGCCTCACTTTCAGAACTGTTTACATCAGTATCCACATCTGCTGTCCCATGGGGTCTCTGCTTCCCTGTCCCCAAGGAAGAGGCCCTTACAGAAGAGTCAGTTGTGAGCTCAGATGTGCTTCCCTGCTTACAGGCTCCTCAGGGATATTCTTTAGAATAATTGTCTTTGTCTGTCACTGAGGAATATCAGCCCCTAAAAAGTGTTTTCCTCAAGCTTCTTGTTAGCTTGTGGTACAAGAGAAATTTCTTGAAACCTAGGTAATATTTTTTCTATCTCAACAATGAGCTCCATGATGACATTTGTAGTTTCTGAAGCTTGAAATTCAGTATTTGCTGCTCTGATAATTGTTTCCACTAGGAAAATTATCTCTGGGTAAGGTGAAGATATTTTATTAGTAGCAATAATAGTAACTACTTCTGTGAGCAGAAGTACTCAGCCATGGAATTGGTTTTGTAAGGAACAGATCTACCTGGAGGGAATCCTTGACTATAGGAACGCTTCAATAAATTGCTTGCAAGATGCAGTTATAATCTGTACTGGCCAATTTATCACCAGCAATTAGATTTTATTCCCTACACAAAAGAGCTAAATGGAGAGCATTTGTTTGAAGAAAGAATGACCCCAAATACCCTGATTGATTGAGCATTTACTTTGTAAGGGGCCTTTCAACCAGTTTCCAGCTTTCACTTATCATCAGCCTTGTTTAGTAACACATGAAGACAAAATCCAGGCTGGGAGAGGCTGAATCTGAGGAAGAAACAAGAGCTCCTAGAGCTTTCTCCTTTATTATAGTGGGGGAGACAAAAAGCATCACCTCTAATGAGTTGTTTCTGAGCTAATCGCAAAACAAAAGAAAGGAAAAGGAATGTCAGTTGGCTTTTGTGCTTGAATCTTTCAGGTATGAAGCTCACCTGTTAGCTTATCTGCAAAGTGAAAGGGGCAAGCCTCATATTTTAAATATCCTGAAGCCTTCTAAAGATTAACTCTCTAGCATCTAGTGTCATTTTCCTTTAAAATATACCTTCTTTTTCTGCTTAATAACAAAATTTTAATTCACTATAATGGCATTTTACATATATTGCCATTTACTAATCTACATATGAATTCACCTTAATAGGCTATGGTTTCCTTAAGGATAGAATTAATTGTGTTTGGTTTAGTTTATGAAAATATATATTTATAATATAGGAAAAGAAAGTAGTATTTAAAAGTCACTTATAACTATATTTTTTCTTTTCTGCATGATTTATATAAATACATGCTGACCTCTTAGTCATCCACTTTCTTTAATAATCTTGACACTGGTAAATATTCCTGTTATCTCTAGTTTCTGAAGCTAGCAATCTATGTACATGGAATCAACCAGGATATTTCACCTTTATTGTGTCAATTGCTGGGGTTATTCATTGATGCATACGCTAAAGCTGCCATATAAATCTAAACTTACATAGTTATTGACTTTCAGGCATTTTTTTATTCAAGGCATAGTGTAACAGTACTTTAATTGAATAATATAGAGGTTCAATCTGAGCTCAGTTGCCTTGCTATACCTTCCCACTCCAAGACATCCAAAAATTTACTTACTGGTAATTTAAACTTTTTAAAATCAGAGGTTTCTTTCACACAACATAACTCTAGAATTCACTGATTATAATATACAAATCTTACCGGATAGAAAGTCGAGTAAGTTTGAATATTTGTCATTTACATTTTTTTAGGCATCCTCAATTTTCCCTGTCCTCTGGATCATCTTAATACTCTTTTTAAGCTGACATTCTTTTATTACACATTGGAACAAATACCAAACCTCTACCATTATGTTCAAGACCACCACTGGATTGTTCTTACAATCAAGCAGAGTACTGATGTACAAAGCATCTACATACATACTAATTACCATTAGATTAAAACAAGGTGACATGAATTGAACAACTATAATGTTATCACTTTAGTAGTTTGAAAATACTGTTCCTATGATGTTAAATATTGCTCTTTAAGGAATGGATGTAATTGTTTGGAAAGCCAGTGTAAAAAATGTGCTTAAGCATGGAATGCTCATTCAATTAGAGATTGTATTTGCACATATTTTTGTTTCAAGTAAGCTGCCAGCAACAGATACAGAATCCCTTGTGGGGGATCTTTCCAGTTGATCTTTGCAAGATCTAAGATAGCTAAAATTTCTGCCTCCTGGTTTTCAAAGTTGAAAGTGGCACACACAAAAAATCAAGGCTTACAAAGGCTTACAAATTCATCTTGAAAAATTTCTTATAGTCCAAGAAGACCTAATTCTTTGTCTTTTGCTATAATTTTATACATAAGATGCAGCAGAGGCAGCTGCAACTTAGGCTGTGTTTGTGGTGACTGTGACTGCGGTCTCTCCCACTGGAGTTGTAGCTTTAGTAGTTGAGAAACCAGGTTCAGTATTACAGGCAAGGGCCATTGGAATAGGGGTGGCAGTAACTGGGATACTGGTACTATTATAGACAGCTAAGTGAGATAAAAATTAGTAGGTAATGAGAGACTGGGCCCTAGTGGAAGTCAGTGTAAAAACTGAGACACACTAAGATTGTGGCTGGAGGCAAATCTGAAGAGAGCAGGGCCTCAAGATGGAAACCCAATAGCCAGGCCAGCAAGCCTCCCTAGAGATAAATGCCAACTTGAGAGTGTATTGTAGTTAGTGCTGTCTGGCACAGTGAACCCAGATAGGCATCAGACTCATAGAAGGTGCTGGACCCATACTCTCTTCCTTTTCAACGATGCTTTTGTTCTATCCTTGCTACGTGATTTGTTTTCCCATTGGATAAATATTAGCTAAGTAGCTATACTTGTAGTCCTGTAGGTTGATTGTAGTTTAACTCACATTGTGACTTTGCTGTAGAAATTACCCCTGACAAAGAGCCTCAGTGGCCACCTGCCCAGGACCCATCCTAGAAAACCAGAGCTGTTCTTAATATTATTTTCAATAAAATGCTCCTAACCTGCACATTTAGTTCATGACTTCATTCCTTGATGTTGTGAGATCATGACAGCTAACAGGCTGGGAGTTATCTTCCTTGTCACAATGTTGGCATTTGTTGGGACCCTGGAGGCTGATCTTGTAGTCTCAATATTTGTGGAAGCTGCAGCTATTGCAGTGATGGTTGTTATAGGAATTGTGAAGCAGCTGGAGCAGTATATATAAAAGTAGTGCCTGATTCTAAGGCTCTGTAGTAAGCTATAGAAGGTGTAGTGGCATCCGTGGGTGACATTGTGGTATCTCTGCCTGGAGTGGTAGCAACTTCAGTGGTTGTGATATCTGCTGATTCTGTGGAAGTCTTCCCCTGGAGTTGTCACTCCTTGAGCCTGGGTGTTTGAATCTAGAGTCATCAAAAAGTATAAATGAAGAGCAAAATACAATGGTACCTCGATTCATGAATTTAATTTGTTCCATGATTCTGGGGAAGAGGGCTGCGGTCAGGTTCATCATTGGATTCAGAGTTCATGAACGGAAGCAAAATTTTGCCAAATGCTTCTGTTTGCAAGCTGAATTGTTTGCAAATAGAAGGGTTCGTGAACTGAGGTAGTACTGCAAAAGACAGATAATAGGAAGTAGGGAGCTGTATGTTTCTAAAAGGGGCAGGGGATCAAGAGATGGAGGGAAGGAAGAGGAACTTAGCAGACTTAGTTGTTTATTGATAAATTTAGACAAAGAGCTTTTTTTTGAAAAAAAAGTTTCTTTATATTTTTCTTTCTAGCCAGAGTGTTTTTGGAAACTGGAGGTTTGCCTCCTCTTGCCTGGCTTGACTGCTTCCTGGAAGTTTAAACAAGAAGTGTTTATATTGATTTGGTCTCTCAGGGAGGCTAGTAGTGTTTAGTACTGAGTTAAGTGCTGCAGATTAAATTATTTCTCAGAAGGTGAAGTACAGGTTTTTTTGGGAGTCTTTAACACGTTAGTTTTACCTGTAGATGTTTTGCTTTTTGTGGCACCTGGTCCTGGCTGAATGAGCTTTTCCTTGGTAGGTGTGGGTGCTATCTTTTTGGTTTCATGTAGACATTTCTTTGTGGCTTTGAAAGCTGCTCTTATTGATGCTGCCTCAGTTGGACCCTTCTTGATTGGAGTTAATTGTTTATTTTTTGCTTATTTGGAGTATTTTGGGGGGTAAAGTCTTTTGGGGGGCTGGTTTAACTATTTTTGCCTGATTTAATTTTTTCTTGGAAGACAGAGTTCCTTTAGGTTTACTTGGTTCTTTCTTTTTGGACTTGTATAATTGTTTTTCTTAGATGACGTAGAAAAGGAGTTTTTTCAAAGTCTCTAAGGATTTCTTCTTAGGCAGAGGTATTTTGGAAGCTGCTTTAATTGTGAATTGTAACTGTTTCATAGCAGGTATAGACTGAATTTTTTTTTTTTCACTTTTTTAAAGCTGAAGAAGATTTTACTGTTACTATTGTCAGTAGTCTGTTTCAGAGTTTAACTTCCCTTGTGGGCTGTTTTTCTTCTTAGCTCAGATGAATGGAGGAGTCAGCCCTTCTTGGCAATATAATTTTCTAAGAACTGGCGTGAAGATTTTGTTTTGTGATGGCTACTCAAAGTTTTCTTTACCTAGAATTTGAGGATAACCAGCTTTCTGCTTTGTTAGTCAGTACAGAAAGGAAATAGCTCTACAGACTTGGATTTTTGAGTATTAAAAGATGACGATAAAGCCATAATGGGGAACTATGGACAGGTGAGACAGATGCATGAGAACAGATTTGGGTCTCCTTGTGATCCAGGTGAGTGGAGATCATTTACTGATATCCTGGAATTTGGGACTGTTGACTGTTGATTACAGTTTTTACTGCATAGCTCCATGGCTGCTGACTCTAATGGATCACAGGGGGAGAGAATAGAAGGGATTATCAAGTGAGACATGGAATCAGTTATTGTATTGTATTTTCATTTTAGTTATAGAAACTGATGTACTCTTGATATAAGAAGGTGTTTTGTTTTTAAAGTATGCTATGGTTTATAATTGGATGTCCCCTAAAAGCCTCATGTATTTGGAGATGGGGGACTTATGGATAGTGACTGGTTTATAAGATACTACAGCTGGCTTGGTATTGGGAGGTGGGGTCTAACTGGAAGACATGGGTCACTGGGGGTGTGACATGGGAGAATGTATCTCCCTTCCTACTTCTCTTTTCATTCTCTCTGCTTCCAGGCTGCCAGCTTCTCCTCTGCCAGTCCTCTCTGCCATGCCATCCTGTCTTGGAGCCAGCCAAATATGGACTGAAACTTCTACAAACTGTGAGCCAAATAAACCTGTCCTTTTTTTTAATTTTTATTTTTTTGTATTAAATTCTTTTATTGGTACATTGTAGGTATAAAACACAATTACATTTCTCATTGGGAATTGTACCTTTACATAATGCATCTTGGTTCTTATTTTTTCCCCATTCCTAGCCCTCCCTTCACGCCCTCCACCCTTCCCTATTTACAAAGACTTTATTTCCATTTTTTCCATTTCTCATTATTTTTTCCTTTCCCTTTTTTCCTTTCCCCTACCCCTCCCACTACCCCTACCCCTTTGGACCTTTTCTTCCTATTTTACATTATCGATTATTCATTCTAATCATTGGTACATTTTAGGTATACAATATAATGACATTCATCATTGGGAATTTGCACCTTTACATAGTCTCTCTTGGTTCTTATTTTGCACCGTTGCCCAGCCCTCCCTTCAACCCCTCCAGTCCTCCCTATTTACAAAGATTTTGTTCCTATTTTTCCATTTTCTCATATTAATCCCATTCCCTTCTATCCTTTCCCCTAGCCCTCCCACTTCCTTCCCCTTTGCCCCTTTTCTTCCTATTTCACATGACCTATTATACATTTAGTCCTTATTTACACTTTCAGTTTCTCACACCAGAGAAACTATTCAGTATTTACACATGTGTATCCTATTTATTTCACTTAAGAGTATTGCCTCAATGTGCATCCACTTAGCTATAAATGTCTCTAATTTCTCATTTTTTATGGCTGAGTAGTACTCCATTTTATAAAAAAAACACATTTTCTTGATCCAGTCTCCAGTTGATGGGCATTTGGGCTGTTTCCAAGTTTTAGCTATTACAAACTGTGCTGCTATGAACATAGGTGCACATATATCACTGTGGTATGATTCTTTTAATTCTTTGGGGAAGATCCCCAGCAGTGGAATAGCGGGGTCAAATGGGATTTCCAGTTCTAGTTCTTTGAGGTATCTCCATACTGATTTCCACAGTGCTTGCACCAGTCTACACTCCCACCAGCAGTGGAGCAGGGTTCCTCTTTCCCCACAGCCCCGCCAGCATTTGTTATTGGTTGATTTCATGATAGCAGCCATTCTTTCTGGAGTGAAGTGGAATCTCAGAATTGTTTTCATTTGCATCTCTCGAATGACCAGTGATGTTGAACATTTTTTCATGTATTTATTTGCTATTTCTACTTCTTTGTGTGAGAAATGTCTGTTCATTTCAGATGCCCATTTTGAGATTGGGTGTTTAAATTTGGGAGGTCTGATCTATTTAAGTTCTTTATAGATTTGAGATAGTAGACCTTTGTCTGAGGAAGAGCAGGTGAAGATTTTTTCCCACATTGTGGGTTGTCTCTTCACACTGCTGGTGGTTTCTCTTGCTGTTCAGAAGCTTTTTAATAAGAAGAGATCCCATTTGTTGATTATTTGTGCTAGTTCACGAGCAACTGAGGTTTTGTTCATAAAATCTTTTCCTACACCAATGTCTTCAAGGGTTCTACCTAACCTCCAACTGGTTCAGAGTTTCTATTTTAATATTTAGATCTTTAATCCATTTTGATTTTAGTTTAGTGCATGGTGAGAAATATAGGTCTAGTTTTAATCTTCAGCAAGTTGAAGCCCAATTTTTCCAGTACCATTTATTAAAGAGGCTATCTTTCCTCCAGTGAGAGTGTTTGGCTCCTTTATTGAAGATGAGATGGCTGAGTGTGTCTGCCGTGGTTTCTGCATCTTCTAATCTGTTCCACTGGTCCTCAAGTCTGTTTCTTTGCCAGTACCATGCTGTTTTTATCACAGTAGCTTTGCAGTATAGTTGCAGGATGGGGATTGTGATACCCCCTGCCATGTCTCTGTTACCTAGAATTGATTTTCCTATTCTGGGTCTCTTCTTGCTCCAAATGAATTTTTGGATTGTTTTCTCAAGGTCTATGAAGTATACTTCTGGGATCTCAATTGGAATTGCAATAAATCTATATAGCAGTTTTGGAAGTATGGCCATTTTCACTATATTAATCCTTCCTACCCAGGAGGAGGGGATGTCTGTCCATTTTCTGATATCATCTTCAA
Source organism: Heterocephalus glaber (assembly GCF_053883595.1). Classification (NCBI taxonomy): domain Eukaryota; kingdom Metazoa; phylum Chordata; class Mammalia; order Rodentia; family Bathyergidae; genus Heterocephalus; species Heterocephalus glaber. Next base: position 36,680,974 of record NW_028258139.1, read on the forward strand.
TCTCTCTTTTCAGAGTGCCATAGTTTTCAGAGAAGAGGTCTTTGTTTTCTTTCATTAGGATGATTCCTAGGTATTTCAGTTTTGTGGATGCTATTGTGAAAGGAATTATCTGCACTATTTCTCTCTCAGTGAGTCTGCCATTGGTGTAGAGGAAAGCTATTGATTTTCGTGTGTTGACCTTGTAACCAGCTACTTGACTGAATTTGGTTATTAAGTCTAGAAGACTTTTGGTGGAGTCCTTGGGGTCTTCTATATAGAGTATCATGTCATCTACAAATAATGACAATTTGACTTCTTCATTACCTATCTTTATTCCTTTTATTTCTTTCTCTTGTCTAATTGCCGTGGCTAATGTTTCCAGAACTATATTGAACAAGAGTGGTGATAGTGGCCATCCTTGTCTTGTTCCTGATTTGAGTGTGAAGGATTTCATTTTTTGACCACTTAGTATGATATTACCTGTTGGTTTTTCATAGATGGCTTCTATCAGTTTGAGGTAGAGACCATCTATTCCAATTTTTTTAGGGTTTTTATCATAAATGCATGCTGGATTTTGTCAGATGCTTTTTCTGCATCTATGGAGATAATCATATGGTTTTTGTCCTTGGCTCTATTGATATAGTGTATTACATTAATTGATTTTCGTATATTGAACCATCCCTGCATCCCTGGGATGAATCCCACTTGATCAGGGTGTATGATCTTCTTGACGATCTTCTGCATTCTATTTGCCAGTATCTTATAAAAGATGTTTGCATCTATATTCATTAGTGAGATTGCCCTATAGTTCTCTTTTTCAGTTGGGTCTTTCTCTGCTTTGGGGATCAAGGTGATGCTTGCTTCCAGGAATGAATTCAGGAATATTGCTTCCCTTTCAATTTCATTGAAGAGTTTAAACAGTAGTGGCAGTAGTTCCTGTCTAAATGTCTTGTAGAATTCAGCAGTGAAACCATCAGGGCCCGGGCTTTTCCTAGTTGATAAGTTTTTAATTACATTTTCAATTTCATTGGTTGATATTGGGTTGTTCAGAATTTTTAGGTCTTCTTCGTTCAACTTTGCTAATTCATATGTATCTAGGAATCTGTCCATTTCTTCTGTGCTATCCATCTTATTGGCGTATAGGTTCTGGAAGTAGGTATTGATGATCCCCTGGATTTCTGCTGGGTCTGTTGTAATTTCACCCTTTTCATTCCTAATTGCATGGATTTGGGCCTTTTCTTTCCTTTTTCTGACAAGATTGGCTAAAGGTTTTTCAATTTTGTTGATTCTTTTGAAGAACCAACTGTTGGTTTCATTGATTTTTTGTATCGTTCTCTTAGTCTCCATTGCATTGATTTCTCCTCTGATCTTTATAATTTCCTCCCTTGTATGACCTTTGGGGTTGTTCTGTTCTTCTTTTTCTAGAAGCTTGAGGTTCAGCATCAGGTTGTTTAATTGGGCTCTTTCTGTTTTCCTAATATGTGTATTCACTGCTATGAATTTCCCTCATAAGACTGCTTTCATTGTGTCCCATAGATTCCGATATGTTGTATTGTCATTGTCATTTAATTGAAGGAACTGTCTGATTTCTTCTTTAATTTCCTCTGTGACCCACTGGTTATTCAGAAGTGTGTTGTTCAATTTCCATGTGTTTATGAAATGTTTTGAGTTTCTTTTGCTATGGATCTCCAATTTCATCGCACTATGGTCTGATAATATACAGGGGATAACTTCAATTCCTTTGCACTTACTTAAACAAGTATGTGGTCTATTTTGGAGAATGACCCATGTGCAGCTGAGAAGAATGTGCATTCTGATTTTGTGGGGTGGAAGACTCTGTAAACAACTGTTAAGTTCATTTGTTCAAGAGTTCGATTGAGTTCTAGTATGTCATTATTTTTTGTCTAGTTGATCTATCTATTTGTGACAGTGGGGTGTTGAGGTCCCCCACTACAATTGTATTAGTGCATATATGACTTTTCATTTCTGTTAGTATTTGTTTTATGTAGTTGGGTGCACCAGTGTTTGGTGCATAGATATTTACGATTGTCATTTCTTCCTCTTGGATTGTTCCCTTTACAAGGATGTAGTGTCCTTCTTCATCTCTCTTAATCAGTGTTGGTTTGAAATCTACTTGATATTCCAAGAGGATAGCTACTCCTGCTTTTTTTCGGGTTCCTGTCACATGCAGCATTGTTTTCCACCCTTTAACTTTCAGTCTATGAGTTTCCTTTTGAATGAAGTGTGTTTCTTGTATAGAGCATATTGTTGGATTTTTCTTCTTGACCCATTCTGCCAGTCTATTTCTTTTGATTGGTGAATTGAGACCATTAACGTTGATGGTTATAACTGAAACGTATTGACTTGTCATTGCCATGACTTTTTCTTTTTGTTGGGTTCTCCCCCTTTACATTTAATTTCTTGTCATGCCAGTCGGGTTCATTCTGCTTTGCTTCCTGGGGTTGTGATCCTCAATGTCTATTCCTAGGATATTGTGTAAAATTCTTTGGAGTGCTGGTTTGGTATTTACGAAGTTCCTAAGGTGCTCTTTGTCATGAAAGTATCTTATTTCTCCATCCATTTTGAAGGACAGTTTTGCAGGGTACATCGATCTGGGTTGGAGACTGTTTTCTTTTAGGGCTTGGAATATGTCACTCCAAACTCTTCTTGCCTTGATGGTTTGTGTTGAGAAGTCTGCTGTGATTCTGATGGGCTTTCCTTTGTATGTGATTTGTTTCTTTTCTCTGACTGCTTGGAGAACTTTGTTCTTCTGTTGTGTTTCTGAAATCTTAACAATTCTATGCCTATGTGTAGATTTTTTTTGATCAAGGCTATTTGGAGTCCTATATGCCTCACTTATCTGTACGTCAAGTTCTTTTCCCCTGCTTGGGAAGTTTTCTGCCATTATTTCTGTGAACAGTTTTTTTATGTCATCTGCACTCTCTCCTGTTTCTTCATTGAGCCCAATCAGTCTTATGTTATTCTTTTTTGCATCATCTAGCAGCTGCTGGATTGATTTCTCATGTTCCCTTATAATTTTGAAGCAATTTTTCTTTTCCTGTCACTAATTGCAATCTTATCTTCTATATCTGAAATTGTGTCCTCACATTGGCTCATTCTGCTGTGTAGACTTTCAATGGAGTTTTCCATGTCCTGGAATCTATTTGTATCTGTTTTATGGATTCCATTTGTTTCTTATGTTGGGATTCCATCATGTTCCTGATCTCCTCTCTAGATTTATTAATCATGTCTTGCACTAGGGGCACAATTTTTCCTGTTATCTGAGAAATTATTTCTGATTTCATTTTTTCCAGATCCCCTTTTGTTGCCAGTTCAGTAGGTCCAGGTGGTTGAGTATCAGAGTGTTCCATCTCATTTCCCTTTGGGGCTGCTGTAGGTGATCTGGAAGTCTGGTTTTGAGACTTTTTTACTTGCTTTCTCATTTCGAATTGGGCGGGGGGCTGTTAGCGCCTGCACGGATTACTTTCTCTGAGCTGGGTGAGGTGGGGCAGGGGCCGGGAGCAGCGGTAGGGATGGTGACCCAAAAGCCCTTTCCTGTGGGCTGGGAGCAGCCAGAGGGATGGTGGCCGGGAAACCCCTTCCTCTGGACCAGGAGCAGTGGGATGGTGGCTCAGAAGCCCCTTCCTCTGGGCCAGGAGCAGCGGGACAGAAGGTGGCCCAAAAGCCCTTTCCTCTGGGCTGGGAGCAGCGGAAGGGATGGTGACTGGGAAGCCCCTTCCTCTGGACCAGGAGCAGTGGGACAATGGCTCAGAAGCCCTTACCTCTGGGCCGGGAACAGTGGGACTCAGTACCTTGGTCTGCTGGTCTGGTGTCCTCTGCATCTTTGTAGTGTGGAATCAGGTGGCTGCCTGTCTGCAGCGGGGTGATTCGGTGTCTTCTGTGCCACTCAGGACCTCGGTAGGGCGTGCACAGACCTGCCTGTCTGCAGTGAGCTGTGTCCTTTTTTTTTTTTTTTGAGACAGGTTCAGGCTAGCCTTGAACTCACTGTGTTGCCCTGGAACTCATGGTGATCCTCTTTCCTCAGCGAGGCTTTCATCCTTTTCATTTGTGGGTGTCACATATTTTGTCTCAGCTCTGAGTAAAGTGATTAATACAAAGTATACTTTAATTTACATCTGTATGAAAATTTCAATAGATAGGGGGAAAAAAAGCCTGAGAATGAAAACTCATGTCCCATTTTAAACATGTTATCTTTTTTCTTTCCCCAAGTCAGCAGGGGGCTACATAGAGAATATTTCTTTGGGCCATAGTCTCTGCTGGGCAGAGACTGAAAGGTGGTCACCTGTTTCCGTAGCATCCCCAGTACTTCTCACACTGCTTCAGTCTCACTCACAGAGAACACTGGGAGCAGTGGCATAGGTGGATTATGTGGGTCAGCCAGAAACAGTGGAATAGGGGCCATTCACAGCAGCCAGCACAGAGCTCAGTGGTTCTCTGCTTTCCTGCCAGGTACAGTGCAGGATCAGACACTGTCCAATTGTACAGCACACCTGCAAACTAAGCTGGCTGCTTTCAGAAGCATGGTGGGAATTTTAACTTGATTCAAATTTCTGGGGAGTTAGTCTCCATATTTAGCCTCAGAGTACAACCCAAAGCCCCTCCCATGCAGGGAGATGTCTGCTTTCATGCATTTTAGAGAAGTATAGGGGCTACACATGCTTAAACCAAGAGGTCAAATAGTGGCTTAGATCAGCCCAAGCCTACTTCACAGCTCTGCCCAGGCAGGGAGATGTCTCAACACATTTCACAGAAGCACAGGGGTTTGACATTGACCTGGGTAGCAGAGATGAGCTCATCCCAGCCCAAATGCCTGGCCACAAGCCTCACCAAAGTAAGTAGTTACCCACTTCCATGCACTTTGGTAAATGTGCTTTCATTGACCTGGGATGCTACACAGAGACTTGGCTCAGCTAAAATCCACCTCAGGGCTCCATCCACATAGGGAGGCACCAGTCATTCTTACAGAACGTAGTCTCTACCTGTCCCAAGTGGTGACTGCTTAACCTCAGATCACAGTCTGCAGCCCTGCTCAGCTGTACATCCCAACAGCAGATCTCCCAGCCAGGGAGTATGCACTATGCCTGGCCTGACCAGAGGTTGCCAGTCCCCAGTCAGCAGCTGTACCTGCAGCAGAGCCCACCCAGTGCTTTCTGGAGAGTGAATCCTAGCCACCAGCCCAACCTCACATTGAAGGAAGCAAGGGCAGTGGCCCAGCTAATCAGGGAAGCTGTGGTAAGCCCTGTCTGCCAGTTGACACTTGTAGAATCCTAGAGGAAACAGTAAAGGTCTATCACTGACAAAGCGTATATGTAAAGGTTGCCTTTCCTTACAGGTTGTTAACTATAAACTCCAATGTGGCAAATGTGCAGACCAAAGTCATTAGCACAGGAGCATCTGTCCTTCAGGGTGCCTCTCCATGAAGTTGCCACTGAGGCTGGCACAGGTGCCAGGATTGCTGCCATGGAGGTGCCTCTGTGGATGGGTGCATGTTGCCAAGTTTGTGGATGATGTTGTTAGGGTTATGATGAAGGTGCTGGGAAAAGGATCTTTGGTCCCTGGTTTTGCATTATTTTTCTGAGTGGCAGCATAAATTGAAGGAGCTATGGGAAACCACAGAAGGTTTGCTTTTGGATATGGTGCTAGTGATGTGGTTAAATTAGAAGCGGCACTGGGCACAGTGGTGATGGCACTGGTCAGTTACCAGTTGTGATGTCTTCAATGCCTGCTGGCCTTGTCAGATGTTTGGCTTGCAAATGTGGCTTGTAGGGTCCTAAGTGTTCATCAGGCAGAAATTTGCCAAAGAGCAGCAAGTGAATATAGTTCAAGTGATGCTAGTGTTTTTCTTAAGCCTGACTTGTAGACATTGTCTTTGTGATAGTTGGAATTTTTTTTTTTACAAAATTCCTCAGCTATAATTTGAGGATATCTGGTTGTCTTTTGTAACATCAAATGGGGCAGCAGAGGTGACAGAGTAGATTCATGTTTGGGTATTGACAAGTGAACCCAGAGCCCTTTGTGGATGTTTGCAAAGTGAGGCAAGAGTACACAAACGTGTGAGACTTGGCATGGAGCAAGGGGGTGGAGACATTTTCTGATGCCTGGAGGGGAGTCTGCACTGCTCATCTCCTGCTTTGCTTTTCTGTTGTCAGGTGGTGTGATTGGCAGGTTTCTCTGATCTCTAAGGAATAAAAGGTAGTACTGAGTTTCACCATTTACAAAATGACAAGAATGTGTTATTGTGAAGATCAGGAAAATCAGTTTCTTTAACTCTACAAGGTCAAACATTCTATGACAAATAATTGACTAAACATCATCACGTGATGGATGGACAAAAGAATCATCAACATAAATCTTCATCAGTTGTGAAGCATTTCAGTTTTAGAAATATTAAAGTGTAGAACTTTATCCAACTTAGAATTTAAAATTTTATTAAAATATATGAAATATTCAGATTTGTTATACATGTAATAGGGGAATTTGTTCAGGGAATGGGCCACTTTCGTATGAAGTTTGAAAAATGATAATCTTAATAAATCATTTAAAGGAAATTGCAATTTAAACACATTCTTGGTATAATAGTGGCTTTTTAGTGGTAATAGCACCAAAAGCTAGTTTTAAAAATGTTTTTATTTTTATCTCTGTTACTAATGAATGTGTGTGATACATACTAGTGACACTCATTTTGAGGAATTGGTCTTGATCATTTTTGATCACTTTACCCAACCTCTTCCCCATCAACAAAAAGTCTGCTTCCCTGTTTCCTCTCATTTCTCCTTTCACTCTTTACTTGTATTGGGTTTCTCATATGAGAGAAATTGATAATAGTTTTCCAGTACCATGAAAGCATTCCCATATGTTAAATCATGTGCTGTAGCATGTCCTTCACATGGTCACTTAATTACACTTCTAAATTTACCTTCTTAAGTCCTTTGAGACAAAAATCTGTGTGGTTATGGACAGTCAGTGTCTCCGGGATGCTGTTCCATCTACTCTGAAGATGTCACAGGGCTGATCTTCTGGACATTAGAAACATTCTCCTAGCTAATTTCTCTAGCTGTTCCAAGTTCAGTGAAGAAAACAAAGCTGACTGACTGTCTTTGGCTACTTCAGTAATAGGTTATTGTGTTGGGGAGATGAAAATGAATAAGGAGATTAGTAATACTCTTGCATCTTTCCCTGATCCCTTTCCAATTTAAATTTGCTGTGTAGGCACATATTTAGAGGCTGTGGATTGCACTTTTGAAAACACTGATTTTGAACTTGGAATTCTACCTATAAAAAGGTTCCTGGAATGATTTTAAATGATTTCTTTTATTCTAGAAAATTTAGTATTTTGAAATTGCACTGGGCAGATGTTTTCTTTTCATGATAATTAGGACTTCAAACTTATATTAAATATCCCTGTTTGTATTCTAATAAGTCCAGCCAAATTATTGATCACACAATTTTTAGAATTTATAACAACAAAATTATTAGGTCAAATACTGACTCAATAATGTTATATTTTATGTGTTTTATGAACTTTTCTGCCACAGTTGGAATCCTCATTTAGTAAATGTGCTTAATAATATTATTTTGATTTTTATAAGATTTTTATAAGGACTAAAATGTATAATAGATGTTGTGAAATAGGAAGAAAATATTCAAATGGGAAGGAGAACAAGGGAGAAGGGAGGGGGAAAGGAAGGAAAAGAAAAAAATGAGAAAAGAAAGATAAAATGGAAACAAAGCTCTTCTAAATGCTATTGGTTTTTTTGTGTTGACTTTGCATTCTGCTACTCTACTGAATTTGGTTATTAATTCTAGGACACTTTTGTTGGAGTTTTTTGGGTCTGCTATGTGGCAGGTCATTCATCTGCAAATATGGTGATGTGACTTCTTCCTTTCCTATAATATCTATTTTATTTCTTTCTCTCCATAAAGAATGGAATTATTATGTATTTCAAACATGTACTAGCAAAAAATAAAAATGAAAAAAGCAAAAAAAAAAGATTTTGATGAATTATAGTCTTGAGAAACTCAAATACATGATTAGGTATAGAACTGCCTAAATAAGCTAGAGGCATAAACAGCAGGACCTTGGAAGATCTCACACACACACAGACAAATGCACACACCTCACACATATACACACAGACATAGACACACACACATACTATGACATTTAACTTCATAGTTAAATTGTTAAGGTTTTCAGATAATCTAAAGACAGAATCCTTTAATTCTTTTTGATGAACCTAGCCAGCTTACCCAAGAGGAATCTGTGCAGTTGCTAATTTATGCCCAAAATGTAAAATGTTATTTACTGCTTCCAGATTGTCTTCCTGTCTTCATTTTTTCTCTCATCACAAATCCTTTTTTCCTTGTTCACTGGCAGCATTCTTCTTCATCTGCACATAAGAAACTGTCTCAAAGTTATTATTTGTCAACACTTTAACTGCTTTTACAGTGATATATTTATTTTGGTTTGGTTGTATGAATTCATGCCTTCAAAAAAGCTATTGTTCTGCAGTCCCCTCTCCAGTTCCTCATACACTGGCTAAGCTCTCTGAGGCTGTTAGAAAAGTGCCTCCAACCTCTCTCTCTGTGTCTTAATAGGCACTTAAACCCAGCTCTGGATAGGAACAGCAGAAACAGCATGAGTTCCTTACTTCAGACCTGATTCTGGCTCAAGTCAACACACAGCTGGCTGTGCTCTTGGTCTCAACAGATTTTTCTTTCATATTCTTTTTATTTAAAGAGTATAGCAAGACTGCCCCTCTCCTGGCCCAGAGGTAGGGGCTTGCAGGCTACCATCCGTCCCAACACTCCCGGCCCAGAGGAAGGGGCTTCTGAGCCACCATCCCACCACTCCCAGCTCAGAGGAGGTGAGCTGCATGGATTCCAGCAGCACTCCCTACCAGGGTCGAAATGAGAAGACACATAAACAAGTCTCAAAATCAGACTTCCAGATCACCTACAGCAACCCCAAAGGGAAATGAGATGGAACACTCTGATACTCAACCACCTAGACTCCATGAACTGGCAACAAAAGAGGATCTGGAAAAAATGAAATCAGAAATAATTTCTCAGGTAACAGGAGAGATTGTGCTCGTAGTACAATACATGATTAATAAATCTAGAGAGGAGCTGAGGAACATGATGGAATCCCAATATAGGAAAGAAATGGAATCCATAAAACAGATACAAACAGATTTCCAAGAGATTAAAAACTCCATTGAAAGTCTTCACAGCAAAATGAGCCAATGTGAGGACAGAATTTCAGATATAGAAGATAAGATTGCAATTAGTGACAGGAAAAGAAAAATTGCTTCAAAATTGTAAAGGACCATGAGAAATCAATCCAGCACCTGCTAGACGATGCAAAGAAGAATAGCGTAAGACTGATTAGAGTCAAAGAAGAAACAGGAGAGAGTGCAGATGACATAAAAAAAACTGTTCACAGAAGTAATGGCAGAAAACTTCCCAAGCAGGGGAAAAGAACTTGACGTACAGATAAGTGAGGCATATAGGACTCCAAATAGCCTTGATCAAAAACAAAAATCTACACATAGGCATGTAATTGTTAAGATTCCAGAAACTCAACAGAAGAACAAAATTCTACAAGCAGTTAGAGAAAAGAAACAAAGCACATACAAAGGAAAGCCCATCAGAATCACAGAAGACTTCTCAATGCAAACCCTCAAGGCAAGAAGAGCTTGAGTGACTATTCTAAGCTCTAAAGGAAAACAGCCTCCAACCCAGATTGAAGTACTCTGCAAAACTATCTTTCAAAATTGATGGAGAAATAAGGTACTTTCATGACAAAGAGTACCTTAGGAACTTCGTGAATATCAAACCAGCACTCCAAAGAATTTTACACAATATCCTAGGAATAGACATTGAGGATCACAACCCCAGGAAGCAAAGCAGAATGAACCCATCTGGCATGACAAGAAATTAAATGTAAAGGGGGAGAACCCAACAAAAAGAAAAAGTCATGGCAATGACAAGTCAATATGTTTCAGTTATAACCTTCAACATTAATGGTCTCAATTCACCAATCAAAAGAAATAGACTGGCAGAATGGGTCAAGAAGCACAATCCAACAATATGCTGCATACAAGAAACACACTTCATTCAAAAGGAAACTCATAGACTGAAAGTTAAAGGGTGGAAAACAATGCTGCATGCGACAGGAACCCGAAAAAAAGCAGGAGTAGCTATCCTCTTGGAATATCAAGTAGATTTCAAACCAACACTGATTAAGAGAGATGAAGAAGGACACTACATCCTGGTAAAGGGAAGAATCCAAGAAGAAGAGATGACAATCATAAATATCTATGCACCAAACACTGGTGCACCCAACTATATAAAACAAATACTAACGGAAATGAAAAGTCATATATGCACTAATACAATTGTAGTGGGGGACCTCAACACCCCACTGTCACAAATAGATAGATCAACGAGACAAAAATAAGTAATGACATACTAGAACTCAATCGAACTCTTGAACAAATGAACTTAACAGTTGTTTACAGAGTCTTCCACCCCACAAAATCAGAATACACATTCTTCTCAGCTGCACAGGGGTGGTTCTCTGAAATAGACCACATACTCACTCATAGAACATGTTTAAGTAAGTGCAAAGGAATTGAAGTTATCCCCTGTGTATTATGACCATAGTGCGATGAAATTGGAGATCCATAGCGAAAGAAATCACAAAAACTTCATAAACAGATGGAAATTGAACAACACACTTCTGAATAACCAATGGGTCACAGAGGAAATTAAAGAAGAAATCAGACAGTTTCTTTATTTAAATGACAATGATAATAGAACATATCAGAATCTATGGGACACAATGAAAGCAGTCTTATAGGGAAATTCATAGCAGTGAATACACATATTAGGAAAACAGAATGAGCCCAATTGAACAACCTGATGCTGAACCTCAAGCTTCAGAAAAAGAAGAGCAGGACAAATCCACAAAGCCCATAGAAAGGGGGGAAATTATAAAGATCAGGGTAGAAATCAATGCAATGGAGACTAAGAGAATGATACACAAAATCAATGAAGCCAAGAGTTGGTTTTTCAAAAGAATAAACAAAATTGACAAACCCTTAGCCAACCTTATCAGAAAAAGGAAAGAAAAGGCCCAAATCCATGCAATTAGGAATGAATAGGGTGAAATTACAACAGACCCAGCAGAAATCCAGGGGATCATCAATACCTACCTCAAGAACCCATACGCCAATAAGATGGAAAACACAGAAGAAATGGACAGATTCCTAGATACATATGAATTACCAAATTTGAATAAAGAAGACCTAAAATTTCTAAACAACCCAATATCAACCAATGAAATTGAAAATGTAATTTAAAACTTATGAACTAAGAAAAGCCCATGTCCTGATGGCTTCACTGCTGAATTCTACTACAAGACATTTAGAGAGGATCTACTGCCACGACTGTTTAAACTCTTCAGTGAAATTGAAAGGGAAGCAATACTCCCAAATTCATTCCTGGAAGCAAGCATCACCTTGATCCCCAAAGCAGAGAAAGACCCAACTGAAAAAGAGAACTATAGGCCAATCTCACTAATGAACATAGATGCAAAAATCCTTAATAAGATACTGTCAAGTAGAATGCAGAAGATCATCAAGAAGATCATACACTTTGACCAAGTGGGATTCATCCCAGGGATGCAAGGATGGTTCAACATTCAGAAATCAATCAATAGTTATATGAATTCATTGGTGCTGAATTATAGAAAATGTGTATGCTGGTATAACTTTTCCTTAGGAAATACGATTTATATTGTGTCCACCAGCTTTATAACATGCTTTTGCAGAACGATGCAGCTTACAATTAAAAATAAATTCGGAGCACAGTGTAGCTTAAATGATTTCTTTAGTTTTATTAATTTAATACATTTTTTATTCATTTTAGTAAGACTATGCATATCCTGTTATAAATGTTATTTGTTATAAAATGTAGGACATCATTTAAAAATATCAACACTAGAAGTATCACTTTTTATTCATTTGACAGATCTGTTTCCAGTTAGTTTTAATTAATTAATTTTGCTAAGTGCTAAATGTTTTATGATGGAGCCAGCCGTCACTTGTTGAACAGCACCTGAATGGGGGAGTGAGGATGAAGAAAAAGAAAGACGCAGAGATAGAGTTGGGAGCCTCTCAGAGAGACTGCCGCTGCGCTTTTTTATTCTCCTCCTTTTTTTTCACAGGTGAGTTTGGTTATTAATCATGACCCTTATCCAAAGACACCTGCTTCCTTGTTCTCTAGTTCTTTGGAAATTCCCCACCCTCATGGGCTTTCTTGTTTCTCGGGTTTACAAAACGTTCATCATGTTCCAGGACAATTTCTGAAGGTAAACATCTAATTTGGCAAGGACGCGGTTCCTCGTAACATAGCCTCCTTGCTCTGTACAATGGAGGGTAAGATTTAACATGGAGCCTCTATGGCTAACACCGCTCTCCACAGTTTTACATCTGAGTTCCTCAAATGAACTCATGGTTAAAATAAAAATTAGGAAAAAAAAACTAAGCTGGGTGTGGTCGTACACACCTGTAATCCCAGCACTGGGCAGGCTGAGGCAGGGGGATTGCCATGAGTTTGAGGCTAGGATGGGGTACATAACAAAACCTTGTCTCAACACCCTCCCCGCAAAAAGAAAATTAGAAAAAATTGAGATAGAAAGCAAAACATTTTTATCACAAGACCTTAATAATTTCTTTTAAAATTAGTAAGTTAACTAATTATATTTCATTTTTAATTTTAATTGTGTGATTATGAAAAATTTTCACATCCCGAATTTTATATAGGTATTCATTTCTATTGCATTTTAACTATTCATAAACATAGTTTTAATGATGCATAATTGTACCACAGGATAGGTTCCTTTCCATTGTTTAACTAATAGAATTTTTTTTTCCGTAAATAATCTAAAGAAACCTTCTAGTTTCATTTGCTCTTAGTTCATTTTAAAAAATATCACCAATTTTGGAAGTCACACAGCTAAGCAGCACATTATGAATCTCTCACTAGCTTTGCCTCAGCTGGCCCTGTGACAAATTATTCTCCAGGAAGTGTTACCTCCTCCTTGTTAGATGGGGTGGTTTGCTGTTCCTTATTTCTCCAGGTGCTCTTGGGAGGGTAACCTTCCGCTGCATTCCCCTGTTCTATGGGGGAAAAGATGCTTTTTGTATCATAATAAAGGAATTTACTGTTCCTTGGAAAATAAATCAAAAGCACATGAGTCATAAGACTTTTTAACCAGCAACTTTTCTTTAGGTTTACAGAGCTCAGACTGTCCAGTGACCTACAGATCACAGCTGTGTGTCGGAAAAGCAGCCCTGGAGACATTCATGTATCTGCCCCGGAATCTGAAACTACCTGTGCCTGCCTCTCTGACCACTCCCTGAAGCTCCTCTCTCAGCCTCCTTCCTGCAGCCCCTCAGCACGTGGTGTTTGGCAGTTGTCTCCATCTTGGTTTGCTAGATTTCCAAATCAACCCTCTCCTTCCCCCAATAGCTTCTCCAGGAGTCACCGACCTTCTCAAGAGGTTTCAGATTGTTTTCAATTTTTCATTATAGTAAATAGTTTAAAGTGGATATATTCCTTATTTGCCTTTTAGCATTCAAGTATATTTTCTGTTTACTTTTATTTCATTGCCATCTTTAGTCTTAATTGTGATTATGATGTATTTATTTATAATATTACTATGAAATTTATTCCTTTTGCTGCTTTGCAGGGGAATTTGTGCTGAAGTCACTGTGCATAAACATAAGATGGATTGCTACTATTTAAATATTTGAAACCTTTGAGGAAGTCAGAGAGCGTCACAGTCAGGCAGCCATCTTGTTCATGTTTACAATCCCCGAAAAAGGTTTATCTTCTTATCACTCTGGTGTAAGGGAAGCATAGTATATTATTTAATATTTTAAGGTAAGGATTTGAAATCTAGCATTTCTTGCCTAAAATACTGGGGACATATAATCTCTAAGAGGACAAAAAGAGTAATTAATGAGTCCACTTGATTAATTTGAATTCAAAGACAAGGATCACTGAACTGGACAAAAGTATGCTCTAAATGTTGTAACTCATTTTGTGGGCTAAAAAATAAAGATTTATTTATAAAATTTGCACATACATCATTTAAAATATTTAGTTGTCCCTCCATATCTGTGGACTCTCTGTGGATTCAACCAACTATGACTAGAAAATGTTTAAAAAATTTGCAGCTGTACTGATCATGTAGACTCTTTACTTCAATTATTCTCCAAACAACATAGTATCACAACTATTTACATAGCATTTTCCTTGTATTAAGCGTTACCATAATCTAGTGATGATTTAAAGTGTACAGGAGAATGTGTATAGGTTAAATGCAAAAGCTGCAATATTTTACATAAAGACTTGAGGATCTGTTGATTTTGATCTCCATAGGGGGTGCTGAACTTTCCCCTGCCTACTGGTACTGAAGTGCAATAGTGTGGTATCCACCTAAGAGATAGCAAACAAGGAAATTTAAAGGGTGGGATAAAATATATTTAAGATTCATAAGTGTAACACTTTCTTCATGTAGCCAATTTGTTTTCATGTAGGAGTCCTGACATGTACACCTTACTCCTATTTCTTCCATTGCTTTAGGTCTCTCTCTCCCCACACCCCCTAGTGATACTGTATTTTGAGGACGTCTGTATCTCATACATGAAGGACCCTAGTTAGCAAGACAGACTCCATATTGCTGCTTGACCCACCTGCCTGCCCTTTAGATAAACTCAGAAGGAGGAAGCTTAAAAACCTCCTCCCCTTAGAAAGTCTCTTTAGAAATAACAATCAACTGTTGTTTTACAAATGTTCTAACGGCAGGACGTTCTGCTTCTGTACCTTTCCTTGCTTTACTAGTTCTATCCCATAGAGGGGCCTAGGAACTGTTGGCCTCAAAGGTGTATAAAACATGTTTGTCAACCCCCAGTCGAGGCTCGAGTCCTATCCTCGGCTTGGGTCCTGGCCAGTAATAAACTCCTGTGTGGATTTAATATCGGTCTCTGGTTGATTCTCTCTCACTGGGTGTAACAATACATGTAAATTGAATTAGCAGGTATTTTTCCAGTGAATCAGTGGTAATTTCTAGAACAATTCCAGGTTATATTTATATGCAAAAAATTTACAACACGTACTTCTAGAGAGAAGTCAAAGACATTAAATGATAAAACTAACAAATATATAATGGATCAAAAAATGTTAGAAACCAAAAGTAGTAAAGAGATATAAATACTTGTACCCAAAGAATAGATCCTTGCAGAAAATGTAGGTAAATAGCAAATGTGTCCATAAATGTTTGCATACAAGTTTGGGGATGTTGTGTATATAAGCATGTGTGTTTAGCCATTTCAATAGCTACTCCTGATCCTACTGTAGGAGCATTTCTTCAGAATCATGGTTGGATATTAAGACAATGAGCAGAGACACTAAACTTACTGATACACTAATGACTGAAAATATGAGAACAACTTTTATGTTGAGAGATTCTTTCAGCTGTTAGACATAGAAAATTATCATGAAGATGATTCTGGGTATAAATATTATGTCCCCTCAGTTAAGTTCTTCAAACAACTGTCTATAGTTGTAAATAACTGTCAAATGATAATAAAACCTAGTTTTCATCATAAAAAGTCTTATTTTTATAACAAATTCACTTATAAAAGCATAATTTCATTAAAGGTGCTAACTCAAGGGCGAAAGTATCCTTAATTAATGGTAAAGTATAATTTAAGAGTTCATAATTCTTAAAAAAATTCTTGAATATTAATTTTTAAACAGAATAACTTCTTCACATATCTGTATATGCAATCAAAATGAGTAGAGTTTATATAAAATATCATACATAGTTTAGTGCATGCCTGGAAAAGAAAAGCTACAAATCAAATATCTATTAACAGGGACCGTTCCCCTGGTATTACCTGCACAGATAAAGTGTTGAGAATCTTTAAAGTGCTATGAATGAGTCAGTGGTTCTCAACTTTATTAAGACTTAATCTTCATTTAAAACAAAAATAGCCAACCGGTGTATACTTGACATTAAAAATCAAAATTTCTTCCTGTTTCTTTTTTCTTGCTGCCCATATTTGTGCCTTTATTTTATGAACCCAAATTTTCTAGGCTTCATCAAAGACAGTTTAGTTCTAAATGTTGAATTTAGAAAGCTTTTGTTCTTGGAAAAAGTAATAAACTTTAAAAAAAAAAATCTGTTTATCCAGGAAAATAGATTGAAATCATGCCACTGAACCTCCATTTTCTCTGATGTTTTGGTTCAGTATTCTTTTATCATAAAACTTTAAAATCTAGAATTTAAAAATGTACTGATATATTTAAGGCCAATAAACTTTTAATTAATAATAAAAAAAAGACTTAATCTTCATTTAACCAGAAAAGTAAAATTATCTTCTATCCTTAATTTCTTCTCTGGAGAGGGAAAAATGAACAGCCAAGTGATTACTTAATATTTAATCATAAATATTTCATGAAGGAAAAATAATGTGATGCTGGATAAGCGTGTGTTCCTTATATCTAATTCTCTTAATAATGCACATGTGTTTGCCTTGGAATTGAAAGTGATGACAGAGTGTGATGTTTTGTATTCACCCAACTAAATAGCTTACACAGTCTGCTCTGTATCCTTTGGCCACTTTAACTTATAGAAACTAACTCTTTTTATTGTTATAAATTCTTTTTGTCTACTGTTTCAATCAACTAGCACTCTTGGGAATTCATTAATTTGACTTTTGTCAAATTTAGCATGAATACATAATTGGGATGTATATTAAGTCTTTATGTTAATAACTTTTAAATTTAAAGTTTATTTAAAATGTATTTTCCATATTTTATGTATTATTTAGTGAAACAAATATCAGATTCTATATATGAATTTGAGTTTTCAAAATTGTCATTTAAAATGCATACCACCATGACATCTACTACCCAGTGTTCTTGCACAAGCATGCTCAGAATGGCACCATGTGGGTCTTATTGCACAAGACATAACAAGTGCAGAGCAGTAAGTAATATTTGTGTTGTAATGTTCAATATTATTTCCCGTATGAAATTTTATGACCATAAAGATGTTTTTAAGGAATTAGCAATAGAGTCAGGGATTTATCTCAGTAATATAGAGCCTGCCTTGTAAGCACAAGGTCCTGAGTTTGATCTCCGGTACCGGAAAAAAAAAAGAATTAAAAAAATTACCAATGGCAATTAGTAATATCAATTAATAAAGATGCTTTCATCCTATTCCTTAGGTATAATTATTAGTATAAGACTTTTACCTGTATAAACTTGAGATTACCTACAAAATAGTAGTAATATAAAGTTGCTTAGATAAACTTAAGAGTATTGTAAAATCCTTTCTAGATTATACATTTTAATTATAGGAATTTTCCTTTTCATTTTATCATCAAAGAAAAATACATTTTGTTTTTAATCTAAGATCTTTTTATATTATCCCTGCACCATTTGGAACCAATTTTATTAATTTCTAGATACATAAATAAAGGTATAACTTGTTAAGTCTGTGGTAATGTCTACATAATACCACAAATTAAGATGGCATTTTACCTCTCCCTGTAACTTTGATTATATCCCATGAACTTGCAATGTAGTCTTTGTTTTAAATTATTAATATGAATTTTATTACAGTTTTGTTCTTTTGGAAAAGTGGGTATTTTTTTGTTAGCTTTTATAATTAATTTTGTTTTATTGGTTAGATTCTGGTTTCCAGTAGAACTGTGTCCTTGAGACTTTTTTTTTTTTTTTTTGTGGTACAGCAGATAGAACTCAGGACCTTGAGTTTACCAGGCAGGCACAGTGCCACTGAGCTAAATCCCGGGCCCGCTTTGAGACTTTTTAGGGTGCAGATTTAGCAGCTTTGTGAAAGAGATCTGGAGCTCCGGAGGTGGGTGGAGCCTTCTTAGAAGAAGCTCTGCTGTTTCCTGTGGAACGCTGAGGCTGAGGAAGCAGCTTCCCGCACTGGGAACACAGTGCCCCCTCAGGAGGGATGGGCATTGGTGCCTGCCTTGGGTATCTTTATGCGACTTTCGCGTGGCATTGTCAACCGAAGACCTTTGCCTTTTTTCATTTTCCCATTTTGAAAGAAAATGGTGTCCTCTTGGGTGTAAAATTAGTGACATCAGGTTTATTTAATATTTTTCATAAGTAAAAGAAAAAAATTTGGCCTTTAATTTCAGATTTGGTTTCCATTTACTCTCTTTAAAAAGTAGTTTTAGGTTCACAGGAAAATTGAGTGGAAGGTGTGATGAGGGCCCATATATTGCTGGCCCTAGGCTCCACCTCAGCCTGCCCACCTGTCCCACTGCAGCGGTGTCCCTCTCTCCAGCTCAGCCTGACACATTTCCCACTGAAGTGGTGTCTCTGCTCTCCAACTCAGCATGCTCACTCTCCCATTGCAGTGTACTTACACAACTGATGAACTCACTTTGGCTCATTATTTCCATCCAGAAGTCACTCTTAGCGTTGCAAATTATATGGATTTTGACCAAGTGTCACAATATATGTTTGTCATTGTAATATCATACACAATAGTTTCACTGCCTTACAAATCCTCCATGCCTAATTCATCTCTTTCCCAGACCCCATCGTAGCCACTGATTCTTTTACTGTTTCCGTAATTTTGCCTTTTCCAGAATGTCATGGAGTTGGAATCAAAGTATGTGGTCTTTTCAGAGATTTCTTTTTCATTTAGTAGTATATATTTGTTTTCTCCATGTGTTTTCACAACTTAGAAGCTCATTTCTTCTTAGTGATGAATAATATTCCATTCTTTGGATGAACCATTATTTGTTGATTCCTTTATCTAGGTTAGGATATCTTGGTTGTTCCAAGTTGTAAATAAAGGTGCAATAAACACCTGTGTGCATGATTTTGTGTTGACATAACTTTGATTGCTTTTGTTGGATGCAAATCCTGTTGTATGAAAATATAAAGAATATATCATAATCAAATCAAAATGAATCCATATTTAATAATGTAGTGATGAGTGTATTATTGTTTCACCATTATTTTATCACATAGTAAGACTTCTTGGGGGGAGCACTATAAGCGTGGGCCCTTATAAAGACCTTATAATAGAAACATACTTTAGAGTGATTTTTACAGTCAACAATTTGTAATTGATCTAACAGTACTAGAAACAAGGTCAGTGTATATAAATTGTCCATTTCACTTGTTTAATTACATTTTGGGCAAATGGTGAAAAGCCCTGAAGGAAAAATGTGCGTCCCAAACTCCTGTCTGTGTAGAATCCCTTAGGAAGGGATTCTTCTCTTTGCTCTGGTCAGGCTTTTCTTTTATTTACTGTACTTGTTCTCTTAGTATTCAGAACACCTTTGAATGGGTAAATCTCTCACTCCTGTTGTTCCTTCTATTTCCTTCCTATTGGAGTTGGACTGAGAAACTTTTAATATGGTTACTATTGGTGGGGTTTTATATTGAGTGAAAAAGGATCAATTTTCTTGAAAAAATTGTGTGCATTCTTATATATATTATATTTCACTGTTATATCTTTTTAGAAGACAAATAATTTATTCTTTATAAAATTATATAAAATTATATATTCTTTATAAAATTATATAATATATAATAATTATAAAATTATATAATTTATAAAAATATAATATATATATAATATTATATATAATATAATATATAATTTATAAAATTATATAATTGGCATGAGGTGTATCACAGTTTTATTTTCTAATGTGCTTGTCTTCCCATCCCAATAATAGTTATAGATATTTTGTGATAAAAAAATTAATGATTTTTAATATGGGAAATAATTATGTTAGCACAATAAAACATTTATTTTTCTAGGAGTATTTGAGAGTTTTGTCTTGCCTTCAAGATTTTCTGGGACTTCTTAGTACATTCCAATAAAAAAAAAATATATATAATGAATACACTTAATCTTGTAAATGCATTTTGGTCATCATCCTTTACTATTAGTTTTGTAATCTTTATTGCACTATTACATAATCTGGCAACTACTGTGCTATATTGCATGGGAGGATTAGGAGGACTGTACCTCACCATCTCTGTGTTTTAACTAGTGCTCCAGTGTTAAGACAATATGTATTTCTGATATCACATTTTGGTTATTGTTCTGTTGACATTCAGCTTTCTTTTCTTGAAAAATAAGATTATTATAAAAATTTATTTGTCTGGACTTGAATGTTTTTGGGATTGGTAGTATGATCCACAGTGTTTTTTTTAAGTATGGAATTGGCTTACAATGTATCTTTGGTTTTAGTAGCTTTCGTTCATCCTCACTAATATACTGTTAAGGTCCACATTGCTTTTCTTTATGGATTTTGGTAAGAAAAATGTATGCTATTTAATCTAATACTTCATACCTTAACTTCCTTTTTTCCCCCCCATTTACTTACCCACTTATTTATCGCCTGTTTATTCAGCGCCTGCATTGTATTGACTCTGACCCTGCAGAAACAGTGTGAGTGCAGCCCATTGCCCATCAGACCTGTGTCCCAAGAAGAGATGGCCAGGTAGTGGTGCTGATGGCTGGTACTGAGGGACAGAGGGTCATCCCAATCCATCCAGTCTCTCTCTGTCTCTCTCTCTCTGTAAATCACTTGTAACTATAGCATGTCTGTGGAAGGTTTTTGCACAGATTAGGTGAGTGACCAGAAAGTACTTTGTTTTTATTTACCAGTGTACTAGTTGTACTAGTGATTTTTATTTTTCTTGAGAGAACATGCTAATTGTGGACCAAGCACAAAAGTGACCTACTAATTTTCCTTGCAATGTTTAAGGGAAAAACTACGCCATGTCCTTAGACTTTGAAAATTAATTATTTTTATTTTATTTTCTGAGACCTAGAAGCTTTGGTGTGTGTGTGTGTGTGTGTGTGTGTGTGTGTATTTGGACACAAATTGTGCATAGACACATTGTGTGTGAGACTGTGGCTTCCAGTCTGGAGAAAGCTGGTCATGCACACGTGGGATCTCCATCCATTCCCATCATACCATGACATATCTGTGTCTGTAGCTGTGGTCATCTGTAGCTTGCCTCTGCCCAGAAATTGCTCTTGGGAATGCTCTGGACACGTTTTGAACACTGGAATTTAATGGTCCCAGGAGCCTCTCTTTGGTCCTACCTCTGGGTTGGGAGGCCATGGCTTAGTTCTTTTCTGGTCCCCGCAACTTAGTAAGTTTAAATGTTTCAGTGTTAGCCTAGAGAAAAACAGCTCTTGAGCACTGTTAGATTGTGGACCCCTTTGAAGACTCAGTGAAATTGTGATCCCTGCCTAAAGGCAAACTGTACTCAAATTCATACTGTTTACCTTGGCAAGCAAAGGCTTCCAAGAGCCTTAAGGCATCTCCACAGACCCTTTCAAGTTGGGACATTCAGTCACATTCAGTGGACTTTATTGCACAAGAATCACAAAAATTAAATGACGTGAGTATAATATGTATGGGGAGAAGAGAAAGGAGCTGAATCAGTGAAAAATCACATTTTCTTATGAATGAAGATGAAAAATGACTGAAGAAAAGTTTGAAATAGTCATCTGGTTTCATCAAAACCTATAAAAAATAATGACAGTTTAGAAATTTGTTTATAGTGTGCTAATGGTTCTCACACATAACTATTTATTTCATTTCCATGATTTTTCTCTTATGTCTCCAACCAACGAATTTGCCAAATTTAATGTTTCAATTTAAATATTTAAAATGGACATATAGTGAACTGAAAATAATAGACTTCACCTAATATTTTTAAAAAGACACTCCTTTAAATGCTTCTTTATCAGCAATAGACAGTGGTTTTAATTCAGGACATTAGATTCATGAGGTTTGAATAAACATAATTGCTGAATAATGATCACTCCATTAGAAGCACAGTAGGTATTAATACTTTTGGAGAAATAAAGTACATAACTACATATTAAATCACTTGTTATCATGTTGATTTCATTCATTTTATGTTATTTTCCAATATTGTATAAGTCAAATATTTGTCTAGTTTATTATCCTTTTCTTCACATATGCTATTGAATAACAACTAAACACAATCATATGTAGGAAATCATATATAGAAATGCATACCATAGTAATTAAGCCCCACTGTTTGAAGTTAAACAAGTTTCGTGTGACTCTCATTTTGTATTTTCTACCTGTGGTAATTACTTAACATCCATAGGCCTAGTTTCTTTTTTCCATTTCTAAATTTGGGAGAATAATAACATATGCTTCATTTGGTTGTGGTAGGAATTAATATAGTCATGAAAAGCTCTTATTATTAAGTAAAGACAGAGTATTTGTTAAAAATAAATTTTAGTATATATTTTACTTCACTTTTCTGGTGTGTTTCACAAATTGACATGTTTTTAAAATTGTTCCATATAGTCCATCTCTTTTAAAAATTGTTCCAAAAGTTTGTTCCAGATATTCTCCTTTGAACCTTATGCAACCCATACTATGAAAAAATGGAAGTTCAGAGAGCGACAGAGAGAGAGAGAGAGAGAGAGAGAGAGAGAGAGAGAGAGAGCGAGCTCAATGACCAGCTAAGGAAGCTAAGCATGTGAGGAGATGGGGCAGGAGCCTTTCTGGGCCATGCCAGTCCTGTCAGAGCTTGCCTCAGACCATTGTGTGGGGCTTTGCTTCATAAAATACATAGATAGCTTGATGAACTAAAGAAACTCAAAATTGTGTAACTTTCAAAATTATTTCACAGTTCTTGTGAAAATTTCTATTTTATTAATCTTTTATTTAGCTTCCTAGAAATTTCAAATTATTTTATATCCTGCTATTATCTTTGGTCAAAATAATAAACAATAACATTTTACATTACATTTAATATTTTGGAAATAACGTTTAGCATCTTTCAAACTAAGCATTATATTTCCTCCAGAGGTTTATCTTAGGGAAAATTTTGATTCCTAACTTCATGGGTCTTCCTGGGAATTATGTCTGAAATAAAGAAATGCACAGGAAGTACATAATTTTTTTCACCCTGTTTATACCAGAATTACAGTTCTTGAGCATTGTCATAAGATTAAAACCTATTTAAACTCATATATTCTGTGTAATTTAATCTAAGAAAATTTGTTTTTTGGATAAAAATCATGATACTATTACACAGTATTTTACTCTTTCATTATTGTTTGTATATGAATGGGGTAAAATGGATTCTAGGAATATTCCAATTGTCAAAATTTTTTTCATTTTTGTAAAATAAAATTATTTTCCTTTCTTGCAAAAACATAATTTATCAGTGCCATGGGTCTTCTAAATTAAAATTATAATTAGCCTATTTTATCTGCTTCCACGACCCAGTCTATTTGTAGTATTATAGATTTACGATTGTACCGATAAACCCATTTTTGTTTTCTGGATTTCACTAAATTTTTACTCACTTACCTGTGTTGTCTCTTTTGATGTTTCCTTACTGTTTTTATGCCATGGGTGAAGTAGCTGGGACCGTAGACGTCTCAGGGGTGTGGACAAACTTTGCGGATGCTCCTGAGAAGTCTGCAGTGTTTGTTGCAGGCTCTGCGACAGGAACTGGGGTAGGCTCCAGAGTAGCCATGGTGTCAGTAGTAGGTATAGCGGCTTCTTCTGGAATTTTCCTTGCAGGAATGACCATGAATGATGGATATTTGGTGGGGCGATGTAGCATAGTAAACTGGTGGGCATTTGTCAGGACTGACCACTGGGGAATTGGGGCTTGTGGTCTAAATACAAATGATTGTGCATAATATGGGTCACATTTATATGGATTGTTAATTGGTACAACTGCTCTATTTTGGTAGTAATTTCGTGCATTATGAAGATAGTTGTTCAGCACAGGATGACTTAGAATATATAGGACTTTTTTTTGATTAAACAGTCTTTCATCATTTTCACAGCACTGGAAAAAAGAATGAACCATGCAGAAAGATGTTACTGTAGAGCAAAATGTACAGATACTGTAAATCAACATTTTTTGAAATAACATATTTGATGTTTGACTAAATGCAGTACTGGTAGGATGAAGTCCAGCAGTCATTATTGTTTTATAAGATATAGATGTGTGCAATTCATGATTTTTGATATTACTTTCAATAATATAAAAGTAATATTTGTTTCAAATAAGTTAGATGAGGTAATTTATCACATAAACCACATTACCCAGATGTAATAGCATATATGAAAAGTGCTCTGTAAATGCAGAATATTATAAGTATATAGAAAATGGAAAACACAGAAAAATCTCATAAAAACTGACATACTATCCACAAGCACACAGATACACATATGTACATATTCTTACCGTATGCTTGTAACTGCCCTCAAATTTGGTTTATCTAGAGACTAGCCCAAGTTTTATTTTCCCTAAACTAATAATAACAGAATAATAAAATGTAGGAGGATTTATTGATTTCTTTAGTTTAATTTTTTTCACAAAAGAACAGAAGGGGTATTTTCTATTTTTATTTGTCTCTGTGCTATCAATTATATGCACTCAGAAAAATGTGTCAGCAGGCCTTCACATATGATCAGAAATGAATGAAGAAAATTATACTGCAGAACACACATTTCTCATAAAAGAAAACAGATGTAAAGAATTCATTCACATATATTTGAGAAACTAAAGGAAGTCATAAACACACATACACATACATACACACATATGAGAAGTATTCAAAGATAGGTCAAAGAGGGATTTACTTCCAAGTCTTAAAAGTGCACAGGAGAAATATTAACCTTTACTTGTGTTTCTAGGTTCTCCCAATATTATATATTGAAAGAATTTTCTCATGTTGCTAAATATACATTAAAACCAAAGATACATGATGGGCTATACAATAAAGCCAAGACTTTCAGATGAACATCAAGGTAAATGCATATATCGTTAAAGTAGTAGATTTTTCATTTCTTGGTTTTTTTTAAGATTAATTATTTTGTGAGGATGAAATATTTATTTAGTTTATAGACAGAAGGTATCTGGAGGTCTTTGCAAAATACACTTTTGAGTCCACATCTCTAACAGAAATAATGAAACTTACTGCTGATTGTTCCTGGTTTGGCACCTCTGCAGCCTGAGAAGTCACCGAAAAAAGAAGTAAGAAGAAGTAAGAAGTTAAAAAGAAGTAGGAAGTTACTTTTTTGTTAAATATCATATTCAGTATTTTAATTTTTGGCAGAGATAAATTAGCACATAAAAGATGGTGTCACATGGTTATTTTAATTTGTGTAATTGTGACCTCTGGTAATAGTGAATAATAAAATCTATAAGCTTTAATTTTTTTTTGAAGTTTTCATTTATGTCCCTTGGGCCTGAAACGTTAGTGAAAATGTGAAGAAAAGTTTGGAGATGGAGTAGTTCAGACAGTTCAGGGAAAAGCTGCAGAGCAGGGACTTGTGGCTCATTTTATGATTCAAACTTCAACTCCTGTTACTTCACAAGGAAACCCAAGTTCCTAAAGTTCAGGCAGCCACAATAAAATGTAATTTGAAAGAAAAAGTGAAAGAAAAGAAAGTCAAATGTCTTAGCAATACAAAATTTTAAAGTAATTTTGAATCCAATAATTTACCTTGGACAGATATATGTAATAGATGTTAACTTAAAAGCATATCTAAACTTAATAGTAAATATAGTGAGAACTATTGTGCTCCAGATTTTATAATCTTCACAGGAGGGCATAAACTATTATTATCTGTGCTCTTGTCAAATACAGTGCTTAGATTTCCTGAAAGAAATAAAATCCAGTAATAGCTAAAAATACAATAAAAACACATAAAGAAATTAAAAGAGAAGAAACAGAACCTTTTCTGGGCCCAACTTTAAACACAGTACCAGCTTTGGAGCTGTGTTTGAACCCAGAACCCTGGGAAGGAGTGGGCAGGAGATTAAAGGGGAGCACACAGCCTAAGAGAAACTGATGAGTGGGCTGTGAGGCTGGGCAGAAGTGTCAGGGTCTCTGAAAGTGGTCCAAAGCTTAACCAGCCCCAGATCTTTTAAGGATTAACTCCCTAAAGAGAGAGCAGTCCGGAAGAGATGAACATTTAATTGAAAGAATTTTTGTTCCTGGACTGTGATTTCTTTATTCATTATGAATTATCACTAGAACATTTGTAATTAAAAAATATATTCAGTATTTTCCCTCAGCACGTATGGTTTTCTATAGCATAGGAATTTGGAGGACTCTACACATGACATAGTTGTTCATGGTAACTTTATGAATATCCAGAAGAATGTTACTTTAATTTTATAATAGGAATAAGTACAAAGTAACTATGACACAATTAATTTCTTCCATGAAGTATAACTACATCTATAAATTTGAATAGAGCCAGCCCTTAAATGAAATTTTCTTAGAGTTTTACTACTAACTGATTAAGTGAACTGAACTCACCAAAAAAGGCACAGCTAATGCCAGGATATTCACAACTAGAAGAAAACGTTTCATCGTTGCACCTAAAAAATCAAAAAAGTTGAATTATAACAATCTATCACTGATAATTCTACAGTGATTTGGATATAATGTTTAAGAAAAAAGCCAAATTTAAAGGCAGATATAGCTAACATAAAAATTATTAACTAAAAGTATTAGAAACATCAAATTTGGAGACAAAGCTTTTTTTTTTGGTACCAGGGATTGAACTCGGGACCTTGTGCTTGTGAGGCAGGCGGCGGAACTGGAGAAAAATTTTTTAAATTTAATTTTTGATAATATTGCCAAAAGTATCATGACAGATTTAATCATCTGCTCATCTAATTTTACACCAAGAATCTCCTAGTAATTTAGTTCTAGGCCAGATGTTGAGATGTTGAGATGAATCTGATACAGGTCTTACCAACAAATAGGATTGATTTTAGGGATGAGAGTGGCAACATACACAAACCACTCTGAGAGGAAACTAAGTGGAAAATGCTAGAAAGGTGGTTTTTTTACCAATAGAAAATTTCAGTTAAGAGAATCAGCAAAATCTTTGTGTAGAAGAGGACATTTAGGTGAGGCTTCCTAATGAAGAGTTCAATGAGTAAACAAACATTTCAAGCAAAGGAAGTTCTGGAATATCAATGGGCATTTTGATTGAAGTGTTGTATGAGAGGGAAAGATAAAATTGGAAAAAATTTAGAGCAAAAAAAGTGGGAGTTTAAATGCTATGTAAAGAGTGAGTCACGACATTGAAATAACAGATAACATGTCTATGTGGAGCAGAGACTGAGTTCTAGCCCTGTCGAACCATGAGCAATTGATCTCCCTTTCCTGGGCCTTACATTTCTTACCTGGAACACAAAAGTTTGAACTAAGAGATTTCTCAAATTCTATGACCCGATCCATCGTATATCTAACTATGTAAAATGGAGCAGGGAGTGGAGGGTTGTAAAGCTGCATTTGTTGTAATCTAAATCTGCTTCTCCAGTAATCACAAGTGATATGATTAACTTCATAAAAGGACAGATGTGATAATTTTGATGTCTTTGATTAAAGTATTAAATAAATTAATTTTATTTTTTGACAAGAGAATGTGGTACCACATCTGCCTGTTTGATTTTGATAAAATATCATTTTGTACTATAATGAGACACCTCAAACTTTGATATTAAAATACGTGTTGTATCTGTGAAGTAAATACCAGCTACATTTTGCTGGAATTATAGATATTTCCAAACTTGTTTACACTTGAGTCACTGCGAAGAGATTTACAAGAGTCACAGAATGAAAGCACTGGGTTAAGGAGAAGGTAGTATGCATACCAGACTGCATTTCCTTCTTCTCAGGTAATCCTCAGTGATAAGAAAATCTGTGCACTAAACTGACTTCAAAACCACCTCTAAAACAGCCATTGAATAGAAAAGAGCTTTTGTGGAATCAAATCAGAGCAATCTAAGCAAACGTGTGCACCTTACTTGTTCTCCATATGAGTTACCTTGTAAGATCGCTGATTGAAAAATGATCTTTCCATGGTGAATCATAGATTTCTTTTCAATTTACACAAAAGGATATGACAAACAAAAAGAAAACATTCTATAAAATGATAGTAGTTCTTCCATTTTTAGTATGAATAAAAATCAGGGATAAAATGAAACTTTGTATGTTGGCTCCTTAAACCAGTAAACCATTTGCCCTCATCACTTGGTAAGAAGATAACATAATTTATAAAATAATGTAACTTTCATGAGCATATAAAAGGGATGCTTTAAAACAATAATTATACCAAACAATAAAATTATAACTTTTAAGTGGAGATAAAATTTGAAGGTAATTTGTGGATCAATTTGGATTATTGCTACACGTTCAACTTTCTGAATAGTTAACTGTCCACAATTGTCTCTATGGTTATGATTACTGTGTTAGGAACTTTCTTATTTAGTATTCATGATGTCTAATTTAGCCAATATCAAACTGTAACTTTAAACTAGAGTTAAAAGTAAATTTGATCATAACACTATCCCAAATCTGAGGTTTAGATTAGAAATAAATATTAAAGTATTGTATTCAAGATCAGCAATAAGGTAAAAGGAAGAAAATGTGAATCTAAAATAGCATTGGTGACACACATTCCAATTAATCACAGTGCGAAGGAATCACACAGGGCAGACCAGAAACTTTACCTTTACTGTGCCTGAAGGGGCTTGGTTGGCAGTAGGTCTTGCTTGGCCTCTCAGCTGTACAGAAGACCAAGAAAAATAACTGAAGACTAACTATGGGGTATTAATAGCTTGAGTCCCGTTCTATTTCCCTCCTACTTTGTAACCAATAGGATGATGGCAAAAGGAAAGATTTGACAACAGCAAGGTCATTTTTGGGTCAGTCTTAGTGAATAAAATGCAGAGGGGGAAGTAGAATTACCAGTTATAAAGTTTGAAGAAAGACTTTGTATCTTTTTAAAGAACAAATTTTATTGCTTTCAAAGAATACAGAATTAAAAATATATACGTATTTTAATCAAGTAATCTCAGTTAAATTTAAAGTTATTGTTAAAATGAAAAAATAGCTAAATGCATTTTCACTTTTTAAATGTTTCTTTTCATGTGACCTTATATCTAGTTGTTCTTTTTTCCTTCTATTGTTACAACTATTGATTTCTGAAAATCAGAAACCATGTCTTACATGCCCAAGAACACCATTTTATGAGTTAAATTCATATATGAAGCATTGTAACTAATATAAAGTGGGGAGTCATCTGTATTTAGGCTGTAGCATATATTTGTCAGTATGCTCAAGGTGTGAGCACTGAATGTACATTTACTGATTTATTAACTTCTTGTGAATAAAATGTTCTTTTTAGATTTTTAGATTTCAGTAATATTCGTCAACCATTTTGGATGTAAAATATTAAGTTATTAAATTGGGGATACTTTTCTGTTTCAAGGCCAGTTTATTCTAATGTTACCAATAGAGTGGATGTTTTGGTAAAAAGTAGCCGAGCAAAGAATTTGCCGGCCTAATTCAGAAAAGATTTTTTTTTACTTGCAGTTTTCTGGGAGTAATACTCACTGTGGTTCACTTTGGCTGTGAAACTGTGAAGAGGCTGAGGGATTTACAGGAATCAATGTAGAACTGCCAGAATGTAAATAAGAAATAATGTCAGTATTGTATATATTTCTCTACTCTTGTTCTGTTTCTCAGAACTATTTTGTGTCTTAGAAAGTTGGGAACATTGTTCTGAATCCTGGAATTCTTACTCAGCTTGTACAGACTAAGTTGAAAATTTCTGTTTCTCAGAATAATTGGTTTCTGCTGTTCAGAGACATAGCAGAGTTTCAAAGCTGATGAAACAAGCTACAAATGTTATAAGACCAACCATTCTACCTGAATCACTCAGTCACATTTCCTTTGTTGTCAAGGTCAAGGATATTTGGAAGGTTGTGGTTTGGTCAATCACCAAATTATGGAGGTGGTGCATTCCATAGTCATTGATTTAACAATAATACTGATTTTAAGATGAGTGTTTAATTATTTAATTAACAAGTGCCAGAGACTACGAATACTTTCAAAAGAAAAATATATTTCAGAAACATCTGGAGATGCTAGGAATTCCCAGCTCCCGCCCCCAACTAAGAGAGAAACACTTCGGCAGTGAGATTAGCCCATCAACTTCAAATACTAACCTCATTCTTTTAGGAGCTATGCAAATCTGGACATTATTCTTTGGACACATACAGTATTCCTGGCATTTGGGAAATATTTGTAATCAAAGGTGACAAACATTGCTGCCCTTATGAAACTCATCTAACATTCACTTGACTTCTAGTGACTTCAAATGTTTTCGTATACATTGATCTAAGGCCACCTAGGAGAGATGAATAGTTTTGAGTTAAGGTGGATGAGTTTTGGAAGGAACTAAAGGAACTCTACATTGGAGCTATCCAAATGTTTTAGTGTTTTCCAAACAAACCCAAATAAACAAAAGGAGAAATCAGAAATCTTAGCTCTTAAATCTCAAGGAAAATGAGATGGTGGTGGACAAGGTCTCAAAAGATAAAATTTCTGCAATCTGAAACAAATTCACTAGCCTTGGTCTTGTGATGTAGTCATTTTGGCATGCAAAGCCTGCTCTGGAAACATCCTTGGTTTAGGGGGAAAGAACCAGCGAAACTTCCTGGTCAGGCCATAGCTGCCTACAGTTTAGGTCCTGGTGATAATTGTGGATCAGTAAAACCTCTCACACTGTGGACTGGGTAAGAGGCTATTGTGAGCACAGAAGGCCATAGTTGAAGCATTGAAAAAAGGCATTTTATAATCAGTAGTGATTATTGACTCATGCATTCCTTTTTACTGGTAACAACTTGTTATTCTATTAGTGTTTCTCACATCCGACATGTGCTTCCTCTTCCTTTAATGCTCTTATGCATGTGCTTTTATTTTTTCTGTTCCATTTTATTTCCAATCACCTCATTAGTACCAGGCTGATCTTAATACGCTGTTATGTTCTTAAAATACAAGGTTTGTGACAGTAGTTGTAATGTAAACAACTACTTTCTATGTGTTTAATTATTAAAGCTTCAAAAAAATTGACATTTTGGTATAGAAAATTGTGTACTTCAGAAATCTTTTTTATATGTGAAAAATGGGGAAATTAGTATAAGATTCTCTTAAAATTTGTCAACACTATAGAAAAATGGAATATCAAACTTTTGCTCTCCTGTAGCCAATTTATTTAAATCAATAATACATACACGTATGCATTACATTATGTATCATATTATTATATTATATATTATAAAGAAAACACTGTCAGGAATATAATAGTCACATTTCTCTTGTAGAGAACATTTAAAGAGATTGTGCTTTCTACAGAATCCTTAAAGATGTACTGTTCAGAGACTGTGGGAAAGTATCTGATGTCATGTGGAAACCAGACTGAACATCAATATGACTTGGCTTTAGTCTATTCATAAATTTATACGTTAATAAATTTATTTAGACTCTCAGGACTTCTGGAGCCATTAGAAGGACACAGATTAAAGGCAAATTATAATCAAGAAAAATGTCAACTTATCTAAAACATTATTTCTCGAATTGTTTCTAAGACTTGCTGTAGCTGTGTCCCATATTTATTCCAGTAGATCTTTCATTTCTCAATCATCAGTCAAAATCAGCAGCCAGGTCAACTATGAACTCCAAATAGTCAAACCTATTGTTAATTCTAAGACCCTCTTCTTATTCAATCTTTAGTAACCATTGGGATTATGATTAGTCTATCTGGCTTATAATGTTTCTTAAATTTCTTTTTCTTAAATGGCTGGCTGCTTTTCGCCTCCTGTACCGAGGATTAAATCCAGAACCTTCATACTGAACTACATTCCCAGCCATTTAAGTATTTTTGTTTTGAAACAGGGTGTTGCTATTGCTAAATTGCCTCAGCTGGGCTCTAATGTTCTGCTCAGCCTGCTGGGACTGGCGTACACCACCATGCCCAGCTGTTGGATACTCCTAAGTTCTCTTTTAGTTCTTTTTATTTTCCTCAAACTCTAAGTTTGGAAGAACTTTTGAGGACTCTTCCTGAGTCTACCCTCTCCATCATTTTTCTATTCTATCTTTAGCACTATTCTAGTTGACTTACTCCATTGTTGTTACCTTAATGGCATCAACCTGCTGTTGACTTTATTGAACTCCAGGTTTAGGTATCCAATAACTTTTATAACATATTGAGTGGCCTGTGAAATCAACAACTACATTCACCACGAATACAACAAAACATTTAATCTACAAACACATCCCATTTTAAACTAGTATATCAGTCTTCTTGCTTTAGTAAATAATGCTATGATATTCACTTTTATGTTTGCTACTGGAGTCTTGCACTGGCATCTTACATCTTGACCATACAGTAATTCCTATTTTGGCCTCTTTACATTCATGATTATCACTTCGCAGTCAACCTTCATATATTTATACAAATTTTATCTTCTGAACATGTACCTGATATAATTATTCTTCTGTTTAGAATCTGAGTCACTTCCTGTGGCACTTAGAATACATTCCAAACTACTTCTGAGGGCCTGTAAGTGTTGATGCAATGTTATTATCCTTCTTACTTTATCTTGTACCACTTTTTACTCACTACATTCAGCTTTGATGACCTTTCTCAAGTACAGTGTGCCAAACTCTTTACTGAATCAGGAACTTTCCACTTTTATTTATGACCCCTGGAATGTTCTCACCCCAGTCATTAATATTTCCTTCTCATTATTCAGGTTTTAGCTCAATGTCTCTCTTTCAGAGCAGCCTTCCAAGGGTCTTTCTAATGCAGTAGTCACTTCTCCTTCATCAATCTCTTATTTTAATTTTATTTTCTTCATGACATATGGTGATATGATTTTTTTGTTGATTTTGTCATTCTCCATTAGAAAATAAGTTCCCATTCTATAAACCCATGTCTGGGACATATTATGCACTCAAATATTTGTTGACCAAATGATTAATTGTCTGGAATATGTAAATAAATATCATAATTCCCACCTCATTCCATACTACAGAGTCAAAAATCTTAAGGAAGTAATGTCCCTGGAAATCTACATAATTAGTAAGTACCTAAATAATTTTTCATGCAAGATGAAAGCTTGAGAATCACTGCTTTCTTCAGGATGAGGTCAGAACCTGATCAAGACCATTTCTAATGGGGGCAGGCTTATTACCTGCCTCCCCTGGAATTCTAATTTACTCATAGAGAGCTAACATATGTGGATGGGAGATGGAGTTTTCTGAGATCAGTTTTCTTGTGAGAGCAATAGAAACACCCCTCCCCACCCCGCATCTTTGGGGAAGCTGGACTCTTGCCAGTCTCAGTCTAGATGCCTGAAACTAGATTTCAGTGTAACATCTGCTCTTACCTTATTCCCAGGCTAAAGTCTTGCGTATTTGAAGGAAACTAGAAGCTCCTTTAAGTTATGGAAGGGAGGAACACTTCATTTTCTATAGCCTTACTTCTCACTTGCTTCTTTGCTGGGAGTTGCCTTCTTCTACCTTAGTTTGACCCAATGTGTTTGGCCAGAACTTTCAATATGGCCTGGCCACTATTGGATTTACATAGAATTCTGGCTAATAACTATCTCTTGGATATATCAACTGTTTACATAATAAAGTCACTTATCAGGTGATATTTGATCTCTATATTTGAATGAAAAATTAACAGAAATTTTATTTACAAAAAGAATATGAAGATATATAATACCTTCCCTTTTGTTTCTCAGATCAGAAGTTATTCCTGGTTAGGAGAATTCTATACTGTATATTCATTAGAAAGAGGTTCATTACTAGTAGATTCTATACTCATTGGAAGTAGATTCATTATAATATATTAAGTTCTATATATATTCATTACAAATATGTTATAAAGTATTTTATTCCCATCTTTTGCTCTTTTTTGGCTTTCCCCAATGAAGCCAAATGTCATTAAAATGTCACTTGGGAGGTAGGTAAAGAGCTTGCTTATCATGCCTGAGACTCTGGGTTTAATCATATTACAAAAGCAAAAAACTCCATTGAATATAGATTGTACATACCTATATCTATTGATCATTTAATTTGTGCTTGTCTGTCAATAACCTTTTTTTATCTGTGAAGGTTCAGCCCATGCTCACTTGTAGGACCTTTTCTAAGTTGATCAGGCAAAGCTAGTTTTCCATTGGCTATGTAAATTTTAAAAAACTACTCTGTGAATCATTTATTGGAACACTTATTACACATACTGAAATTTCATCCATGTTTAATTCCCCCCAGTAGACTATAAAACCATTAAGGGTGAAAAATGAATCTTTTTGTCCAAACCCTCAGAATTTAGCTGAATGGTTGACACAGAGTTTGGCATTGATGGACTCAACCAATTGCAAATCAAATATACCTAGAAAATAAAAGACTTCAGAAAGTTTCAGGAAGGATCCTTGATTCTGCCTCATGTGGAGTACTGTGCTGAACCGACATGCATGAGGGCGAGGTGTGGCCCTCAGCCGCTGTTCCAGAGACCCCCTTCCCTACAGCCCTGCTGTTTCATCTGTGTTCTCCTCATCTTCATCACATCCTGTGTACTGAGGCCTGCTATGGCTGCATTTGTAATGAACATGTACAGGCTTCTTTCCCTTTGACATTATTCTCTAAACAACATAATAGCTGTGTAGGTAGCATTTATACTGTGCTGCATATTTGAGATTACAAGTAATGTAGAGATTCTTTAACATGTATGGGAGAATGTGAACAGGTTATGTACAAATATGATGCCATTTTATATAAGGAATTTGAGCATTTGTGGAGTTTCGTATTTCTGGGGTGTGGGTTAGGATGGGACTATCTTGTAACCAACTCCAGTAGATATTGCAAGATTACTATAGTCAGTTTTTAAACAAATAAATAAAATCTGGGAGATTACAGGGAGAATTGTGGATACTTCTCTCAGGGAATTAACAAATTGTGTAACTTTGTTTTCTTTCCCATGAATCATCTTTCAATTATTGGAATATAAAGTCTACATGAATTTGCTACCTACTGAGTATAGCTGATTGCATTTTAAAATAGCACCATTCATGGAGACACTAGTTTTATCCATGGTTTTAGATGGTAATTGTACAATGGTCATATAGCTTGGAAAACTTAGGTAAAATTTAAATTGGCATTTTCCAGTATGTTACCATGTGCTGTATACCGTGTCCTGTAAATTACCAAGTGAAATACTTTGTGGATATGTATTTATTATTATTATTATTATTGTTATTGAAATATGCTTCAAGAACACACTTTGTGAAACAGTACCTCGGTGGGTCCTATGCACATATGTCAACATTAGATTACAGAAGAAAAGGGAGGTTTGATGAACAGGTCTACTGGGAAACTATGTTACCAATACAACCATCCAAGACTTCCAGAGCATGAAAGATGTTGCCTGGATTTGCTGGAGGAATAGCCGATTAATTTTAGTATGTTTGCTTTATAAATATGGTAGTCAAAAGTAACTGTCAGGAACCGCCCCCCCCCCAGCTTGGAAGTTAAAATAACATAAATGGGAGGTGGATAAAATAAAAGTTTTCATCAGAGAGTTAAGGACATATATCAAAGACTTAAAAAAAAATCTGGCAGGAAGACAGTAAATACACAGCCCCTCCTCCCCAACTCTGAGCAGCCTTAGTCTCTGACGTGCTTAAGCCTGCATGGCCTGGTCTCTGTGCCCTATGTCTTGTTCTCCATTCCTCCCTTTGTCCACCCATACAGTGGCCTCCAAACTGTCAGCTATCAGGTCAGCAAACAGTTCTTATGAAATTAATTCACCACATTATGCTAAGACTGTTTGGTCTTCTTGATGTCTCTATCATTGTTTTAATTGGGCTCACTGACTTTGATAGGAAGGAATCATCATTCAGATATTTAGGAACCTGTAATCCTTACAAATGACCAAGGGACACAGTAGTTTCCCTGCTTGGAACATGCCAAGTGGCTCATGAGGTTGGCCATGATTTTCAGCTAGATTATGTAGGCACAGTAGCAGAATTTCCATGACTGACACTATGAGTCCCACCTGTGAATAATTTGATCTTATGCTGGAGAAACATAAATTGTTAAAAGAGTAATATGCTAATTTCCTGATAACTAACTGTGGAGACAAAGGCACCCACTGTAAGACAATGAAGGGTTATTGGGCAAGCAGAATCTTTTTGAATGACATCAAATACTGCAGGACAGTTTATTTTCATCACCACTTGCTATCATTTTCTTATTCAGGACTTTTTGCTTCAAGTACTCAGCATGGGATTTGTGAGAGCTGATGATTAGGACAAATTGTTTCTCTACAAAGTTCATAAAACTTTGTCATGTGTATTGACTTATTGTAAAAGAGAATAAATACTTGATGAACTAAGAACTTCTGAACTTGGTTTCCTAATAGCCGACAAATAAATTTTTAAAGAAATACGTATATGTTTTTATGATGCTTGTACTTGTTTTGTGAAATGGAATTCTATTCATGCCTTGGTATTTTATTGGTCCTGTGAATTCTGTAGTATTGTGTGAGTAGCAAAGAAATTATTCAAGTGGCTATGCTAATGTAATTGAGTAGAACTGTTAACATTTAAATATTGATTTTAAGGTTCCTTTCTTACAAGAAGGAGCTTGATATATGTCAGACATATGAAAAAGGTTTTCTGTTTGAAAATTAGGAATCTGAAAGTTTTATGAATATATTCCTTTTAACATTCACTGAATACCTTCAGTTTTGCTAAGTACTGGAGAATAGTTACTCGGTGTGGTGTTCTGGGAGCTTACACAGGACACAGAAATGTAAGTGAACTGTTTTACTAGAAAGTAAAGTATTATAAGATTCATGAACACTACAAATAAGGTACTGGGGTAGAGGGTCAAAGTGGTGGTTAATTCATTCTATTTCAGAAAGAGGAGTTTGTTTTTTAAGTGAAAGTCATAAATGTGACTTGAACCTTAAAAGAGACATTGACTCTTAACAGTGAGAGGAGGAGTGAACACTTCCTCGGGCAAACCCCCAAGCAGCTGTGCTGGAGGAGGGTGCCTCAGGGAGTGACATCCTGGAGAGTCTGAGCTGGAGTAGAACACAGGCTGGGGTGGTGGAGGGGATTGGGAAAGAAGCCTGTAGTTACATGTGAAAGGCCTTGAATAGATTTTGGGTTGGAAGCAATGAGAAGTTTGCTAAAGCAATCAAACTTATCAGAATAAAGTTCAAATTATGATTTGAAAAGATAAATCAGGTGGCAATGTAGCAGCCAGTCTAACAAGGAGGAGACTGGTGATGGTTGTCCTTGTTAGTAGATATTTGATTTTTCCTCCTGAAATAAAGGGAAAAGACATGGACCTAACTAGTAGGGTAAATCTAGTTTTTCCTTTTCTGCCCTGGGCTAGGTCCATGACAATGTAGGTCCATAGGACTTTCATGATCCTGTTTCCACATGGATAAAGTGAAACTACACAGTTTATGTGAAGATTTGGTGACACAATGATTTGGAAAGTACTTTGTAACTTACCAGTATGATATAAATGATTTTCTAAAATTCTTACTCATTATCAGTTTCTTAAAGTTAGAGGTAGTTCTCTATTGTTCACAGTATCTTTTGCCAACACATCAAACTAATATCCTACAGTGCATAGGCACAGATGTAATTGCTCAAATATTTTTTGTTAAATCAACCTCTGGCTCATGACAATACAATAAATAGAACTACACAACATAAGCTACCGAATAGACCTTCATTCGAGATATTTTTATGTTGGTTGATTTTTGTCTCCTCCACTCTCCATGCTTTATCTGAAATGTTTAGAGATGAAATGAATAATAAAATCTGTTGTATTTCATTCTTTTTGGTGAAGGATTCCTAGAAATTTGGAATCCTAGGGGATTTTTATATTTACTAAAAAGGACCACTACAGGTATCGACTAGAGAACATTATTTGATGCTTCAATTAAGTTTATTTTTTCTTTTATAACAGGATTATTGATTCTTCAAGGAAGTAGCTGACATTCAATTTTACAGCAATCTGAAATAAATGAAAACATTGGTTATTAATCTCAGTGGGTCTTTTTCTAGGGAACATGTAAATTTTTGTGTTTTAATTATAAACATTGGCATAAAAGTATGTTTAATTTAAGTACTGGGGAACTTTCTGCTCAGGAAGACTGCATGGATGCAGGACAGAGCCTTTAGGAGCAGGTATTAGCTGATAGTTTTTCTCCCTAAGACAGTCATATGGGTCCTAATGTAATGTTCAGTAGAGTTTACTCTCCCTCAATTCACTGCTAATTCACAGACTGTCCACTTTGATTTTGCTACGTTGAGAAGACAGGGCTTCTGTTACAGGTGGAGCAGGCAGCTTTTAGGGATTTCTTCCACTGTCACATTAAGAAGATAAGTTTGTGGGTTTAGTACTAGAAAAATTACATGATTTTCTAAGGACTACCATGAAGTCTACCTTAGATTCTAGGTCCACAAGTTCATCAACTATGATGTCTAACTTGATTAAAATTTTACCTTTCTTAGCACAGTGGTTAGGTCTAAAATGCACAATTGTTGATAATAGTATAAAATGTTTGAATATTTTATAAAATGTTTTGATAATAGAGGTCTTTTTCCCATTACATTACAGCAGATGAAAGATTTAAACTAGCATGTTTGGGCCATGGAGGGACACATATATGTATCTCCGAGTGGAAAAGCCAACAGTTTCTACCAGTGGAAAGTGTGTCTGAGTGAGAATACTGTAACCTATTTTGTATGGAATGATGTATTTCAATCCATAAACCATGAGTAACAACACAAACACAATAACACAAAAATGGTTGTATTATGCACACTTACCACTTAATTTCTTCTTAAATCACACTGTGACTTTTCTCCCTTGTTCACTTTTCATTAGGTGGAGGAGTCGCAGTTGCCAGCTGAGATACTGGGAAAGGAAATAAGTAAAACCTATACCCTGGATATGCCTGATTTATGATCAGTGGATATGGGCCTAATGGGTTTTGAAAAGGGGGCAAAAAAATCTGTGGAGTATTTTCATCACTGTCACTGATCTATTGAGAGAAAGAAAAAGGCTCATCTTACTCTTTAGAAAGAGAAATGAAATACATCTTTAACATATAGGTTATCATTTAAAAATTTAATAGTATACATTTGCATAAAATAAAGTTTACATTAATCCTGGGAAATGGGTACATGTACGTAACACTTTTTAAAATCCTCTTCCCTTTGTCACCCACCTCTACCCTCTGCCTGTAAATCCCCTTTCCCCATCTGTGTCCTTGTGGTTACTATTGTTTTTAGCTCATGTTTATGACAGATTTTACATTCACTGTGGTTATTAGGTTCCTGTGCGTGGCATATCTCAGTTCTTCTTACCCCCTTCCTGAGTTCCTGGACCCCTTCCAATTTGCAAGAGATCTGTCTGGACCGTCTAAGTCATTTACTGTTTCTACATGTACTATGAACAGGGATTTGATTAATTTTAGAAAATCAAAGATTACTCTATTCCTCTCTTAAGTGAAATAAATAAGACACACATGTATAAATACCAAATAGTTTCTCTGGTGTGAGAAACTGAAAGTGTAAATAAGGACCAAAATATATGATAGGTAATGTGAAATAGGAAGAAAAGGGGCAAAGGGGAAGGAGGTGGGAGGGGTAGAGGAAAGGATAGAAGGGAATTAATATGAGAAAATGGAAAAATAGGAACAAAATCTTTGTAAATAGGGAGGAATGGAGGGGTTGAAGGGAGGGCTGGGCAAGGGTGAAAGATGGGAACCAAGAGAGATTATGTAAAGGTGCTAATTTCCAATGATGAATGTCATTATATTGTATACCTAAAATGTACCAGTGATTAGAATGAATAATTGATAATGCAAAATAGGAAGAAAAAGTCCAAAGGGGTAGGGGTAGTGGGAGGGGCAGGGGAAAGGAAAGAAGGAAAAGGAAAAATGATGAGAAATTGAAAAAATGGAAATAAAGTCTTTGTAAATAGGGAAGGGTGGAGGGGGTGAAGGGAGGGCTAGGAATGGGGAAAAAATAAGAACCAAGATGCATCATGTAAAGGTACAAGTTCCCAATGAGAAATGTAATTGTGTTGTATACCTAAAATGTACCAATAAAAGAATTTAAGAAAAAAAAAGATTACTCTATTTCTGAATCTTTCTATGCAAGGCATATTTTTCAGATACAGTAATCTCTTCTACAATAAAAAAGCTCAAAATAGGGGTGTTGAAGTGCTTTCATATTTCTCTCTTTATCTTTATACCAGTGTTTACCCAAGCTATGTCATGAATTCAGTCACTCTTCTTGGGTCTCACTTCTTTTTTCCCCCTTTCTTCTTCCTTGTCTGTGGATGTCCTTATCAATTTCCATATTCTTAGCATTCTGTTTATAGTTTTGGCCTCTAAACCATTTTCAACAAAATACAAACAAATTTTAAAACTAGACTTTTCCTCTGAAAATTTTATTTTATTCTTAAACATTTTTGGTTATCTGTTAAGACCAAGACTGTTCTTTACTGAATTTGCCACTAGTAGAACCATCAAAGCTGGATCAGAGCTACAGTTCTGATCTGGAATGGCCTCCAACGACCATGCATTAAAGGACTGGTCCTCACAGAGTGCTCTGGGAAGGTGGTAGAAGCGTTGGAAGGTGGGGCCTGGGGGGGAGCTTTGTTATGGGAGGTGGGGCCCAAAGAGGGTTGTGGGAGGCTTGTTTTCTCTTTGTGGCACTGACCATTGTAAGGTGCCCAGGCTGCCTCCGGCAAGTGCTCCCATCACAAGGTATTGTGCCCCTCAGACCTGGGGCAGTGGGCCTGTTGGTCATGGGCTGGAACTGCCAAAATTGTTACTCAAGACAAACCTTTTCTTTTTTCTTTTTTCTTTTTTGGTACCGGGGATTGAACTCGGGTCCTTGAACTTGCGAGGCAGGCGGTGGAACCACTGAGCTAAATCCCAAGCCCCCTTTTCTTTTTTCATATCAGTTTATGTCAGGTGTCTTATGGGAAGCTGATTAGCATACCTACACCTTTCAATTCTTGAGTTTTAATTATTTTTTGCCTTCTCTGAAATGGACATTGTAGGGATAAAGCAGAGTTAAATCATAGGTATTTACGGGCCTTTACTAAGCTAGATGATTCTAGTGAAAATATCATAACCCAACTCATCACAGAGTGATTCACATTTGAACCTGAGTGTCAATGCTATGTGAGATGGTGCGATGCTTCCCTGCATAGAAGTGGAGTTAGCCCTCCCTGGTTAGTGATAATGGTCAAAAGTCTTCAAGTACATTCGTAAAGTTTGGGACACTTGGATAAGTGAATACTTTTAACCACAGTCATGAATATTTTACACAGAATGCTTGCATGTAAAAAAGAAGAAAGTAACTTACGCTTCGTTTTTCTCTATCCTGGTCTTCAGAGACCTAAAGTTCAAACAGTGAAATTATTTCAACTCATGTTGATGAAAACACATTAAGACTATATATATATATATATATATATATATATATATATATCCTCCTTATATATCATTGTATCTAATTTTAAAGTCTAGGGTTTTATTGTCCAGAAAATATTATAAAAATAATTTTCCTGAAAAATGTAATACGTATTTTGAAACAGCTGAAATTCATCACAGCATCAGGGTTATATGGAAGTGAATTATGCACTGAATAGTGTATGGTTGATAATATTTTCTGGAACATAATCTAAAGTGGCGGGTTCAGGTTTCTTTATAAAGTAGAGAGGAAGCACTGAGCTTTGTGTATTAGCACAAAATATTTTAGAATGCAGAAGTGAATCCTTACCGGGAAACCAACAGTTACTGCCAAGATGGCAGTGATCAGAAGGAGAGTTTTCATCTTATTTGGGAATACCCTAGAAGTCAGAAGAAAGACTAGATGTTAACATAAATTCAGAAGGTACAGTTGTAGTGCAGATGATGGAACTAACAGCTCTCTGACTTTGTGTAGTTGTTTGTAATGTTAGAGCACCAATCTATTTGTGACTAGATAACATGATTCTTTAGGTAAAATCAAAAGTGATTTGCAGTTTTACTATATTGCATCAATTCTTTAAAAAAATACATTCACATATTATTTAACAGTAACACTTCTTTCAATTGTTAATAAAATTTTCTCAAATGAAATAATTCATCAGCTTATGCAAAGAATGCTATTGTGGGGATATGTAGTTACTTATTTTAGAAAATTTAAACAGCATTATACCTATGGAATTAATTTATATGACAGAAGTGTTTGCATCAATTCTGGCAACTTACCCCCAGATTTATGCTGTTTAGGTGGAACTATTTTAAGCATTTGGGAAAAAACATTTTTCTATATTTTCATTTTCATTTTAAGTTCTTTTTTTTATTAAATACATTATTATAATGTATCATATTGATAATAAGTATTTGAGACAACTAAGTTAAATACAATTCAATCAATGATCATATTATATAATAAATTAGACAGTACAACAAAAACTTTAAAAAAAAATATGTCACTAATATGATAAGCATTTGTACATTACTTGGTTTAGAACATTCATGAAAATTTTTCCTGTGAGATTTTATCATAATCATTACTTCTTTGTCATGGTGTGTATGCAACAGATAATTAGAGAACATATAGGGAATTTGGGAAACGCAGGTTGGAAAGGAGGTTAGTGAATTTTCTTGATATTAGCTATTTATTTATAAAACATTTATTGATAACTAATAAAGTGTTGACATTATTCTAGGTTTTGTTGTATGTAGCAGCTGAAATATTACCTGCTTTATTGCATTTATTAAGTACATTATTATAGGTCAATACATTACATAGTTTTTCTGAAGAATATTTATTTTAAAAATTTAGATTTTGAAAAAAATGTGCATTTCTCATGTAAATAACATCATTTTGGGATGCCTTTGCCTTGATTAACAGAGACTGAGGGAAATTTCATCATTTCTTGAGTTTTCTTGTATATTTATGTGAGTAAAGAATACAATGCAAAAGAAAAAATGCTGCAAAGTTTTTACTTCAATTTTTATTATAGCAAACACAATTCAAATTAAAATACAAAAATTTAATGATAATGTAATGATTTGCCAAGACAGGAATTTAAAATTCTCGTCAAATTTAGTGTTCTATAGGCACTTTAACAGTACAGAAAATTAACAGTAAAGTGTACACACATATACACTCCTCTCAGACGCACATGTATAGGCACACAGCCTGCTTTCTCTGGGCAGTGAGTTCCAGTCTGCACTGTCTCGGATATAATGATAAAGCATGATTTCTTTCATATGAAGGCTAATTAGGAAAGGCAGGAATGGATATTAATATCATGAAATGCAAAGTGTGTTGTGTAAAGAAATTACAAAATATTGAGAGCATATAGAAGGGAGAGAGGAAATTGTTTTGAAAATAATAGAATTCAAGAGGGTCTTATACAATAGAATGATTTTCAACTGATTTCAAGGATTATTCAAAACCACATTAATTAGGTAAATAAACTACATAAAAGACCCTCTGGATCATGTCCTGCAGTGAAGACATAGCATGAATATCAACTACCTCCTTGTAGTTATCTACTTCTCAAAGCCGTAAATTGGTATGTGCTAGAGAATAAATGCTGCTCTGGATACATTAGATACATCTTCCTGGAGCATCAATTTTATTCATGGGTTAATAGGAAATATTTAAGTAATTCTTTGTTAAAATTGACAGGATATAAAACAGAATTCAAATACTAGATAAATTTTAAAGGTAAATAAGAAGTTACAAATAAGTTTGCAATTGTGCACACTTAGAGAATCCCTGGAAGTACATGGTCCCTCTCTTTGCCGAATTTAGGTCCATAAAATTTAGAGTGGTGAATTTGAGGTTTGTGAGCCTTAAGCTGGGTCTCCAACAATACCTTACCTCTATGACAACTCATTCATGGTCCCTCTGAAATATGCACATACCCTAGCAGAAGAATGATTTTAAGAAAATATTTTGTAGACAAAAAGGAGTATCTAATTACTGTTTACAAATTAAAGCAACTCTTACATATAGCCTTAATAATTTTGACAGTTCAATGTGTATACATACATGATGATAGAAATATATACAAAGAGATATATAATCTATTTAACATCAGTATTTAAAACCTTTCTTACCTCAGAGTTTCCACTCTGTTCTTTCTCTCTCTTATGAGAAGTGGCATAGCTGATACTGGAATATGCAGTTGTTTTATAGTGTCAGAAGTGCAGTGGATGAGAGGTCTGTGGCTGGAAGGCCGCTCCCCCAGGATCAGTTATTAGTTGAATCATCAACTCACAATATGTTGAAATTGAGGAATAACTGACATTTGCAGTTTCATGAAAATTTTGGTTGAGTGATTAGCAAATATATCATCTGTGGTTTTCTTGACAAATTTTGTAATACACAAATCTCATATATTTGAAACATATATATGTATATATTTTTTCCTCAAAACAATACTCTAAGAACAAAATGTGATTGTAAAATCA
Source organism: Heterocephalus glaber (assembly GCF_053883595.1). Classification (NCBI taxonomy): domain Eukaryota; kingdom Metazoa; phylum Chordata; class Mammalia; order Rodentia; family Bathyergidae; genus Heterocephalus; species Heterocephalus glaber. Next base: position 36,725,487 of record NW_028258139.1, read on the forward strand.
TTCCACTGTACAGATAAAGAGGATGAGAAGTAGAAAATATTGGTAATTGATTTAAGGTATTATAACTAGTATTCTGACCAAGATTATACCTAACACCAGCAATTTGGTTCCAAAACTCATACTCTCAACTAGTGCTTTATATGTCACTGTAGCAGAAGTTTGGATAAACCAACACAAACCCAGAGAAACATTAAAATTTCTTCACCTATAACAATGTTTAAACTTTTCTCACTGACTTAAATGGGAACCACTTCCATCAGAAACTTAGTTTATTGCATTTAGTATGTTATTGTATACTGGTTTTCACTATTCTCATCCTAGAAACCAATTTTTCTTCCTTGGCTTCTTAAAACCACTTTTTCCTGTTTCTTTTCTTCTAATAGCAACCTTATACCTTGCATAGTCCGTCTTTTTCCTCAGCTTACTATACATGATCTGTTACTTTCTTAGTCTTCACTTGTACTGAATAATATAATCTACATCTGACTTCCTAATCTATGCCCAAAAATATTCTTCCAGTATAATTGTATAAATATATTTGTACCAACAGTCTTTTATTCAACCTGTATTTTCTGTTTAGATATCTGATAAGTATGTTAAAGCCACGCAAAGCAAAACTGAACTTATTTTTTTCTTTCTAAATCTGCTTCTCAATGTGTTTACTCTTTCAGCTGATGGCCACCAATCACTGTTATCTAAGCAAAAAATCTGAGATCACCACAATTTTTCCCCTGTGCCTTCCCTTTCATATCAAAGGATCTAATGATCTTCACCCTGACAGTAGAGTCCAGAATCAATTTCTTCATCATCATCATCATCATCATCATTTCCTTAGTTAAATCCTCATTCTCTCCTGGACTATTATTATAGTTTTTAGTCAGATTCCCTGTCTCCAATATTTCTCCTCTTAAATTTATCTTCATCAGTAACATTAAAATAATTAGTCTAAGGTGGATTCAAAGTTTTAAAATGGAAGCTATAGTAAAACGTGCATTATAAGTTATAGCACACAATTTGAGAGAAGGGTTTTTATAGAGCAGTTCTTACCTTGCTACATGAGGCACATGCAGAAATGTTTTATTTCTTTCTGTCTTCAGATGTATTCTAGTGTTTCCCATTCCTTTCCACTCTAATTTATTTATTCTAAATTCTAGTAGTGACTTTTAAAGTTTATTTCATAACAGAAACAGAAAATACTTAAAATTGGCTTTCTGCTAGCAATTGGCTAATCTAGGTACAAGTAATTAGTTCTTCGCTGTATTATTTTCAGTCATTTGAAGGATTAAAAATTTTCAAAATGAAATATTGAGAAAATTATTTTCTGAAATACTTTCTGCAACATTGAATTCAAAGTTGGGGCAGGAATCTAGGGGAAGGTTGCATTTTTAATGCCTGGGTTCCAACACCTAGCATATTGACTGCCCCATAGTAGGTGATTAATAAATATTTGTTTTTCACAATATATGCATTTGGGTAATCCCTAATATACTCAGAGGAACCTGAGCAGATCAATTAATTGTTTTGTGGAGGAAATGAAAAGATCAGGGGGCTATAGTCTAGAAAGACAAAACCTTCTTTGTATGAAAAATTGAATGCTGCCATGATAGAATTTACTAGGAAACTGCACGATAGTATCTGACTGTATTTTTGATAATATAACTTTGGACAAATGGATCAAAATATTACTTATTATGACAATACAGTGTACTGTTGATGCCTGATAAAGTATGGGCACACTGTTTTTCAGTCACAGTTTCCAGTAATTAAACCTAGTCCTCATCCATGTGCAGATATGCAGGCAAGCTATGTAGCCCAGACATTTTCAAAACTTTAGTGTGTAACCATTTCCAGATTCTTTTAAATATTTAGGATTAGTCTATAGAATCTGTAATTTATAATATTGTTCTCTACACATGGTAGATAATGGATAATGATTCATTTTATTGAAGAAATGTTTCCCTAGATTCAATATCTAACACTGAAAAAGAAAATAAATGTATATAAGAGCATCTTAAATGGTATTTGGAACTGGATAGGGGTCTAATACGTTACTTGAATCTGAATATAAGGAGGTAACTTTTGAAACTAAAGGAAGATGGGAGTAACTATTCTTTCTGATTGTTGATCTGATTGTGTCACCTCTACACAAGCACTAACTGCTACCTAACAAAATGCCATTCTGGCTGAAGTCATGCTGTAGGAGCTGGTGTTCCTTTCCATTGTTAATCTTTATTCAGAGGGCTAAAATCTAATAAACAGTAAAGATTTGGCTAATAGTACAAAAGTTTAAGTCACAAAAATCCACTCTGCCAAGTCTTCCAAACAGGATTGTCTTGAAAGGCAACTAGGATGGTTTGCCTGGAAAGGGACAGCTTCATATCAAAGAGGTTGGGTGGGTTGCCATATAATAGAGGTTATTTGGGGGACATAGATAGCAGAGGTAAAAATGAATCTGCTCTGATATTAAAATACTATATAAGAAAAAAACTTTTAAAGATTAAAACCACCCATCCCTACAGATATTAAAGAATGACGAGGTGAGCACAGCCTGTTAAACAACAGGAAGGAGTTTTGGTAGTGGCTGATATTGGTTAGATTACTTCTCTGTACCCTTCTAACCATAATACTCTTAGATTAGGTGGTACAGGAATGTCAACACCTACTGGAACATTTTAGCAATCACCTAAACAAAAAAACCCTCTTGTCATTAATGAATTAGAATTACTGGCAGGGAAATGCACGTTGTAAACCGCACCATGGCTGATATTAGCTGATGGATTAACTGACTCTTACTTTAGTAAGAACAGAAATATTTTATAGCAGTTTGTGGCCTGAAATTTTCAACGGATGCGTACTTTTTGGACAACTATCACTCTCTTCTGTGCATTAAAACCCATGAGAAATTATCTCCCCTTTACTAGGCTTGCATATTAGGTCCACTCAAAAGAGGATTTCTTTTCTTGTGAAAGGTCTATGAGGTCTGTATTATAAGAGAATGGACACAAATTTATCCCTGAATTTTCTTCAAAACCTTTCTGAGCATTATATTTTGGGCTACAAATGAATTCAGTGGCTGTGAATCCTTCAAAGTAATTAGAGCCCTGTGTGTCAATGCAGTAGAATCTGAGTGGTTGTCTGTTCTTCATTCCTTGGCTACTTGGCTGCCAGCTCTTACAAATGGATGAGGTTGCATAGTTTTGCTTGGGCTTAGTACGAGCAAGTGCCAGAGCCTTTGCTGGACATACCCATGTCTACCCCATTACACCAAGTATGTGCTTAATAAATACCTACTGAGTGCATGGACTGTGCTCTTCAGGTCCTGCTTGGAAAACTAGAGCTCTTGTCCCTAGTATCATACCTTGAAGCTCAAAAGCCATCAACCGAGAAGCTCTGTTTATTAACTCTTTTCCACATTCATGAAACATGATTTTGCCAGTGTAATTTGAATTTTTACCAAATTTCACTAATGATTTGATGTATTTCACATAGCTTAAAACAGTTCATATTTTTCTGAAATGTAGTGGTACCACACATGTGTTACCCAGAGCTCTGCAGTCTTTCTGTGATTCCTTCCCCTCATCTCATGCCTCTTGTAAAGACAGGTAAACGCAGCATGCATCCTCCCTTGAATTCTCACCCTTTGATAGCTACTCATTTATTCAGCATTAAAATAAAATAAATAAAATAATTATTCTCTCATTTGCCAAATAGCTCTAACAATTTAAATAAAAATGATATTTTATATGGCAATGTATCCATATCAGAAGTTGTATATTTGATCTGATTGCCTACTTGAGATATCCATCTGATTTTCTCCTTGTTCAAGGCAGAGAATGTCAAGCTTTGCCTCTTTATTTATATCTTTAAATTATCAATATAAAATTTCTGCAATTAACAAACATTCTAATTATACTAAACATAAATGTTCCTTATAATTAGAAAATAATTTGTTAGTTTTATATTATTTTCAAAATGCTATGTGCTAAAAAATAACAAATACAAGAATTATTATATATACCCAGTAATATAATATATATGTGTGTGTGTGTGTGTGTGTGTGTGTGTGTGTGTGTGCTTGTGCATGGTAGCCTATGGGATACACTATAATCTTATCCTTATTTTACAGGTGAAGAAAAGGGGCTTAGAGAATTAAGTACCTGAGACTATAAATCTAGTAAACTGTGTAACTGGAATGTAGAATTAGTCAGCTCCTAACCACAACACAAGGAACATAAAATGATTTAGGGAACTATCCACCTAGTGAATCATAGTAGGATGTAGAAATTTTAAATCATTTGTTATTTTAAAATTGTTTTTATACTAAAAGAATTTATATTCAGACTTGTTTGAACACAACACTAATACATAATGTAGATAGTCTTTTAATTTTAAATACTTTAAGTAGGTATATTTAAAAATATGATATATTTTTACTGGGACAAGGGACATTTTAAAACCAGTCACATTAAAAAAAATCATGATGGAATATTTTAGAAGCCAAATATTAATTTTTATTTTTCAGATACATCAAATACATAAAATTCTTAATAAAATTTTATATGATATACACAGAATATTGATAATATTTTCATGTCTCATTACTTGGAAGAATTAGGAAACATGGTCACTCAGCTCTTTGCCATGGCCATTGAAGTTTCTACAGCAAGAATCAGTAAATTATACATTGTAATAATCACCCCTACAATACAGCTTTTACTTTTGAGTATTGATGGGGTGGTTATTATAATGTATTTGTATTTATTACCACTCACCAAACTTATATATTTACATTTAATGCATTAAAATATTATCAGACTATAATGAAAAGTTGGATACAGATGTTAAATCCAAGCAAAGTGAATTTTAAAGTTTATTTTAGCAAATAGCAATTAATGAATCCAGCATTCCCAAACCACAAGTAGAGCACAAGGGGAGACTTAGAAAGGCACAGAGCTAAGACAAGGCAAACATTTAATTACAATTACAGCCGTCTTATTTGGTTTATCTTGTTGGGAACCTTCTAGTTATATAAGTTTGTCAGCTACTTCTGATTAATGGAGATAACATTCTATTTTGCTTCAATATAGGCATTTGTAAGATAGCTTGAGTAATTTTGCTCATGTTTGCAAGTCAAACAAAGTTTAGGTCACCAATGAGACTTAATTGACTTTGTCATCTCAGGGATTCATTAGGCTTCATCTCCATTTTAATTCACTTTGATAGAATGCTGAGGGTGAGGCCATGTGTGGATACTATGTTTTGGCCTAGAACTAATCCCGTTACCTTCCATTTAGATAAGAAGCACCCCATGGAGAAAGATTGATTGGGAAAGCTTTGAAGCTATTTTGTGAACTGTCAAATGTAAGCAGAGCTAGTTTTAGAGAAATTATTCTACATAAAATCTTTTTGGTCAAACCTGTTCAAAATATTACTGCTCCTACTTTCTCTTCCTCTGGTCCTAGGAGTGGGATATTGAGGTGTGTGTTAGTCACTTTTTCATCACTAGGACAAAATACACAACACCTGAAACTTAAAATAGAAAAGGTTTATTTTGGCTCACAGTTTCAGTTCATGGTTGGCTGGCCCCAAGGCAGAAACAGGATGGCAGAGGACCATGACAGCCAAGACACACAGAGAGAAGGAAGGAGCCAGGAACAAGTATATACTTTTCCAAGTCATAACCCCTAGTGACCCACTTCTGATGAGGTCTTACCTTCTAAGAGGAAATCAGTTACTAAACTCATCAATGGATGAATCCACATAATGTGCCCCATGACCCAATTGCCCTTAAAACACATGAGGCTTTTGGAAGACATTCTTGATCTAGACCATAGCATTCTACCCCAACCCCATAAAGACTCATATCTACCTCATTACACAAAATGCTTTTAGTCTATCTCTTAAGGGTCATCAAAGTCTTAACAGTTCCAGCATTACTGAAAAGTTTAAGTCAAAAGTCTCCTCTGAGATTCATGGTAAACTTGTAGCTGTGGGCCCCTGTAAAAATCTAAAGAAAAGTTAAACATTTCCAACATGCAATGGCACAGGGTCACATTCCCAAACCAAAAGGGAAAAATAGGGGCTTAGAAAAGAACTGAACCAAAGCAAGGATATTTTGAAAACAAGTGAATATCTCATTGATAGTGGTTGCTCTATTCAGATATTCAAACTCAGTTGTTGCAGGTGAATAACTAAATAAAACTTAACATCTTTCTATAACAGATTGAGTATTGGACAAAGATTCAGTAATTTATTTTCATGCCTCGAGACATTCACTTGGAGCAGTTAAAATTATCTAGGGTATCAAGGCTCTGTTAATATTGCTTGAAATATATAAACTCAGCTTGTTTAGTTTGATCTTGTTTTTAAGAAAATATTTTTTCTTGATTAATTTCTTAATGTAGTGTTTAGAAAAATAACCAATTTAATAGATAAAGATATAGATAAATACATTTATTGTGAGAGATTGTTTCATTTGATTATATAAGTTAAGACTCATCTATGTTCTATAATCAGGAGGCCCAGGGAAGCTGGTTGAGGAGTTCCAGTCCCAACCCAAGTGTCAAATCCTGTGAACCTGGTGCTCCAGTGTCTAAAGGTAGGAGATGATAGATGTCCCAGCTCAAGTAGAGAAAGAAAATTTGCCCTTCTTCCAACTTTGTGCTCTGTTCGGGTTTTCAGTGAATTGGATAATGCTCCCTCACATTGGTGATTGTGATCTTTTCTAAGTCTACTGATTCAAATGCTGATATTTTCCAGAAATATCCTCACAGAAACACACAGAAATAGTGTTTAACCAGCCACCCATCGTTCCTTATCCCAGTCAAATTGACACAGTAAAGTTAATCATTACACCATATTTTTTCAAAGTATTTATTGTTGTATCCCCTAATATTGCCAAACTCTTGAGTTCATTATAGCTTGATACTTGTTTTTGCAATTTTCCTGGACTTCTCTATTGTCTGGTCTTGAACAGAAAAACTGAGTTGTACTCATCTTTCCTCCTTAGTTTCCTCTCTTCAGTCCTTTCCTCCTCTTTAAAGAAAGAAGTTGAATACTTGCTATGTTTTAGGATGTACTCTAAGCACTTCATTTAAATTACCTCTTGATTTTAAAAATGATTCTCTCAATGCTTGGGATTTTGGGACACAGTATTTGTAGCTGCTGAATACCTAATTTTTATTAAATATCTTGGTGTTTGAATCCTCATGTTCCATATCAAAAGATCACTCACTCACTCAGAATTACATTTATTCAACACATCAACTTAGAGAAAAGGATAAAGAATAAAATGAAAGTGTGATAATTATTATTGGGTTACTCATTCACAGGGGCAAGTAGCAGATTGCAGGTTATAACACTAATAAATGCCAGTTGTGTTCAACTTTGAATCCTAGAATACTCATCAAATTTTATTAGAACCACTCAATACATATTCATTCATTTTTCCTTTTATGCACACACACAGTAACACACATTTACAAATATGTGACGTATATTGAATAACAATTCTTTTCAGAATTTCAGCTGAATGTCCATTGTTGAAAATATAAGTTAAAAGTACTTGAGAGAGAAAAATTAATATTTTCTGAGTACTTTGTATGACCCAGATGTCTTACGTATATTATTTCAAGCAGTCTTTCCAGAATTTCTAAAGATTAAGTATTATTATTTCTAATTTATACTCAAGAAAATGGAGATTCAATCTAGGTGACTGAAGTTTCAGGGCCAAATCTGACAAAATCCCAAATCTATGCCTTATTCTTTATAGGATTCTGCCACCCCAAATGAGCATAAGTCTGCCTAGGTATTTACCCTTTGGTGTGAGAACAGCCATCTCTTTGTTTAGCTCTCTCATATCGAGAGTATGTACTTTAAAATTTTTGTCAAAAAGTAAGTTTGATTTTCATGAGGAATCCAGCCAAAGGAAGCTGACTGAATGGGGTTGGGAAAAGTACTGAGATGATGAGATGTGACAGCTAGATCACGTTTTAGTATATCAGTGACAATCACCACATCCATCACAAATCCATTGACAACATATCTTTATTCTCATGGATGACACAATATTGTAGAGGGATCCTTTATCAATACAATTATCCAACTAAGTTAAATGACATTAGCTTTGTGCTTAGTGGTGTTATATTCCAGATTATGCAGTGATAGAATATTTGAAAGCAATATAATTTTGTGAAAATGAGACTTATTACTGCATGATTGCATTATTTTTCTGTGACAAATTTAAAGAGGATAATATAATGATAGGTAAATTCAGGAGAAGAGTGAAGACATTTTGTACATTTCAGAGAATTGATATTAGCATTAAGGAAGTAAATAGTCTAAAATGATATCCAAGGCATTGCCCATTTTTTTCTGAAAAAAAAAATAAAGTATTTTAGTACCATTTGACTGATTTGTGGAAATATTTTCCTAGATATTTTTAAATTGTGTATTAAAGAAATAGGAAGTTTACTTTCATTGGTGTCTGTTTTACATTGAGCCAAGTTCACAACGTGCTAAAATCCTTTAGTATTTCTGATTGAATAACCTGAATTGACTTGCATTGTACAATAATATCAGCGAGGAGGCTTTTCTGAAGAAGTTCTCATACTGTTCACTCTCAGCTGTTTCTTATTAGACTATTGTTATCTGGAAAATTCTGAATATACTTTTTCATAGAAAGGGGTCAGAAGAGACTCATAGATAGCAAGGAGATTTCAAAAACCTTTCTTTTTCAGGTTCTCCTTCAGGTCCATTTCTTTTTTTTTTCTTTTGTGGTACAGGGGATCAAACTCAGGACCTTGTGGTTGCGAGGGCGAGCTAAATCCCCAGCCCCAGGTCCAATTATTTGCTTTTTTAACATGTATTTTTACTTTTTAGAGCCATTCCAGGCCTATTCTACCAAACTCCCATGGTGGCTTCAACAGCCAACCAAGTATATTTAGGTAGGTAATTAATTATTGAAGTTTGTTTGCTATAAAAGCCATTAAATTTGAAATTGTCTTGTTACTATGAGATTTGTTTATAATTTGGAATTTTCAAACTAACACAGATGCATTGGCATTGTTACATTGTTTAGCTTGAAAAGGAAAATGTTGATTTGGGAGAAGTGATTCTACATGGAGTATAGAATGTCTTTTATATGCACCTAATATAGTGTTTGTGTTGTTAGAACTGATAGCAAATTTATGATTCTTAAAAGTTAATTTTGATATTAAAAATTGTTAAAGTCTTATAATAATCACTTTTAGGTAAATATAAATACTAGTTTCTTCATGATCACTTTGATAATTATTACCCATTAGTACTTTAGACCAATTTTTCTTTTAGGACTTTTCAGGGCATTTAACTCATGGCTTTTGGCAAATACCTACCAAAAATTCTAAATGATTGGACACCATCTTATGGTTCTCTTAGGCTGTCAGTCATGGCCTAGAAAGAAAAGGACATTCATAAGAAGTTCTGATTAAATTAAAATCGAGTTACAGTCTGATTAATTGATTATCAAAAATAATTATTGGCCACCTTATCAAGGGTTAAGGCAATATATTTGATTATATCATTAGTTGTATTATTATCTCCATGACTCAGTCCTGTAAGTTAAGAACTAACTTATATTTTGCATTAGAAAACAGTTTCTTACAGAAAAATGATCTCTACCTTTTCTTCTGGAAGCACTGAGGCAATTGTTGGGTCTACAGCCATAGCAAGAAAATTGGAAGTGCTGGGTTTTGGTGAAGTGGAAGGCACAAACGCTCCTGCTTTGTCATGCTGAAAGTTCACCTCTTCTTTTTGTAAATATTGTATGGCTCCTGCTGGCTATAGAGAATTGGAATGTAAATGAAGTGCTGATAGGTTCAAATAGGTCAGAATTGGGAAGAATATAAAGGGGTAAGATTGAGATTCAAGGCAAATATTACTTTCAAGAGTATCTTTGTTTTCTAGACCATAACCTATTTTTATTTTTATTTTTATTTTTTATTCTTATTTTTTGGTACTGGGGATTGAACTCAGGTCCTTGAGCTTGCGCAGCAGGTGGCAAAACCATGGAGCTACCCGGCCCTACCTATTTTTAATAGTTTATGAATTTGTTCCACAAATATAATTGTCTTTTAATATTTGCTTTTAAACAAGAGTGTGTAGAATAACATCTGACATCTTCAATAAATATTTGAACAACCAAGTGAATTGTGTCTTGACTAAAAAAGATTACTAGAGGAGGAACAGTAATTGTTAATAGAATAAAAGTGAAGTTTACGTTAAAATCAGCATTAGTGGAGGAACCTACAGTTTGTCAGCTGTTTACATCCAGCTGCTGGTGAGGTGTTATAAGTAATCTTACCATTGCGACTGTTTCAGGAGCCCTGCCCAGGAGATGGTCAAGTGCAGATTGCTGATGTCCTCCTGGTACACCCTGGGGAGCAGGAAGTTTAAGATAGTGTAAATTAATGATATAATGATGTATCAAAGTAGCCAAATGCTTCCTAATTCTTCAACTGTTTTCTTAAAAGCAAAAAGGAGTTTAGATTTGAGAAAAAGGAAGTCCTGATTTTAGAGATGGGTGGACACTCAGTTCTGCCTTCATTCTGGAGGTCTGATTCTGAATATTCCCTGCTTGGCCCTGCTGTCTGGTTGACCCTGTAGCCCTTGTTGTCCAGTTTTACAGAACACCAACATGGGGCAGGTTGTCTCTGTACATGATAGCATTAAAAAAACAAGACATTTTTTTCAGGGGTAGTAGGGGAAGTGGCAGGGGTAGGGGAAAGGTAAGAAGGGAAAGAAAAAATATGAGAAAAAGGAAAAAAAATGGAAGCAAAGTCTTTGCAAATAGAGAAGGGTGGAGGGGGTGAAGGGAGGGCAGGGGACTGGGAAAAAAATGAGAACCAAGATACATCATGTAAAGGTACAAGATCGTAATAATGAATGTAACTGTACTTTATATCTAAAATGTATCCATAAACTTAATGGGAAAAAAACACAAGACAACATCATAGTCTTGTTTAAAGCAAAGTCACTGTGCAAGTCATAACAACACCAAGCACCCTCATACCCTGGCTATTACTAGGATTGCTGCTTCTACATCAGTCACAGCTTTTGCCTGTTTTCCGTTATCCTTGCTTCTACATGAGAATCCTTAAGAGAATCAGTCATAGGACTGTCCCCAGCCCTGGAGAATACCCACCCTGAGCAAACCATCTTCCCCTGAACTCCCTCTAAAACCACCTAACACAGCCCAGAGCCCTGAGAAGTCATTCTAAGAGGGTCCTATGAAGACACCCCTCGGCCCCACTGTGTGGTCTCCTCACAGTAATGTGTGGACAAATCCAGTTTTGTTCAACTAGAGTGTTCCTGGCGGTCGTTGGCTGAAAGACATACTGACATAAATATGACAACGTATTGCCATAGTAGCAATTAAACAAGTAGTTGCAAAGGATTTTTCAAAGATGAAAATCATGCATTTACTCACAGTTTCTGCTGGCTGTGGAATGTATCCATATTGAGCATAAAATGGCATCTGTCAGGTTTCAGAAAAACACATTTGATTTACCCTGTTGATTTTTGTCATGAATTTTTAGTAAAAGATTACTTAAATTATGTATCTTTTATATTAATTAAATGATTTTTAAAACTTTACATGTTTCAGTTGATAAAAGTTAATTATTAAGTTGTCAATAATCCTTTGAATAACCTATCACTAAAAGGCTAAAACTCCTTTTCTTCTTAAACTTACATAGCACAATTGGGGTTAGTATTACCAGTTATATAAAGCATAATTTCCACTTTCAAATCAATTGTTTTGACAGGTTTTAAAGTGGTGATTAAACTGTTAAAAAAGACATTTGCATTCTTACTAAAAGAATGATAGCTATGTATGAGCCATGTGAACTTACATTATAATTCTGAAAATTTATTGTAGGTTCACAATATTCAATATACTGATGTCTAACTGGCTCAGGATCTATTGATTAAAGGCATCTTTCATCAAGATGGCTGCTACAATGTTTGATTTATAATTTTCAATGTTAATTAATTTATAAAGATGGATGCTGGTAGATTTTAAATGTGAGAAAATTTCATTTTTAGAAATGCTTCAGCTTTTGCCTTCTGATCTTATTAGAGTCCATTCACTGACTTCATTCATTTAAAATATAGACTTGAAGCATTACCAGATAGTCTACACAAGTAATTATAATGAGAAAGCACTTATGTCTACCAGGGCAAGCTGTTGATTATTTGCATTAATTATTTGCGCTAATTATATGCAGTTTTTTTCCTGTAAATATATTCAGTTATTATTTCCTTTGGGAAGTTGCCCTATTCTCAGATGAAACTAGTCATATAGGGTAGGAGGTATAGCTTCCTAGTAGAGCATTTGCATAGCACACACAGAAGCCTGGGTTCAATTCCTGGTGTGTGTGAATGCACACACACACACACTCAAAATCAAATACTTGTACCTGCTCTTCCAACTGTTGCAGTCCTGTTTGTTGGGGTGACTGTGTGGTTGTTTGTTGAGGTTGTTCCCAAGGTAGGAACATGTAAACAGGATAGAACTGAGGTGTCTATTTGTAAACAGAGGAGGAGACAAGAGATTCCATTAGATCAGCATATGCCACACTTTTTGTCTTCTAATCTGTACTTTGTGCAGGAGTTCTTAATCTTGACTAAAAATCAAAATCACCTGTTAAATCTTTTCATTTGTCATTTAACTGTGGGGCTTTGATTTATTACTCTAGGGTAGGATCCAGGCCTGACTTGTAATTTTCCAATTTATCATCAGCGAATTTGTGGTAAAGTCAGGGTGGAGAGCCACTTTTCTAGTGGTTAAAAAAGGGCAGCAAATTGTACTCCAGCTCAACTAGTTTCATTGGGATTCAGAATTTAATCCCATTAAGACTAAACTTCCTGATCCTTAAAATGAAGTAATTCTGTATGTCACAGATCTAAGCTAAATGCTTATGAGATAGGATGAGATAATGTCTAGAAGTAAGTTTTGTTTTGTAATGGAGGTTAGGTGAGATAAAATTACTACATAATTGTAATTACAGAAGAGTAAAGTGGTATAACTTTTAATGAAAACTCAATACTCTGCTGGTAAACAACAAAAACTATGTATAGCACAGCTTCTTTGAACCCAGGAAAATATAAATTAAATTATCCTAATATTGATAGCATTTTCCATATTAACACTGTGTTTTTACTAGTTTACATTCATTTTTAAATGATTCTCTTATTTAGGAGAAATCATCAACATTTAATTATAATATAGGGTCAAATGAAAACTGTATGCAAGAACCTGGAAATACTTTCAGCAGAATTTTATAACTGCGAAATAACATGGGGAAGTGTTTCTTATCTTTACATCATATTATATATTGTCAGTTTAATAGGTGTAGTGTGCTCTTTTATAGCCCTGCTGTAGGACAGCTAGCAATATAAATGTATTGCCCTCTGAAACAAAATTTAGGCTTGTGCAAAGTCAGCCCATGGTACTGGCTTTGAGTTGTACCCAAATGCCAGCACCCCAGATGCAAAGAACCTGATCTGAGACTAGTGAGCGCCTTTTCTCTCAACATAGCAATGTTCTGAGAATCCAAGGTTCCCAGAGACTCTGAGCTTCCTGTTCTGAAGGAGCTAAGTGACTCCAGTGTCAGCAAACTAATGCCAGCCCAGGCACCACTGAATTGGTGTTCGCAGCCTTGCTAGTGGAGAGCTAGAGAATGAAAGAAAATATTTAAGAGTGGGTAAGGAGCAGCTCCCTTGATTAACAGTGGAATTCTGCTCATTTACCTGTGCTTGTTCTTGAGGCGTGTTGAAGGGAAATACGTAAGGCATCACCTGCACAAGAAGAAGCATGTAAAAAGTTAGACTTGACTGTTATTGAAAATCCCGGAGCTGCTTTTCATAGGGTCAGCCACAGCGACTGCATTAGCAGGCATTCACAACAAAGGTTATCTACTGTATGAACTATTGTTACCACAACTTGTCTTTTCTTTTGTAGATAACATTTTTCTGATTATCTTGTTCAAAACTTGTTTTAACTCTATTTCTGGCTGTATTGTAGCATAGCTGATTTGAAGGGTGTCTTTCATGTTAAAAATCAGAAAATATAAGGAAGTGCTTTCAATAATGGTAGAAACATACAATGAGATAACAAATTCTTGATAGGACTACTGTCTTATTTCAAAAATGGCTCATATTCACTTTCACATCCGATGTGTAGCTCCCTTTCCTTAGGACAGCAAGATGGAAGAGCATGACTCACAGGGTTAGGGCCTTGTTGGGTTTGTGATGGTGTTTGAGGCTGCAAAGGGTCCAGCTGTCCAGTCTGGGCTCCTTGGGCAAAACTGACTTGTCTTGGGAATGGAATTTCATTTGGGAACAGTCCGACAAGCTGGTCCAGAGTTGACAGTGAGATCTGAGGGAGTCCTGGGATTGGAGCCTGCTGCTGTTGGAGGGGCATGCTGGAGAAGTGGGGCATCCAGGAATTAAGGGGCCCCTGAGAGGACACAAAGGAATTTAAATTCAGTACTGAGCAAGAAAGAGGTGAAATATCTAAACAGTTTCTATATTTTCAGAGCTACATTATGAAAAAGCCAGCATCCTAAATCATGAGGCACACATGTAGTGGTAAATTCTCAATGGTCATGGAAATGAGGGTCAGAGAGAGGTTGATAAAGGAGAACAAGTTTGAAGTGAGCAGATTGTTTGCAAATCTTGTTTTTGTCACCCTCATCAGAGGTAAACTGGATAGGATTTTGTGTAAAATAGCTAATTTTTCTCATAGTTGCGAGAATTAGAATATAGCATATACCAAGTTCTTTACAAATGAATGTTAATTAGATTATAGGTTTTACTTTCAAATAAATGGCAATTCGAACATATAGGACAAATTTGTAATTGTTAAAATTGAGATTTCAGACATGGGATTAGGATACTTCTTTATTCTCCTACAAAATATCATTAGATATGAGCAGTAGACAAATATTTTCCTTAAATTGACTTTTGAGGTAGATACCTGAAGCCTCAGTGGCAAAAGTTGACCATTATTAAGGTTCAGAAGTAACTAGAAAAGGAGAAATAATATGAAAAGAAGATTACTGGGGAGGCTAAAGTGATTAAGAACAACGCTTACTGTAAATATAGCAAAAGTCAGAGCTCCTTGATTGGTTTCTTATTAGAAGTGGAACATTTTCCCACTAGCTTACATTCAATTACAGTAGATACAGACAGGTTAGAAATGAAAGCAGAGTTGGGCTTTAACAACATCACTCCCATTGTGTATGAAATTGGATAATTTTAGCCCTTTCCTGTGATTCAATTAGTTGTTTTATACTTTTTTTACAGCTATATATACCCATATTGGGTGTATTAGAACACAGTGTATAGGAGATATTGTATCTGGCTTTGAAGAACTTGCAATCAAACAAGAAGGACAAAGTAATACTTTAGAAGAAGCCTGGTATACATAGCAGAAATAAAGTTGGAAATTTGTTTAGATATGTGTAAAAGCTAGTAGATGGGATCCAGGCTATATCAAGGGCAACCTTTTATATCTTCTCACTGGGTTTGCTTATAAAAATGGAGGAAATTGTTTTAATTATTTAAACTAACCTCATTGCTGTTGCTAGCAGACAGAAGGTGCTGTGGGATAAGCTAAAAACACAAAACAAAAGAAAACAGAACTGGTTAAAGAAGGATTGCTATAGGTATATATGATAAGATCAAGAGTACTATGAATTCACTTACCGGGGCTGACAATGTAGCTCCCAGGAGTCCAAGAAAAATTATAATTTTCATTTTCAGATTATATGCCTAGAAAATGAATTGTAATACTTGGCTTTAAAAATCATGATAAAAATAAAGTCATGACGAAAGTAATTAGGTTCAACCAGAAGAGTATTAATTGGGTAAAATTTGTAGTATATACTTATGTTTAAGATTTAAAAATAAAATTTATATTTATAAATTTTTACAACAGAACTTTTTCTTTTCTCCCACAGCAGGTGTTTATAGAAGTCAAAATTATTTGCTTGCCCAAAAGACTCACTGGTGACATAGAACGTAGCTGAATGGGTTACACAGAGGGAATATCCTCTTTATGCTATTTGAGACCCATGACTGGGATTAACCAACTGGCTCTTTATCATGAAAGTGGTCTGAAATTCAATATCAAAAAAGCACCAGGATAAAGATCTAGCCCAATATAAGATAATTTCTATTTAAAAGTCTAATAATATTACAAAATATTACATATATGAACTGAATTAGTATTTTTCCACTTTGGAAAATTAAACTGCAGCATTGACTTGTAGTGTAACCAGTGTTTACACTCTCTCATTCTTTTTGTGGGAAAATTCCTGCCATAGTTCAAATCACTGACCTTGCCAAGTATTTAGGGAGACCTTGGTAGTCTATCCTACTGATTTGGATTCTTAAAATTATGAAAGCAAAGATATGATATCTTACCTTACTCCTAGGCCTAAGAAATCTAGAACCATGCAAGCTCTGTGATCTTTTTCTCTATCAGCTCTGCTGCTTGGAATTCCTCTTAAAATTTAAAACCCATCTTTAGAAAAAAAGGACCAATCATTTTTCAAAGGGACCAATGATTCAGTGGGTTTCAGACAATGGCTTAGCTAATGGCCCCTTTCCTAATCATCTAGTGGTATATGGCTTCCCACACTCATAGTAATGTTATTAATTATCCCTGAGAAATGTTTTCCTGTGATCATTTCTGGCTTCTCCTTAGTTATGACTAACTCTTGTAGAATAATTTTATTCTGCTCTTTCTGTCATCTTTAAAATAATACCCTAATTGAGTAATCTTAAAAACCTTTAATAAACTCAAGGATAAATGAGCATTTTTATTTTGAGAGAAAAATATAAAATTATAAGACAGAAGGCATCTGAAAAACAAAAATCCAAAACCTAGTAATTGTCAAAAAGTAATACTTCAGTGGTTCACTTGGCTCCGTAAATGTGAATTCATTTCATTTGCTTTGACCTTGAAAACTTTAGTACATCTCCCCTTGTCTACAGAATAAAATCCTTAAAAAATTGCTAAACTATGTGTTCATTAAATGTATGTCCCTATGTGATCATGTAGCTTGGAATAAATAAATATGAAGGGTGATGGTCTATATTGTAAAATAATAGTGATAAATGAATGCTTTGTGTTTTTAAAATTCTCTTGCTAAATATAACTTTAATATTCAGAAATATATGTAAGTATTGCTTCTTGTATATCATCATTATTTATATTTCCTTCTTAAAGTGAGATTCTTTTTATTGTTGTTAATATTGACCCAGCTGTAATAGATAGTCCAGGATCACAAATGTTGTGATATTGTATCGTCAGTCAATTTCCATTATTAAAGACTTATGTAGCTAATTTAATCTTGAAAAATTATCATATAGGAAAAGAAAATTATTGCAATAAATTTGTCTTTGTTAGTAGTATGAGACACTTAGAGTTTACTCATTAATACTGAAGTGATTATATTATTTGCTATTTATCTAGTCAAGAAAGCCCAAAAGGACCCAAAACATTAGTTAAAATAACAAGAATTTTTTTCTTTACAAAAAGAGGAAAAGATATTATTAGAATTTTTATATCTGTGAGAAAGGAACTCACCTGAGATATATGAATGCAGTCTTTTTAGATTAGTTAGTTGGATGACACTAAATATTCATGACAGATTTAATGAAAATTTCAGTCATTCTCTGGCAAAGGTAGCAGCTTGACTGAGTAGGTAAAGTAGGTAGAAAGTTACCTGATGATATATATTTGTAATTACTGACCTTGGTCTATTTTGAATGTTGTCAAATTAAATTTAACACACTGTAAGTTCTCAGGCTCTTGAGATTTTTTTATTGTATTCTGCAGAGTCTTAAGCAGCTAACCCTACCACTGAGCCAGAAAGTTGTCAGGACCTAGCACCAAACGAGTCAGAAATTGTACTGCGGAGTGAAACACAATTTCAAAATTATCCTGAAGATAAATAGTTTCATCTAGCTGCACTGTTCAAATCTGAAGGTAATTGGGAGACTTCGATCATTTTCAAAATCTTGTTTTTCATTTTTCAATGCTGGAATATTTTAAAGAGAAAAGGTTGAAAGGCTACATTTATACTAGAGTTGAAATGGAAAAAGACATGCAACACTTTCCTATCTGATGGCTCCTAAGGTGCTGTGTCAATGGAGGCAGGGTTATCTCTGGCTGGAGGGGAAGTAGCAAGGGTTCTAGTTTAATTCTCATCACATTGTGGCTTGGATTTGGTATATGTCTGTTTCCTTCATGCAACCACACTAGATTTACCCTTTTCTCATCACTGTGTCAGTTAAGGTGTTTCACTGAGTTTTGTTAAATTGTTTATTTCATTCAGGGGAGAAAAAAAGGTGAGGCAGATCCAGAAAAATGTCAACCTGTATAAATTAAGTGCAGGAACACAGGATAAGGAAATCCTGAACCAGATATTATCACTATAACTTCATCCTTTTGTTTTAGTTTGATTACCAGAACTAGATAAACTTTCATTCAAATGAAAGAACAAAAATACATTTTGTTGCCAAGTGCAATATGACTGTTGAAATGTTTGCCAGTGAAATTGTCCGTATCTTGGCACTGTTCCGATAACATAAAAGATGAAGAGTAAAAAATAATGGCTTATGCTATTTTAAAACTTCTCATTGACTTGTTGGTATTGCATATTTTAAAAATTAGATGTATATTCAATAAAACTCAACATTACCTGATACTGTATAATGGATGTACATTGGTTGAAAGGAAAAATCTTAAGGCTCTTTATATAGAAAGTCTATGGTGGGAGATTTTTGACACCTTTTCTTTCATAAAATGGTTTATAAAATTTGCCTCCTGCCATGTGATTGCAAAGAATTTCTGTCAGAAAAGTGTGTGTGTGTGTGTGTGTGTGAGAGAGAGAGAGAGAGAGAGAGAGAATGAATATGAATTTTTCTTTGGTAAGAAGTACCTAGAACTGTTGTAAACTGTACTGCAGAAAGTTTACCTGTGTGCATTTGTGGGATATCAAATTAGGATAAGGATAAATACTCACAAAGCTTCACATTCATTGCATTCTTTTCCATTTTAACTCATGTTCATCTCATGAGGGGTTGTGTAGGATTGTGGACAGGAGCATAGATTCTGCAGTCAATCTACTTGGCTCTAGCTACTAATGCTGCCAGCCACAGGCTCCTGAATTGTGGACAAGTTGTAAATCTCTCTGAAGTTTCTCTTACTGTGAAATGGGATAACTTTTCAGAGTTGATGAGATGATTCATGCTCTGGGCATATAATGAACACCAGATCTTAATTGTGTTAGAATATTAGATTCTATACATCTGAAGCATCCCCTGGGGTTGGCACAAGATGGACACTAAATATTTTATTTGTTGAATGAATAAGAAACAGTACACAGAAGAACTTACTATTACAAAGAATGGCAAGTTGGTTGATATTTGTTACAGAAGAAGGAAAATGAAAACAGAAACAGGGTGATATTGCCACAGACTTCTGGGGTACAGGTAGCCTCTCCACCAAAATGAAATGAGCTTGAGTCCTTTAATTTAAAATATTTTTGAAAATATCTGAAAGATCAATTATTGATTATTATCCTTTAGACAATGGTGGGGTGATAAGATAGATTTCAACAATAGCAGCATCTCCTGGTTTCCATGGTGTAAATTCTCCCACCATGGTTGATTTCAAAGTAATGTTTAACAACAGACTTCAAAAGTTCTTACATATTAACCATTGAATTCTAAGAGGTAGTAAGAGTCAGCAAATCATTGCCTAGGGTAATGAGTGAATCAGCCAAATACGATGGCTCTGTTGCCCTAGTCATAAGTATTTTACATGATATAACTTACATAATGTACTACTGAAGGTGGAGGTATTTAGAGGTATGTGAATCCAACGTGTTTTGTGCCGTATGTTAGATTCTTGACTATGTTTTCTAAACTCATTTTCTCAATTAACCCTCATAAACATCTACAAAGTATCATTATCACCATTGGAGTCATTAGAAAACTGACTCAGAGAGGTTAATAATTTGCCCAATGTGGCATATTCTTTAGTGACCAAGGTCAGAACTAAACACAAGTCTGTTTCCATAGTCAAGTATTTGTTTCAACACCATAGTCTATGATTTTACCCAGATACAAAGTACTGAATATTTTTCCCATGCATTTTTTGAGATAGATTAAATAAATTTTGTGACATTCTTGATTAAAATTTCTTTCTCATCTTTTGTTGAAGACTTCCTAGAACTCTTGAGTAATAGAACTCCTGACATATATTATATATAATCAATATATCCCAATTTATGAATTTTTTGTGGCTGACTTTGAAACATTGGGGAATTATCTAAGACAGAAGGACTAAACTTGACCATTTGTTTCTGCTTCTCCAAGAGCCTTAAGGAACTCAGTCTGATATGAGGAAAAAAATCCAGGATTATTCTAATCAACAGTTGAAGTGCTGTCAGCTGAGATTACCAACCATGAAAAGTACAGTAATAGTCTTTTTATTTTTCAGGTTACATTTTAATGAAAGAAGCTTGATTTTCTCTATTTCTTTTTCCAAAATGCTTTTCCATCTGGGAAAACAATCACAGCAACAGAAAGCAAGAACTAATAATTCAGGAACAGAGGCAACTTTCCTCAGAGGACTGCTTGTAGAAATCCTATAAAAATACCAATATAATATGTGTTATGATAAAAAGGTGATTATTTACATTTTAAAAACTATATTATAGCATTAATGCCCCTCAAAGGACTTCCCCTCACTTCAGACACACTTATCCTGTCACTTTTGCCATGTTCTGAAGCATTTATGGAAGTCCTCTTTCATGAGTGTCTTTAGTTGTGTTGTCATAGTTGCCTTGATGTTCTGAATCAATTAAAAATGTTCACTGTCACAGTCATCTTGACTTTGGAGAAGAACCAGAAGTTGCATGGTGCCGGATCTGGTGAATAATGTGGATGAGGACAAAGCATCATGTTTTTATGAGCCTGCTTTTTTGTGGAATTGCAATGAGCAGCACCATTTAACTCCTAAAGACACTCATGAAAGATGACTACAGAACTGCTACAGGAAGTAACAGGAATGGTGTTGTTAAATAGAATAGAAATATTACTTATCTAACATATGGAGTGCTCCATATATTTTATTAAGTGTTACTTACCTAAATTAGCTCAATCCTCACCACAATCTTGAAATTTAGAAATTATATTTTCAATGAGGAGGTGAGGAACATATGTATCAATAAAATTAAAATGTTTTCCTAAGGCTATGTGTTTAATGAAGTCTAATGTCTCAATTGAAATCTAACTTTAAAATCATATTTTTTACAAGTATACTATATTTAAAGACGTGACTTTTAAAGAAACTGTTCTATAGCTCTTATGTTTAAATTTTTAAATATATGGATTTTTAAAGAATTTTACTTAGTGAGTCAAATGGAGCTCTGGGATGGATCTGATGGATATGAACCTTCTTTTATTTTCCTTTTCTTTCTTTCTTTTTTTTTTAGACAAGACCTCAGTATGTAGTTCAGGCTGGGCTTGAACTCGCTATGTAGAGATCCTTCTTGAATTCGCGGAGATCCTACAGCTTCAGCCTCCATAGTGCTGAGATTACAAGTGTGTACTACCATGCCCAGTGAAACTACATTACTAATAAATACATGTTCTCTTCACTTGTTGTAATATCTATACAAAACAGTTGAAAACATTTAACATTTATTGATAATTTATTATTAAATTACCTCTTTCTATTGTGATACCAACCTTACAATATTCTGCAAAAGATTTTCTTATGCTGCTAATCAGTAGGCAAAGATTAAAACAATTGTGTCTTTCTTGGACATGCCAATTAAAAGTGCTATCAAATAGATTTGAAATCAAAAGATATGAATGGATGAAAAATTATTACCAATTAATGTTTGCTAAATTCACAACTAATCTCTGTAAAAGACTAAAGAAGTCCACAAATAAACATTATGTAATGATTTACGGTATGTCTGAGGATGAATTGTATGTCTCAGTCTGGACTTTGAGTAAGTATGAGGTTAGGTTGAAATGACTGTCTTAAAAACCAAGGTGGATGACATGAGATCATTTTGTGGCAGGAGGGTTAGGCTGTTTGGTTGCATGGATGATAGGCAGAGCCTGACTACTGGGCTTGCTTTCATCAGTAATTACACATCCTGGTTTCTCTGAAACACAAAATTCACTGAGTAGCTGTGTTAATTATTTTTCCCAGTAAAGCGGGCGCACTGAGTTTTCTTCCTGTTTAAACAGCAACTTGTTTTAGCTTGAAGGCTTCACACAAGTTCTAAGCCCAGGAAAGAATCAACTAAAATCTTTATTCTAAGGAAAATTTTTGAAGGCACTTTTGATACCTCCATATAGAAATATGTCTGTAAAGTAGTAGAGAATTGAATGGTAGGAATACATTTCATACTTATGTATTTTACAGGTACTTCAGAGAAGTGACTTTAGATTCAAGGATTAGATGACCCTTCAGATAAAACCTGTTTGGTTCAGATGGCTACAATTTGAGTTCAGAAAGGAATTGTGAAACCCTGGCCTAGAGCAAACCGTGTGCGTGTAGGAGGGTATGTTTGAGAAAACTCTGGCAGTTCCCTTGTGATATATGGAAATTATGGCTGGGAGAAATTCCTAGAAACCAAGTGCATTGCTCTTTTCCTTTGAATATAAAATAAAAATAAAAGCATTCAAGTGTCTGTCCTGCCTAATAATGAGTGTGGGTCATGGTAGGTGGAACGTTCACGAGATTTCCAGGAGTTTAACCATCACACAGCCAAAGATCAGCAGAGGCCTTACCACACCAGCAAGAATGGCAGCTGCTTAGAAAACATGGCATAGAGGAAAATATTGAGGTACTACCTTACCTGCATAAGTAGTACAATCTGATTTTTATAATTTATAAATGCCCTTCAAATAAAAATACTGTTGAGACAAGACTCATTGAAACACAGGGTAGGGGTATATTTTTTAGAGAAACAACTGCCATTAATGCATGAATGGGGTAATTTTTCGTGTAGACAGTTCAGTTTGTCTGCTTATATTTATTGTGTAGATGGCACATCGATAGCATGAGTTCATCATATAAAAACATTTTAGATTTGAATCCCACTTCAGGCACTTATTAGGCATGTATTTGAGGCAAATTCTCACTAACTTCTCTGAACCTATTTCCTTCCCTGTAAAATGAGGCAAATTCTCTACTTACAGGGTATCTTCAGAAAGTGAATGACACTGAGAAAATGCTTCATTCAGCACAGTAATGGTTTTCATTAAGCTATTGTAGGGGAAATTTGACACAGCTTGGATTTCCAGGGAGAAGTCTACATAAGAATGAGGGAGTCTGAAAAAGCCTTCAACCTGATTCCTGTACATGTGACCTTCCACTCCATCTTAAAATAACTTCCAAGTTGAATTACAAAAAAACCCAAAACAAAACCAAAACCAAACCCAATTACTTAGGAGAAATGTTGGTAGTTATCAAGTAAAGAAAGAAAAGCTACTATTATATTCTTGCTATCCTACATTTTTTTTGTATGTCCTTTTATTGGTACATTTTAGGTGTACAATATAATGACATTCATCTTTGGAGATATGCACCTTTACATACTCTCTTGGTTCTTAATTTTTCCCCCTTCCCCTGCCCTCCCTTCAACCCCTCCATCCCTCCCTATTTACAAAGACTTTGTTTCCATTTTTTCATTTTCTCATATTAATTCCATTCCCCTCTTTCCTTTCCCCTACCCCTCCCACTTCCCCTTCCCCTTTGCCCCTTTTCTTCCTATTTCACTTTATACCTTTTAGTCCTTATTTACACTTTCAGTTTCTCATACTAGAGAAATTATTTGGTACTTACACATGTGTGTCCTGTTTATTTCACTTAAGAGTATCGTCTCAATGTGCATCCATTTAGCAATAAATGTCTCTAATTTCTCATTTTTGATGGCTGAGTAGTACTTCATTTTATAAAAAACACCACATTTTCTTTATTCAGTCTCCAGTTGATGGGCATTTGGGCTGTTTCCAAGTTTTAGCTATTACAAACTGTGCTTCTATGAACATGGGTGCACATATATCACTGTGGTATGATTCTCTTAATTCTTTGATTTTTTTTCTAATTCCCTGGTTTGTTGATGTTACTCCTTTTGATAAATTCTGGTATGTCCTATTAAATTCAGATAACTTTATTTCTTCAATCAAACACTATTTGTTGAGTATCAGAAATTATCCAGAAATGCTACATGTAGAGCACTTATATTCCAGTATATAAGTGAGAATTACATATGAGCAAGTGAATGTGATGCTTTTAATGAGGATAAAGAGAGCTAAGTCAGTGTGTGGATCAGGGATGGAGTGACCTGATAAAACTTTATAGTGTGGGAAACCCCTGGGCTGGGCCCAGGATGAAAAGAAGGATTTCATCAGGCAGAAAGAGTGGAAAGTAAACTCCAAGTGAAGAGAAGTTAGGTAGAACTCTTGAAGACATTGGCATAGGAAAAGACTTCATGAACAAATCCTTAGTTCCATGTGAACTAGCACAAAGAATCAACAACTGGGATCTCATCTTATTAAAAAGCTTCTGCACAGCAAGAGAAACTACCTACAGAGTGAAGAGACAGCCCACAATATGGGAAAAAATTTTGACCAGCTGTTTCTCAGTTAAAATTCTACTATCTAGAATATATAAAGAACTTTAAAAAATCAGACCTCCCAAATTTGAAGACCCAATCCAAATGAAGGCAACTGAAATAAACAGACATTTCTTAGACTAGGAAGTAGAAACAGCAAATAAACATGAAAAAATGTTCAACATTACTGGTCATCTGAGAGATGCAAATGAAAATAATGCTGAGATTCCAACTCACTCCAGAAAGAATGGCTGCTATCAAGAAATCAACCAATAACAAATGCTGGCAGGGCTGTAGGGAAAAAGGAACTCTTCTCTACTATTGGTATGAGTGCAGACTGGTGCAACCACTGTGGAAATCAATATAGAGATACCTCAAAAAACTAGGATTAGAGGTCCCATTTGACCCAGTTATTCCCTGGCTGAGTATCTTCCCAAAAGAATTGAAAGAATCATACCACAGTGATATATGTGCACCCATGTTCATAGCAGCACAGTTTGTAATAGCTAAAATTTGGAAACAGCCCAAATGCCCATCAACTGGTGACTGGGTAAAGGAGATGTGTTTGTTTGTTTTTTAATAAAATAGAGTCTACTCAGCCATAAAGAATGAGAAACTAGAGAAATTTATAGCTAAATGGATGAACATTGAGAACATATTCCTAAATGAAATAAATAGGCTACACATGTGTAAATACCGTGTAAATGAGGATCAAAATGTATAATAGATAATGTGAAATAGAAAGAATAGG
This sequence comes from Heterocephalus glaber, assembly GCF_053883595.1. Lineage (NCBI taxonomy): Eukaryota > Metazoa > Chordata > Mammalia > Rodentia > Bathyergidae > Heterocephalus > Heterocephalus glaber. The sequence continues at coordinate 36,750,939 of NW_028258139.1, forward strand.
TCGGAAGGGGAAGGGAAAAGGGAAGTAGGAGGCGTAGGGGAAAGGAAAAACTATGAGAAAAGGAGAAGATGGAAACAAAGTCTCTGTAAATAGGCATGGATGGAGGAGTTGAAGGGATGGCAGGGGAATGGGAAAAAATAAGAACCAAGATATATCATGTAAAGGTACAAATTTCCAATGATGAATGTCATCATATTGTGTACCTAAAATGTACCAATAAACTTAATAAATAAAAAAAGAAAATTCCAAGCAGAGTGTACATGATGTTCAAGTGCCTTGGGTATGACATAACTTGATAATTTGGGGGATAATCACTAATTCAAGATAATTGGAATATAGGATACCTGTGGTAAATTGATAGGCACTGAAGTAGAGCTGGTAGAGGCCATATAACAAAATGTTTTCTTAGACAAACAAATGTGGTTTAATGTTATCCTGCTGGCAGTTGACATCCATCAATTAAGAGAAAATATATGTGTCACCCATTAGTAATGATTCCCAAATACATCCTTCCCTTCTGATGGGTGCTTGGGAAGTTGTAGTTTGTAGACTTTGAACTTACTAACTGCTTATACCAGTTAAATATAAGCAAGAAAGAGCCTGTATGTGCTCCAGCCAGGAGCTTTAAGGTAACACACCCTTCTTTCTCTCTTTGTTCTGGCCACTGGCAATGTTCCAGATGGCTGCTTTTTCACCAAGTTGAGTTCTTCAATCTGCATCTCCCAGTGAGAACAAGTGGAGCAGAGTTTCCAAGTGGGCCAGAAAAAGTGGAACAAGGGAGAAATAAATTTCATGTTTTCAAGTCACTGAGACTTGGGGATTGTTCGTTACTGCACATTGAGTTTGTCTCTATTACCAGTCTGGGATTAGTATATTTGCAAGATCTCAGTGGCAGCACTGTCACAGACAGTCTTGAGTAAGGCAAATGTGAAGGGAGTGTACCTTTACTGCAACCTGTGGTTTGGCAAGAGCACAGAACCAACCTGGGAGCTGCTTCTGATGTTGCTGTTTACCACCTATAAGACCAGGAAGTCAGTTGACATCTTCAAGGAAATTCTTAATTTATTTGGGTAGGAATTTATCTATTGACTTTCAATTTTGGCCCTCAGTTATATAGGCCTTGAGACTAGAATTTATGGATAAATGGAATAAATATATCCTGACTTACATATGGATGAAACAGTGAATCATAGATTTCAGTAAGTTTTATTTCTGCTTTCAGAATCCCCTGACTGCAATACTTTCTCATACTCCAACCCAGTGATTTTTTTTCCTCCTTACTCCTACTAAAGCATTATCCTAGGACTTTTCCTCCCTTCTTATTTTCCAGTGGGGTCAGTAAACTGCTTGGCCTCAGATTAATCTAGCTCTGCCACATTAACATGTGATGCTCATAGTAAGAGGCCTAACCTCTCCAGGCCCTGTATTTCTAAACTTCAAAATTATAATTAACAATTATAATTAATAGTATTTGTTTTGTGGAGCTATGTGAGAAAGGAACATCCTAGGAAGTACTGTGCAAACTGACACAGTCAATACTCATTAGGGATTGATAACACCGTTATCAATGTTGCTGACATTCCTAGTTCATTCTTCTCAACCTCTCATCTACTGGTGGTCTGTAATGCAAGGGCTCAAGTTCCCTAAGAGTTGATCTACTCAGGGACTGAGCAGTCTTCCTTTGGACTGCAGGTCCTACACTCTGCTCTTGTCTCAATGCCTCTTTGGCCTTCATAGATCTAACAGTGGGATGGTGTTCATTAATGAACATGTGCTATGCAAATTTGTCAGTGAGTTTAGTTTAAGATAAAGCGTCTTCAGGTTTATGAACTATGCACAGAGCCATTTTAGTATACAAATTACACAGCTCTATTTATGTATGTGGTTGCTGGACAGGGTGATGGTAGAATAAAAGTTGTTAGGGAATATTGATGAGCACAAGCTACAGGTAATAGGCCAAGGGATTCCCAAATGAAATAAGGTGCATATGTGTGTCCATGTGTGTGTGAAAGATAATATTATTGCTAATATGCTATTGTGGCAGGATTTTTCTGTTTTTGACAATCAAGTTTTCATTTAGAAATATGAAAATTTAAACAAAATAAATGAATTAAATATGAAACTGGAGATTTTAACAAAAAAGTCTTACTAGTTCTGAATGAGTCTGATTATTTAGAATATTTTTAATGAATCTGATTATTTAGAATATTTTGCCAGAATGTTTCTGTGGCTAAAAGAACTAAAAATTTACTCTAAATGCCTGTCACAATTGTTTGTCTGCAGCTGCTCAGATTCCTGTACTGAGGTAGACTTTAAGGCTAAATCAATTTTAATGGCTGTACTGGGCAAAGTATGAGTCCCAAGACAAGATAACACTATCTGTAAAGCAAAGTAGAATGTGTCCTCAGTGATGTGCCCTGCCACATGAGGGTGCACTTTCCACTAGATACATGTATATTTGGTATTTTTTTTTCTTTTAGTGTTATTTCTTATTTAAATTGAAAAATCCTGCAATTTATGGCACAATATTCTAAATTTTACAGATGTAGATCTGTGCCATAGAAGATAGAGCTCCAGGTAATTGTAGCTAATTTAAACATAACCTTAGGAAATATTGAATGAATCTGAAATAGTGAATGAATCTGAAAGACTGTAGATTCTACAGCTAGGGGACAAGTTATGCTGGGTGGACTTGTGGTGAAGTTCTCACTGATAATCATAACTGTGGATTCATATCTAGCAGGTTTTATGCAAGTAAAATATGGAGGTTTAAAAACCAAAAAATATTCAAACTTTTCCTGTGGCAGAGCTGTTTCTACTGAAATCTAATTGTGAAATCTGTGATAGATAGATTGCACTTGTTTGATTGGTGTGGTTTATTAACACCAATACACAAAACCATTCAAGAGAAAGCAACATGGTGGAAGCCTTTGCATTGCAAATCAGTTAAAGTCTAGGTATAATATTTTTTAATGAGCAAGTTTTAAAAATGTTACTAGAAGAAATTTAGAGCCAACTTGGAAATTTACAAAGTGATTCCTCAAGCTCCATGAAAACACTAGGGAGTGAATCCAGCAGCTGTAGGATTCCCACTAAAAAGCGCATGGGCTAATGAGTCATTTACACAAAAGGACAAAGTCACCTGAAACATATACAGGAATTAATGTTTAGCACAAGGAAAATAGGCGTGACAACAGAAGTCAATGAAGATATTCACAAACAAGAACAGAGCACCTTGCTTGCCAGCTAGAGAGAAGCCAAAGGAAACAAAGACAGGTGGAAAATCCAGGAGAACTAAGTCTACCCTAAATCAACCCGGAGGTTTCCTCAAAGAATCTCAGAAACAATGACAATATTGGTGCACTAGGGCTTAAAAAGAAGCTAGAAACCAGCCACCTGTGTACATACCCAAAGGCAAAAGTGAACTATATTTTTGCCAGTTTCTTAGGTGGCGTGGCAGTTTCAAAGGTCAGATTTTTTTTCCCATTCATCTGTTCTGCTTTCACTTGCTTATTATGCCAGAATGTTCACTGGAAGAATGGGATTCATCTATTTAGAGCTTTTGAACTCTGCAGCATGCTTATGAGAGCTTTGAGGCCAATTAAGTGCTGACTTTTCTTCAAAAGGGATACTTAGAAAATTTTAAAAAATGAATTAAGTAGTGGGGATTTAGAATCTCTGGTCTAGAAATGGAAGTACAGGCTCTCCTCAGGAAAACATGGCCTGAAAAGGTGGCTCATCTTGTCAGGATGCCAAGGTGTAGACAGGACCAGAATAGGAAGAAGTGACCATACTTTGGGTAAAAGGAACAAGTTTGTGAGCCAGGAGACATTAAAGATAGCTTCTGACTCTGGGTAATTACTTCTGCAGCTTGTACTTTTGAAGATTGTTCTTTGTATATTGTTATCTTCTTGACCTGTTTAATTGTTGGGATTAAAGAGCAACTTTCTTTCTTTCTTTTTTTTTAAGAGCAACTTTCTTAAGAGAGATTTCATTCCAAATTAGGCAAATAAAGACCAAGTATTTAGATTACTGGGTCAAGATATAGCTGGTCGTGTATGGGAGATTTATAGGAGATCTTAAGGATAAAATTGAGATAACATATCTGGGAAACTGATTTCTGCTTGTAAGTGAAAGAATTGAGATCTTTTGGCCTGAGAACATGGCTCTTCTGCGTGCCGGGAGAGTTGGACAGGACACTGCGCGAAGTTAAAGTGCACCTTAGCTCTTCTGCGGGTCACTTTTCTTCCCCAGCTGAAGTCTGAAAAATATTTTAAGATTTTTCTGGAGCCACCGCTAGAGGCTCTGTTTCCAGTCTTCAGGAGGCAATTGCACCAGTAACAGAGTCCCCCAAGAGCCAGCAGGGATTGAGATTAGAAGCAATGAAGCCTTTTTCATGTGAGAATTTGTTTGTGTCCATGAAACTTTAGTAATACATCTGGAGGAAGGATTTTCATGCATGTGTGTGATTCTCTTTCTTCATCTTTCTACTTTTCCATTGCATTTGTCAGAGTGGATCAATTTCTTTATACAATTATTTGATGACTTTAGCTTCATTAAAACCTGCTAACTAGCCTTTCTTCTCTGCTTTGCTCACAGGAGCCACTCCTTTCTCTGTGCAAAGACTGAGTTCACTTAATTTTGCTTTAATTTAAACATTTGCTATAATTTGATTTTCACAGAAAACTTTAAAAAAATTTCAGCAAAAGTTGTTATTTCTAATTCACTTTGATTCTAACAGGGAAGTTGTACAATCAACACCTATACTAGTACACAGAACAGAGATCATGATTGAAGTGAATATAGTCATGCATGAATGTGTACATGAGACACAGAGAAAGGGGAAACTGAATGTAAGAGTGGTAACAAAATCAAACATAAATAGGCCTTGTCCAAATATCTGTGTAAGCAATTCTGCCATACCTACATCTAGGGATGAGTATGGTGATTTTCCATAAATTGTGTTTCTGTTTAAGTAAATAATGAATTATTTTTCAATTAAGTAGATATACTAAATAGGCTAGTTTTTCTTCCATATTCTCTAAGAAGTTTAGTCAACTTCAGGTAACTAATAAGGTTTTTGGTAAAATAATATCTCAAATATTATATGTGACATTTTCATGCTAAAAATGTTTATTGTTTATTTGAAGCTAAAAATTAGTTGGATATCTTGGTATATGTTTGTTTTTGACTACATATAAACACACACAAAGCCAAGTTGAGGGGGCAAGGGTTGTAGAAAATGAGCATTCCAGGCAAAGGACACAGCTGATACAAAGGATGAGTTGGAGTCCAGTGTTTTAACAAATGGCTAGGAACCCGATCTGACTGAGAAGAAGGAGTAGGGGACCACACTAGGATACAAAGCCAAAGAGTCAAGGAGCTAACTCTTTAACTTTAAATGTGAGCTTGACCTAGGGATTTCATGGAATGTTTTGAGGGTAAGACTGACAGAATGTGATTAATACTTTGGAAGCATCACTACTCAAAAAAAGGAAGAATGGAAGCGACTATAAAACTCAGATGAGAAATGATAGTGATTATGAACAAGGCACTTAGAGTATAGATAATGACAAGATAATTCTGTTTTGAAATCAGTGCTGTTATGATTTTATTAATGATGTGGGTGGCATGTAAAAAAGAAAGGAATAAAAGATGGCATTAGTATTTTTGTTGTGAGCAGCTAGACTAATACTGTCTTATTTACTGTGATGCAAAAGGGAGTATATAGAGAGCAGCTTAAGATCAGAATGAAAGCAGTCACATTTTGTTACGAGAATAAAATAACTTCTTTGTGGTGTTTCATTGAACTGCAAAATTATGAGTTGTATATTTTTGAATAGGTCTGACAATTCAATAAAACATTAAAATAGACAGGAAACAGCAAAACTGAAAACTCAAGAATGAAAATGTGAAAATATACAAGTTCTACAAGTAAGAACTCAGACATTCCCAAGTAACTAATAGTGGAATGAGTGTTTTTAAATTTAGCAACACTGTATGAAAGTCCAAGACCGTGTTTTAAGTGTTCCAGGGACTATGTTCTGAGATCAGTCTAATGGCACCCGAAGTGTTGCGAGGCATGAGAAGCTCGACATTGAAGTGGGAGAGACAGGAACAAATGTGGGTGCAGGGGCAGGAAGGGGTCAGGAAGAGAATGGACAGCACTGCTCACTGGAAGGATGTGAGGAGTAAAGTCAAGCTCCTGTCTCACTTCCAAGATGGCCCTGCCCTTCCAAGGTGGGTGAAGTGCAGATTGAGTCACCCTTGATCAGTTCTTCCTGTCCTGATACTTTTACACTCAGGAGGATTTGAGAAATGAAAGAAAAAATTTAAGTAAAATGATTTAAATAGTCTGTTTATGAAGTATTCTTCTTCATAAAGTTTCATTTTTATTGCATATTTAAAATTTTAACAATTATCTTTTACAGTTATGGAATAGATTTTTTTTCTTAAAAGAGACCTTGGGGATGATTCATATATACAAGCATTACTGTAATAATTAAGCTGGCTAAAGAAGAGAAAGAAATAGATATTTTTAAATGTAAAATTAGAAATAAAAATTTAAGTAAAAGATATTTTTGTATAGATTTCATTAATTGTTTCATCTCTATCTGCATATAGATTTCACATAGATTTTATTGATTTCTCTATCTGTATTTATAAAAATCACAATAATATTAAAGTAGTATTTATAGAATGTATAAAGGCTCACAAAAATAAAATGAGTTCCTTTGGCTTTATGATTTCAATATTTTTTGGTGGCAGATTACTTTTTAAAAACAAGCTCTTGGTAGTCAATAACCTTTTTTAATCAATAGAGTTACAGAATTAATGATATGCATTGAAAAATTTCAAGGTTTTTTTGTTATACATGTGCATGCAGTATACATATTTTGAATTCTGGATCCTCAAATTCATTTTCTCTTTACCCATTTGGAGGATAAGTACCTGTCTTTTCTGCCAAGAAATCTGAAGGTTTTCCATAAAAATTCTGATTTTTGTGGAGAAAACTGTACAGATTTTTCACAGGTAAAGAGCAGTCAGGATAAAAACTCCCACTCTGAGCTTTATTATAAGTAGACAGAGGAAGGCTATCAGTGAGAAGCTTTATGGTCAGGAAAGGAATTCCATGGGGAACCTTCTCACACCTCTGACACTCCCATTTCAAGCGTGTGTTAGGATGTGGGGTCAGTCAGATTGTATTAAACTGGTGTTTTTACAGAATGGGCTTCACAATGTAGAATTTTCTTTAGTAGATAAAGGCATTTAGGAGTCATCCTTGAAAATGAAATGCAGTGTTTCGAAGAATATGCTTGAAAATATATCTGCCCCCATTGCACCTCTATATGCACCAGAGAGACTCATATGCTCACCCATGCTTTTTTATTTTAAGTGAACTATTGATCAGGGTAAAGATGATATAATAGAAAAAGACATACCTTGTATAAAATCCCCACCATGAAAAACTCACTCAGGCACTTCTCAATACATTAATATTCAGTGGAAATGCTAATATAACCATTTCAAAAGAAATACTGCACCTTTTTATTTTACTGTTTTGCAGTGCTGGGGATTTAAGCCAGGGCTTTGCACATACCAGGCAAGCACTTCACCACTGAGCCATATCCCCAGCCATTCAAAAAGTTAGATGAAAATACAGTTTAATTATGTAATTAACTTGTGAAATTTCCAATTAATTAAAACTATTTTAAGTTATTTTCATTCTTTTCCCAAACAAATTATAATTTCTAGGTTTTGATTGTGTCATGTAAACATAATTTGTATAAAACTGTCAAATTAGGTGGAAGGAATTAAATCATGTATATAATTTAAAACTTGTTTGAAAGTAATGTTAGTTTGCATTTTATTTAAAGACGTGGCTTATATCCTGATAAATGACTTACTAGAAATTTTAATATGAAGAACTACTTTGAGTAATTACACTATACTAAGTTTTTTTACAATATCCCTTTCTCTATTATATACATAAATATGCAAGATTGTAAGTGCTTATCTTCTTTTTCAAGATGAAGAATTTGAAGCTGAAAGGAATATTGGCATTGAAAAACCTTTATGGACAAAAAGGCTAAAGTCTCTTACTGTCATGGTTACCATTTTGAATTTTTTGGTTCACCGCCTCCTTCTCCTGTTCTTCCTTCTTGTCCTTCTTCTTCTTTGTAGGAAAGACAAGAGTTTATTTCTGGTTATGCTGTCAAGGAGGAGGAGGGAAGTGGTGTTGCAAGGGAGCTGTCCAGTCGGCGAGAGATTGGGGTTTTTATACGGGTTTGAGGTCATGGAAAGAGGGTCTAGGTAGCATTGAGAGAATGTCTTTTTCCTGCATCAGGGAACATCTTGCAGATCTTCATAAAGCACTGTTGTGTTTAAAATTCTATGTTTATGGTTCCAGTTCCAACTAGACCACCCTGCTCTGGCCTATAGAAAGCCCTCAGCTGTAGATAAGGAGACATGAGAAGTCTCTGTGTATCTTTTAGAGAAGGACTGGACTCTCAGCTGAGAGGTTTGCTGCTGTCTTCTGGCCACCTATCAAGTGCAGAGCCTGGGGTCCTACAAAAAAAATCAGAAATTGAAAAGCAGTTTGTGTGAGTTCTCTGTCACCACTAACAATTTGATCTCACCCTAATTCCTATCTGTGTTTTGGTTTTCTTATCAATAAAATGAGACAGACAATACTAATGATTGTCATGAAAATTAAATCTTAAGAGATAGTTCCAAGGAGAATGGCTAGAAAATGGGAGGAAGTTAATATTTGCCTTTCGGATGGGCTGGGGATTTAGCTCCGTGGCACCACAGTTGCCTCAGAAGTGCAAGGTCCTGAGTTCAATCCCCTGAACCAAAAAAACAACAAAAAAATTGCCTTTGGGGATTTATTTCTGCTAAAAAAGAGAAAATAATTTGATGTTTTCACATATCTAGGAGCATGCTGAATCCAGAATTTCACCTTTACTTATATATTATAAAGAGTTAGGACAAAACTTTGGCTTTTATTTCTGTGTCATAAAGAGCTAGTACTAAAATAAATATTATTCCATACATTATTATTATTATTATTATTATTATTGTGGCTTTAGTTATGCAACAAAGAGATTCATTATAGGAGAAATGGTCTTTTTAATAAGTCTTGGAGCAATTATATTTATCACTTACTTATTATGTATTACTTTATCACTTATGATACTTAAAAACCCTAATATCATGCTTAGTACTAGGCCCTGGTTTTATGCTAGCATTATCTCCACTTTACAGATGTGAAAATGTAGGCACAAAGAAAGTCAATAATTTGCTTGAGCTGCCCAACCTGGTCTGACTCCAGAATCTATTTTGTGTTCAAATTCTATGGCTTATCACAATTATCTTGCCCGAGACTAATAATTTTATTTGTCTAAAACTCATTTCAGACAAGTAAATGATAGATCATTTCAGAGGTAAATTCATAGATAAATTTTAAGTTACCTTGCCTTCATTACAGGTGTAGAAAAGATGGAGAGTCATCATATTCTAGAGGATCAGGTAAGTTGTCTTCTGGAGGTGGGTATTCAAAATAATCATCATTTAAGTCAATTGAATCCTAAGGAAAAGATAGACAAATGAGAAATAAAATGTCTGTTATGGTGATGAGAACAGCATTCTGACTTCAGCCTTGCCGATTTCAGTTCTGAAACCAATTTTTGCATGTTTTCTTTCTATGGTTACCAGAAGTATTGCTACCAGTTATTTCTGATATGAAGACTCACCAAAGTTCTTCATATAACCTTCCTTGCCTTACTTGAACACCTTTACACATTATGTAGGTCAATGATTGGGGCCCCCAGGCTTTCCCTGGATTGGTACTGATGAAGATAGTAAATACAGATGGAGGATGAAAATGTTACATGAAGAAGGAATCCATTTGGAGAAATAACTTCTTCCCCTACCAGAGTATCTGTCAACTCCTTGGATGCCTTCCCAGAATACTCCATGGTGCTAGGTATTCATATTATATCATAAGAGTATGGTTTAAAAAACCTGAAGAATAGAAATTTTTTCTTTAAATTAAGATATTCACTAATTAGCCCTCCAATTAAAATGTAGTGTGTCTATAAAATTGCTTTGAAAAGCACATTTACCCTCCTTCATACATTTTATTGCATCCTTATAATAAACAAAGTTTCTATTATGGCTAAACAATTCATTTTTCCAGAGAAATGTGTCCTGGTGTAGGTTTAAGCACAGATGAAGTGGTCGAAGATATCCTATAACTGGATTGTGACAGGCAGGTGGAGAAATTTGGCAGTTTAAAATATCACTGGGATATTTCCACACTGCATGCCTTACTGGCCTATTACCCAGGTAGAAAAATGGGAAGATTAATATTTACTATTAATATTAAATTAACTTAAAATTTTTGAAAGTGACTAATGATTTGAAAGTTGTAAATGAGTTGTAAGTATGGCAATAAAAACATAAAACATTAAAAATTATATTTAATTGTTAGTTAAAGTACTACCTTCTCCATGAATGGATCCCCAGACTTTTGGACATTTCCTCACTAAAAATAAAGGAAAAAAGTGATTTACTTCTGTTAGTTTAATGATTTTTAAAGGAATGTTTGTAATTAGAATCCTTTGTTATTTGTATTTGTTTTTTAAAAATAATAAATTAACTGTACTGGTACATTTTAGGTATACATATTGATCACATTCATCATAGGAAATATGTACCTATATATGGTATATCTTGATTCTTATTTTTTTCCCATTCCCCTACCCTCCCTTAAATGGTTACAGAACAAATTCCTCTAGATATAATATTTTCTGGATTTGATAACTTATCTAAATGTATAGCCATTAACAAAGAATATCTAATGTAATACTAGAAGAAAATAGAATTTTCTCCATACTTGTGAATTTCTATGTTGGGTTAAGATTTTTACACATAGATGCACACAAATACACAAACACATGTATATACTTGCACAACAGAATTCATTATGTTATTATGTACTCAATTTTTTAACTGACAGCAAAAAATGTTTTCAGGTCACTTTTCAAATGCCTAATTATTATGTCAGTGATTACATTACATTAGTCTACCACTTTTATAGCATCATAAAAATATAATTTACTTTTCACTCAGGTATAATGTGTTATATATTTGATCTTTCCAGACAAAGATCAATTAAAATGAAAGTACTAATTGGCTAACTGATGGGAACAAATCTCAAAAACATAAATGTTGAGTGAAAATACAAGGTTGAAGAACACAATATACTATATATTATATGCTTTGGTTACGTAGAAATTTTTTCTTTTGTATCGGGGATCAAACTCAGGACCTTGTGTTTGCAAGGCAGGCGCAGTGCCTCTGAGCTAAATCCCCACCCCTGGTTATGTAGATTTTTAAGACCTCCAAATCCCACTGGGTATTGTAGATGCCATAGGAATGCATGTTAAATTTATAGACTTTGGATAAGGGGGCATACACACAGACTTCAGAATGATTTACATTCTGAGTGGTGCAAAGTTGAATGAATCCATGGGGGAAACCTCAGCAGAGCTGTTAAGAGTTTCTTTTATTACAAAGAACTAAAGTCAAAATAAAAAGTTGTTTACATTTGTAAAATATAAAATCTTGGGAAAACAGATCTTTCAAAAAAGTCTTTGTATTAGATATTTAAGAGCAGCATGTTATTATTTTAATTACTGAATTTATAACTTAATGCAAGTCTATCCATATAATATTTTCTAATGAGAAATAGTTTTAGAAATTAACTGCATAAAACTCTTTCAGATTACTGTTCTTTACTTACTCTTCCTTCCACAACGAAATTCAAAATGGATATGAAAACTAGGAACTTCATTGTAGATTCCTGCAGAGAAAAACTTAAACATATTCACTTCAGTAAAGCAGATTTTATATTTGGAGGAAATCATCTGATCATAGGAAACAGGAAGGAGATAAAATAAGAGAGGAAAATGAAATTATTTTATTTATACAAGGTATTTCATGAAGATTTCTTCATTATTTCACAAGACACATTACTTACTCTCTTCCTAAATTAGAGAAAAGTAACATGGGGATGGTCCCATCACCAAAGTGACCTTCCCAACATAAGCTCCATCTCTCTGTAGTTGCCATTCCTTAGTCTCACTTTACCTTCCAGTACTTCAAGAGCATCTTCAAATCCCTGGGGAGATTGCAACTCTGTTCCCACACCTCGGTGTGTCATTAGGTCGGCTAGTGCTTGTCAGCATCTCCAGAACCTGCCCAGGTGTGAGCTCTGCTGCCATCCCCACTGTGAACCCTTATTTCACACATCCAGAGTCACACTCATGGTCACCTGTCACAGTGTTAGCATCTCCATGTAAATGTGAATTCTTGTTGCACGTGACAAAGCATCAACCCTTAACCCAAGAACCAAAGGGACATTTGATCTTACTTATCATTATTTCTTCTACATGCACTTAAAATATTCCTTCAGACTATTGCCAAGTTTTACTCCTAGAATTTGGTTCTATTAGCCACACCTGCTCTCATGAGTGAAGGACAATGTCTTACGCTTGTAATCTCAGCACTCGGGAGGCTGAGGTACGAAGATAGCCACAAGTTCAAGGCCACCCTGGGTTACATAATGAGTTCATGACCAGCCTGAATTACACAGCAAAGCCCTGTCTCAAAAAATCAAAATGAAAGTAAACAGTTTTGTGAGCATAAAACGAAACATATCAAAATTTCTGTGATGGAGCTAAAGAAGGACTATTATGATAATAAAATGCTTTTATGGAAAGTGGAATAAAAAGCATAAAATCCATAATCTAAGCTTCTATGTTAAAAAAGAGTAAAAGACCCCAGCAAATTTTAACCCCAACTAAGAATAAAGAATAACAAAAATAAGAGTACAAATAAATAAAACAGAACAATTAATATAATTTAATATAATTAATATAATGAAAAGTTTATTTCTTTAAAAGATAAATTTGCTAACTCTAGCTAGACTATTCAGGAAGACAAAATACACACATATTACCAATGTCTAACCCTGTACAAATTAAAAGAATGTCAAAGAAATATTATGAATATTGTTCTGCCAATAAATTTAACAACTTACATGAAACAAAAATAAATCTTAAACAATAAACTAACAAAGCATACTCTAGAAGAGATAGATAACCTGAATAGTCACAGAAATGTAATACATTAGCTTAAAACCTTCTCACCAGTCCCTACAGACTAGTGCAGAGCCTCAGACACAGCGGACCCTGAATAAATGTTTGAGAACATATAAACTGTCCAGACCCAGTGCCAGGGAGAGTATACATCTCATGCTAATATGTCTGTAAAATTCTTAAGGAAAATAATACATAAACTCTAATGATGTTACTTTATCAAACATTTCCTATTTATGTAATATCTCTTCTGTTTGAAATAAGATTATTTTAAATCCATCTCCCTCCTTCTACTCACCTTCAACTGATGTAACTGGAAATTAGGTTACTTGAACATACTGTTCACATGTAAAAAGAAAATTATTAAATAACATCTCAAAAATTTATTTTGCTGGCAAAGGTTAATTTTTTTGGAAACAGGGTTTCACTATGTAGATCAGGCTGGCCTTGAACTCACTATGTAGCCAAGGATGACCTCAAACTCTAGGTGATCCTCCTGCTTCAGCCTCCTGAGTGTTGGAATTACAGCCTGCACTGCAACACTGGCCTCTAAAATTCTTAACCCTTTTTCAGACGATTGTCTTCACTTAGTCTTCTTCAACTTCTTTACCTTACAGAATTAATTCAATGATATTTAGTGTCACTGACTTTTTGATGTGTTTTCTTTCTGTTAGTGTCTCTGACATTTAAAATGCTGTTTCGCTACAGTTTGGTATCAAAAAGTTTTTATTATAAAGCAAAATACAGATATTGATCAAAACATTTCACAATTCAGACGTTGTAACTTAACTGGCAGGATACCTATCTATAAATCTATCTATCTATCTATCTATCTATCTATCTATCTTCCATCCATATCCTCATCCATTTAGTGAGTGGTACTTTAAGTAATGTTGTGTCTTAGTTTCTAAATATTATGTCATCGTCATCCCTGTTTATACACAAGTATCTAAATTCTCAATTATAAAATTTCATAATATAAATGATGTTTTCTTAAACAAGTGACCTGTATTTTCAGGAACAATCCTCCTGAGCAGAAACCTGAAAGGATGCTTTAAAATAACTTTTATTTACATGTAGATGGAAGAAATTCCAGTGGCAATAAGCAAAGAAATTTATCAGTACAAATTAAGCTCTGGATTGGACAACTATCAGAATTCAGCTTCATATGGATAAATGACATATTTTATTTATTTAATCAATAAAAATATAAGTTGAAGTGAAGATATGAGTACATACAGTAGTTATTAGGATGTTTTGAAGCAAGAGTGTAGAAAAATATGATGTTTCTTGGGCTAATCATTAAGCATTTACTGGCTATCTTTTTATATCAGATAAAATTCTATATACTCTGATGAATATGAAAACAAAAATGCTATTAATACAATATTTATATTCTTTTTTCTTTTTGGTACCGGGGATTGAACTCGGGACCTTGAGCTTGGGAGGCAGGTGCCAGAACTACTGAGCTAAATCCCTGGCCCAATATTTATATTCTTTTCAGGTTTTAGAATCCTAAATTATACCTTAAAATTAAATGACCACAATATTATCATTTAAGAATATTTACTAAGATCTCATAGGGAGCTTATCTACTACTATTTCAATATTTTCTTGGTCTACATCCCAGTTTATAAAATAACTGCATATTAATTAATTTCTGACCTAAAATAGTACATATAATATTCTAATGCATTTTAATTTTCATTCTTGATGTGATAAATAAAATCTCCTGCAGAAAATACCTAAAAGAAACAGTGAAATGATTTTTCATCATATTACCTTGTTTCCAAGCTTAGAGGTAGGCCAAGTCTTCCTGATGTGATCTGAGGCTCATTTCCACAGCTATTTAAACTATTTTGGTATTTAAGTCAAATCTGTTCACTTATTAATGTCAATCTTTTCATTTAAGCATCACTAGACCTTATTTAGTAAAATAATTACTAAATTTCATGATTTTTATTGTTCCCCCCAATTTTAATCTTTTCTATTATGGTGTGGAATCATAGCAAGTCAAGGCTGAAATGTTCATTCATGCTACTTTAAAATAAGTATTTCAGGAGATAAGTCAATTTTTTTAACCTACACAAATAGAATGAAATGTACACTCCATAAAATAATAGAATCCGGTTCATGTATTTAATTTCTTCTCATTATCATGATTTCAACAAGGATTAGATGGTATATCTGTGATGTCTTAAAATAGTAACATTGGATGAATGTTTTTACATGACTAATTTGAGACGTATTAAAAATACTGGATAGATTAAGTGTTGTGCAGTGATTGAATCAGATAGGCCAGTTAGGAGGCTGTTGCAAAATCCAGGAAAAGGATGCCAGACTTGAGAAGGAGTGATATCAATGACTAGATTCTGAATGATTGGAAGAGTCAGGTTAGAGAATTTATTGAAAGATCAGATGTATAATTTTAGAAAAAGTAATCAAGGACAGCCTTAAGTGTTGAGTCTTTGGCAACTGAAAAAATGGTGTTGGAAAAAGATGGAAGGAAAAAATTGGCTGGGGATAAATCAAGAGATTATCATTTGACAGATAAAATACCTAAAATGTTTATCGTGCATTTAAGTAGGAAAGTCACGTAATGGACTGAATAGGCGAGCCTAGAATTCAGGATACAAACTGGGGATCATCAGTATACAGATGGTATTTAAGTCATGTGATAGGATGGAACCAATGGGATGATAAATACAGAGAAAGAAAAGTGATTCTAAATCCTGAAACCCTGGACACTACAGTACCATAAAATTGTGAAGTTGTAAAGAAATTAACTAGTGAAACTGAAACTGAGATCTTAAGTGAGGAGGAAGTCCATGAGGTGGTATTAGTGTGTTATATTGGAAGCCTTGTGCATGTGTGTATGGTGTGTGTGTGTGTAGTGTGTGTGTGTGTTATTGAAGATTGAACCCAGAGCTTTTGAACTGAGCCACATCTTCAACTTTTTATTTTAATTTTCAGGCAGAATCTCATTAAATGGCCTAGGCTGTGCTTAAATTTACAATCCTCCTGCCTCAGCCTCCTACAGTACTTGGATTAGGTGTGTGCCACCACATTTGGCTTCCTGGAAATTTTTGAACAAGGTATTTTAAGCAAGTGAAAAGGAAGAAATGAATTGAATGCTTTAAATAAGTAAATTGAGGATTAAGACTCAATCGCTGAAGTCATTGATAACTTAGTGCAAAAGAATATCAGTGAGCTTGAATGGAAAAAGCATGAATGGAGTATGTCTAAAAAAGATTTGAAAAATATAGAAAATATTTTTAGATTCATAATTACTGTAAATACGTATCACTCAAGATCTCATCAGAAGAAAAAGTACAGTTATTTTAACAGAGAGAACATTAAATAACTAATTGTGTTAATCAAGTACTGGAAAACTGAAAACACAACAGAAGCAGCTTCCATTGCCAGGTATGAGACTGAAGGGAAGAGCACATATTTGGGAAGGCTTACAGGTTTCAAGTTCAGGTTGTCGGTCTGGTACCCAGACTTCTTTCAATGAGGCATGATCTGGCTGGTGTTGGTATCTCTGAGAGGGTACCATCAGGGTGTTAGTGTGTATTGGGAAAACTGCAAAAGTGTGTCAGTTGTTGCTACTGTAATGATGTGTGCCTGTTGGAGAAAACTGAGATTGGAGATTGTCTTTGTTTCTTCCTTTAGAAAAAAATAGGCATGAAATATGGGTGGCAGATTTTCAGCTTTACTATCATAAAGAAGAGTATACATGGATGGTTTTGAGCAGGTATAATAGCTTAATGACATTTATCATCCACCTTTTGGATTACTCAACATGTAATATTCCCTGTATATAACATTTCAATTTGCATACATGTGAGCTTCATGCTTCCACCTAAGAAGAAAAATCTCTCCTGAATAGAAATGAAAACACTATTTCTTTCATGTTTAGTTTTGACTTCAACCAAAGGTTCAAGTGTTTGGAGATCTTTACCTGACTTGTGGGAGTGATGCAAAGTTGGAATCCTGAAGGATCGGTATCTTCACTAGTTATGTGTTTTTCTTTATTTTCTCAATTAATATAGCTTTCCACTGACTTCTCCTATTGGACACATCAGTACTGCCAAATCCCATGGGTTACAAACATAGCCTTTTTTTTTTTTTTTTTTTTTTTTTTGGTGTCAGGGATTGAACTTGGGTCACAGCGGAACCACTGAGCTAAATCCCCGGCCCAAACATAGCCTATCTTGACACCACTGTCTACATGAAACATGCTTTGTTTTGCCCGTTTGTTCAATGGTAGGAGATGCCCAATGGCTTGAAATCCACCTAATTTCCAATTCAACTGGCACATTTTGGAATTATCAAGGAAGCATTCTCCAGTGGCTGAGCTGAACACCCAGCAAAGGAATCACACAGTGCAAATATCCTCACACATTTTAAAATTCTGCAAATGTATCTTAAGATTAATCAAAAGAAACAAGACTGGAAATAAATATACAGTGTATTACTTCTTAAAAGTTCAAAAATAGGAAAAACTACAAATGTTTCATAACTTAATGTGAACTTTCCAGATGGTGTTGGTAGTTACACGTGTGTCTACCTTAGGGTTATTCATGGTGACACTCATTTGTATTGACTTTTAAAAATGTGTTAGAGACCTCACTAAAAAGAAGAAACTTTAAAGTATATAATTAATGAGATTTTTGACAAATCAAGTTTTCTGAAGAAGATAAAGTAACTTAGGAAGTTCCCAATCTTCTGGTTTGGATGAATTTTCTGTCTTTCAAATCTGAGATTTGTTTTCTTTTTTTCCCTTTTAGCCGTTTGTTCTTCACAACAGAAGTGAGATGAATTCAAAGCGTTAGTGTTTAGTTTTTTCTCAATGTAAACCATCTCAATGCAGTCAAGAACACTAATCAAAATATTATTATAAAGATAGACTTAACTCATATTTCATACTGTCATGTCTGATGGACCAGAACATTTCATAGTACTTTGCAATAAAAGCAGAAAATGTAAATCTTCCTTTACGATAAAATGTCATGTTTACTCAGAAATATCAAATTTTTCTTGGATTAAATATTTCCTTTCATTCCATGAAAAACTAACCAGAAGACCATGTTCTAAATGTAGTACTATTAAATATTGTTCCATTAGCAATTAGGATTTAACAAAACTTTATAACTGTGTGGTATTTATATATTGGTTCATTTCTTCATCTTCTTATTTCTTATCCACTTTCATTTATTTATCCTTTCATAATGCATTAATTTATACCAAAAAAATCCCAGCTGGGACCTTAACAATGCAATCATTAAAATGGATAAAATGGGTGATCATAAATTTATCATCAAGTATTTAGAGGTGCATACTAACTATATGTGACAGAGGTAATATTATCGGTCTCTTTTCCAATTCCTGACTAAATCAAATTAAAATTAGTCCCTTTTTGACTCAACAGGAAGGAAATAAACTCATCTCAAATTACAAATTTTATTATTAAAGGAAGTTTCTTGATGTTTTGATATCTACTTTCTTATGGCTACACAAAACAGCAATATTCTGGTTAAAGGTAGGCTAACAGAAAAATTACGTACATAAAAGATGTTCCCAAAAGATTATTTCACACTAAATGTGCTAAATGTTTATAAAAATTTTTTCCTCCATTCCTTAATTCTTTTATGTACTGTATTTTATTCTTTCTTCCTCTTATGCTCTGAAAAATATTTACTGATAACACAATCATTGTCATAATTCTGGTGATAAAGTGGTAGATAAGAAACAAACAATTTTGACTTTATGAAGCTTATATTTTTGTGGATATTAGATGGATACAACCATAAAGACAAATACATGAATAAGTAGAAACATGAGAAAGGAGGTAGTTATAATTGCTGTGGATAAAAGAGGCAAGTAAGAACAGAAAATAACTGTGCTGAGTTCAGAAGGCACTCATTTAGATAAAGTAATTAAAGAAGACTAGTCTAAATAGGAAACTTATGCAAGACCCCCAAATAGAAAAAGCATATCATTTATAAATCAAGGTAAAGGTTTCTAGGTAAAATCAAATACAACACCTTTGAAAATTGAAAGAAGGCACTGTGCCTGGAGCCTGAGCAAGATCGAGAGTGTGGAAGGAAGTGAAGTAGAAACATTGTAATTAGACAAGGAATGTCTAGCACCTATCGTGAGAAAAGAGCTGAAATGTGATTGAACAGCTTTTGGTTTAACATCTGGTGATGTGGTTTAACATCTATGATGCTTACTGGACACTGCACAGTGCATCTGGTTGCCAGGGGAGGCAGGCAGACCAGACAAGAGGTGACTCCATCATTGGTGAGAGAAACCAGAGTAGCTGGAGCTAAGCTCCAAGCAGAGGAAGAGGTCAGAAGTTTCAGGAGTTGGGGGCATATTTGGAAGATAACTCAAACTGGATTTCCTGATGACTGACTGATTGTATGCTAGGGTCAAAGATGAAACACAATGGAGTTCACATTTGAACTGTATTAAATTCTAGGTAGCACAATGTGTGGTTATAGACATTGCTTTGTGGCAAAATGAGCCTGGCCTACAAATGATGACTGTTTAATAAAAATCCATTACACTAAGGCCCTCACTAAAATAATACTAAAGCAGTTGTGTTATCAGACAAGACAAGGGTGAGTGAGTGGCATTTTGAGCTCTCCTATCATAGTTTCTTCCCCCCTCTTTCAGGCTACATCAGCATTTGCCTAAGTTATTAAAAGTACCCTAACTTTTAGTTAACTTTTTAGTTAACTTTAGTTAATTTTAGTTAGTAACCCTAATATGAGTTTATTTTCCCCTTTCAGTCTGCCCTCCACATTTCTATCAGTTACATATGCTGTACTGCTAGGACCATATACGATCACCTTGCTTTTCTGCTCATCACGTGATTGTTGATAATTCTCTAACACAATGCAACAAACTCTTAGAAATGAGTCTTTCGGTTTCTGTATATCAGATATTTAATAAGCAGTATATATTTAATCATCATACCCTGGCTACTTAAAATGAAAGCTTTTTTGTCTTAATAATATTTAAACTGGCAGTTGAAATAGTTTTTTTTTTTTTTACGATTTTCTGGATAATATTCCCTTGAATTCTAATGTCACCTCTAATGTGATGATAGGAGGTGTTGGACATATATTGCATGAAGGATATATCAAATCTGTGTCTGTAGTTTTCAATCATCAGATGAGATTTTATTCTGCATCTTTTTCTACCAGGTATTTGTAATTGAATGTTCCTCTATTTTGTCTCATTAGCTACTGATGTCATCTCTGGAGAAATTTGGCTGTCTTGGTTGACAGTTATAATTTTGCCATTTTTCTGTTTACTGAATATTTATAATAGTAAATTGGTAACAGTTTTAGGAGGGGACAAAGGAATGTGAGCTTGGAATTAAATATCTAAATTTCTTACTTATTTCCTGATTAAATGACTAAGATGGAATGAATACAATTGAGCTTTTAGGCCAGAGTCTTTCTTCCCAAGAAAATGTGTATTGTGGAGTGTGGTGGGATGTATGTAAGGGGTAGAAGGTGGGGACTCAGATACTTCAGTTGTCAACTGTTTGTTTCCTAAGATGGTGTCTGTCCACGTGGAGGAAGAATGGTGGCCGGGCACAGAGCATACAGAATGACTTGTGAGAATTTAACAAACAGTTCCTCTGCCAGACCACATTCAATCCTCCTAATCCCTATGGAAGTGTCTTCCTATAGTGATCACTATTATTTTACAATATTCTAGTCGTATTCAAACTTTCCAGCTGTCTCCAAGTAGCCTGAGTTCTTTACATGGGACATGAGTTCACAATTTCTGAGTTTCTGGGCACAGATGCCAATTTCTTATTTTCATGTAGTAAAAATATACTCAAAGCTTGTTTGAGAAGAAAGACTTGGTCTATTCCCTAATTTCTAAGTCTCATTATTTATATATCACTTACAGCAACAAATGCATGGTGCTCTTCTCCAGACTATTTTATTTCTTTACCTAAAAAAGAAAAATATCTTTTCATATGTGATAAAGTATACTGCATTACCTAGTATTGGGCCTATTTTGTCTCAATATCTATCTTTAAAAATTTATTTATTATTAGTGCATAAAGTTTAAGGGATGGTGGGTTTCATTTTGGCACATTTGTGCATGCATATGGTACACTTTCATAATGTCACTTTCACTACTCCCTTTACTTTTTGTCCCCCTCCCCTGAATCTCTTTATATCCCACATATGAGAGGAAAATGCAATATTTAACTTTCTGAGTGTTATGGCTTATATCTAGTTGTCCCTCTAAAGCCTCATGCACTCATAGATGGGGCTTTTCAGAGTTGGATGGGATTAGAGCGTGTGATACTGAGAGTAAGGATGTGTGGTACTAAATTAGACCACTGATTGGAATTAACATAGTTCTGGGTGGCACCACCCAAAAGGCTGAGAGCCTGGATGGTATAAAAGGGAAAGGTAAATTGGCTGCTTGCTGTTCACTGACTTCTACCTGCCACACCACGAACTGTTTCTCCTCTGTGAAGTCCCTCTGCCATGACACCCTACCTTGGAGCTAGTCAACTACGAACTGAAACCTCCGCGACCTGTGAGCTGAAATAAATCTTTTCTCATTTAACTTTGAGTGTTTGGTATTTGTCTCAGCAACAAGAAAAAGTAACTAAGACACTGAGTCTGGCTTATTTTGCTTACATGAAGATTTCTAGTTTCATCCAATTTCCTGCAAATGACATGGTTTCATTCTTCCTCATGGCTGAATAATGTTCCACTGTGTACACAAAACATCTTCTTTATCTGTCCATCTGCCAACAGGCACTTAGGCTATTTCCATAGTTTAGCTGTGAATTTTGTTGTAGTAAATATGAGTGTGTAGTATCTTAGTATGTTGAAGTTATTTTATTGCAGTTACTTTTACAAATATACTGAAAACAGGTATAGATAGATCAAATGGAGCTCCATTTTTGGCTTTTGAGGGGAACTGCCATAATGATCTGAATAATTTTTCTGGTCTAAAAACTTGTCTCATACTGATCTTTTCATAAATTATATTTAAAATACTTTGTACAAGATTAGCTTTGGGTCATTCAGTCCCATCACTCCCCCAATGAAGGTCCTCAGTGAGTTGCTTGGGTCTCAGCTTGAAGTTCAAGATGTTTAGCAGTGTTTTCAAGGCCCCTTCTCAACAGGACCTTTTTAATTCTTGCTTTCTCACAAGTCTTTTCTGCTCTCAAAGGGACCATGAGCCACTGTTACATAATGGAAGATAGAAAGTGGTTGTATGTGAGAAAGGCACCTTATGAGGATGTTAATGTATGGAGCAGTGGAGAGCAAGCCTGGTCTTTATCCTTCTCTGGAGCAGCTGCAAACAAATGGTGAACTTTATCCCTTGATGACCTTGAAAGAAGAAAAGTGCATGTCTTCTAGGAAACAACTACTAGAGGCATTCAAGCAGTGATGATTGTACTATATAACATTAACTGACTAATTTAAGGGGCTGAGTGGTTCTGTAATATTTAATACAATGATTGTTTAATAAAAGGTTTACATTAGGTCAAGGTGAGTAACAGAAACTATATTCTTGTCTGGAGCAACAATAATAAAATTGTACAACAAATAAGAAGAGAAAGAATTTTTCGAGAACTGAGCATCAGGTTATGAAGGACAGTGGTTACTGAGAGACAAGAAGCAACTGCTGGTCTCTGTCCCTCTTCAGGGGCCACACTCTGTTTTGTGTGCACTTTTAAAATCCTGCCTGATAAACCTTTTTACACCTTTTCCAAATGCGTTGTGGAAACTCTTTCTCTGTGATGGAAGTCAGAAGTCCTGCAGCTGGCCCATGGGAGAGGCAAAGTGCTCAACACTGTGGGCCAAGAAGTATGGCTCTTAGCAATAGGATTTTTCCTCCTATGCTTTTGCCTCCTCTTTTCTATTACCCAGGGAATATCACTCTAAAGATCCTGGGCATCTGAGCACTTAAACCAAGGCTGTCTCCATATCCCTGGATTCTTCCTGAAGCTGGAATTCCCTGTGTGTACCCAGTCCCAGGTTATTCCTCACTTACTTCACTGACTGCTCCTGATCCTCTTCCTTTGTGTTCTCTTTCCCTTCCTTTGAGTATTCCTGCAGCACCTGCTGCCCTATTTATTTCTACGTGCTATAGCTGAGCCTGCTGTAGCCCAATCTGCACCAATGAACTTTCTGCCCCAGTCCCCTGCAACTGAGCCTGAGAGAATTTAAGCTGCAGTAGCACACTATCCTGCAGCTGTGCCTGCTGACTTGAGTCTACTGCAGATGAATCTTTTGCAGCTGAGCCCCTGCCCCTGAGGCCCCCATATATACACTGCTGCATCCAAACTCACTGCTGCCTAACCTACTGCACCCAAATCTGCAGATACTGAAGGTGCTGCAGCTGAGCCAGATTCAGCCAAACCTGGTGCAGCTATGCAAGCTGCCCTGGAGCTTCTGCTGTCTCCTGCTGATCAGGTGAGTTGCGTGTCCCTTCTCGCTGTAGTGCATGGGATCTGTAGAACAGAAGATGCCGAAGCTTTTGCACAGCAGCTTGCATCACCTTAACATGCTGAGTGGCTTGATTGCGATGCAACTGACATACAGCAAAGGACAAGTACTGCAAGTATACATCTTGAGACCTTTGACATGAGTCTACACACACAAAGAGAATGATCAGAATAATGAATGCATCCAGCAAAGCCCCAGTTTTTTTATTTATGATCCTTTATAATCCCACCTTTCCCTTGTTCTCACCACTAATCTACTTGTATATCATATGCATTACCATACAGGACTCCGGAAAAATGATCAATGGGAAAATTTTGAACTTAGTCATTCAGGAAACCAACCTAAAGTTGGAAAAAATATTAATTTTAATTAAGGAGCTGGTCTGGCTGGAGAAGTAGCATCCCAGACATTTGACAAAGAAATCTTTGTCTGTTTTTTCTAGTGTTAGGCTTCCTGTACTTTGCACAGGGGCAGCACAAAGCAGCAACTCATTTTATTTTATTTTTTAAAGATAAAACAGAATTAAAGAAAAGGCTTAAAATATCCCAAAGCCCCTGAGCACCAGTCTACATTTATTGAGACCTATACTGCAAAGTCCCAATTATTTACTGGTGACTTTTGTAGTCAACACAAATGATGATGTAATGTTAATGTGTGGTGTAAGTGAGCAACCAAACACACAGTAGAATCTAGACATCTGGCTCCTGTGTCTGAGAGACTCTAAATAGACATGAATAAGAAATTTCTTTCTTTTGTATATCCTTTTATTGGTACATTTTAGGTATACAATATAATGACATTCATCATTGGAAATTTGCACCTTTACATACTCTCTTGGTTCTTATTTTTCCCCCTTCCTCTACCCTCTCTTCAACCCCTCCATCCCTCCCTATTTACAAAGACTTTGTTTCCTTTTTTTATTTTCTCATATTAATTCCATTCCCCTCTTTCCTTTCCCCTACCCCTCCCACTTCCCCCTCCCCTTTGCCCCTTTTCTTCCTATTTCACATTATCTATTATACCTTTTAGTCCTTATTTACACTTTCAGTTTCTCACACTAGAGAAACTATTTGGTATTTACACATGTGTGTCCTGTTTATTTCACTTAAAGAGTATCATCTCAATGTGCATCCATTTAGCAATAAATGTCTCTAATTTCTCTTTTTTGATGGCTGAGTAGTATTCCATTTTATAAAAAACCCACATTTTCTTGATCCAGTCTCCAGTTGATGGGCATTTGCGCTGTTTCCAAGTTTTAGCTATTACAAATTGTGCTGCTATGAACATGGGTGCACATATATCACTGTGGTATGATTCTATGAATAAGAAATTTCAATAGAGCACAGGAACACTGGAACTGATAGACACTGTAATCAATCCTTGTATATCCACTTTGTAAGAATGTACATGTAGGATAACAGGACTAAGGGGCTATAGTTACAAGAAACACGGAGTACAAGACAAATAAATAGATCTCCTTTGAAAGAAAATTCCAGTTTACCCTGAGCTTTGTCAGTTATAGTCATTCTGAATGTAGTTGAGACCTAAAGAAAATGTCTTTCAGTGGGGTCAAATTTTAAATATTGTATTTTTGGTTACAGACATATTTCTCATCCAGTGATGAGGTAAGATATATTTGTTTTTATTTAGATTTCAAGACACTGAAATCCATTTTACATTATTCATTTTTCTTTAAAATAACATTTTCTAACAAATAGTGTTAAATGATTCAGGATTATTGTGATTCTCCTTGAAAAAGGATTTTGATTCCCTATAAGTCTTTTCTCCTCCAGCACACTGTATTTCTGAACTCAGGTTTTTCCTTGCTGTTGATTCTTTTTTTGTAATTTTATTATTTTGCTTTTAAAAATTTCCTTTGAAGAGTCTGACACAACAACTTTCATGCCCATCAATATTTTTCTGTGCTGCATTTTTAATAAATAGTGTAGTAACTTTACCTTAGCATGACACCCTGTCAAAAATTATTTGATAGTTATAACATTGTTAGGATTTTTAAAATTTATTTTAATATTTACTAGTACATGTTTGCAGGTCATAGTGTTGGCATTCTTTGTGTGGAGTAGATACATGTACATAACACATCCCAATTCCTCTTTTGATCCCCTTCCCATTTGAGAAAGATCCTATTATCTAACTTTTGTTTTGTCTTTTATTTATAATTTGAGTTTCTCATATAAGAGAAGTATTGCTATGATTTGATTTTGAAAGTCTATTTACTTACCTCCCTTACAAAAGTGACATACAAGATGCAAGATCAAAGAAGGAGCTTCATTTTTATGGATGCTAAGAATATGAATATTATAAATGGATTATTTTGTAAAATATTCAATATATTTCTTAACAAAAGAATACATGATTTTAATAGTCTGACTAAGAAGACCCTGAACAGAAATTTGCTCCTGTTTTTTAACTACTGCCAGTATTAACAGGAATGACATGCAAATCAAAGTTAATTTTTTGTTAAAATACCCTTCAACAATTAATTGAATTATTAATAACCTGGCTTCAGTGGAGGTCAACTCATCTAGTTGCCCATGTACACATTTTGCAAATAATTTGTCATGGAGGACTTTCCATGAAGTACATTTTCCATGAAAGATGATTGCTTAAAGTATCCATTCTATGGATGTCTTTTTCAGATTTTGTTTTTATGGATCCAGTGGGAAATTGGTATCCCCCTACTTGGAAAGACTTCAGTCCTGAATTTTTTGACAGCATTCCTTGAGGTATGCATCTTTAGGTCTTTAGTGTCTAGAACTTTTCCTCTGTTTTGAGTTTAGAGGGACGTGTAGAGGGGAGTAGTTTGAAGTGTAGAGGGGAGGCCACCTGCTCAGGTGTGTGCCTGGTTGTGCTCCGTCTTCTCCAGAGGACACAAAACCAATCTCCAGGTGGGTGATTATTAAAGTTTACCAAGGTTTTATAGCTTCTCCTTTCTTCAAAAACATAAAATATTTCTATTCTTACAGAAAATATATGTGAGGACAAGTTAAATGGTGGCATTTAGAACCTCAAAATGTAAAAAAGATAAGTGCCTAAGAAATGTTTTTTAATAATATATTTCACTCAATTTATTGCTAAATTAATATTTAAGTGTTAAACATTGCTAAAGTATTTCATGGATTATTTTAAATTAGATGATGACTCTATATATGTTCCCGAAATTTTTTAATTGTCTATGGCCTGTATATTTTGGTTCACTCAGGATGCATTATTTTTATATTACATATATTCTAATAATATGATAACTTTGAGTTTTGTGGGTGAGGACTGTGAATACTTTTCTTCCTAATTCCAAAACCCATGGAAAGACTGTGTTTATGGAAGAAGTCCTGAAAGAGACATGTACCATCCATTTCTTGTTTTTTATTTTGGCTCAGCTGCTTCTCTGTTCAAGATAGTTTGGACCACAGGCTGAGTGTTTTATTGTTATGATGTTCTTTGATATTGTCTGCCAGATTTACAGGAAAAAAATCCATTAATAAGCCTCCCCCATGCAGTATTGAAGTGGGAATGGATATATATATTATTTATAAGATAATAAAAATATATATAATATATATTATATATATATATTAGACTTACACAATACCCTGTGGTACTAACCTCTCCAGACCAGAAGAGAATATAAAACACCATACAAGCTGAGATCAAAGGGAGAATCTTAAAAGTACAAGGAAGATCTTTATATGAACAAAGAACAAAGAATTATCTATTCCCAGGGTATTGAAGGCTGATCAGACCCTCAATCACCTGACTAAGGGTATGACAGAGGATAACAAAAGACAAGACAAGATCTTTACTGCATAAGGGGGGCCCAGGATGTTTAAAGCTCTTGCCAAGCTAAGACATTGTCTTCTGGACACTTCTGCCACTACTTATTGAACACACAGCTTATTGAGGGGGTGAGGGCCAGTGCAGGAAACAGTGGAGTGCAGAGGATTGATGTGATTAGGGTTCTATAAGCAGAGGAACAAAACATTCTAGCAGGAACAGATCATTGATTAGTGGGAAATTTGTTTTTTCCTGTAGATTAATTTTTGCTTCTATGAAGTTCTGTGTATGAGTCATGCTGCCCTAAGGTGCAATATTGTCTTGCCAACCGAGATGTCACAATGTCACGGATCATTAAGGCCACCACTGTGACTAATGGTGTGGGGAGTTGTTCCTTTCCCACACACCAACTGCTGGCTCTTCAGGCAAGCCATTGTGGGCTAATAGGCAAACTCAGACTTTAATATGAAAAGCCAATTCATGAATTTGTAGTCTCCATTACCAGGGTAGAAGGCAAGGGCTGGAGATCCTGGTCTTGATCTGGACAAAGTGCCTCACTCCCTTTCCTGCGGGGATATTTATAAGAAGTCCTTAATTCTATGTTTATTCTCCTGTTTTTAAAATAAGTCAGCATTAAACAGGAAAAATGTAAAAAGGTATCAATTTAGTTGTGAATTACTTCTCTTGTTTCAGAGAACTTTACAACTAGGGAAGTTAATCCCACACATGACAATAAAAGACTAATTTAGAAACTATTTTAACTTAATTCCTAAACACACCTTGCAAATTTTCATTACCTGACTGTATTTCCACATCATTTAGTGCAATAAAGGAACTTTATGTTTTATTTCACCTTATGTTAAGTGTGCAACTAAGTAGAATAATATTTTTTAACAACAATGAAATTTCTTTTCATATATATGATTTTGTTATGTGAATTACCTACTACAAATATTAAAAGCTGAAAGAACCCTTTCATCTGAGAGTTTATTATTGACAGTTTAATATCTCTCATGATAGGTAATATCAAATAAGAAATGATGACAAAATATAGTACTGGCTGGCAGTGTCAGATTCTCATATCAAAGTAGTGTGAAGTGATTTCATTTATACCCTCTTGGATTGTAACAGTGAGTATAGGGTTTGTCAGGAGGAGAGACCCTCATTTCCTGTCTGCATTTTTTATATTTTTTCTTGTGGACTACAGCAGCACAACTTTTCACACTAAAAGCCTTATACCAGAAAAAGTGTGCTTATGTCCAAGCATAAACATACTTACCTTACTATGTACTGAACTATAGCATATATGTGGCATGCAGTAAAATTATAAGAAATAAGGAATGGCAAGAAGTCTGAATACTGAAAAAGCAATAGTTAGAACCAGAGTCAGTTGTTATCACAGAGGTTGGAACTCTCAAAGAGCATATTTAAACAGCTTTGATGAACATATGAAAAATTCCTATGGTGAAGGTAGACAAGAGGAAAGATCATGGGGTAATTTGAGCAGAGATGAAAAATGTAAGAAAGAACCAAATGGAAATGCTAGAAGTCAAAAGTTTAGACTTAAAATGGCTCAGGATAGAATCAGACAGTCTAAAGATATGTCATAGAAATTACCAATTTGAAACACAAATTTAAAATAACAATTTATCATATGTGACATTGTAATCCTAGGAGAAAAAAAGAGACAATGGGGTAAATAAATATTTAAAGATATAACAGCCAAGAAATTTCCAAACTTAATGACAGAAACCAAAAACACAGATACAAAATGCTCAGAGAACACTAAGAAGGACTAATTCTACACACACACTCACACACACACACACACCACCTGTGATAGTTAATCATAATAAGTCAACTTCACTGGATTAAGAAACACTTGGGAGATTAGAAAAGCATACTGTGGGTGTATCTGGGTAGGTCTTGGAGGCATGGCCTTAGGTACTGTGTATAGTCCCTGGCATCTTCCTCTTTGGTAATGCTCCTGTGTTCTGCTTCCAAACCTCCATAACTAAACAGCTTTGATTATCAGGCCCTCACACCATGATGTTTCTGCCTTAGAGCCAGGTGACCATGGACTGAATCGCCTGAAACACTGAGCTGAATTAAACGTTACTCCTTTAAGTTGTATTGGGTCTTAGCAACAGAAAAGCTGTCTAACACACACGTATACACTGATGTATTATGAAAACTTCCTGGAAACGAAGACAAAGAGAAACTCTTGAAAATAGTAAATTAAAAAAGGCAAATTACCTACAGAAAAATAAAGATCATTATCACAGCAAATTTATTAAAGCCTACTCAAGCAAGAAGAATGATATCTTAACAGGGATGAAGGAAGAATACTGTCAACACATAATTTTATATCCAGGAAAAGTATCCTTCAAAAATGAAGGAGAAATATTTTCTGAAACAAAAACTGAGGAAATAAATTAGCAGGAAAAAATGATTTGACCTGCACTTTCAAACTTGATGTGGTTGACATTCATCTAACACTCTACTGAACAACAGTGGAAAGTACAGTCTTCTCAGGATCACACGAACCAAACCACAACATAGAACATATTTATCATCATAAGTCAAACCTAAACACATCTGAAATAATAAAATTATAAGAAGCATGATGTCAGCCTAATACAATTAATCTAGTATCATTGAGGAAAAACCTATAAAAATTAGTAAATATTTGGATTTTAAGCTTCATACTTTTAAATAATTTACAGGTCAAAGAGGCTATCTGAAGATAAATTAGTAAATATTCTTTTTATTGTCTCAACCCCACAGCATCCTATCAAGGCATTGTTTTTTAAAGTTTCTTAGGTGACCTGCTTTCCTTCCAAACTTTTTGATGAAGCTACACCCTTTATAAGTAATGTTGTGCAACTTGGCTGCAGTTAGATATACTCACTCTTAATGGTTAAGTATTCCATCTTGACAAATGCTTAGTCATGTGTCCATCCACCACCTCACTGTACATAAGAATTCTACCACCCCCAAATTTCCATGTTTGACCCCTCTATAATCAACTGTTTCCTTTGTCCTCAACCTCTAGCAACTAACTGGTAGTTTTTCATTTCCATAGTTTTGCATTTTCCCTTCCATTTTTCCTCGTATTCTTCTTCCCTTCCTGCGCCTTTTTCTTCCTTTCCTGCACCTTTTTCTTCCTTTCTGCTACTCTCCTCTTCTTTTTTCTACCTTTTCTTCTTCCTGCTCTTCCTTCATTTCTTCCTGTATACTTCCTTCCTCCCTCCCTCCCTCCCTTCCTTCCCTTAGTCATTTAGACTACTGTTACTGAGTTTTATTATAGGCCCTGAGTATATGAGAAATGTAATCCAGTGGAGAAGAAGAATCTAGGGTCAAAATTGTTATGAGTATTTGAAATGTAAAGTTCCAAGCCATTACCTTTTTGATAATGAGGAAATTGAAAACCTGCATTCAAGTTGGTTGACATCTTATTTCAGAATAGAATACTAAAGAAAAATAAAGGTTACTAAATTCATTATTTTGTGGTTGACAAGACAGAAAAGTCTGTGGATTATGTTTAACAGTTGGAAAAAATAACGGTTGATAAGCACATAAGTAACCTCTTTTGTTGAGTACAAATGGCTCAGAATGAATCCTGCTGTTTAGTAGTAATGGAAATAAGGTAATTTTCATTCACAAATGGTTGCTATGCACTTTAAAATGTCAAGGTATTTAATTTACGAGATAAATATTCCACAAAGATACACTTCTAAATATGTTGCCATAAATATAAAATATAAAGCCCCTGGCTGGGCTTTTATATGTTTTGTGTTTTAATATTTTCTAAATATCCTACAATTACAGGAAAAATCTTTAGCAATCTATTCATACCAATGAGATAATCTTTAATTTGACAGTCTTTGACAAATCCCTGATGCTTATTTATTGATAGCAAGAAAGAGCTAGACAAATGCTATATTCCAGTTAGTAACACCTATTTTTTAGTATTCCATTCTAAAATAAGGTGTTAACCACACTGAATGCAATTTTCACCATCTTCATTAACAAAAACGTAATGATCTGGAGTTTTATATTTCAAATGGTTTAATATAATTTTTCCCTAGATTCCTTTTATCCACTAGGTTCACTTCTCATATACTTCAGGGCCTATAATAAAACTTAATAAAATAATAAAATATTACTTACAAAAAAAAGGAATAACCTGAGAATTCTTCTGAGTGTTAGAAAATGTTTTGAGTAATGGGGTTTTAAGTGAAATAACGCTTATACTTACTTCTCATGTTACACTTCAAACTGAGAAACCAACCAATAATGAAAGGTTTTCAAGAGACAATATAGTATATGTGTCTAATTTTGGGAAGGGGGAAAGAGGCAGCAAGTTAGAGATAAATCTAGAGAATTAGGGACTGATTTTGATCAGCTGATTAAGTGTGTCAATTATAAGGATTAAATGGATGTAATCGTATAGAAACCGTGTAAAGTTAGAAAAGAAATGGCTTAGTCAGAGCCTTAGAGAGCACCAATGTTTGTGTAAAGAAGAGGAATCTATGAAAACTATCTTACAGAATTAGAAAAATTATAAGAATTAATTCTTCACACATTATAATCAAAAGGACCAAATAGAATAGCATACCTGGAAGAAACATTTTGTTTCTGCTTCAATTTCCTCAACTACAAGATATAATACTAATAGTTTTACTAGAAATCTACTGTAGTAGTAATTTTAATAATAGTAAGTTTGAGATAAATACATAAAATTACTTCATTTTGCTACTGGGTTAATTTTAAGTATTATAGTCATCATTGCTACTTTTGCCAAAAGGAAAATGACTAAAAATGACAGATTACAAAGGAAACATTTAAAAAAGACATTAGAGGAGGTTCCATACCCTTTGGATCTTGGAGAGAGCTACAGTTATTTTCAGATTCAGGTCAAGTTATTGATGTGTTACACCAGGAGCTTTGTTTGGGCAATGTGTGTGGTAAGCCTACTTCATGATTCGGCTGCTTAGGTGGAGTGGCAGTGGAAAGCAAATCAGAATTTAACATGGTTAAGTGTTTTGCAGGTTGGGTTGGGTTTGTTATAGAGGGGCAGAGGAATTACATGAACTATCAAAGTGACACAACAAGTGCTCAGGAATTAGGGTTTCTATGAAGAGAAAGGAAAGTTCTCTTAGCTTCTGCCTGTTCCATTTTTTCAAAATATGTCACATGTCACCTTCTGAAAAACTCTTTAGAGTCCAGCCTATATAGGAAAGGAAGTGACACTAAGAGGAAATAAATAGAAGGGAATACATTAGAAGGAGTAAAGACTGAAGTGTTTTGTGGAGTCAGAGATAAAACCATCGAACATAGTCTTTTTATCCCTCTAATATCTTCCCATCACAACCAAATGCTTAACACAAATTCCTAAGTTCAAATAACCTTTATCTTTATTCATGCCTCCTTGCTCTTATTTTCTGTAACTTTTCCTGTCTCTTTGTCTTTATGCTTAATCCTTATATTTTCCTTTATAACCCATATGTGCGCTGAACTATCTGCTTATTCTTCATTTGGTGACACTATTCATGGGAAAGATCAGAGCTCACAAGGCCTATGTTCTCAGTGCCCGACTCCCTACTTCAAAGTGGCAATGTGGAGCAAGAAAGAAGGATTAAGGCCTGTGGGGAAGGTGTGGGATTAATGCTGCGGCAAACTGAAAGTATGAATAAATGAGAGACATGGTGGAAAACTGGCTGAATGGTACCAGGAGCCCTACTGTTACTGGAGAGTTTAACTTGTTGTGTTCAATTTTATTAACTATGACAAGTAAACTTGAGGTTCCCTGCCCCAACATGTACAAAATTATTTTTCTAGTAGCTAAGTGTTATGGTTAAATGTGAAATATTCCCCCAAAGTTTCATGAGTGGAAGGTGATTGGGTCCTGGGGCATCACATGCATCAGTGGATCCATCCATTAATGAATTCAGTAGCTGAATATCCTGTTAAGAGATGGGGCCTGGTTGGAGGTGGGTCATACAAGAAGTGACCTGGAAGAGTGTATTCCTGTCCCTGGCTCCTCCCTTCTCTCTCTGCATCTTGGCTGCCATGGGATAAGCAGTCTTTCTCCACCATAGGTTTCTGCCTTGGGCCCAGCCAACTTTGGATAGAACCCACTGGAAACTATGAGCCAAATAAACCTCTCCTCCTCTAGGTTGGGGTGTCAGGTATTATATCCCAATGATGGAAAAGTGACCAATATACCAAGATGATGAAAGTTAATTGTGAAAAGATTTTATATTAGCATCAGTAGCCTCATAGGTAAATGTAAGGTTTGCAAATGACAACCACACACGCTAAAGAATGCACTTAAAATTTTATTTTGTGAGGAAAAGTAATGTGGTTTTATGGAAAAAGAAAAAGTGGTGAAAACATATTAAATAGTCAACAACCCAGCTCATAAGCAGCAATATGGACTTAACATATTTGACATGGACTAACAAAAAGACTGCATGGAATTTCTGAAGGTATCCTACGGTTTTCTTTGGTTCAATATTTCTGTCTTGTCAATAAGTCTCTCCAAATATGCTGGTAGCAGGAAGTAAAATGGCAGAAAAAAGAAACTCCAGAAGATAGATTGTCCAGTTAAACCTAAAAAAGCATAAGGCAATAGTGAGTTTATGTTTCAGAAGATAACATTTGCTTGTATGCAGGATACACATACTTATCCAGCCAAGTCTGCCATAGTGTTTTTATTTATAATTACTATTAGTTAATATTTTCTGATGCCTAAAATGTTTTATGGCACCTAAGATTTTAGTAGTTCTTTGTGGTTCTTCTTGGTAGACTCAATGAAATCTATGAAGTAAAAAGGGAAATTGTTTTATGGTACGGTAAATTTGAACAAATTAATAATGGTTAATAGCTTATTCAGTCTACCATATAAAAATAATATTTCTATGCATTTAATAAATGACAGGTCCATTTTCAATCTTGAAAGAGTATTTTAACTATTCTTATTTTCCAAATAGCTTAATAGGGATACAAAATATTACTGCTCCATGTATTTTAAGACTTTTGAACAAATTAGAATCTAGGTTTTAGTAAAATAATTTTATAATGCAAAATGACTTGGCGAGGGATGGGGGATTCAGCTCAGTGGTTTCACCGCCTGCTGCGCAAGCACAAGGACCTGAGTTCGATCCCCGGTACCAAAAAAAAAAAAAAAATGACAGCAATGATATTTCAATAAATCATTTTAAAGAGAATTCTTCAAAATTAGTTGTATACTTTTGGGGTTTTTCTGTTTCTTTTGTATTTTTTTCTGTCAGTTCAATACCTTTTGCCTTATTTTTTTCTCTATACATCACTCAACCTTCTGCTAATGTAATCTCCTACCTCTATATGAGCTTTTAACACAAGATAGTGCCCGTTCTGTGTGATTATCTAAACAGGGCTTACAGGGTGCGTTTGGTATATTTATTCCTCATCCGTAAGTTACTCACATCCTGGGGCACATCATAAGCTTTAAAACAATGTAGTATAAATTATAGATAATGAGAGCAAAGGGAATATTGTTATTTATATAAAATACAACTATATTTTCAGCTTTTAGTCATAATTGTTATGTTATTATTTTTCTCACTTGAGAATAGGTCATCTGATCCTTCTCCATCATTAAGAGGGCCAGAGTGACAGCACAAAGCAAATAAGTTTGTAACAATTTGTCCAAATTGAAAAACAAAATCAAAAGCAAAAAAACAAAGCCTCTCCAACACCCCCAGGCTGGCCTTTGGGTATGGTTTGCATAAATAGTGGAGCGCTTGACCCTAGTGTGGAAACCTGTATTCAGGTTTTGGATCTTCCACTTACTGAATTATTTTGAATAATTTATTTAATCCCAATTGGGCCCCAGCTTCCTTATCTCAAATTAGTTGATAATATTAGCTTTGTCATAGGTTTTGTGAGCATTAAATTAGTTAATATAGGCAAAGGGCTAGTGCCTGGTAAATTATAAGCCTTCAATAAGTCATCGTTATTGCTGTTTTTGTGTGGGCTTGTGTGTGTGTGTGTGTGTGTGTGTGTGTGTGTGTGTGTGTGCTAGGGCTCAAACTCAGGGCTATGTACATGCTAGGCACATATTTTACTACTGAACTAGAACCACGATGTTTTTTTGAAAGCTCCTCTGTCCTTTTTAAAATGTATATTTAAGACAAATGTGTATTTTTAGAAATAACAAAGAAAATAAATTGAGTGACACAGCTTTAGGCTAGGAAGGAGCCTGCATCTGCAAGGGGAGTGCAGGAAAAAGAGGTGACTTGCTAAGAGCAGCATTTATGTGCTCCCAGTTCACCCATCTGTTCCAGTGTCAGAGAAGGGACAGGAAGGGAAGCAGGAGATTTATTTTGAAGTGCTTTAGATTGTATATGACATACTTCATGTTGTATACCTGGTGTGTCCACCAGTGGCTTCTGGGGCTACCTGGGCTGTATTTTGTGAAGAAGAATTATCTTGGGACTCATATAAGGTATATAATGAAGATAATGTATATACGTAGCAAGACTCTCTTTTAAAAATATTTTACTATAACATTAAAGAAAAAGAGGGCAAGCAGCCTGTAGTCCACAGGTGGACAGGCCTGGTACATATCTTCCTGCAAGTGAAAATGACTGCAAAATGACGGGACAGCTTATTGTGAAGATTTTACCTAAGACTATTCCTCTAGAGCTATGGCTTCTGGCTAAATGGATCATTAGCTACAGAGAAGCTCTCTTTCAATTATTTAAAAAATATTTATAAATCACACGTGCATTCATACTTCACTGGTAGCTTGCCTTTTGTTCGAAAAGGTATGATCAAAATGTAAAATAGTTCATGAGCTAAAATGAAGTTGGAAATATAATGCTTAACATTAGATTTAAGGTTGGATCCTTCACATAAAAATCCCGTTTCAATTATTGCTTACATTTTAGGCACAGAGGCGTACTTACCAAAACAAAGCAGAAACAGTTGATCCAAGAATCAAACTAATATCTCTTTAAAGGAAAAGAAATAACACGTTTCATTTAAAAATATTTATGATAAAGAATGCACAGAAATGTTTATTTTTTCCACGGGAATAGTTAGGACATTCTTTTGTCATCTCGTGTAGTGACAACAGGGACTAAATTCTTATCATCCCTATAATATGAATATATTCTTAAATACTACATGGATATCTAAAATTAAATTGTAAAATTATTCTGGGAAATGATCACTTGTCTAAAATGAAAAGTATATTTATATCAAGTCTTCTGGTTTTAACTCCCATGTGGTCGATATTAAGTTGTCAGTTCTCTGGGTTCAATCTCCTGATCTTTTCTCATTCACTTCTCATGTTTGAGAAAACTCTTTCTGAAGTCATACATTTTTTTTAATAAAACAGAAAAGAATTGTAAATACAGCTTGTTCCAGGAACTTTTATAATTTCCTTTACTTGTTTTTTTTTTTTCCTTTGGGTGCTGGGGATCGAGCTCGGATCCTTCTGCTTGCGCAGCAGGTGGTGAAACCACTGAGCTAAATCCCCAGCCCTAATTTCCTTTACTTTTATAAAATGGAAATAATATTCTCTATTTTGATCTATCTTTAAGAATTGTTATAGGAAAGAACTGAAATGTTGTAAGTGGATATTTAAATTTTAATGCAGTGTAAATGCAATTTATAATTTTTATTTTCATTATAGCTATATTTGCACTATGATTTATAATTTAATTTTCAGCATAGAAATTTTTATTTATTTTTATTTCAGTTTCTACTTGATAACTTGTTGAAATTTTCTTTCATTTTTTTAGCTTTTACTACAAAATATAATTAATTTTTAAATTAAAAATAAAAAGAGAGGACTCACCAGAGGGACATTAACTTGGTCAGCATTTGGTTTAATGTAATTCCATGGGATTATAACTTTCAGATTCTGATCAACATTTTCTGGATACTGGGGCCGGAAGACCTTCTGATAATATTCATGAATTTTGTTCTACAAAAAAAGTAATTATCTCTATATTCTGTGTGCCAGGATAGACTTCGGTATAATCAAGTGAAGTGAAACTTCATTTGGGTAAACTTTTTTTATTTTTTTTGGTACCGGGTATCGAACTCGGGTCTTTGCGCTTACAAGGCAGGCAGCGGAACCACTGAGCTAAATCCCCGGCCCTATTTGGGTAAATTTTAAATGATACCAAATGGGTCTAACCAAAAAGGAAGATTATTCATATAGAATTAAGTCTACATCTACATTTACCAAATGAACTGTAGCACTGAAAGAATCATTATGTTAATTCAGACTCTAAGACCAAAATGCTTAAGTGAAACAAACAAAAAAGAAAAAAAGGGAAATGATAAAATAGCGCTAAGAAAATTTATTGATTTACTAAGATGAATGTCTGTGATTTTTTTCTATGTCTAGTAGAATCAGACAGAATGTGGGTTTAGTAGACTCTGTGACCTTGAGCCATCTCTCTCAGTGTTATTTACCTTGCAGAAGTAAATGAATTAATATATAGACAGCTTTTGCCGAGTTCCTGTCACAATTTCTGATTAAAAATACTCCTCTCCTCCAGGTTCTGTTTTGAACCATCCAAATGGATTGGGTCATAGGTTATTGTAGGGATTCAAATTAGAATTAAACAGTGGCATCCTCCTTTGGGATAAATTTCCATTTTTATGAAGTGGAAAATTAATGTATTTTAGAATTACCAGAGAATAACTGTTGGGCAAACATTTGCCTGTGATATAATTGGTACTGTGGTTAAATAATTCTGTAATAGTTTTCACAGGCATAAGAAAGACTTCTATGGAAATTAGAATTTACTTAAAATAGTTCTTTTTGTCATAAAGATAGCAAATTGGCAATGTTCAAGTACAGTTAAATTGTGTTATGAATATTTGTAATGAAAGCTTACCAGGATGTTTTGGAAAATCTTTTGTACTTCATTCATCTTAGTTTTCTGCAAATAACCAAAAATATTATAAGGTGCAAAAGAAAATGTTCTGGAAATATATTAGTTAATTTCAATGAATGAAAATGACTCACCTCAGTAAATATTTCAGTGGATTCCTTAGGGAAAGAAAATGAAAATCAGCTTTATAGTCCACCAGTAATTTGTTTATAGGACTAGAATGTTAGGACTAATATTTCAAGGTCCTGCCATTGTTACTAAAAAACAAAGCCCTACTTCATAGTAACTTAATATGAATTAAATGAGTGTAAATATTCATCGCCAGAGAAAGTGGTTTATTACCATAATGGCACTTGATTGATTATATTTTATTTCACATTTTTCATTTATCTACACTGTTCATATAATGTCATACTCCATAAACTATGGGGGGGGGAGGGAGGGAGAGAGAGCGAGTGCTAATTGCTGAGGAGTTTGGCAAAGTGTGTATGTCCTTTCTTGGGAAACCACTGTGCTTCTTCAGTGGCTCTTATTCACAGAGATGGAGAGCAAAGCTGAGTGGAAGGCCTTGGGCTGTGCCTTAGGCTGCAAGCCCCAGGTCCCATCCACCCACACCCACAGCAACCATCCCCAGGACACTCCCACATTGTGCTGGCAAGCCTGGCCCTCTATGCAGCAGGTGCCTCTTAAAGCTGTGATTTATGCAACTCACAACCAGTCCAATATTCAGGGTGATCACCACAGAGAGAAAGTCTTGGATAAAACTGTGGCAAAGGCAGTCGAACTGGTCCTGATTTAGCTTTGGTTTGTTTTAAAAATGCACATTACCAGGGCACCAAAATTTGGTTGTGCATCATCTAAGGGGACAGAACAGAGCAACTACTCTTGGCTGTGCAGATGATTCATTTCAGTCCTCTTGAGTTTGAGTTTGGGCGTATTTCTCACAAGGGTTTCCTTCATTTCTGTGTTATATTTTGCTCTGGCACTGCTAAAAATTAGCAACATCTAATTTACTTATAATTACCCAACAGAAAAATAGCAATATTTCTCAGTGAATTGGGTGGTTACTTTATATGATTTTAAAAGTGTCATTTACCTCTCTGGATGAACTACTAGAAGATTCCTTGAGAAAATAATAATAATAAAATAACAACAACAATAAAGCCTAGGGATAATGGTAATTGAGTCTTTAGCAGCATGCTTTTAATAGATGTGGAATTAAAGATCTTTCTCATATTACAAGGAACTAGTATGGTGAGTGAGAAAGACTAACTACAATTAAATTCTTAGCTTAAAAAGCAGTAAAAATTTGATTTTGTAAAAAAAGAAAGCACCACGTAGGTGCCACAGAAGGATATTGCTTACATGACAGGTCTTAACCTAAAGAATTCAGGTGAGTTGAGAAAATCACAGGTAAAAGAGAGAAATTGTATTTTTAAGTAACTCAAAATATTAATACCAAATTATCCTGATTTGCTCATTACACATTTTATGGACAGATTAAAATGTCACCTTATAGTCGATAACTATGTATAATTATGTGTCAAGTAAAAATAAAATATTTTAAAAGTTGATATTCTATACTGTTAGGAGAAGGATATTTAAAAAGTATGAATAATTTAATGTTAGAATTTAGAAAATGAATCAAATATAGCTCCACAAAGAAATAATACTTTACATATCACTAGTTTTCTTTAGGAGATCCTTAAATAATAAAAGAATTATATACATTATTTTTACTCTGTAGGTTACATATCATTTCCTCTTGGATAAACAGAGGAACATCCTTCATTTATAAAGAAAATAAAGGAAATATAAATCCATTTGTGTTGCTTCTTCTAATCACTTCTATATCCCCAAGGTATGAAAGTAGATAAGGAACATAGTATTTGTTAAATTTACCTTTTTAAAAATGAGTAATAAATGAGTGAATGAGTTCAAAAAATTGTTAGCAAATAATTTAAATTGATACATTTTAATAATTTAAAAATTATATGTTTATTTTTAAAAAGCTATATAATCAAATTATGAGTTGAGTGAAATAAATAATATTTCTATGATTAAATGTAATTAATTTTCAAATGGAGCAATTTCAAGAAAATATTAAGTAAAAATTACAGTTTAGGTAGATAAAAGGGAAAAATCACATTGTAAGGTTAGAAATTTAGAAGAATGAAAACAAAGGAAAAAGTAACTAGTTCAGGGCCTTCTCTAGCAGAGTGACCTGAATTCTGAGAAGCTGCCCTTTCAAGCAAAGAGAGCACAAGCATGGATGCTGGGCTCTCTCTTCCCTGCCATTTCTATGTGAAATCCCTGCCTGGTGGAGGGCATGGGGCCCAGATGCTGTGGTGACCACAGGCAAAATTTCTTCTTCGACCTGACCTCCTCCTTGCTGTTAATCTCTCTTTCACCATCTGTGCCATCAATCCGTTCTTTCAGAAGTAAGAAGATCTTTTTCTCTTTGCACCTCTAACAAATTCAGAAAACCATCCAAGGTGGAAAACCACACTCTGCACATGTTGTGAGGTTAGAAAGCACATTTTTCACATGTCGGTAAACCTCCTAGTTTGTTCTTCTTGATGAAGTGAGCTTGGGCTACTCACTGCCATATTGAGACCTGCTGGAGCAGAGGTCGTCCTAATAATAGCCATTCAGAGTTTCTAGAACTGCTCTGAAATCTAAGTATTGTTGCAGAAGTGCCATCCAAACTCAGTGAAAAGCTGCCATGAATTCTCATGTATTAAAGGTTGGAAAAAAATGAGTCCACCCTCTAGGACAATTTAGAAATATATATCAAAATTAGAAACAAGTATTTCCAAACCCAAAATAATCCAAATAGCTTTCAGTAACAAGGAGCTAGAAAAATAAACTGTAGAATGTACTCAACACTGTGAAAGGAGGGATTATACCTGCAGGTATCAATATCAACAAGTGTGCTAGAAACTTTTTAGTGGAAATAGCCATGAAGACTGCATAAAGTTTTATCGACTTATAATTTGCAAAACCAAAAAAAACTACATAGGCTGAGAAAGAGAGAAAATATTTTGAAACTTAAAGTACATTTTAAAAAAACAGAAATGAAGTATATTTGTTACTTGTTACTTAGGAGATCTTAAACAGAAAATTAAGCCCTTCGGATATCTCTGGTGTTACATAATTTTGTTGTATTTAGAGCCCGCAGTGAACCAAGAGAATTTAATATTTTGTAAAAGTGATTCATTACTTTAGAGATATAATCTGCATTTACTGTACTACTGATTATGTTAATGGCTAAACCACATGTTGTAAAGGGAAGTAAATACATGCAACACTAAGCAATATGTTGTGTTTGAGACCATACAAATATATGAAAATGTTATGAAGATCTAAAATCCAGGAGTATTCATTGAGATACTATTATTATTTAGAGCTTACTTATGTATTACATATACTCATTTGTGCTATCAAAGTTTGTTACAAGACATGTACATATTGTAACCTCAGTAATTCCACAATAATTTCACTTTTAGGAATTTATCCTATTGACATACTCAGATATTATTTATGAAATAAAATACATACAAGGATATTCATCTGAGATTACTTGTAATTGGAAAAAATGGAAAGAGCATTTATCAATATGAAAGTAAATAAATGGAAGTGTATAGCATGGAATTTTGTTTGTTTATTTTTTGTTTGTTTTGAGCTAAGGTGTCACTAAGTAATTCAGGTTGGCTAGAACTCACTAAGTAGTCCAGGCTAGCCTTGAACTCGCTGTAATCCTCCTGCCTCAGCTTCTCAAGTGCTGGGAGTACAGGTATCTGCCACCATGCCACACTCTAGTGTGAAATTAACTAAGAAATTTTTTAAAAATGAAAGAATAAAAACCACTGAATGATTAGGTTTCTCTTATGGGAACTGACCAATTAAGTTTGATTAATTGATTCATGTAAGATTAAAACTTCTTTAATTGAGTATTTATCAAATTATTACAAAGTTGTTTTCATTATTACTGAGTACCCTATCTGAAAGTTTCAGTGGTCATCAGTAAGGGGAAACCCAGTTTAAAAGAAAAAATATATTATAAGAAAAATATATGCATATATTTGTATATATACTCATATGCATATCACCCTTGTCTACATTTAAAAGGGTAAAATAGGTTAGTTCTTTCTGATAGCAAGGATATGTGACATAGAAGTGGTTTTAAATTTTTATGTGTCCTTATATCCTTGATAGACTCAGATTAATTCAATAATCCTTTACAGAAAAATACAGATATGCACAAAATGGTGAAATTCCCTTACCTAGCAAACAGTTAATTGATTTCAAATTAAAATGCACCGTATCCTTTAGAAATGACAAGCTAGAGGGAAA
Organism: Heterocephalus glaber; assembly: GCF_053883595.1. Lineage (NCBI taxonomy): Eukaryota > Metazoa > Chordata > Mammalia > Rodentia > Bathyergidae > Heterocephalus > Heterocephalus glaber. Next base: position 36,793,671 of record NW_028258139.1, read on the forward strand.
CAGCAACTAGCTTTCCCACATCAGTGGGGCACCTGGGTGAGGGGCGCAGGGTGATCTGAGGCTCCCAGTGCCTTATGGAACTCTGAGACTCCGTGGGCCAGGGAGCACTGTCAGGGTGCCCTCACAGGGGGCACATTTATGCTAGATTAACCGTGTCGTATTTTTATACAGAATATTTTTGATTTATTCAAACACTGACGTAATAATGCGTGTTAGCATGACAAACCTAAGTTAAAATAATAAATTTTTAAAATATAAAGAAGGTTCTTTTTCAAATATGGTTTGATATTTATACTGGTTCCAAGTCTACTTTACTTGTGGTTTTGCTCAAAAGCAGTGCAATTCAATTGCTGCACCTCTTAAGTTTTGGAGGGAGGGTCCTCCTAGGATTGTACTGAGCAGTTTTGTTCTTGGAAAATAATTTTTAAAAAACTGTGTCCTGATTCAAAAGGATATAGTGCCAGTCTACCATTCTAGAAAAGTAGCCAGAAATGGACCAGTGGCATCCTTTCAGTAACACCTGAGTTTGACAAGGTGGGCACAAATGCTACATAGTTATGTTTCCTTGGGGCGCTTTCCACCTCCATCCACAGTATATGAATTAATAAAACATCACCCTTTTCATAGCTAAAAACATAAAATGATACTTAATTGGTTAAAAATGCAAATAGATTTAAGATATATCTCATTAATGACACAAAAATAGGTAAAAAAATTTTATCTGTCTGGTATACTTAACCACATCCTTTTTCTGCTTATATTGCTACAACATAAATAACATTGTTACATGTAAAAATGTAGTATTAAAGTAACTTACATATAATTAATACAATAATTTTCCTTCCCGAGAGAAGCTGATAGATTTTTTTAAGCATAGAAAAGCACATTCTTATTTATTTATAAAATCATTTTATTTTTCTTTTTGCTTTGGGTCTGTAATCATTCTCAGAGACCAAATAAGTAGGAATACAACTGTGCTATTTTTGGGGTAGCATTAAAATGGCTTCAGTTATCTGTGATATGCACAGTTATTTAGTGATATGCGCTAAAGGCATTTGGGTAATAGCACTTTGTGAGGGTTTGGACCAACCAGAGTGCTTATTTAGGGAGACACCCTGGGCTTCTCTCATTCTGCTACAAGGTTTCAGAGGTACACTGTCCCTCAGGGTGATGACAAGGTTAAGGGAGGCTTTAGAAGGGAAATAGTGTCAAAATGTTTGGTGGTGTCTATTATCACAAATCTACCTGAATTCTGGAATGTGTACAACTTTGGTCTGCCCTCCTCCGATTTTCCTACACTCCTGTAGTTCAGCCCTCTCAGATTCTTAAATTTAGAGTCATTGCTTAAGGAAATGAGAATAAATCCTGTCTAGTACACTACATAAGATCTCGCCTGTTACAAGGGCATTCATAAAATATTACTTTATAGAAAATTGCTTTACCTTAAGGTTGGAGATCTGTTCTCTGTCCTGTATGAAGAGAAAAAAAAATGTAACTTTAGGTTGTGATTTAAAGGCCAAGAATGGTTGTAATTATTCCTCATGTAAGAAAACATTCCTTAAGACAAAATCATTTCATGAAACGAGATGGAAATATTACTTCGAGCTTGGAAATTACTTCCTTACATTTTCTTACATTGCACTGTAATTTTTTTGTTCTTGTTAAATGAAGATAATAGTTCTTTCTACCTTCCCCTATGCTAAATAATATTTTGAGGAACCAAGTAAAATGATATATGAACAATCATTTAGGACACACATATAACATGTAAATGAAATTATTTTTATGTCACTATTGCTGCTACTGTTATGGTATTTGGATTATATTGTTTGAAATTTCATTTCCAGACTACAAGATTTTATTCACAACTATTCCACTAGTTAGGTTAAAATTTGGGGCACTTGCCTCTACATTTTATGTATTTCTATGTGTTTCCGACCCTCGCAAAATGCAAAACTCACCAGAGTGGGAGCAGCAATGGGGTAGGGTCTTGTCTGAATCTGATTCCATGGCTTCATAACAATCGAACGTTGGTAAAGAGGCTGGAGATACTGCAGGAAGTTCAACTTCTGATAAAATGAGTCCTTTTTGTCCTAGAGAGAATTATCAATATTTATTACAATACTTTATTTTCCATATGCTAAAATTAATTTTGGCAGAACTAAAATGAATTGGACTTTAGAAAATTGATATATGGTAGAAAATGTACCCAGTACAAGAATAGTTTAGATACATATATTTATTGTAACCATGTTTATATTTATAGGCAATTACAGAGATAAAGGTATTAATTATCTAGGGTTCTACAGAGAAAAAAATCTCTTTTAAGCAAAAGTGTGTATAAGAAAGGAAAAAATATTGCATTATGAGGTATGTCCTTTCTGTGAGCTAATTTCAAGAATTTGTCATTTCTTTTTTTTTTTCATTAAGTTTATTGGTACATTTTACGTATAAAATGCAGTTACATTCATCATTGGGATCTTGTACCTTTACACGATGTATCTTGGTTCTTATTTTCTTCCCCATTCCCCTGTCCTCCCTTCACCCCCTCCACCCTTCCCTATTTACAGAGACTTTGTTTTCTTTTTTTCCTTTTCTCATATTTTTTCTTTTCCCTCCTTTCCTTTCCCCTACCTTTCCCACTTCCCCAACTCCTTTGGACCATTTCTTTCTCTGTGTTAGAAATTTGTGTGGTCCTTGAAATAAAAGGGAACTGAACTTTAATAACTGCTACCATGGGCACTCGAATCCATGACTCTGATTAAACTTCTTTTTCACTGTAAACATAGTGTATCATGAAGGATTACATCTGTTAAAATATACAGTATGCAGCATTTTGCAATTACCATAGTATTCTAATAAGTCCCAGAGCTTTTGATCTATCTTCATTAAGATTTTTTTAGAGATTAAATATGAAACCAAAATGGTAACTTGTCCCAGAAGACTTTTCACTTTATAGAGAGTGAAAATAAATGGATTTGTAGAAACTCAATGAAACTTTAGAATTGCCTCGGGACACCTGTTTCAGGGAACCATAATTAAAGGTGATATAAAATGAGAATGTGACTGCAAGCATTGTCTCAAAATATAGGACTCTTAAAAGAGGATTTACTTAAAAGAATGTCTTATTTGGAGTGTCCTATTTTTAAGTAGTAAAATATTTCTGACACAAAAGTTTTGGAATTAGTGTCTTGTACCTTTTCCCTGCACACAATAAAATTCTCTAGATCACAGTATGGGTTACACAAATGCCTATGTCTTAGAAATCTTTTTGTTTTAGATATCTATTTATGATGTTATTGTGAAGTTTAATGAGTAATATGTGGTATTACTGCTGTGGTATCTAACTTTACTTTCAAATCAGTGGAATAATAGCTCAATATTTGTTCTTATGATTTATAGCTACATTTATTTGACAGTATATTAGTCGGAAAGGATAAAAATGAAAATAGAAAAATGTATTAGTTCCTATAAGTTTTGGGGGGTAAATACCAAATAGGGATGAGGGAATTGCAGAAACATTTAAAAGAAACAGCTGCAACCTGATGGTTTACTTTGAGAAAACGTACAAGAAAATTACCAGTTGTTTTAGGTAGTCCTTTTCTTCCACAGTGAACTTAATGTTGTGGTAAGAAAAGAAAATACTTGCTATAAAAACCCACAAAACACTACCATAGGATTAAATATTACACTGTTTGAAAGAAAATTACTTACCTCTGTGGAAATGTCAGCAAATTCCTTAGGAAAGAAGAATTAACATTACTTGTATGATTTAGTCTTGGATTCATACTAGTGTACTAGAGACAATCCAATATTTAGGGCCTAGTCCATTACTACTGAGAAATTACATTATTTATTAGAAATTTAATAAATTAAAACATTCATAATCAGAGCTGTCATTTTATATCAAAATAATATCAAACGACTAAAATATATTTTGCTTCAAAGTTTTCACTAATTCTGCATAATTTATATAATATCCAGTGCCTACAGAAAGAAGGAATCAACACAAAATGTTACACCACATGGACCTGGTGAGGTGTGTGGCACAGTCCACACGTATTTTCTAGAGGGTGCATGTGTTACTTCTAAGTGACTGGCACTCCTTTTGACCCTAGTCCTTGCGTCTTAGAGAGAAAGTATGTTTCTGGGCACTGAGAAGGAAGACTTCAGGGTGCACCTAGAGACAGGAGGCTGGGAGCTCCCACCATGCTCTGTCCTGCCCTGACGCCTTCGCCCCTCAAGCGGACTGCCTGAACGTCTCAACTATCGTAGCTGTTTCTTGTGCTGATGACCTACACAGTTCCAAAGCTTATTCATCACCCATCCCCTTACACGCGAGGTCTTCAGATTTTAAGATGCTTCAGAGCACCTAGATGCTGCTAATAGAGGGCTGTTCTTTGAGCACCAGCACTCTGTGTGACAGGGACTGGTTTCTCAGGATCAACTCCCTGGAAGACAAGGACAAACTTTTTGACTTGGTGCTGGCTTGACAAAATACAATTTCATCTAGAGTCAGATATCTATTATACTCTTTGTCAAAGAAACTGAACAGGAAACCAAGGTACACTGTGTCAGCGTCAGTCTTCCCACAGTGCATTAAGTTTGGGTAACAACCCAATGTGCAATGTAATTGCTAGAAATCTGCTCCTAATGGATGAACTTGATTTTTCATGTGAAAAGAAAGTATTTCTTACCTTGCTAGATGAGCTCCTAGACAATACCTTGAGAATTAATAATTAATAATTAAAACCTGGTGACCACTTGAAACCCTCATTACTTCTTTAAAGTTTGTTTTAAATAGGTCTCATTATCTATATGCTCATTAATATAAATTAAAAGGATTGAAATAAAAGAATAAAATCAGATTTCTCCAGCGTACTTAGTGATCAACTTTGGTAAACAAGTAAAAGAGATAAAAATCATTTTATTTTTGAATGGATGTGTATCAAGAAAGTATGGGCCAATTTAGGTAGATAATATTCAAATGAGAAGGGAGGAACTGTCATTTTTAAAACATTTCTAAAAATTTATATATTAATTGGTACATTTTAGGTATACAATACATTTACATTTATCTTTAGGTGTTTGTACCTGAACATGATGTATCTTAGTTTTTATTTTTTTCCCCATTACCTATGCGCTGTTCACCCCCACCACCTTTCCCTATTTACATAGACTTTGTTTCCATTTTTTTTTTCTTTCTCATAATTTTTCCTTTCCTTTCTTCCTTTTCCCTTCCCCTCCCACCACCCCTCTACCTTTGGACCTTTCAAAAGAAACAGACTGACAGAATGGATTTAAAACAAGTTTAATCACTTTCCTGTTTACTAAAAGAAGAAATTTACAGATTTTTCCCAGATGCCATTAATACTGCAATTTTACACATTGAAAGTCTAAAACAAATTTTATTCAAGCAAAAGTTTCTTACCATTTCAGGTGTGTTCTTTGTAGTTTCCTTAAATAAAAAGGAAAAGTAATTAGATCTATTTTCTCTATAGCATTGTTTATAAAATATTTTTTCTTGAATGCAAGGGAAAATCCCTCCTCCTAATGTAAAGCATGAAAACAGAATTATTTTCAGTTTTTGAGTTATACTGAACTATATTAAAATAGTCAACTAATGTATTTTTGGTAACAAATTATGCTTCTATTAAAAACATATTGATTTAAATTTAGATGAGCCAGTTTTAAGAGGAACAATGCACCTTTACCTAAACAGGAAAATAACAAGAGAAAGAGCAGAGCATGTAGATCTGGGCTTATAAGAGTGAATACTAATTCTCAATGACAAACTGTCTAGTTCTCATGGAAAATCACAATAAAATATGTTAATTGAGTCTTGCAAAAATGCTTTCTTCAATTGAATTATTTACAGATTAAAGTAAGAAAATTAATTTTGGTCTCATTCTTTATAATAGTCATAGTTTCCAAATTTGAAAGACAAAGTATATTTCACAAATCCATATTAATTTCAATTTTGTTCAAAGCAAGACAATATTTTCCCTTTATGCTGTCCTGTGTCACACATACCTTGCAGAAGGGGGTGCAAATGATCTTCTAAAAAGAAAAAAAAGAATGATATATTATTTAATGAATTACAGTATAATATATTTTGACCTAAAGTGGTAGCAAAGAAAACACAATTTTGTGAACAAGGAATAAAGAATTAGGAAAAAAAGTGAAGCTGAGGGACCATTTAGAATAAATTCTTTCAAATACTTTCTGTTTTAATAACATATCTTTTCTTCATATTCCTTTATATTGGTCTATAGCATTTTCATAAAACAATGAAAACATAAATATTTTCACAATTATAGTTAAATTACTCATTTGTTTGAGTGAGAAATTTCATGGAAACAGGTATTTGTCAATGATTAAAAGACTGAAATAATTAAATTTTCCCTACCCTTCTTAAATTTCTACAAAATAAAGACTTGCTTTAATATTTTGATTAAATAAAAAAGTTAAAATATATTTAATTTAAGAAATTAGGACTTACTTCCTGGGAGATGTTGACAGATTCCTTAGAAAAGTTAAAAATAAATATTAATTATTTACCTAATTGTAGTTATACTACCTGTAAAGCTTTGATCTCCACCCATCATCCAGTGGGTAGATAACATATTTGTCTGAATTGTAGAACAATTCAATTGATTGAAGTTTCACTCTATGTGATTAACATATAATACTGATAAATGCATTCTGAGCTGTACTTTGCTTTATAAACAAGAGAAATAAATTTTTTTTCAAGTATCAAATGCAAAAAAGAAAAGATTTTCTATTTCCTCCCCTCTGCATAATTTCTAATTTCCTCCTTTTTTTTCTTTCTGACTTTTTCCTTTGTCTTTTTTAAGAGCTGAAAAACAACAAAGTCCTTGAGTGACTCTGAAGGTCTCTCTGGGTATCTTTGTGCACCCAGACTCAGGAAGGCATTTGGAAATCAGCATTTAATATATATCCAGGGTAGCATGGGTCTTTGCTCCAGAAATGTAGAGTGGCACATGTGTGCACACGCATGCGTACACACACACACACCCCACACTTCTTAGTTTAGGGTGTATCATGTGTTTACCAAATTAAAGGATTTTGTGTTTATAGTAGAATATCTTACCTCACTGGAGGACTGTTGCTCCATCTTCTATACAAAAAACAAAATTACACATTTCACTTTTGTGGTTAATTTAGAATGGGAAGCTATCACGGTGCCTGTGTCTGTTTATTTTCTGGTAAGGAAACTTACACAGGTTTCTGGGATTCTTTAGTTGAATCAAGTTGCTTTATAGCATTCTTTTGCTTTTCTACAATATTAATGTGCAAATAATATTCAAATAAATTCTTGCTATAGCTTAATATAATTCTTGGTTTTAGGAAGTGGTTCAGGTCTTTGTATTTTAGTATTAATCCTGTCACAGTTTGGAATATTAGATATGCATAGATATAACAAAGAATTTTAAGATGATTTAATACTGTGATGCTATTTTTGTCTCATCTAGCTGACACTGTTTGTATTAAAAAAATTCTAAAAACTAAAATTCTAGGGTGGCGCTTCTATCAGTAGCAAAAAAGATGAAAATTAAGTTCATTTTTTGGTATAAATAATTGTAAAACTCATCTCTGTACCTCTGTTCTGTACTAGATTGTAGCAAAATCTAATTTGTTATCTATGATCTAGCACTTGCTAGAAACCACTCTAAGATAAAACTGTTCTAGTTAAGGAAACATTGAGAGCCATTGCTGATTAGAGAGAAAGGCAGAAAGAGTGGTGAAGATGTAAAGACTGAACAGTGAGGCCTGAGTGTGAGAATGGTCCCTGAGACATTGTTGGTATTTTTCTGTATACCTGAAGAAATTACAAACACTTGTCAAGACTTACATGTGGTATAACACACGTAACAGACTCATGTGTGAGTCACAGAGGAAGCAGAGAACTGTGGTCACCCTAGTGAAAATGTACTGGGAGAAGTGAGACCCTGGGAGGGGAAAGGAATGAATGGTGTGCACTACTGGGAAAAGGGAAGAATCTCTTGAGTTTTCAAAAAATCTTCACATGCATATTGAGTTCAGTATTTTATGACACAGACTTCATGACTATCCTCACCTAAAGAAAATGATGCTTTGAGAAGTTGCAGAACTGTTTTGCATTATATTATTTGGTAAGTAATGTAAAAGTTACCCTTGTTACCTGTCTAATCATCTCAGATTCTGGATTACCATAATTAGGAAGAGTGGTGTGTCATTTGTTTTAGAAATAGTTTTGAAATCTACATTTTTATCTATGGCTTTCCTGTGCTGTCAGACAAATATTCTAGGGTTGTGAAACTAGTCCTCTGGTAAATTCAAGCAGATAGATATAGAAGCCTGTGCCTTATAATCTATAACTAAACAGTCCCTGACCCTACAAGGAGAATTCTCCATAAAAAAACATGTCTGCCTTCATATCTTGTTTAAAGCAGGGCTAACGTTTTCTTTGATTTTAGGTTTACATGGCCACACCCTTCATCTCTGTTTCTTGTTGCCCATTCCTGCCATCCTCTGCACAGTAAATTTTCTGCTCTATACTTAGATAATAGAATTTCATAAATGGCCCATTACTTACGTTCTTTGCAAGAGCAATAGACAAAATACAGGCAAAGATTAAGAACTTCATGGTTACTGAGACCTGTGGGATAGGTAAGAAACAAGTCAGTAATATTTTGCACTCCTTAAAAATTCTGTCTGTTAATTATGTATGCATTCATTTTTATCTCAAAAAACAGGGAAAAGAAACTGAGGATTGACAGAAACAGATTCATTTGAGAAACACATGAATATAAATATGACAGATTCTTTTCTTTTTGGTAACAGGGATCAAACTCGGGAACTTGAGCTTGCAAGGCAGGCAGCAGAACTACTGAGCTAAATCCCCAGCCCCATGACAGATTCTTTTTAAGGAGAAACTTTATTAACAATATAATGTAAAAACTTGGTCTCTGAAACGTGAAAAGTCCTTTTAATCCTACTAAATTAGTAAAATTACTGGCTATGTGTATAATTAGCTTGTTTATTAACTTATTCACGCGGCAAGTAACTATTACAGACCTGATGTTACAATAATGCACCTAACAGGTACAATTTTCAGGCCATTAATCTCAACTTTTCTCCAGTGTTGAGGTGAACACTGATCAGAAATGCAAAGTATAAAAGGAGCTCATTTGTAAGTCAATTTTCTGGTGAGCCATCCAAAATCTTATGGCTCTGTCACTGGACTGGAGAATAGTAATGGTGGAAATGATTTGGGGTTGGGCATCAGCATCCCTGTTTGTCACAGTGTGGCCTAGAACTGGCCACTGAAATGTGAGCAAGGCACTGAGCATTGCTGCCCCTTACGTCGTGCATCAGGTTAATGAGACGTCCTATAATTTCTAAATGCTTTCAAGAGAGGTCAGTCTTCAGTACTACAACTGCATACAGATACACACAGGTTTCTGATCTAATTTCAACCTTTCCCCTGGGTAAACAGAAAATTGAAATAAAGTTATTCTAATGCATTTTGGGTATGTAATATTATCTTCTGGTTTATATCCTACAAATAATTATTTTTAAAGGTTAAGATTTTTTCTTAAACAATAATAAATATGCCAGTGACCTATAATTATACAAATCTAAAGTGCGTATATATAACAAAATTATATTCTCTCTTAAAAATGATTTGCATTACCAAAATTTATTGTTAATCTTTTAAGATTTATTATTAAACTACTAAAGTGTTTCAGTATGTGTTTCTATTCGTAGAACAAAATGTTATTTATTTTCCCTTCATATTTGAAATTAGTATATATGGCTGTTTGAGTTAATTTTTGTGGACATTTGATGTTCCATAAAAGAAAGTAATTAGAATATAGACAAATGGTGAGAGTTAAAGAAATGCTTTTAGTATGTTGTGAACAAGAAGCATACACAGGTGTAATTACTAAGTATTGTTCTTTTTTTTTTGGTACCGGGGATTGAACTCGGGTCCTTCTGCTTGCAAGGCAGGCGGTGGAACCACTGAGCTAAATCCCCGGCCCTAAGTATCTGTTCTATCTCAGACATTGTGCTAGGTATTTTATAAATATTACATCTAGTCTCCAGAAAAGCTATGTTAGACAAATGTTTTGGCTATCAGAAAAAAGGTATCCTAGGAAATCACTCAAGTAAGAATGGTTGGATTTCCACAAACTTCTTTGTGTTGACCTTGCCTTGAGAATATCTTATGGTATTTTGTCATAAGATAAAGCAGTATAATAAACAGTGCTCAGTTTCTGTATGCTAATTCCACCAAGCAATACCAAAAGAAGATAAATCATTAGCTTGTTTTAAGTTGCTATGAAACAATTTCTCAAAGCAATTTGGGATGATATTTGTTTCTTTTTTTCCTTTTCTTATTTTTTATTTATTTTTATTTTTTAGTTCTTTTAGCAAAACCTTTATTGATACATTTTAAACATACAAAATGATAACACTTATCATAGGGAATTTTCATTGGTACATGATATATCCTGCTTCTTCTTTTTTCCCCATTCCCCCTCTCCTCAAGCCCCCACTCCCTGTATGCAAAAGCTTTGTTTCTATTTTTCCTTCTATTTTTCCTTTTCTTTCTTTAAATTTTTTTGTAGAATATTATTAGGTATAACGATAGTGTTTGGCATACACAATAACAAAGGAAATGAAAAAATTACCTTGTTTCCTGAATGGAAGGCAAAAAGTTCACGCTGACCTGGGAAGAATTATCACAGTACCATTTAAACCTTGATACTCCATTATATAGTAATTCTGTGGTTTAAATTATGTAAAAAGGATTTGAATTCTAAGAAGTCATGATGATTAGAAATTCTCTGTCCACCTGTTCTTGTACAACTTATTCCAAGGAGTACTTCCCTTCAGGTTGATTTATAACATGATAACATGGAATGAGGATGTTATAATGCATAATACTTATCTGTGTTCCATGTTTGTGTAGCTTACTTCTGCCATGCATTAGGTATATGATCCAAGATGAGTTTGAATTTTTCCGAGAGGCAATTTCTTCTAGTTTATGGTCCCTGGAATGACTATCTACAATGAAATTTTTTATATATATATATTTTTGGTACTGGGGATCGAACTCAGGTCCTTCCGCTTGCGAGGCAGGCAGCAGAACCACTGAGCTAAATCCCCTGCCCAAATTTTTGATATTTTAATTAGAATTTTATGTATATATTAAATAATATGTTCTCTACCTATTGTTTACATTTTTTCAATAGTAAATATAGGTTTAACCATATGCAACTACATGTGAAATAAAGGGAAACTCAGTTCTACTCGATAATAGTAACTGTCACACATTTACTTTCTTCTTTCAGATGTTCCTATATTCACAAAATGGTAATAGTCATATTTAATTCAATGTATAACATTTAATGGTTAACAATACCTTAGATATAGTGAATTGGTATTAATGGTACTTACTTTTGCAGGTGTCACAAGATAAAATGGGTGTCATGGTATTGCCTGTATAGAATATTTGCATATAACCATATGGGGTGTACTCTGGGATCTAGCTTTTCTCACATGGCAGCATGATTTTGAGATTTATTCATGATGTTGGAACCATTTCTGTGTCACCTCTTGCTTGATTCAACAGTTTGGAATCTGTCTTCTATTGAAGGACACCCTGGATGTGTCTAGCTTGAGATTTTGTGAGTAAAAATGCTATAATGTTACAGTTTGTGTAAGGAATTTTGAAGACATTCTTTGTTTCTTAGAAAAGACAGAGGTAGTACTGTGTTGTACAACAGATACACAATTAGTATTTTAAAAACTTGCATGAAAGTTCCCTTCAGTAACATTCCGGATCACTTGCCCTTCCCACCTACAATGTATGAGAGCCCCATTACTTCCCATCGTAGTCAGCACTTAGGGTTTTTCTTTTTATTTTGTTTAACTGTATATCCTTTTATTGGTACATTTTAGGTATACAATGTAATGACATTCAACATTGGAAATTTGCACATTTACATACTCTTTGTTCTTATTTTTTCTCCTTCCCCTGCCCTCCCTTCAACACCTCCATCCCTCCCTATTTACAAAGACTTTGTTACCTTTTTTTCATTTTTTCATGTTAATTCCATTCCCTTCTTTCTTTTTCCCTACCCCTTCCGCTTTGGCCCTTTTCTTCCTATTTCAAATTATCTATTTCACCTTTTAGTCCTTATTTACACTTTCAGTTTCTCACACTAGAGAAACTATTCAGTATTGACACTTGTGTGTACTATTTATTTCGCTTAAGAGTATTGCCTCAATGTGCATCCATTTAGGTATGAATGTCTCTAATTTCTCATTTTTGATGGCTAAGTAGACTCCATTTTATTAAAAAAACCACATTTTCTTTCTCCAGTCTCCATTTGATGGGCAATTGGGCTGCTTCTAACTTTCAGCTATTACAAATTGTGTTGCTATGAACACAGATACACATATATCACTGTGGTTTGATTCTTTTAATTCTTTGGGGAAGATACCCAGCAAGGGAATAGCGGGGTCAAATGGGACTTTCAGTCCTAGTTCTTTCAGATATGTCCATACTGATTTCCACAGTGGTTCCACCAGTCAACACTCCCACCAACAGTGGAGCGGGTTCCTCTTTCCCCACAGCCCCACCAGCATTTGTTATCGGTTGATTTCATGATAGCAGCCATTCTTTCTGGAGTGTGGTGGAATCTCAGTGTTGTTTTCATTTGCATCTCTCAAATGACCAGTGATGTTGAACATTTTTTCATATGTTTATTTGTTATTTGTACCTCTTTGAGAAATGTCTGTTCATTTCAGATACCCATTTTTGGATTGGGTCTTTAAATTTAGGAGGTCTGATTTTTGCAAGTTCTTTATAGATTCTAGAGAACAGATCTTTGTCTGAGGAACAGCAGGTGAAGATTTTTTCTCACATTGTGGGTTGTCTCTTCACACTGCTGGTGGTTTCTCTTGCTGTACAGAAGCTTTTTAATAAGAAGAAATCCCACTTGTTGATTGTTTGTGCTAGTTCACGGGCAACTGAGGTTTGGTTCATAAAATTTTTCTTACATCGATGTCTTCAAGAGTTCTACCTAACCTCTCTTCCAGCCAGTTCAGTGTTTTTGTTTTAATATTTACATCTTTAATATATTTCAATTTTAATTTAGTGCATGGTGAGAGATATAGGTCTAGTTTTAGTTTTTGGCAAGTTGAAACCCAATTTTTCCAGCACCATTTATTAAAGAGGCTATCTTTCCTTCAGTGGGGGTGTTTGGTTCCTTGGTCAAAGATGATGTGGCTGAGTGTGTCTGGAGTCTTTGATTTCTTTTGTTAGGTTGATTCCTAGGTATTTTAGTTTTTTGGGTGCTATTGTGAAAGGAATTTTTTGCCCTGTTTCTCTCTCAGTGAGTCTGTTGTTCATGTACAGGAAAGCTATTGATTTTTTGTGTGTTGACCTTGTATCCAGCTAATTTACTGAATTTGGTTATTAAGTCTAGAAGACTTTTGGTGGATTTCTTGGGGTCTTCTATATAGAGTATCACATCATCTGCAAAGAATGATAATTTGAATTCTTCATTTCCTATTTTTATTCCTTTTATTTCTTTCTCTTGTCTAATTGCTGTGGCTAATTATAAGTTTTTTATAGATTCTAAAGAGCAGACATGGTCTGAGGAAACTATACTGAACAGGAAACTATACTTCAAAACTATATTGAACAAGAGTGGTGATAGTGGACATCCTTGTCTTGTTCCTGGTTTTAGTGCAAAGGATTTCAGTTTTTGACCATTTAGTATGATATTGGCTGTTCATTTTTCACAGATGGCTTTTATCAGATTGAGGTAGAGACTGTCTCTTCAAATTTGTTGTAGGGTTTTTATCATAAATTCATGTTGGATTTTGTCAAATGTTTTTTCTGCATCTATTTAGATGAGATGATCACATGTTTTTTGTCCTTGGCTCTATTGATATAGTGTATTACATTTATTGATTTGCATATGTTGAACCATCCCTGCATCCCTGGGATGAATCCCACTTGGTCGGGGTGCATGATCTTCTGCATTCTATTTGCCAGTATCTTATTAAGGATTTTTGCATCTATGTTCATTAGTGATATTAGCCTGTATTTCTCTTTTTTGGTAGGGTCTTTCTCTGCTTTTGGGATCAAGGTGATGCTTGCTTCCAGGAATGAATTTGGGGGTATTGCTTCCCTTTCAATTTCATTGAAGAGTTTAAACAGTAGCGGCAGCAGTTCCTCTCTAAATGTCTTGTAGAATTCAGTGGTGAGGCCATCAGGACCCGGGCTTTTCTTAGTTGGTAAGTTTTTAATTACATTTTCAATTTCATTGGTTGATATTGGGTTGTTCAGAATTTTTAGGTCTTCTTCGTTCATCTTTGGTAATTCCTATGTATCTAAGAATCTGTCCATTTCTTCTGTGTTTTCCATCTTATTGGCATATAGGTTCTCGAAGTAGATATTGATGATCCTCTGGATTTCTGCTGGGTCCATTGTAATTTCACCTTTTCATTCCTAATTGCATGGATTTGGCCCTTTTCTTTCCTTTTTCTGATAAGGTTGGCTAAGGGTTTATCAATTTTGTTTATACTTTCGAAGAATCAACTCTTAGCTTCATTGATTTTTTGTATAGTTCTCTTAGTCTCCATTGCATTGAATTCTGCCCTGATCTTTATCATTTCCTCCTTTCTATGGGCTTTGGGCTTGTCCTGTTCTTCTTTTTCTAGAAGCTTGAGGTTCAGCATCAGTTTGTTTAATTGGGCTCGGTCTGTTTTCCTAATATGAGTATTCATTGCTATGAATTTCTCTAGTAAGACTGCTTTTTTTTTGTTGATGTTAAATTCTCTTATTGGTACATTTTAGGTATACAACACAATTACATTTCTCATTGGGAATTGTACCTTTACATAATGCATCTTGCTTCTTATTTTTTCCCCATTCCTAGCCCTCCCTTTACCCCCTCCACCCTTCCCTATTTACAAAGACTTTATTTCCATTTTTTCCATTTCTCATCATTTTTCCTTTCCCTTCTTTTCTTTCCCCTGCCCTTCCCACTACCCCTACCCCTTTGGATCTTTTCTTCCTATTTTGCATTATCTATTGATTATTCATTCTAATCATTGGTACATTTTAGGTATACAATATAATGACATTCATCACTGGAAATTTGCACCTTTACATAATCTCTCTTGGTTCTTATTTTTCACCCTTGCCCAGCCCTCCCTTCAACTCCTCCATTCCTCCCTATTTACAAAGATTTTGTTTCTATTTTTCCATTTTCTCATATTAATCCCATTCCCTTCTATCCTTTCCCCATCCCTCCCACTTCCTTTCCCTTTGCCCCTTTTCTTCCTATTTCATATTACCTATTATACATTTTAGTCCTTATTTACACTTTCAGTTTCTCACACCAGAGAAACTATTTGGTATTTAGACATGTGTGTCTTATTTATTTCAATTTTTTTCCCATTACCTTTATTGGTACATTTTAGGTATAAAATACAGTTACATTCATCACTGGGATCTTGTACCATTACATGAGTCTCTTGGTGATTATTTTTTTTCCCCTTCCCCTGCCCTCCTTTCACCCCCGCCACCCTTCGCTATTTGCAAAGACCTTGTTTCCATTTTTTTCCTCTTCTCATATTTTTTCCTTTCCCTTTTTTCCCTTCCCCTACCCCTCCCAATTTCCCTGCTCTTTTAGACCTTTTCTTCCTGTTACACAATATCAGTTATACATTTTTGAAATTACAATATTAAGATCTAGGAGACATTACCACAGATTTTACAGAATTTCAAAGGATATAGTAAGCATATTACAAAAATCTTTTTGGAAATAAATTTGACAACTTCTAAGAAGTAACTTAGAAGACAAATTAATGAAACTAACTCTGGAGGAAATATAAAATTTGAACAGCACCTATTAAAGAAAGTATATTCCTAGCTTGAAAACCTACCTATATGACAACAACAGGCTCATAACATATTAATGGATAAAGTATATCAAAAATTTAAAGCAGAAAAAAGAAGGAATACTTCTCCTCTCATTTTAGGAAATCAACATTGTGCTAATCCTAAAACTGGTTCTGTTCTACTTCTAGTCTCCTGATAGCTTTTACCATGAACAGATGTAGAATTTAGTCCAATACTCTTTCTCCAACTACTGACAGGATCATATGGCTTTCTCCTTTCCTCTGTTAAAATGATGACTTTTGGGGGTGGATCTTCCAATGCTGAACCAACACTGCCATCCCTACAATAATACCACTTTCTACATACTGCCCGATCTGACTTCCAATAGTTTGTTTTGTTAAACAAATTTCTATCTATGTTCATACTTTTTTCTATTATCTATTTATTTCACTTAAGAGTATCACCTCAATGTGCATCCACTTAGCTATAAATGTCTCTAATTTCTCATTTTTTATGGCTGAGTAGTACTCCATTTTATAAAAAAAACCCCACATTTTCTTTATCCAGTCTCCAGTTGATGGGCATTTGGGCTGTTTCCAAGTTTTAGCTATCACAAACTGTGCTGCTATGAACATGGGTGCACATAAATCACTGTGGTATGATTCTTTTAATTCTTTGGGGGGAAGATCCCCAGCAGTGGAATAGCAGGGTCAAATGGGACTTCCAGTCCTAGTTCTTTGAGGTATCTCCATACTGATTTCCACAGTGGTTGCACCAGTCTACACTCCCACCAGCAGTGGAGCAGGGTTCCTCTTTCCCCACAGCCCCACCAGCATTTGTTATTGGTTGATTTCATGAGAGCAGCCATTCTTTCTGGAGTGAGGTGGAATCTCAGCATTGTTTTCATTTGCATCTCTCGAATGACCAGTGATGGTGAACATTTTTTCATGTATATATTTGCTATTTCTACTTCTTTGTGTGAGAAATGTCTGTTCATTTCAGATGCCCATTTTCAGATTGGGTCTTTAAATTTGAGAGGTCTGATCTTTTTAAGTTCTTTATAGATTTGAGATAGTGGACTTTTGTCTGAGGAAAAGAAGGGGAAGATTTTTTTCCCACATTGTGGGTTGTCTCTTCACACTGCTGGTGGTTTCTCTTGCTGTACAGAAGCTTTTTAATAAGAAGAGATCCCACTTGTTGATTGTTTGTGCTAGTTCACGGGCAACTGAGGTTTTGTTCATAAAATCTTTTCCTATACCGATGTCTTCAAGAGTTCTACCTAACATTTGTTCCAACTGGTTGAAAGTTTCTATTTTAATATTTAGATTTTTAATCCATTTTGATATTAGTTTAGTGCATGGTGAGAGATATAGGTCTAGTTTTAATCTTTGGCAAGTTGAAACCCAATTTTTCCAGCACCATTTATTAAAGAGGCTATCTTTCCTCCAGTGAGGGTGTTTGGCTCCTTTGTTGAAGAAGAGATGGCTGAGTGTGTCTGGCGTTGTTTCTGCAACTTCTAATCTGTTCCACTGGTCCTCAAGTCTGTTTCTTTGCCAGTACCATGCTGTTTTTATCACAGTAGCTTTGTAGTATAGTTGCAGGTTGGGGACTGTGATACTCCCTTCCATGTCTCTGTTACCTAGAATTGCTTTTGCTATTCTGGGTCTCTTCTTGTTTCAAATGAATTTTTGGCTTGTTTTCCAAGGTCAATGAAGTATCCTGCTGGAATTTCAATTGGAATTGCATTGAATCCAGATAGCAGGTTTGGAAATATGGCCATTTTCACTATATTAATCCTTCCTACCCAGGAGCAGGGGATGTCTTTCCATTTTCTGATAGCATCTTCAATCTCTCTTTTCATAGTGCTATAGTTTTCAGAGAAGAGATCTTTGATTTCTTTCATTAGATTGATTCCTAGGTATTTCAGTTTTTTGGATGCTATTGTGAAAGGAATTATTTGCCCTATTTCTCTCTCAGTGAGTCTGTCGTTCGTGTAGAGGAAAGCTATTGATTTTTGTGTGTTGACCTTGTAACCAGCTACTTGACTGAATTTGGTCATTCAGTCCAGAAGATTTTTGGTGGAGTTCTTGGGGTCTTCTATGTAGAGTATCACATCATCTGCAAATAATGACAATTTGACTTCTCCATTTCCTATATTTATTCATTTATTTATTTCTTTTGTCTAATTGCCATGGCCAATGTTTCCAAAACTATGTTGAACAGGAGTGGTGATAGTGGACATCCTTTTCTTGTTCCTGATTTTAGTGTGAAGGGTTTCAGTTTTTGATCATTTAGCATGATATTGGCTGTTCGTTTTTTATAGATGGCTTTTATCCGATTGACGTAGAGATCATTTCAATTTTTTGTAGGGTTTTTATCATAAGTGTGTGCTGGATTTTGTCAAATGCTTTTTCTGCATCTATTGAGATGATCATATGTGTTTTTGTCCTTGGTTAAATTTTTAAAAATTCTTTTATTGGTACATTTTAGGTATATGATACGTTTACATTTATCATTGAGTGCTTTTACCTGTACATGATGTATCTTAGTTCTTATTTTTTCCCCCATTACCTGTGCGCCCTTCATCCAGTCCACCCTTCCCTGTTACATAGATTTTGTTTCCATTTCTTTTTCTTTTCTCATAATTTTTCCTTTCCCTTCTTCCCTTTCCCCTTCCCCTCCCACCATCACTACACCTTTGGACCTTTTCCTAGTTCAAATTATCAATTATTCATTTTAGTCATTTTTATCCTTATTTACACTTTCAGTTTCTCACACTAAAGAAACTACTTGGTATTTACACATGTGTCCTATTGATTTCACCTAAGAATATGGCCTCAATATGCATTCATTTAGCTATAAATGTCTCTAGTTCCTCATTCTTTATTGCTGAGTAGTACTCCATTTTATAAAAAAACCCATATCTTCTTTATGCAGTTTCCAGATGTCCTTGGATCTGTTGATATAGTATATTACACTTATTGATTTGTGTATGATGAATCATCCCTGCATCCCTGGGATGAATTCCACTTGGTCAGGGTGTATGATCTTCTGCATTCT
This sequence comes from Heterocephalus glaber, assembly GCF_053883595.1. NCBI lineage: Eukaryota > Metazoa > Chordata > Mammalia > Rodentia > Bathyergidae > Heterocephalus > Heterocephalus glaber. Next base: position 36,812,665 of record NW_028258139.1, read on the forward strand.
ATTTGCCAGTATCTTATTAAGGATTTTTGCATCTATGTTCATTAGTAAGATTGGCCTATAGTTCTCTTTTTTGGTTGGGTCTTTCTCTGCTTTGGGGATCAAGGTGATGCTTGCTTCCAGGAATGAATTTGGGAGTATTGCTTCCCTTTCAATTTCATTGAAGAGTTTAAACAGCAGTGGCAGTAATTCCTCTCTAAATGTCTTGTAGAATTCAGCAGTGAAGCCATCAGGACCTGGACTTTTCTTAGTTGGTAAATTTTTAATTGAGTTTTCAATTTCATTGATAGATATTGGTCATTTAGAATTTTTACGTGTTCTTCGTGCAACTTTGGTAATTCATACATATCTAGGAATCTGTCCATTTCTTCTGTGTTTTCCATCTTATTGGCATATAGGTTCTTGGGGTAAATATTGCTGATCCTCTGGATTTCTGCTGGGTCCATTGTAATTTCATCCTTTTCATTCCTAATTGCATGGATTTGGGCCTTTTCTTTCCTTTTCCTGATAAGGTTGGCTAAGGGTTTGTCAATTTTGTTTATTCTTTTGAAGAACCAACTCTTGGCTTCATTGATTTTTTGTATCATTCTCTTAGTCTCCATTGTATTGATTTCTGCTCTGATCTTTACAATTTACTCCCTTGTATGAGCTCTGGGGATGTCCTGCTCTTCATTTTCTAGAAGATTGAGGCTCAGCATCAGGTTTTTTATTTGGGCTCAGTCTGTTTTCCTAATATGAGTATCCACTGCTATGAATTTCCCTCTTAAGACTGCTTTGATTGTGTCCCATAGATTCTGATATGTTTTATTGTCATTGTCATTTAATTGTACGAACTCTCTTATTTTTTTCTTTAATTTCTTTTGTGACGCATTGGTTATTTAGAAGTGTGTTGTTCAATTTCCGTGTGTTTATGAAATTCTTGGATTTCTTTTGCTATTCAGCTCCAATTTCATCTAACTATGGTCTGATAATATACAGGGGATAACTTCAATTCCTTTGCACTTACTTAAACATATCCTATGAGTGAGTATGTGGTCTATTTTGGAGAACAACCCATGTGCAGCTGATAAGAATGTGTATTCTGATTTTGTGGGGTGGAGCACTCTGTAAACATCTGTTAAGTTCATTTGTTCAAGAGTTTGATTGAGTTCTAGTATCTCATTGTTTACTTTTGTCTAGTTGATCTATTTGTGACAGTGGTGCATTGAGGTCCCCCATTGGTATTGTATTAGTGCTTATTTGATTTTTCATGTCTGTTCATATTTGTTTTATATAGTTGGGTGCAGTAGTGTTTTTTGTGCATATATGTTTACGATTGTCATCTCTTCCTCTTGGATTGTTCCCTTTACAGGGATCTAGTGTCCTTCTTTCTGTCTCTTAATCAGTGTTGGTTTGAAATACACTTGATCTGCAAAGAGGATAGCTACTTCTACTTCCTGTCACATGGAGTATTTTTTCCCCCTTTAACTTTCAGTCTATGAATTTCTTTTTGAATTAAGTGTGTTTCTTGTATGCAGGGTATTGTTAGATCTTGCTTCTTGACCCATTCTGTCATTCTATTTCTTTTGATTCATGAATTTAGACCATTAACATTGATGGTTATAGTTGATATGTATTGACTTATCGTTTTCACGACTTTTTCTTTTTATTGGAATCTCCCCCTTTCTGTTTAATTTCTTGCCCTGCATGATGTATTCATTCTGCAGGGTTTCCTGGGGTTGTGATCCTCCTTGTCTTTTCCTAGGACATTGTTTAAAATTTTTTGTAGTGCTGGTTTGATGTTCATGAAGTTCCTAAAGTGCTCTTTGTCATGAAAGTATCTTATTTCTCCACCAATTTTGAAAGTTAGTTTTGGAGGGTAACATTAATTTGGGTTGGAGGTTGTTTTCCTTTAGTCCTTGAAATACATCACTCCAAGCTCTTCTTACCTTGAGAAGTCTGCTGTGATTCTGTTGGACTTTCCTTTGTATGTGATTTGTTTCTTTTCTTTAACTGCTTGAAGAATTTTGTTCTTCTGTCGGATTTCTGGAATCTTAACTATTATATGTCTATGTGTAGATTTTTTTTTTTTTGATCAAGGCTAGCTGGAGTCCCATATGCCTCATTTATCTGTATGTCAAGTTCTTTTCTCCTGTGTGGGAAGTTTTCTGCCATCACTTCTGTGAACCATTTTTTTGTGTGTCATCTTCACTCTCTCCTGTTTCTCCATTGACTCCAGTCACTCTCATGTTATTCTTCTTTTCATTGTCTAGCAGCTGCTGAATTGATTTCTTGTGGTCCCTTACAACTTTACAGAAATTTTTCTTTTTCTGGTCACTAATTGCAATCTTATCTTCTATATCTGAAATTCTGTCCTCACATTGGCTCATTCTGTTGCATAAGCTTTCAATGGAGTTTTTAATCTCCTGGAAATCTGTTTGTATCTGTTTTATGGATTCCATTTGTTTCCTATGTTGGGATTCCGTCATGTTCCTTAACTCCTCTATTTATTTTTATCTGTGTCCTCTCTAGATTTATTAATTATGTCTTGCCCTATGGGCTCAATCTCTGCTGTTATCTGAGAAATTATGTTTTATTTCATTTTTTCAGATCCTCTTTTGTTGCCAATTCGGGGAGTCTAGGTGGTTGAATATCAGATTGTTACATCTCGTTTCCCTTTGTGGTTGCTTTACATGATGTTGAAATCTGTTTTTGATACGTGCTTATAAGTATTCTCATTTCAACGGGGAGGGGGGTGTGCTGCTGGCACCCGCATGGCTCACCTCCTCAGCACTTGGGCAGGTGGCTCTGTTCCTTGGTGCTGGCATGGTGGCATGGCACATGAAAGGCTTAACTCCTCAGCGCTGGGGGTGTGGGGGGGTCTCTGCTCCTCGACACTCGGGTGACAACAGCATTTATGACACATTGTTTATTTTATCCTAAATTCTTTGGGTATTTGAGGCAACCAATTTTTATTAGTGAATTGACTTTTTCCAAAGGAAAAATAAACTTCTCATATCTTTATAACTAGAAGTCCATTTGAAAATTGGAGGGAGGCAGCTAGCTAAAATGAGGCTGTCATCCTCCCATAGAAATTTGGGTACTGTCTTCTCTGATGATCTCATTTCAAAGCAAGGCTTCCCAGATCCTCGACACAACTATTCTTTATTTGTAAAGGTAGCAAGAGGGCTCCTTTGTTTTTAAAAAACTGGATCCACGGATTTAGCTCAGTGATTCTGCTGCCTGCCTCGCAAGCAGAAGGTCCTGAGTTCAATTCCCATCCCTGGTACAACAAAACAAAACAAAAAACATAAAAAGACCGTGAGTGTTGCTTTCTGCTAATGTGCAAAAATTAGCACGTGCAGGGCCCCGGGTTCCACCCCTAATAACAACAACAACAAAAATGACATGCTTCAAAGAAACAGAAAAAGAGGATTAATAGTTTCCTAAAGCAAATGATCTAAGAGAAAAGGAGGGGAAGGTGATTTTTCTCACCATGTCAAAAGACAATTACATTTAGCTCAGTGGTTCCGCCGCCTGCCTCGCAAGCACAAGGACCCAAGTTTGATCCCTGGTACAAAAAAAAAAAAAACCAATTAAGGTTTTTAATCTTAGTTTGCCCTACTCTGTGCTGTCTTGACCTCTATGGAGTAAAGGCATAGTCTTTTCCTCTTAAATCTGGCTCCTGTCCATCATTCCCTGCAGCTGTCAAGTGGAGAATGGAAGAGGAAGCTGCTTTTTTTCTGTTTATTGGATAATTTTGCTGTGAATACACAACAGGAAGGACAATAACAGTGAGATAGTGAATGAGCTCTTTATGACAGTTCTAGTTTTACAAGAATTGATGGTGAAAGCTTAGATTCTTAAATATGATAAGGAGTTAAGCATACAAGTATTTTGTAAAGTTTTCCTCTTTTCCCAGTGAAAGCATTTAGGGCTTGATGGCAAATATGTTTCTAAATTATGTGAAACCTGACTTAGGCAGACTCCATACCATGGCTTTATTATTGTTTATGTTATTAGCTCCATGTTCATACCCTGACTGTTCTTGTGTATTTGCTAAGAGAAGAACTTCACTAACTCCAAAGTATTGGAGTGAATATTTAATCTGGCTCCCACATATAATCATTGAGTCATTTTAGCTTATTCTCAATGAAAACCTGTATATTTCCAAAGGCTTACTTCTATGAAACTTCTCTCCCTAGGGCATTTTTGTTAGTGTCTTGGGGAGAATTGTATTTTAAATAACTAGCCTTAATTTTGGTAATTTAATTCAGTTTCATCTGTTTGCTATATCAACTAGTAAGAATAATTTTCTTACTAATTTTGATAGGACATATCAAAAGTATAACACGTAAAAGTTTTCTATGATGCAAATAGATGAATGAAAAGAAATTTAGAAAGAAATTATATTTTAATAAATACATTTAATATAAAATAAATATTTAATATAAATAAATATTTTATATTATATTTTATAATGAATAATATTGAAATAAATATTTTAATAAATTATATTTCTTATTTCACTGTATATTGATTAATGTGATAAATTTAACTTACTTACTTCATGTAATAAAGAAAACATTGTGTAGAAATCTTTGGCCCTGGAAGTGTTACTAAGAGCCTGTAAGTCCTATTGCATATAGATGATACTTTTAATAGAACAAAAATGTCCAAGGCATTTTAAGCTGCTTCATTTATATATTTCTGGTTAAAATAATGAAATTCAGAGAGAAAAAATAGCTAATCTCAAAGTGGTGTTGTAAGTTTACATCTGAAAGATGCCAGAACACAAAACTGTCTTGTCTTTTCCTTGTATAGTATAAATACATGAAATCTATATGTACTTTAGTCTTTCACAGAATAGATTCAGTACAAGGACAAATGCCAATTCTGAAAAAGGGTATTAAGAGAGTATCTTTAGACAATATTTATTATATATTTAAACTGTTTACTTAAGGGAATATGTAAAGGTTGTGCTTCTCCAAAATCGTTTATGTTGCAATAAAGAATAACAATTTTAAAAGTAGTGTGTGGTGGGCTTATAATCCATTTTCTTTATGTGTAGAAATGAAAATACCTTTTATATAACATCAGTAATTACTCTTTTTTTGCTACTGGGATCGAACTCAGGACCTTGCACTTGCGAGGCAGGTGGTGGAACCACTGAACTAAATCCCTGGCCCAGGAATCACTTTTATCATGTGGTTGAGACTGAAAGTATAAGTAACTCACTTTCATAATCAAACATAGAATTGATGAGCAATTTGTAAAGGCTACTTCTATTTAAATATTTATTATGTAAAACCAAAGCAAAAATTTTGTATATTTATATCAAATATCTGAACATTGTGGCCCATGGTTACCTTGTTCCTGAGAGGCAGAAGAAGATTATCATTATAAAGAATAGTTAATAAAGAAGTTAAGGATGGAATGTCTTCCACTCATAGGAGAAAACTTCTTCAGAGAAGAGTGCCTTTGCATTTAATTATTACCATTATTTTTATATGACTCCCCCAATACCAGATGCAATGAACCCCAGTGGTGCAAGGCTCATTAATTTTCACAGAGGTGTAAGAAAGATCCAAATAAGTAATGTAATAGTTCTGAAAAAAGCACAAAACAAAACCCCCAAATCCCTCAAAACCCTAGGCTTGGTTCAGAAAATTCTTTCTTTGAGCTCTGTGATTTTTGGTTTTCAGAACAATCTGTTAACCTCCTATATCCTCCTATCTCTGTATCTTTCACATATGGATACATACTTTTAAAAACAAATTTTACTTGACGCCACTTCTAGATAAGATATATTCTATAATCTTTGGAAAGTTTTGTAATGAAGTGAGGAAAGTGTTTGTATGAGAATATAATTTTAAAGTCATTGTATAGGTAAATAAATGCAATTCAGAGCAGATGAAATATTAGAGAGTATTGAAAAACTCAATACAAATTAAATATTCAAATTTTCTCATGAATTTACAGACTTAGCAACCACCAGACCAAGGATAAAGGCAGAGGTTAGAAATCTTGTGTTCGTGTCCTGATAAAGAAGATAATGATAGATCAGTAACTCACTACTGCGTTCCTCAAGTCATCACTGGTCATCCTTTGAGTGGAATTACCATACTATCTACTAGAGATTCAAAGAAAACTAACATAATTTCCTTGGAATCAGAGGTTTCAAATGCAATAGATTTGATCTAAGAGAATAAATCCTAAAAGTGCCCTGATAAAAATCTTTATAAAATGTTATAAAAAGCTAATCTTACACAGCCTGAGAAAAAGAAGATTGTAGGAAAGGAATATAGTAAATAATGTTATGTATTACATTTCAGAACCACTAAGAGAGTAAATTTTAAATATTCTCACCACAAAAAATTGTACTGAAGTGATGGATATGTTAATCAGCTTGACTCAATTAGTACATGTTGTATTCATAAATCACAGAATCACTTTGTACTCCATAAATATATACAAATATGTGTCAGTTGCAATAAAAACTTTTTTTAATAAAGAATTGAGCTGGGTCACAGCATCAATACAGAGAGGTATGGAGTAGAGAGAGAGAGAAGCTACTGGGTACAAGCAAAGCCACAAAAATGAGAAAGGGCGGAGACTCAGCCTGCCTGAGGGGTGGGATACCAATGGAAAAGTATCCAGAGATGAGGGCAAAGGGGTCAACAGGGGAGATTCTTTAGCACTTTCTATTGGACTCTAAAGACTTAAAATCTTGTTACAGAGGCCAAGAGAAATCCTAAAGGAGTTTGAGACAACATGCAGAATATAAAGAAAAAGATACTTGCTGAAAGATCACCTCAACCATGAGGTAGACAAGATTTTAGGAAAATAAAAGCATGAAAGACTCATCATTTAGAAAAGGAGGCTGGGAATGGATTCTTAGGGGGTTATGTGAGTTTGAACACTGACAGTGGGTGAATATTGATGAGAAACAGGTGAAGGGAATATTAGAGGGAAGAGAGACAGTATATTGATTAGCTGATTAAATTACAGAAGGATATTTGCATACACTGTGAAAATTATATAATATAATGTAATACTTCAAATATGTTGGTTTTATTTATTTGTTTTTTGAGTCAGGATCTCACTATGTAGTTCAGGTGAACTTGAACTCACTGGGTAGCCCAAACTGGCCTCCAGCTCTCTGTGACCCTCCTGCCTCAGCCCCCTGAGTGCTAGGATTACAGACATGCACCACCACACCCAGACACAGTTCAAAATATTTTAGTTAAGGAAATTTGTATAATCTTCCACTCCTTGACTTATTTTCTTATTTCGATTATACACCAATATACATGTACTGCCTTTCTCTAAGTTACAGTTCTTTCCAAACTAAAATGCTTTATAATGGGACTGAATCACAGGAATAAGATTGTCATTTTGTCCCATAAATTAAAAAGTGAAAAGAAACTTGTAAGTGGATTTATTCTGGTATTTTTAATCGATAAAGACAGCATATTACTGAAGGATTTTATACTTGGAAATTAGAACATATTATTTTGTTAAAAATTTCTAAATTTTTTTTCATTAAGTTTATTGGTACATTTTAAGTATACAATACAGTTACATTCATCATTGGGAACTTGTACCTTTACATGATGTATCTTGGTTCTTATTTTTTCCCCATTCCCCTGCCCTCCCTTCAAACTCTCCACCCCTCCCTATTTACACAGACTTTGTTTCCATTTCAAAAATGTCTATTTCTTAACACATAAAGAAGCACGTGTAATAATATATTCATTAAAGAGCACAATAATAGTTAAAAGTCAAATATTTCATATACTGTAGGGAACAGGGATCTCTGCAGTAAGTCCTAGTCTCCTGCGAGCCATGGCAGCCCAAGGCGAATTACAGGAAAGGTAGAAAAATGAGACTGAGAAGAAGCTGAGCTTTGGATCTGATCAGTGCTGCTCTGGGCGGCAAAGAAGAAAGCCCCCAGCTTACCGCACCTTTTTATTCAGTACATCCGGAGAAACAAATGACTTGCAGAGAGTTCAGTAGCTCCACGTAAACAAGAGGTAACAATCCAAGAACAATGAGGAACTGAGTAGATGTTTGTTCCTCCCAGGATGTTTTCAGCTCCCAGGATGTTTCTTGTCCTGGAGAATCACAGCATCACCGGATCATTGAGGTCTCAGTTGTGACAGGAGGCCAAAAGGGAATTATGTCTCGGAATTCCATAGCTAGGCTGTAGGCAGGAGAATTAGGCTAACCAAATGATTTTACCCTAAAATTATGTATCATTGCTCCTGACAATATACAATTCAGAAGTTTAATAAAATGAGTAAAAAACTTCAAAAAAATTAATTTCATTTTTACATAGTAATAACTATTCAGAGTAAAGGAAATTCGTTTTAACTCAGAAAAGTGATAAAAAAGAGAAGAAATATTTTAGATGTGGAAATAGAATATTTTGAAAATTTTATCAAAATTTGAAATAACAAACTTGCAAGAAGTATGTTTCTGATACCAGAGATTGTACATGTGTGTATATATACCAAATACACATAAAGTTTGAATTTCATTTTACTACTAAAATGTGAATAAGAAAATTATTTAGCAGATATGAGGTTATGTTATAAACAGGGTTTTTGTTGTGCTACAGCAATATCAGAATTGATTCATCCTTTTTTTCCTGTATAATAATTGTTATTGTTGATTGAATAATGCATAGATGCTGAAAAAAACTTTGTTTCTGTATATTCTTTAGTTTTTCAAATGGTTTCTTTACAAGTAATATTATTACAGATGCATATTTTTCTGAGTCATAGTTTATTCTGACAGTGACAGTCAGCAAACATTTGAAAACAGATGCCATATACTGTACATGAATTTAATTTTTGGTGAGATAGGGACTCAAGTTTTACTCTGTCTGAAGACCTAAGAGATAACATGCTTCTCAAGTCTGTCAACCTATTGAAATTCATAGAAAACATTTTCTTGATGCAATAAATAATGTCAGTTGTGAGAAGAAAATATGGTAGTTTAATATAGTCTGATTGGATACTGGGAAATAAAATTAAAAGTTTATTGCAGTAGAATATTGTGAACCAAATAAGCTCATTTATGAACAAACCCTTCAATGCTTTATGTCAGTATATCAGTCTCAGTGCATATGAAGAGGAAAGGAGGAGAACACTGAATAAGGTAAGTGTAGAAATGAATTAAAATGTCACATGCATTTATGAGAACATTGCTTTGTATTTCTAAAATCTCACGTCCTTGTACCAAGAGGTAAACCTAAAATTTTGTTAATTCTGTCATTTTCTCATATCTGGGGATAAATATGAAAATAGAATTAGATTTGCTACTTATTTTAGATAGGTTTTATTGAAATTATTACTTATACTGTGCTAGTACATTTTCTATCAATTCTTTATAATAATAAAATGAATATACCGCCAGTCAAAATCTAATGGCTTCATAATGTGAAAATTTGTCTTCTAGGAAATTTATGTTCTAGACTCACAGAAGTTGCCAGTCCTTTTTGGCACCAGGGACCAGTTCCTGGAACACAGCATTTGCAGGGATGGGAGGTTGGAGGAATGGTTGCAGGGTGATTCAACTACATGACATTTGGGGGGAACTTTATTGTTATTACATTGCACACTTAATTTTGTTTCTATTATTGTTATATTAAATGCTCAAATGGAGATTACAGCCTAGAGTCCTTGAAGGAGCAATTCACAGTTGGGTTTGTGCTCCTAGGATAATCTAATGCAGTGCGGTGACAGGAGGCAGTGCTGGAGCAGTGATGCTGATCATAGTGAGAGGGTGTGAATACTTGTGAAGCTTCTCTTGCCCACTGCTCTCCTCCTGCTGTGGTTCCTGACAGACCAGGGACTGGTCTATGGTTTGGGGTTCAAGAACCCTTGTTTTAAGTCTAGAACTATATTGTATCCCATTTAGCAAGCTTAACTCTAACACACACCCAATTAAAATCCCTTGTTTTGTGTTTTAGAGGACATAATACCCTTCAGATAATGGAAAAGTAACTATTTTCACTGCTTCTCTAGGAAAATGTATATCATAACTGAATGGAGTACAACAGAATATTAGAATATTTTCATTGATTTTATTTTGGTTACAGATGCTAAACCCAATAGTATGATATGTGTAAGTTTGAGTTTAAAATTAAAGCTGAAGTCTGTTTTTGTATCTTGTATTTTAAAGGAAACATCTGTAAAGGATATTGAAAAATCCCTAAGGGGAGAGAAGAAATGCATATTTGGGGGAAGGTTACTAAATGATTCCATTTACTAATTTTGGAGAGAGATTTCTAAGCATTTTGTCTGTGGAAGCTCTTCTCCAATGTATGTAATTAAACTATAGCCTTCATAATTAAGGCAGTAATTTAAAAAAAATGTTCTTGCTTTAGTCATTTTGATGGATGATAGCATGTTTAGTGAAAGATCATTTTATTTCCATTTCCTGCCTTCTACTTTATTTTTCTTTCTGTTTTTATTCACTTTTTGAAACAAGAGTTATTAAATCTTATTCAAGGCACAGGACTTAGTGTATATGGGTTATGTGACTCTTTGGATAGAATGCAATATATAAACAAAGAGATTAAAAGGCAATTGGAAATTGAAGGCCCAAAGCAACAACTATTCTCATGAAAGAAGGTGAATTTTAAAGATAACTATGGCTATTTTAGTTTATAACACTAAAATAGAGGTTTCATTTATTCCTTCTCTTTAATTTAATAATACAGGAAGTGTGAGGATGTTTACTATCCTGAAACAAGAAAAGACAATAAACGCAAAAGTATTATTTTTATGTTGTTTATAATCTCATATTCTGTGAACAGATTAATGGAAAAAGTGTCTCATTATTTTGCAATAAAGGGGGAAAAAAGACACCTATCCCTACAATGGCCCAGTTCTATATCATGGAAAAGTTTTAAAAAGCATTTTATTTAGAAGACAAATTACTTAACAAAGCGCTATTATACTTTTATAAGGATGTGCCACATGATGCAATACTTGCCAAGATTTTATGGAAACTTTTGCTGTTTTAATGTATTTACTACAGTTAGTGGGAAAAAATCTTTTGCTGCCAACCTACATTAACAAGAAAAGTTTTGAGTCTGGAGAGTCCTAGAACCCAGTCTATATCCTGGAAACCTATTTCCTCATCTGCAAGTGCATCCATGGTAGACAACTTCTTCCTCTTTCATTTTATCATAATAAAAATATAGGCCTGTAAATCTCCACTGAAACATGAGTTAATATTCTGTGGAAAAAGGATTCAAGTGAAAAGTTATTCAATGTGATTATATTTTAATTTGGAAAATATGAAAGTAGAAACATGAAAGAAATCAATGGGTGCATTAATCCAAAATGGGATGTAGAAATTTAGGATTATATCCTATGATTTGGACACCATCAGACCATAGGTGAGGTTAATTCTTAAACTGAGATGAGAAAAAACAATATATATAGGCAGAAAAGAAGAAAGCAGAGGTGAGAACTCTACAGAACATCTATATTATGAGAATAAAAAAAGAATGTAACATATGTGAAGGAGTATTCAAGTGAAGAGAATTACAAGGTGGATTGCTGAGGTCTAGAATTTAAGGGGCCAAATGAATAGTCCCTTGGGGTTGAGCAACCTCTTATGCTTCCACTGCATGGATATTCATGATGGTGACATTTAACTGAGACAATGTATATGAATCACACTGCACACATTATGGAGAACTCAGACAGGTGGGCTAATGTTGTACATGCAGGTATTTTCATTTTCTCTACTACAGAGGGAGGATGGTGTTTTTCTGATAATTAATGGAAGGAAGATTTTGAAAGCCTTGAGGAGCACCATGAAGCTATTAGGCATTTTGAGGAAAGAGAGAGAGGAGTGAGGAAAGAGGAGTGAAGAGAGGAGAGGAGAGGAGGGAGGGAGTGAGCAAGGGAGAGAGAAAGAGAGAAAGAGAGAGAGAGCGAGAGAGAGTGAGAGAGAGACGGTAGTAAACTTTCACTTTAATAAAGAAGTGTTTGTAAGCAATTTTAAATGTCCAGTGAAGATAAATAAGTATAAACTTACAGAGGAGACAATGTAATGACTGGAAGTTTATATTCCTTTAGAATTTAAAGGCCTGGGTAAAATAGTAGTAGAAGTAAATTGTAGGGATGTTCAGGGCTATGGTTTTTCTAGGTCACATGATCCAAGCTAGAGAGAGAGCCTGAACTATTAAGGAAATATAAAACATGATTGGTGATGAAGTCCAGAAAGAGGTCAAGGGGTATTAGAGACAACTCAATGCAATCAGAAGACCCTCAGAGAACTGAAGGATTCTTTGAAGTGAAACAAATAGTCCCATAGCTGTTATTATTTTCATCTTTCCAAAATAAATGCCATATAGTGACTTTCACCTGAAAATAACTTTTTTTATTAATGTATAACTTTATTGTCAGTCACTAAACACACACATATACAAAAATTAAAATTATTCAAAGAAAATGCAAGGGAAAAATTATAATAATATTCAAATATAATAGAACTCAACCAAAGCAAAACTGAAAAGTACTTAAACATTTTTCCATATAATTTAAAAAAAAATCTCAAGCATTAACAAGACATCAGAAGATGTGATTCATTTTAGAAAGATTTTCAAAACTAATATTGAACAAATAAGAAATCTGGAGAAAAAATTCTAATTAGCTAGTATACTCTACATAGGTCAAATTTTTCGATTTAAATTTCAATACAGTCCTGTGATACGTGATGGAAATATAATCTGAGAAATACATTATTAGGCAATTTCATCCATGTGTATCGCAAAGTACCACATAGAGCACCTATGTGTGATCATGAACAGCTTATAGCTATGTGTGATCATGAACAGCCAGGGCATACCAAGGAAGGGCATGCTGGTGAAATTGGATGATTTCAATCTAGGAAGTAATAAAATTATGAATAATCACTCCACTTTTAATCTCTTCCAGAGTTCAACAGTGAGTTGGATGGAAGCAAATGAATTATAATTTTAGCTATTTATATAAATTCTAAATTATTCCAAGTAGATTCCAACTAGAGATTTCACTCATAAATTTCACTGTAAGCATTTTATATCACAAAGTTAACTGTAAAATTGAAAAAATCCTCATGTTAATTCAGGTGCTCGTAGAAAAATGTCTACAAGAAAAAAGCAAATTTATATGTAAGAAGGCAAGGGAAGAATTTTTTAAACAACCAAGAGAAGTATCTTTATTTACCATTTATTTTTTCATGTGGAGAGATCCGGTATAATTTCTGATGATTTTATTCTCCAAATAGAATTCAGTTTCTTGATCATTCTGAGCATCACTTTTATGCCAGAATTATATTGAGGCTATATAGAGAACATTCTGAATTGTTTTCATCACATGTACAATGTATGCTTCCCATGACGAGTTTTCTTAAGCCTGCTTCATAACATCGTTGTCGATTGCTGTAGGGCCTAGAAATAGAATTAAATAAACCACGTTCCACAGCATAATTTCCACTTCATATGAATAGAAAGTTATTTTTTAATTGCTAAGGAATAAGGGTTAAGTGGATCCATGGCTATGATACATGATTGATACAGCAGTGGTATGCTACCAGAGTGTTTTTGACAAATGTAAGAAGGTCTTTATAGAAATTAGAATTTATTAACACTAGGTAGGTTTTAAGATGAGAGTACCTTGATACTTTAATACTATACATTTTAAAGAAACTAACGCTTCTATTTTAAAAATTTAGAAAAATTTCTATGTACAGGATGATAACAATAATATTTAATACTAGTTAGTGCTTTTATTACATCCTCAGCATTTTATTATACAGTTCTGTGTAATGATTATTAGAGAAATCTTCAGAGTCAATAGGATGTTTCTTTGTTCATTTTTCAATTGAAGATCATGTAGCTAATAGGAATTAATTACTTAAAAGTATCACAGACATAAAAAGTGGTGAAGCTGGAGTTGGAATATAAATTACCTACCTACAAAGCCTGTGTCCTTTCCTTGAAGCACATCTGTCTTTAGGTCACAATAATATAGGTTATAAGATTGGCTATGGCTTGAAAATAATCACCTAGACATTTTAATTTTGCCAAGTGTTGTCATGTCATGTAGTCAAAAAGATGTTGAAATGCAGTTGAGTTGTGCTATAAGGACACCTCATTCAGAGCATGTGAAATAAAGATATACATCTTTTTGAGATATGTAGCTGTTTCAGAATCAATCAGAAAGTTCCTTAAAATAATTTTGTTTAAAAATAGACCATATTTAATTTCAAAGACAAGTTCATACCATAATAAAAATAATAATAAAATATGATCTCCTTGGAACTTGGTTTTAAAATATTTCTTTGGAATTGAATATATGATAATTTGGGAAGAAATAATTTTATGGTTATACACATATGTGTTCTGTGACAAATAGATTTGAATATTTATTATTAATTTTTCTGTTATCAATTTTTCTGTCATATTTTGGTATAACTGATAAAATTGATAGGTACTAATTTGCTGAAAACTTATAACATCAGAAAAATGAGATTTCTAAATAGTTTCTCTGCTTTTCTGAGTTGAGTGTCATTTACCGTACTAGACAAGGTGATAGATATGTTCTTGTGAAAGTAACAAAAAAATTAACATTTTTTAAAAAAAGCAGTATAAAACTTAGAAAAGATATAATGGACATAATTAGGTATAAACAGAAATGGTTTAGAGAATTAAGGATAATTAAGAGAAAAATAAGGAGCCAAATAAAATTTTTTTCTTTATGCAACTGAAATAATCTTTTTGATTTAAATCAAAAATGCCTGTATGTAAATAAAATCTCTTACCTAATCAGCAATCTATTTAAAGATTTTTCTTAAGAAAAATTGAAAAGATAAACACATTTCCTCATTATATTGATTATACCAAATTTATTCTTACACACAGATAAAAATCCAACTTTCATAAAGAGAAGAATAATTAATTTTTATTGTTTGAATTGTATCTGAATTTGCCCAAATAAGAAACACATTCACTAGTTTACAGGAATACAATTCTAACACAGAGTGGGATTTTGCTTCTTTTATTCATTTTTTATTGTAAAGATCTTGAATAATGTAAATGATATTGTACTTGCTAAGTATATGCTTTTAAATAAGTGAATTTGCAAGTTTAAGTTAGCATGTTAACTCTTTAATTCACACTGTATTTATGGCAATTATATTAAATAGGTATTTGTGTATAAAATTATTTGCTTTTATCTGGAGTTTGGCTAGTTCTTTTATAAAATTAACATTAGTGTAAATTTCAGGAAAAATATTTGGAAAACATTTGCTTATTAAGGCAGCTATAATGACAATAAATTTAAACATCCTGGGAATTTATAAGAACTGAAATCACTAAATAACAAGATCTTCATTTCTCATGAGAAATAAGGAATTCAATTAATCATTTGATTCCTACCTATAGTCATACTCTGTAAATAACACAAATTAATCCAATATGAAATGTAAAAAGATGAATTTAACATTTTATTTAATTGTAATAGTTATGTCTCACCTCCTGGGAGATGCTGGTAGATTTCTTAGAAAAAGAAATGAATTTTAATTACATATTTATTCAAATATTGCTTTCCACGATGATATTTCTCACTTTTTCAGAAGTGAAATAGAAGGGAAAAAACCAAGGAAAATCATTAGGTGACATTCTGCATGCCTTTAGTATGTTCTGTAACATTAGTAGCGAGATTTTTAGAAATTAGCATTAAATATATGAATTTGAGTCCAAGGAAACATACAGTGGATTTCTCTTTCTCATTTTACAAAATTGAGGACAGATAGAATGGCTCCCAAAATAATATTGCCATTATCTAGTGAAAGAAAGTATTGAGAACTTTTGCTAGGATGTGGCAGTATACCAATTTAATCTTGCTAACTTCAATATTGTGGTTTATGTCTGCTGCCATATATCAATTTTATTATTGTTTCATTTTTAATTTTCATTTTTTTCTAAGTTTACACATGAAATAAGAAAAAAGTGGAATAAAAACAGCCTGGTACAGATTTTG